>NC_057807.1:677491333-678091333 GCF_018294505.1 Triticum aestivum | reverse complement strand
AGTAATCATTTAAGCGACACTCGAGGAGGCGGTGGCGGCGGATACAAGTTTGCTGTCCAGAAAAACAGCACGGTCGCCTGAGGGCAATGTTGATGTTGAGCCCCCGAGCTCCATGGATGACTCCTCCATGATCTTGACAGAGATCGGAGTTGGTGTTGATGAAGTTCTTCATCTGAACATGACGATCGGAGGTAGGGCGCAGTCCTCGGTCAAGCCAAGGTGACCAGTCGAGCTGGTGACGAAGAAGCCGACGTCGCAATCGACCTGCAGTCGAACCATTGATCCTTTCGCCGATCACACAGGGGAACTCTCAATGAAAGCACCAATGTCGGTGTCAAAACCGACGGATCTCTGGTAGGGGGTCCCAAGCAGTGTGTCTTAGGATCAATGGTAACAAGAGGCAAGGGACACAATGTTTACCCAGGTTCGGGCCCTCTCGATGGAGGTAAAACCCTACTCCTGCTTGATTAATATTGATGATATGGGTAGTACAAGAGTTGATCTACCATAAGATCAGAGAGGCTAAACCCTAGAAGCTAGCCTATGGTATGATTGTTGTTGTATATCTATCGACTAGCCTGGCCCCGGTTTATATAATGCACCAGAGGCCTAGGATAACAAGAGTCCTAGCCGAATACGCCGGTGGGGGAGGAGTCCTTGTCTTGATCGCCAAGTCTTGTGGATTCTTCCTTGTATGCGGCAGCTGTCCGGACTGGCCCATGAGTATACTGCCATGGGGGTCCTCGGCCCAATCCAACTGATCAGGAGATGACGTGTTGAGTACCCCCTAATCCAGGACACCGTCAGGGACCATGAGCATGTACCTAGGCCGGATTTATGAGAGAGCCTCCGTTCCAGTTAATTATGGGCTCCTCTATTGGGCTTCATCAGTGGGCTGCATGTTATCAACAAGTGGAAAATGTGTTCCGTACGAAAAATAGTATGTGTTACGTACGATACAGGGCACTAAGGATCGAACCGTGCAACGACTTCCAAAACATTGTGTTTTTCGTTCTAACAACACATTTATTCAACCAACAGACAAAATATACTACTGATTGTACATTGAAAACAGTAGCATCAGCAACCAGGGCTGGGGGTGCAACAGAAGCAGTAAGCAGGCCAGAAGAGTGAAGACACAACTCTCTCTTCCAAACCAAACATCAGCCGTTATTACAAAAGGGCTACCAAAAAAGAACAAGTGTATGCATCAAACTAAATAAAGATCCTACTACACCAAGTGTACGCATCTAACTAACTAGCTCAGTTAGATGTTACTATTTATTAAGCTGTGGAGATTGGCTGATGGCTTGAACCAGATGGGTGCCTGACGGGGGAACTCCAGCCAACGGGTCGAAGTCTGATACTTGTGACCCTCTCTCCTACTTTGGGCTGCAGAGCGTGGCGGCACATATCAGGGTATGGTGCATGTAGAGACGCATGGTACGCTGTGTACATGTAGTTTTGCCTGATGAACGAAACTGCGCTGCCATCATGATCTATGCCGTCCGTTATCTCCTGGTTAATTGGATAATTCAGTCCGACAAACAAAGAGCGTGTACCAAGGGTACTTACCAGCCTCCAGTCAAAAATTCCTGAAGGTCCAGAGAAGCTGGGATCCTTCTCAAAGACCTTGCAGTGACTGTGATTGTATTCCGTGAAACAATACGCCCGGTACGTGCGAACGATCATCAATCGTTCGCCGTCGTCTGATCGAGCCAGGAACCACCTGCAGCTGCCATGCCGCTTTTCTTTGAAAGGTTCTGGGATTAGGAAGGGTAGGGACACCAAGCAGCCTACAACGTCATATCAAGTTGGAGTCAAATAAAAAAGGGCTCTTGATGTAGTCAATCTTAAGAACAGCATGTTATGAGCATGAATATTTTTTCAGTAAATGTTGACAGTGATATAAGCAAGCCATCATGATATCATAGGAAAGTAACATACTGCTGTAACAGCCGATTGTAGCGATGACTAGAGTAGTCTAGCAATACGTCCAGCCATAGAAGGAGTCGACATCGTAAATGAAGCCCTTGTGTTCAATGGCATCAGAGAACCATGGAGGATGTATGATCCTGCGATGGACGTGCAGATTTATCCCCTTACCGTAGTGACCTGTCAGATAGGCGGGACCGTGGTTGAAGAAGGCAATTAGCCTGAAGTCTTTATAATTCGTAGATCTTGTGGTCACTTGGCAGATTACAACCTTGAGCAAATCAAACTTGGTATCATGTTGGCTACTGTAAGATTCCGAGTATTCTGGGCCGCGGTGCCAAAGCAATGTAGTTTTAATCGAAGGAAGGGGGATCAATCGTAGGGTGTAGACCTCCACGAGCATCCAGCTGCCGCGACCGTCGATGAGCACCATCCAAGATGTGTTCATGCCGAGCCAGTACATACCGTTAATGTAGTTGAGGGTGACGGGGATCGGATCACAATCAAGGGGGTTGATGCTCGCCATCCTACGATCGTTATGCTGCGTGACACGCCGTTTCTGAAGATCATGCGGCATCAGCAAGCAAGGAGATGGCTTAAAAAGCTCCGGCCTGAGGGCTTTGAGTAAACGGTACAGCCCCGACGAGCACGCGGCGAGCGGCATGGTACTAAGATTGTCCACACGCGAAACAATGAGCTTGATTACCTTTGTGGGGAGCGAATTCCAGCCACTCTTTCGGTGGACGCTACTCGGTTCTACCATTGTTAGTGCTTGGGTTTCGAACGAGGGGGGGAGGCGCCTTAGCGGGGATGGAAGATTGGACGAGATTATGTGCGGACAAAGATGGAGAAGCGAATATGTGCTGCGGGAAGTGGACAGGTGATGATGACTACATCACGCCGCTTGACTTACGAGACACATACCAGCAGCCTAGGGTCATATCGATGCCAGAACTTGCTTGAGTGATCACAGTACTGGTACTCCCTACAATACCTACTACTATGCCCTAACTTGCTTGAGTAGAGTAGTAGAGTAGGACTCTGCTCTACTACTAGCACCGGAGGAGTAGTATATTCTAATCTAAAATAGTTACAAACTTTAATGCCCGAGCGTGGAACGACTGTGAACCGTGCTCAAAGACCGTGTCTACGTGGTGTTTGGAATTATATGCAAAAAAATATCAACATGCCCGTGCATTGCGACACACCATCATCACCAACTCGGTTTTTTCTCTACTCCTACTACTATAAAAGACTCAGTTGGTGATGATGGAGGCAAGGAGGCGTGTTCAACCGGGCGTGTAGCAGACGGCGTAGTACTATTTGATTTGTTATAAAAAACAAAGAAGAGTAGTAGAGATAGAGATATGAGTAGAGATAGAGACTTAGGGAGGATCACGAGGTTGTGGGAGATAAGGATGAACGAGGCAAGGCCTTATTTGCAAATATGGAGAGGGGTGTGGGTATCTTTTTGCAAAATTGCCATAGTTTCCTTCCTATCCGCCAGATGTAAATCGAATGGACTATATTGCAGGACGGCATGCACACCATCATCACCAACTCTGTTTTTTTATAAGAGTAGTAGAGATATAGATAGATAGAGACTAGGGAGTACTAGTAAGGACACCATCTACTGCTTCGTGTGCTACTCCTGTGCTCCATTCGGCGGCCGCACCGTCCCCTATAGCCATTCCCTCCCGCGCTCCATTCGGCGGGCGCTGTTGAAATTTGGGGAGCGCACTCTCGCGACTGTTGGCAGCCACGACTTCACCGACGACGACTTCTTCCCCGACCTCGGCAACCTCTTCCTCAACGACATGGGCGACAACCTCAACGCCAACGGTGCTGCTCCCATTGCACCGTATGTGTTTCTGTCCTTCCTGTTTAAAATCGTGGTAGAATACATGTTTCTACTCTATATCCTACTACTATGCTAGTCCACATGATTAGTTTCATCTCTGTTATAGCCGTCATGATTTATTTTGCGCTTATTCGGATTAAATCTCGTAGTAACTTTCTCATATATTCAACTGGTGCAACGTCCCCTACAGCCACTACCATTTCATGGACGGCCTGGTCGATGCCTCCAAGGAGCCCTTCGTCTACTGCTATGAGTGCCCGATGCTGTTTTGGGGATCGCCGGCGGACATGGTGCATCACCTCACGGATGCGTGAAGCGATCACTACTGGCCCTTGGCGGAGAACATCAAGTATGGCACGTGCTACCCGTTCACCATGCCGGAGTCACTGGAGGATCACCGCCGCCTGCTAGTCTCGGAGGAGGACAGCAGCGTCTTCCTCTTGATCGTGGGCACCGGCGAGGCCTGCGCAGGCCGCCACCCCGTTTCTGTAGTGTGCGTCAGGGGCGACGCCACTGACGCTGACACTGACACGAGGAGGATGTACGGGTGCGTGGTCAGTGTTACTAGCCCTACGGGTCACATGGGCGGCAACACCGGCCTCATCGAACGGACTTGGACTCTGCGGAGCTGGGACTTTCCCGCTGATGTGGACATGGAAAACCCATGGTATCCTTTACCCACCAACGCGGTGCATGGGGACTCCAAGGAGGTTCACCTGGACATACGCATTATCAAGTTAAATGTTGATCATTAGTCTTCGCTCAATGTAATCCGCTATTTAAGCATGTGGAGACTTTCATGCATGATCTTGCTCTATTGGAGTATCGCGCATGAATAAAAGTGTATCCGTTTATGGTTTAGCCTAGAATCTTCCATGTATGAACTTTTACTACAGTACTGGTGAACGACTTACGATGAACCATTTCTTACATCTCCTCTGCCCCTCTTCCAAGTCATCCTGATTTAATCCCTCCGTCTAGGTGTATAAGCGCATGGTTAATACTTAATAGTATAGCCAACTGTTGACTATAAGAAAGTGCCATGTCATCTGTAGCCAACATGTATAACAATTGATACTCAAAAACTAATTCTTAAAGATCATTTCTTGCAAAGCACAATAAGTGTTATTTCTTCACAAGTTTTGGATGGAGGTTGAACAGTTGAACGCTTTTGTTTGTAAAAGATACCTTTTTTATCTATTTCACCCAGATGTTTATGAGCTATAGAGATGAAATAATATCTGAAGAAACCTATCGATACCCGTTACACATGAGATGACCCCCACATCCTTTGTCAAAATAAACAACTCCCCGATCAATGCATTTCATTCTTTCGTGCAACGCACGGGGACCTTACTATAGATTAGTACAACCAAAAATTGAACTAACATTATATATAGTACTATAAGTGCTGATGCATGTAAACAAAATTATATCATTGAAAACTATGTTCAAATACGAATCCAACGATATAGTTTTTGTTGACATGGACTAACATTTTGTCAGTTAAATCTTCAGTCAAATTCAATGGGGGACTAATAAACCACGACCGATGTAGTACAAGTGTAGAGGGCGGCACTGCACGGGAGTCTCACCCCTCTTGTGGCGCGGTAGTAAAGTCGTCATATCACAAAACCCAACCATTGCCAGTAATAAGTGGCCTGGTAAAATAAACGGACAAGCAACCATCACATCCCTCCGTCTTTTTTGCATTTCCTCTCTCTGCATTTACTTTCTCCGGTTCATCTCGCACATTCGATCCCTGGCTACTACTCCTAGTATCCCTAGCTACTACTCCTAGGGCCAGTTCTTTTGGCGGCTTAAAAAATAAGCCGTGTCTTCCCCAGCTTTTCCCATAAGACTAGTCACAGTGGAGAGTAACATTAAGGCGCCTCACTCATTTATTCGGGCTTCTAAACTACTACTACTAGTACTCCCTTCATTTTTATATACAAGGCCACAAACTCAAATTACAGGTACTACCTCCATCTCGGTGAATAGGTCATTCACGTCATTCTAGGTTGACGATTTAACTATCTAAATATGTATTGTATTTGATAAAAAAAATATATATTTAGAAACTATATCCTTGTAGAAATCTAGTGATATACTTTTCATGACATATAACACATATTTAATTCCTCAAATCAATGACCTAGAACTACGTGAATGACTTATTCACCTAGACGGAGGTAGTACCAAGATAAAAATCAATATGTGCTTTACAAGTCAATTTATTTTCTCGTTTACCGGGTTAATTAATAGGGTGCATGCACATTAGAAGAAATTGAGTGGCCGTGAGAGAGGAAGTAGATGAGTTTGTCATTATCATCCACTACATGCATGCTAGTAATTAAGCCATGGGTTACTAGTACAAGGAAACATCATTAATATTTGTCTCGATTACTGTTGGTGGTCTTGTATAGATGCAAAATGTATTTTTTATAGTGGCCTTGTATACAAAAATGGAGGGAGTACCTCCGTCCTGGTTTATTCGTCACCATTGTAATTTGTGGTAAATTTTGACCAAAGATTTAACTGATAAAATGTTAGTGCATGTGACATCACAAACATTTCATTAGTTAAATTTATGATCAAAATTTGACACATACTAAAATGGGGACCAATAAACCAGGACAGAGCTAGTAGTAAAGGGATTACTACTAATCTAGAAGCCTAAACAAACTGGCCCATGGTACTCCTACTAGTAGTACTAGTACTCAAGTTGGAATTCCAATTGCACCTCACAACTTGTTAGGCAAAAAATTCGATACAGGGTGTAGGAAGCGGTTTGGGAATTTGCATGCCTTTCTGACCAGTGAGATAGTCCGTACAAAGTACAACAGAGAAATAACCACAGAGAAGGAAGCTAAAAGTAAACAATCAAACGAGCATTTTTGCATTTGTTTTGCATTGAATCGTTTGACAAGCTTGACTAGTGCTGTTTTTCTACTTTTACAAAAACCGCATCGTAATGTTAAAACGTGCATTTGCATATACATAAGTAATAGTAGTACTCCCGCCGTCTAGGTGTATAAAGTCTTCCCTCCTACTTGGTCACGGTGCACAACCAAAGATGACTTATTCACCTTGACGGAGGGAGTAGCACAGTCTGCAAGCATATATATCCATTTAGTAGTATATATAGAGAGACATGTAGTGCGATAGTATATAGTACTAAAGTCTGTGATGTATGCACCTACTTACAAAATGCGCACGGATACACAGGGTTTCCAAACTTTCCCTCTTACATACTTAATTAAGGACGCTAATAATTCCCGAATGTTCGGATTTATCATTTGGGTCCCAAAACTAATGAGATCACCTTACAAAACTAAATTATACTCCCTACTAAAAGCCACGTTGCTCGCAGGAGCGCTTGCGGCGCGCCACGAGTGCCCTGGTGCGCGGCTATTTCCCAGCGCGCCGACACAACGCCTCTTCCTCAGCCTCGCAACTCGCGAGGTGCTGATTGGCGGCTTGCCGGTGGGAGAGCGCGATCTCACCGGTGTGGTGACCCGGTGCCAGCAGGTACTCGTCCTTGCTGGAAGCGTGCACCCGGTCCACGTACCGCCAAGCGTAAGTGAGGCGCTTGGGCCCGACTGCACTCAGGGCTTTGGCACGGGCATCCTCCGCCACCCTCACGGCCCTTGCACGAGCGTTCTGCCAAAGAGCCAATTTCTTGACTCCCTCGGACACGACATAGACCTGCCAGGCAGCTTGCCCCGTGGCACGCTTCTCTTCCTCGGCCTTCTTCTCCGCCTCTATTTTGGCGTGCTCTGCCGGCGGCAAAGCCTCCCACATGGCGACATCCATTTCTTTCCAAAGCTCCTCAAGGCTGGGGGGCTCGGCGGGTGGCACGGCGTTCTCCTCGTAGCGGGGAGCCAACGCGTCCTCCGACGCGCGTGCTGGCGAGATTGGGAACGCCGACGCGTCCACCTCGACGCGTAGCAGCGAGGAGTGGAACGCCGACGCGTCCAACTCGACTAGTGGAGGCGAGGAACGGAACGATGACGCGTGACCGTCTGGGCAGTGCAGCGAGGGGCGCTTAGGGCTTGGGAGGGTTGCCATGGTGGTCGACGTGAGAGGGAGGGGAAGGAGATAGCGATGAACGTGAGCGTTCTTCCGAGTGCCGTGGGATGCGCAGTATTTATAGCGAGCAATGGCACACCTACATAAGATATGGACTGAGCTGCACTGACTTAACTGTAGGTCCAGTTGCGTCAATGACATGTGGGCTAGACCCTTGTTGGGCCCATATGTCAGTGACCCAATGCACCTGCAGTTAAGTAACTGAAGCAGCGTCCCGAAAGATACGTTGCGTGATTAACCTAACAGCTACGTGGGCATATTTGTTGGAGTAAATTACGGGGGGAGGGAAGAGGTGGAAATATTGCTGGTCACAACGGATTGGACGAGCGTGGGGGGAGGAGAGTCATGCATGTAGATTTTTTCCACACGGGGTGGAGTGGTGGGACCGTCGGAGGGAGAAGGAGAGTCTGGCAGGCATATTGTTTCCACACATGGAGAGGAAAAGATTTGGAGACGAACGGGCTTCCTACATGTATGGGGAATGGTGCATAATAAGTCATCTTGCATGCCGGGCTAGGTATAATCTCAAGTCATTAAAAAAATGAGACCAACCCAAGGGCTAACCCTCGTTGGCATTTATTTATAGGAGAAACTCCGCGACCACCACGCGTCCAAGCCGGGACTTGAACTCAGGTGGGCTGGCAGCAACCTCAGCTTCCCGGCCAACGGGTCAACGCCCCGTCCTCCTCAAGTCATTAAAAACATACACGCCCCACACATGTTCATATTTCAAGGTGCACTAAATTATTGCATGCGATGATTAAGGCTAGCCATAATGGTGGTATCTTAGCTGGTAGTATCAGGCTGGTTGTAATGGGAAGTATCGTATACTAACATCATGCATATGATACTAGTGTATGATACTACCTCCCTAATGCATAGTATCATATAGTAGTATCATGTAGTACTTTATTCATTATCATGCATGACACATAGTAGTATAGCATTTATTATGATACAGTATCATGATATGATACTCAACCCTCTTTTTCTTCATTTAATTTTATGACACCTCATCAAAATTTCCTAGTTGACATGCATGATACTAGCTATGATACTACCATTACAACTAGCCTCATGCACACGGGAATATCAAACATGCTGATGTGGCAAAGAATTAAAGAAGAGAGGGGGGTTAGAGTAAGTAGTGTTCATGCATGCATTGGTAAACACATTTTTTGTGAAGAATGACAACATTAGTTGAGTACTTTTGCAGACTTCAAAAACTATTTCACCGCCTCTACTATCTTGCTAAGAGTAGGTGAAATTTTGAATCGAGCCCTTTAAACTAGAAGGGAGGTAGTAGTACTCTAATAGCTAACCTTGTTGTGATGACAAGATAGGACATGGCACGCACCTGGACGGAGGAACTAGTCTGCATTGTGCATTTAAGTTTTGTCTGAAGTCAATGTACCTCTACTTTGACCAAACTTATAGAAAAATGTATCAACATTCACAATGTCAAATCAATATTTTTACACTCATTATTAAACGTACTCCCTCCGTTTGGAATTACTTGTCTCGAAAATGGATGTATCTAGAAATAAAATACGTCTAGATACATCCATTTCTGCGACAAGTAATTCCGAACGGAGGGAGTAGTTCTTATACTCATTATAATCAGTATTGCAGATATTGATATTTTTAGTATAAAGTTGGTCAAACATGTTGCAAATGGTTGACTGGAGTACTACTACCTCTCGTCCCAGGCATGGCGTGCAAACATGCATAAGCTATACCGTTAGGCCTATGATATGGGTCTAGTAGACATGACATCTAGTGGGTCCCGCATAGTTCTCGAGAACTTTTTGGGGGCTTCCGGCTTGCAGCCGTTTATCCACCGGGCAAGCCAGCAACCCCACGCCATTCACACGCCCTACTCATCCCGGTCTTCTACCTTACAACCGTTCGCTCCCAGTCGTCCCGTCCTTTCACATTAGTTCACTCCCAGTTTTTTTGCGGGGTACAACAGTTCAACTTCTCCTAACCCTCCTCCAAAATCCATGGCCTCCCAAATCTCCATGGTCGCCGCTGAGTACCAGGTTAGAGCCATCACCGGCGATCATTTCATCGTCATCTACACACGTGGATCCGCTACAGTGAAAGAATGGCTTGCTCGCTTCCTACGCATGTTCAACAGTTCAATGGATGAGTGGGTCGCTGGGCTAGATGTTGAGTACACCACAGTCCTGGGACGAGAGAAGGATCTAAAGCACGAAGAGAGGAAGAAGCCCGCCGTGATCCAAGTTTGCGTACATAACTTTTTGCTTGGTCTACCACATATGCCATGCCGGCGTTGAGTGCCAGGATTTTAAAAACTTCCTCAAGGACAAAAGAGTGAAATTCGTTACTGTAGACTTTAAGAACGACAGGGATGTCCTGTGTCGTTGTAGGCTAGCCCTTTGATCTCCAGAAGGCAAGCCTGTTGTCCTCCTCTCAACCTTCAATTCTGACCTTGGCAGCAGCCATGATTGATCCTTCGTACGCTAAACTGAAGAAACCTCATCACGAGTTTCATCATGCATGAGAGTCGAAGACATTAGATGAAGATCACATCATGTACACAGCAATGGATGCCTACCTTTGTTTAAATATCTACAAGGGTTGGATGAAGAAGCAGAGCCGAGTGCCCGGTTCAAGCAAAGAAGTGTCGGCGAAGAGGAAGAGGAAGAGGGACGAGGACGAAGTCGAGGACGTGGACTCGGACTCCGAGTAGGTGGCAGTGCCGTCGCTCATGCTGGTTCTACTACAGTGTCAAGCGGACTAATTGCTTAGTTTATTTTCAAGGGTGTGTTGTGCTGAGGCCCCAGCATAACTATGTTTATGTTCTTTCTCGTTATTTGAACTCTTTAGTACGTACAGTAGTACTAGTACTATGTCTTACTACTGTTCTTCTTGCAGTTGGTACTACTGCTCGTATCTTTGTGTTCCTACTGTACTTAATACATTCATACTAGTAGTATAATTTGGGCCAGTCGATTTGTGAAAGAAGTTTGACGGAGCGAAGGAATAAAACGACAGAAGAGGTGGAAGAAGCCCTTCTAGACATCTATGTTGCATCAAACGGCTCACAAGAGTCGACTGACCCAAATTGCTCCTTCAGATTGCAGGATCCACGTGGCATTCAAGGTCTTGAAGGTAGGTTTCACGTCCGCGCCCGGTTTGCGGGCTCGACACGTGCGCGACCGGCTTCTGCCGTGACAGCCACCATGCGCGCCTCCTCCGCACGGGCGGAGACGACAGTGACACGCTAGTTCCTCCTCGCCAGCGTGCTGGAGCACACGCTCGTCCTCCTCTTCGCACGCTGTGTGCATAGACATGGCTCCACCAGCTGCTCGCGTGCTTGGCAGCATGGCGGCATCGTGAGGAGGGATTGAAGACGACGTGAGCGGGTGAGCCTTCGGCTTCATGGCACAGGGATGGCAGCGACACGACACTGATGGGCGAGAAATTGTTGGCTGGAGTAGGCGGGTGCCGGCATGCGCAACGGCGATGGCGGCATATTGATGAGTGCACGTATGGGAGCTTACTTTATTTTTATATAAGGTTGGTCAGACTTAAAAGAAAACCGTACTAGTACACGTAAACATTAGACTTAGGTAGCGCTTTTATTAGTTAGTACCACAACCACGATACGGAATCCTGTGCAAGCGTGTGAACCGCGGCCGCGTGGTCGATCGAACGGTGCGTCACCATGTCGCGCTCGAAGGACATCCACCGAACCTTTTTTTGTGTGTGAAAAGAATCCCTGAATATTACTCAACTTTTTTTCCTAGAAAAGTTCTTGACGCTGCAATATTTCCATATATTTGAATTTAGCTCCAGTTTGTGTTTATTTGGATTTGGACGTTTTAGGTGCGCCCTAGTTTTTTAATACTGATTTTGTGTGTCTGACTGAGAGAGAACGTGTGTATGTGTCCATATGTGTGTTGTGGCGGAAGGGCAATGTGGAGACGGTGTGCGTGTGATACAGACATAGAGAGGTGTGAATGTGCAAATGATCATGCATGAGTGAGACATAGACAGATGCCGATACATTGTGTATACATGAGAGAACGGTCTTCTGGTTTACTTGTGTGTGTGTGTGTGTGAGAGAGAGAGAGAGCGAGAGAGAGAGGAGAGAGGAGCATCCGTAACACAACAACCATCTCTCTCGATTCATCCGTCCCTCACACGATCACATGTAACACATGCATCAATGCGCACATTTTGACACCCTCACCCGGCCCCTACCCACCTCAAGGCCCGCACAATCTCTTCGTGAATACCCATTTCTCCCCTTAGGTTTGTTTTCTCTCAATATCTGACACACACACACCCTCCCCCGAGCACACAATTCATCCCCATCCAAGGTTATACGACGACCACTCTCGCTTGTGCTTCTTTGCACCCCAACATGCACAACACCTCAATCTTCAAAGAGGGCATCGAGGAGATCGAAGACGGCGACCAGACCGCACTAGAGAATGCGGGGCCATTTGGAAGCAGGATGATGTGACGATGGCTGACTGACTCCTCCCCCCACCCCCTCTCTCTCTCGCACAAAATTACCAATCCCTCTCTCCCCCGCACAAAATTATCAATCCCTCAACCCGCGAGATCCTTCCCCTCTCGTCCATGTTTTTCTAGCTCTCTCATCAAACATGGTGTCTCTTCTCCTTCCACGTATACAGAATCCGGATGCACACACATCTCACGTATATATATTACATGTCTCCATCTTTCTCACAGACCTAACTTCTTCCTCTCTCTTTCTCTCTCTATCTCTCCCCCTGTCTCGTTAGGTTTGTCTCCTACTCTCTCGTCCACATACATACAATCTTTCCCGCCCTATCTGCTCCATCTTCGCAAGCTCTCTCTGCACGTTTCATTCACACATTGGGATATGTTCAAACTTTTGCTTCTATAATGGCTGATGTAGAGTTATGGTTGGTTTTGTTGCATCCTACAAAGTAATAACTATGAAATGCATTTAGATTCTCATTTGACTGGGATTATGTGAGTTTGAGCATGTTGTGAAGTACTATAGACCTTGTATACATCTTGGGATTCGACAATGTACCTATTGAATTGTATAGCCTAATATATTTATTTCACAATTTCAACAAATGATTAGTTCACTACAAACTAAGAAAACAAATGTGTACTCCCTCCGTTTTTATTGAAGTCTGTGTATTAGCATTGGTCAAAGTCAAGTTTTGTAAACTCTCAGAAAGCTTATAACAAAAAATATTAACATATACAATAACAAATAAATACCATTATATTCATTATTGAATGTACTTTCACATCATACATATTTGTTATGGTAAATGTTTATATTTTTCTAGAAACTTGGTCAAACTTTAGGAAGTTTGACTTCGGTCAAACCTAATATGCAGAGTTTACTAGTACTACTCGCTAGTTGCTTAACCGAATCACTCAACACGCCACACGGGGAGTTCAGTGTCACAAAATTTTGAGGTCGGCGGGAAAATCTCCCGCGACCCTGATTCGAGCAGTGGGAAGTTACCATCATAGCCTTCAGAACAGACCTACGGATGACGCTTGGTAGGGGGCTGTTTTCGTAAATTCAGGTTCACCCTACCCAGCGAACCCCACCCCGGCACCCAGAGTAGTACACCTGAATACTCCCCATTCTATCCCCACCGCAAAATAGACTTCTCCACGGCACCGCAGCCTTCGTGCTCATCCCCTTTACATCGGCGCACTCGTCCACCGCAGCGCATTTGCCTCATTGACGACCTCGTATGCTGCACTGGAGCCGGTCCACCGTCTTCATCGTACACGGAGCCTCTTCCCCGGCATCGTCTTCCACGGTCTCGGATCTGCTTCCCGGAAGTCGACGCCAAGCACAGAAGCACCACCGTCATGGACAATGAACTAACTCCTGTTGCCGACCATGACTTACAAAGGCCGCCGCGACCATCGTTCTCCTTCTCGATTGGTAATGTGTGTATTGAATCACTTAGCAGTACGTGTGCAGTTCCAATTTTGTTCATACCTACCCTTCAAATTTCCTGGGTGCTATTGTTCCCGTAAAAGTAATTGGTTATAGCCTCCATTGTCCAATAGAATATCAGCTTGTAATTGTGCGTTGCTCATGTATCACGCTGTGCTTGGGCAGGTTTTTCATCTGCAACCAGTAGTGTGGCAAATGATGGAAAGTTTTTTTAGAACTAGCAAGATGCCCATGCGTTGCACGCATCAAGATGGATTTGTATGAGTAGTTTATCTTGTGTGAGAAAAGAATGAACGAGGGAAGGCCTTATTTGCAAATCTGGAGAGGGGTATGGGTATCTTTTTGAAAAATTCCCATTGTTTCCTTCCTATCTGTCAGATATAAATCGGACAACCTATATTGCAGGATGGCAGGCACACCATCATCACCAACTCTGTTTTTATAAGATAAGACTAGCAAGATGCCCATGCGTTGCACAGAACATCAAGATGCATTTGTATGAGTAGTTTATCTTGTGGGATAAAAGGATGAACGAGGGAAGGCCTTATTTGCAAATGTGGAGAGGGGTGTGGGTATATTTTTGTGAAATTGCCATTCTTTCCTTCCTATCCGTCAGATATAAATCAGACGACTTATATTGCAGAATGGCAGGCACACCATCATCACCAACTCTATTTTTTATAAGAGTAGACAAAAAAAGTATAGATAAAAAAGTAGACAGTAGAGAAGTAGAGATAAATATAAAATATAAAATAAATATAACAGTAGAGAAGAGAGTAGAGATAGCAGAGACATCGGGAAAGGATCGCGCGCGCGGGAAAAAGCGGCCGGGCGTGCGCTAGTTTTGGCGCGTGGCGTCTGGCGTGCCCTCCCACCGCTTTGTGCCTTGCCACCACTCTCTCCCCACTCTGTGCCTCGCCATTGCTCTCTCCCCGCTCTTTCTCGCCTCGCTGCCGCCACGCCACCATGCCGCCGCGTCGCCGGGAAACTTGGGGATACCGCGGCGTCTGCGTGCGCCCCTTCGGCGGCTTCTCCGCCAAGATCCGATTCTCGGCCTCAGTAATTTTGACACCGCCAACGAGGCCGCCCTCATGTACGACGCAGTAGCGTGGCGCCTCCGGTGGCCTCATAGAACATTGAACTTCCCCAACGTGCCGACGCGGGAGCGGGCGCAGGAGCTCGCGCCTCTGTCGCGGCTTAGCACCGACGAGGATCGTCGCGACAACCGGAGGCAGGAGCACCGTCTCAGCATCGCCGAGATGGACGAGGAAGCCATGGCGCTGTGGCGCCAACACTTCCCGTAGGACATCATCAACTAGCGCGAGTTCTACGCGCAAAGGAGGGTGGAGAGGGATAAGAGGAGGGCGGAGCGAGCCGCCTATCGCGAGGACAAGCGTAGGCGAAAAGTGGACGCTCAATTCAACATGAGGCTAGGAGCAGCGTCGCCCTGGGAATTCGACGATGATCGGTACTTCACGCCTACAGTTAGACGTCGAAGGAGGATATCACCGAGGAGGAGTCGGACGACGAGGAGTAGTTGAATTATCTGTTTTTTATCTATCAATGATGAGAACTATCCTCTACTCTCTAGTCTCTCTACTTCTCGATCTCAGCACTGTAAATGCTTTTTTAAAGCACCGTGCGTTGCGATTCTGTTGGAGATGCTCTAAGATGGCAGACGAGTGCTTTAATGTTGCCTACAAGATGCGCGGGTATTACTAGTAGTTTATTTTTCTTGTCATGTTGAGATTTTAAAACCACGAGTGCGAACATGGAGAGTAGCAATGAAGACCAAACACGGGATATTGGGGACATCTTCAAGGAGCATGGCAAGTTAAAGAGGAGCTACACCAAACTTGTAAAACGAGCTTTGGTAAGTAACACCCTTTCAATTACTTTTGTTTAGCCTCGTGTTCTTCGATCTGTGTATGTTATAGTTTCTGTTTCTCTTAAGCCAGGTGCTCTTCGATGTGTAATAAGAAGAGTCTTAATCGTCCTAATGCTTTCGTTTTTAGCTTGATGTAGGAAGTCGGTGTTCTCACCTTGTAGTCTGTTTTAATATATTTTTCCTTTTGAATTCACTTCTCTGAGTTCTATTTATCTGGCTTCTACTAAATGGATCTTGGTTTCTCTGAGTATTGATCTAAAAAAGAAGTAACTTCATGTTAGGATGCAGTTCCTGCGAGGAGGGAAGAATGGTCAACCTCGAGATCATGCTTCCAAAATGAGGCTGGATTACACACAAGGTGCTAGTTCCCTAATGATGCTAGATTAGACATAAGGTGCAAATTCCCAGATGATGCTAGATTACACACAACCCAGGTGGAGTCGTCAGCTATTCGTGTCCACGTGGCTCTAGTAAAGGCTAAAAGAAAGCGTGCATCAGCCCTTGAGAATGTAGTTGAGTTCCTGAAGAAGCAAAAAAGAGCAATCAGATGCTCTCTTCACCCAAGCCAAAGAAGAGATGGAAGAAGCCAGTAATAAGCTAGCAGAGGCAGAGCAGGCTAGGCGTCTCCTGCTATCTAAAACTATTGTCAATACAAAATTTCCTTCATAATAGCTAGGTTCAAATGTTTATCCAGTCAGCATGCCTGTTGTGATGTCCATGCATCTATTGATGTGGCACAAAATATATTTTTCGGGTCATGTAATAACAACAATTACTTTCCAAACAATAACAGACGAAGCAGTCTTAAGCTGGTTGCACGCGGCGAGGAGGCATGCTCAGCCGGGACTGCAGCGAGTGGGGCCCTCTTGGCCGGCGCGCCGGTTCATTGACTGCGCTATGAGAGGTCGCGTCAGTGTCAGAGCAATCACCCCCTCCAGTCCTTTTTTGTTTGGGTATAACAAAATCTCGTTTTCCATTCACATTTTACATGTAAAATTCGTGGACAAACTTTGACCCAAAATACGATGGGGACTAGTAAACCAGAATGGAGGTAGTAGTTTTTTTTAAATCAAAGAAGGGTTTCCCCTTCCAATTTTCATTACTGAAAACCAGCATCTGAATCTAAACCATAGTATTTGCTCTAGAACTACCAGGTTCAACATCTCGCAACATAAACCCATACAACCATACGCCAAGGAGGTACGCAGTACTATGAATTCCATTTTCGCTCCATACCAATCGTTCTAAAAACTACTTAGTACTTATAACGCGCCATTGAAAATTGGAACCCTTAACCCCGCTAAAAAATGATATTTTAAACGTGGCTACTCGATCTGTGGCAACTTGCGAGCCACCGCCTCCAAGTCGTTCACCTGTGGTCCCGACCATCAACTCCTACGGATCAAATTATCATGCAAGGTGACTATTCCTACAAAGGTGCTCCACCACGTACCCGGTACCCGCGAATGCAGCAATCGTGCACCTAGGGTTTTAAGGTTTATTTGTTAACGTCACCTTTACATAACACTATGTGTGTGAGACAACAAGAGGCCGACTGCGTGCGTGCGCCTCTTCTCTTCATATATGTACTCCACCGTTTGTCTGGTGTCCAAAAAATTATAATAACTACTAGCAATGTGCCAATGCGTTGCCACACGATCAAAGTAGAATAATACATATTCACTGATTTGATAGAAAAAAAGTCTAGTTTTGAAATACGTATATCACTAAAAATATGTTATGTTTCACTCAAAATATATTCCTTTGGCTTTTTGATGAGATAAGGGGAAAATGTTGTTGGTTTCAAGATTCGAGAAGTGGTATATGTCTAATTTCTACTCTTACTAGCAAGATGCCCGTGCGTTGCACGGAACAAGATCTTGTGGGAGAAAAGGATGAACGAGGGAAGGCCTTATCTGCAAATGTGGTGATGAGTGCGAGTAAATTTCCATATTTTCCTTCCTATCCGTCAGATATAAATCGGATGACCTACATTGCAGGATGGCAGGCCCACCATCATACCAACTCTGTTGTTATCCCTACTCTTATAAAAAGAATTGTCGGTGATGATGGTGTGCCTGTCATCCTGCAATATAGCCCGTCTGATCTATATCTGACGATTAGGAAGGAAACTATGGCAATTTTGTAAAAAGATACCCACACCCCTCTCCACATTTGCAAATAAGGCCTTCCCTCGTTCATCCTTCCCCCCACAAGATAAACTACTCATACAAATGCATCTTGATGTTCCGTGCAACGCATGTGCATCTTGCTAGTTGTTGCAAAAAGCTCATGTGTGTGTGAGAGAGAGGGAGAGTGGAGGAGGACGGAGTGCATGTGTGACAAAGACACAAGGAGTGTGTGTGCGATAGGTATCAGCTTAAAATGAGGCGATAGTGTGTGTGTGCACGATCGAGAGGGCGTGTCTCAAGAAGGGAAGAAAAATCTACATAGATACAAGGAGCAGGAGAGAGACATGTATGCGATAGTGGAAGCACGAGTGTGCGGGTGTATAAACCTGTCTAGAGGCTAGTCGATAAATGTTTGTGAGAGCAATACGAGTCGGGGTGCGAAAGCAAGAGTTTTGTGTGTGTGAGAGAGAGACGGTAGTCGGGAAGGGGAGTGGAAGCATGAGTGTGCGTGTGTATAAACCTCTCTAGAGGCTAGTCGATAAATGTTTGTGAGATAAATACGAGTCGGGATGCGAAAGCGAGAGTGTTGTGTGTGTGAGAGAGAGAAGGTAGTCAGGAAGGGGAGTGGAAGCAGGAGTTGAATGTGTGTGTCTGTGAGAGAGAGAGAGAGATGGGGGGGGGGGTTGTCTGGTCGGTAAACAAATGAATAATGTCAGTCTGGGATGGAGACGAAAAGGAGACCGCAACAAATGTTGTGTCTACATGAGAGAGAGATAGAGAGAGAGAGTAATTTTAGTGATATGAGTCATATCTAGAGACATATAGGGTGTGCGAGAGAATCCCATAGAGAGAAACACAAAGTGAAAGACGAGTGGAGACTGTGTGTGTCGGTGAAAAACAAAGCTTAGGTACCGAGTGATACCAGAGAACAATAGAGACGTGAGAGATAATGAAAACTGTGTAATGTATAATGATAGGGAGAGTGTGACACTTCTCAAGGGAGACGTCGAGAGACCATGTTTGCGAGGATAGGAGAAACATGAAGTGAGCATGCGGGTGAGCTGGAGAAAAGAGAGTGATAGCTACATGAAGGAGCATGCATGCGAGAGAGATGGGCGTGAAAGGAGTGAACATAAAAGGGATTCAAATATTTGAATTCGAGTATGATACATGTAATCCATACTCGAACCAAAATTGATCTATCAAACATGCATACTCATATGAATTCAAGCACATCTATGTTATTTAATATGTAGATATTACTGATCCATACATTTTAGTAGAACATAATTTGGTTAATTTTTTTTGAATTCAACCTTAATATTTTGAGATCATTGTATTTGTAAATCATATTATACATATAAAGAAGCAGAATTCTTTGTTGTGCTTTTGAAAGTATATATAAAAAATGATGTATATAGAATGTAATTCCAATTTAAAATGGATCCCGCCCGAAAAAATAGAAAACAAACGGGATTCGAATTGAGTTGGCACGGTAAACGTGCACTCTGCAAAATTTTAACGAAGCGGGGAAAGACACAGTAACTGCACGAAACCAAAATCTGCGAGATGGATATTACTACTGCCTATCCCTGCCACGCAAAGCCTATCTGCTAGATTTCTATAGGTTTCGATAGGGGTAGGTTTGTAATTTCACCCAAACGTGACGTAACCGCCTCTCACCTGGATTCATACACGGTGGGCGCCAAAACACAGTGTGTCCTCGGCCGAAATAGACTCCCTCCCCGATTCGTATTCATACACGATGGGCGCCAAAAACAAACTCTCGTCGGCAAATATTCGGTGTATGCGAGATTACCGTCCTATCCCCAACCGACTAATATTGCTGTGATGTAGTAGAAATTTGGAACCGGGGCTAAGTTTGTAAATTTCATCGCATTTGAGACAAGCGCGCCCTGAATACATGGTTCCCCCCTTCCTCTCTACCTTTCTTTTCCCCATTCATACTCCGTGGGCGCCAAAACACCCTCTCCACCCCACCCTCCTCCGTCCGCCGCTGTCCGCCACCCCATCCACCGCCGTCCTCCTCCACCATGCCGGAGTTGATACCCCGACGCCGCCGTCCATTACAAGAGATCGACCTCTCTTATCCACGGCTTCGGACCGGGATCCTTGCATCCCGTCCTCTCGCTTCATCCCCGTCGCCATCCACCTTGCCGGTGCCGCTCCTACGACTGTCTCGTCCACCGCGCCCCTCCGCCACCGTCTACCCTCCTAGATATGGTTCCACGCCGCTGACAGCCATCGCTACCGCAGCACCGTCAAATTCTCAGCAGATGCGTACACGACACTGCACCAGAGGTGGTACTCTTTTGTATCTGCTCAACTTATTTATCGCAGCAAGAAAATATATCGCCACTGCTTTACTCTGATTTCTTGTCTTGGTTGCGAAGTTGCCTTTGTCCGGTTTGCACCTTCAGATCCGCCATGGCACGCTCAACACTATACTCCCAATGCTTATGGTTTTCCCCTTTTATATTCCACACTAGTTAAATCACAGTAGACTAAATTTCAAAATTGGGTCTGTCGATTTTTCAAAGGTCGCCGGAGTTCACCGATGCGAACGAAGGGGCTCGGGTGGTTGTGGGGCCTCGCCGAACGAAGAAAACTCGACGCGGGTGGGGGTTGGGACGGGGGTGGGGGTGGCGGAGGAACACAGGCGGTGGGGGCCGGTGGTCCGGCCGGCGGCCCGTGCGGTGTTTTGTGTGGGAAGAATCAGAGACGAGGAGAAGAAGGGTTAGGAGATGTAGGATCTTCATCCAACCGCCTGAAATGGTCGAGAGACAGCTGGGAGTTGCGTTCTTAATGCGCTCTGGTTCATCATGTGTGGGCACTGCGCAACCAACATTTTTATTATCCAAAATCTGCTTCCTCTTCTTTACCATGTTCCTCTTTCGTTCTTCTTTAATATGTACTCTCTCTGTTCCTAAATAAAAGTCTTTGTATATATTCCACCATGAACTACATATGGAGAAAAATGAGTGAATCTACACTCTAAAATGTATCTAGATACATCTGTATGTGATCCATAGCGGAAATCTCTACCAAGACCTATATTTTGGAACGAAGGGAGTATGATAGTAGTACAATATGTTCCTTGTACTGAAGATGAGCAGGGACATTTGCAATGTAGAGGTCTATAGGGTCGATTGTGATGGACACTTTGAGCCTCTTTGATTCGTAGGATTTTGTAAACATAGGAATAGGATTTGTAGTGACCTGCCCACTTGAATCCTATAAGAATAACAAGGAAATGCGGGGAGCTGTGTCGCCTTTGAGAGTTACACTGATATTAACAGTACCGCACCTTCAGTACTAGCACATATATTCCAGCAAGTTCCACTTTGCTGATTTTACTCTGATGCTTACGGTTTTTCCCGTTATATCTACACTATGATCTGTGTAGCTGCTTTGTGTCGCACTAGCAGCAGTCCACTCTTGAAGCTAAACACTGCGATGACTTATACAAAATTGGCACCAAGGCATTGAGTGCCATTCTGGATGCAATGAAACTCATACGCTCCCCACCAGTTCACTCTTGTTCAGAATATGATCCTAATGACTCTTGTTCAAAATTGCCACATATAGAGAGATAACATGGAATTGCATTTCTTTGGGCGTTGTGATTCATCATGAGTGGGCAACCAACATTGTATGCAATGAAGCGGAACCTCAATAATATGCTTCCTATTTTGTTCTTTAACATGTTCCTCTTTGTTTATTCTGTATTTAGTACGTACAGTATGTTCCTTGTTAGGAAGGGGCGCAGGGACATCTGCAGTCAACAGCTAATAGAGCTAGCCTATACGTGATCGATAGGCTTTCAATTACTAGCGGCAATACAACACTGTATTTTCAAGCCAGTTCCACTTTCCCGATTTATATATCGTGGTTATGGTGTACCCCTGTTATGTACACTATGATCTGCCTAGTTGCTGTGTGCTCTTATTATCATGATTTGGCAATAAACTCTCTATACAGTATATTATGAACCTATCATCTACCAACTATCCTTACTTATGGAGCCTATTTTTGTGTGTACTTGTGCCAGATTATATAAATGCACGCACCATATTACAACACACATGAGCTCTCTCATCAGAATCCAGTGATAGCACACAAGTGTTTACAGGGGCGCCCCTATATTAGAATATCATCTGCATTACAAAGATAATATCACAACTATTTATGTTTTCATGGTTCTCAGATATTATACGCAATTACAGTGAATATCAGAATCCGCGCATCAGAAGAATATTGTGGTACACTGCAATGACTTACAAAATTGGCACCAAGGCATTGAGTGCCATTCTGGATGCAATGAAACTCATACGCTCCCCACCTGTTGATTCTTGTTCAGAATATCATCCTAATGACTATTCTAACCTCAAGGAGTCAAAGGCAGATTACCTGTCCTGTTCACCCATCAAGGTGCCTGTTCTAATTTGGCAAGGTTTTATTGATTGCGCGTATCTTGCATATGTTGTCTTGCATTTCTTCTACTTTGTTGCACCGCCATCTACTTAGTTTACTCATCATATAACTCGAGATGCCATGCCCATCCATTATCAATACATATTCCATCTGTCATCATACCATGTTTTTTCACTCAAATGTTGTTCTTCTGCATCAGACATCAAAAAGGAAGAGGGTGATTTCTGAACCTGAAGGAGCACCAACAAAGTCCTTGAAAAATGTGGTGGTGCCGGAGAAATCAGACAGCACCCCACTTATAGTGGCTGTACAACCAGTGACACAAAACGTAGGACCGACTCCAGCAGACTGTACCCATACTTCACTGGCCACACCACTAGCCCCACCACACAGAACATGCACTCCAGCAAAAGGTATACATATTTCATTTGCCATAGCACCAGCCGTACCACAGAAAAATCTCACTCCAGCAAAAAGTATAACAAGTCCACCAGCCGAAGACCTATCCCAACTACAGAGACGGCCAATTCTTGCAGATTGTAACCCCATTCCATTTATTCCCAGTTTAAAAGACAATGCTTTCAATGTTGTTAGGGACTACGTGCATATATTCCCATCATGGGAAGATTATAGTGAAGACAAACACCATTTTCACATCTTCCAGTCCAACTTACGTGTAAGTGCTATTATTCATGGTTATTATTTTCCTGTTTTCTGCTGATTGAACACATCAATGATTTACATTACATTGTTCTAACTAGGCGAGGGTCAATCTGGATAGTCATGATGAACAGAGCTTGCCTCTGCTTTTCAAGGAAGCATTGCAGCAGTATCGGTGTTACCTGAGGAAATCACACTTTGATGGCAAGTCTATAAACGAATTTCCGGTGAAGTCCCCTATGCTAAATTTAGAAGACATTGAATGGAAAAACCTTGTTATGCACTGGTCTCCTTCCCAGGATGAGGTACTGTCTATGAAATAACATGAAAATTTGAACTTCTACTTTTCCGCATGTGCCTTACGGATCTTTTTTGCAGGAAGTCTGCTCGAAGAAGAATTTCGGTTTGAAAAGAACGACGAGATATCACAAATATGCTGCCCGCTGCTTTGCTCTTATTAGTACCTGTTGTCCTGTATCACTGTACTTGCATACCTACCTAGTTCATTATGTGACAACAGTATGCATGATAGCTCGCTTATCAATTGTTCGCTCCAAATTATCTGATCTATATGAATGGTTACATTAGTGTAGAATATATCCAATGGCAATTAATTTTTTTAGCTCTGCATTGTTCTTGTAAGTACATGATGTCCTTTATCAATGTACTTATATTGACAGGTAGTTTTTCATGTACCATCACTCTGCAGCTTATTTTCCTTTGACCTCCATTTTCTACACATCAGATCTATATTTACTCTTACCATAAGGTTGGTACTGAAGAAGTTTAGCTATGCATTGCTCTTGGCTCTGCCTTTTGCCTGTATCGCTGCACATACATTTATAGCTACTTGGTTATGTAGCATCACTCTTCATCTTATCTTAAATATTATCCATTTTTTCGTATATTATCACATCTATATTTACTCTTAACAAAATGTAGAATAAAGGCAATGCTTATGAAGAAGATTCTGTGGTAAACTTCTTGAATTGCCCCCCCCATCAGCATGGACAAGTGCTTTATAGAGCCTGTCTTCACTAGTAATGTAAGTTTTTCCTTCTCAAGCCTTCAAACTTTGTTGTGTATATTTGGTTAGGCATGACTGACGGTGTCCTGGACTAGGGGGTACTCACCACGTCGTCTCCCGATCAGTTAGATTGGGCCGAGGACCCCCATGGCCGTATACTCATGGGCAAGTTCGGACAGTTGCCGCATACAAGGAAGATTCCACAAGACTTGGTGATCAAGACAAGGACTCCTCCCCACCGGCGTATTCGGCTAGGACTCTTGTTATCCTAGGCCTCTGGTACATTATATAAACTGAGGCCAGGCTAGTCGATAGATTATGACATTACTCATCATACCATAGGCTAGCTTCTAGGGTTTAGCCTCTACGATCTCGTGGTAGATCAACTCTTGTAATACTCATATCATCAAGATCAATCAAGCAGGAAGTAGGGTATTACCTCCATCGAGAGGGCCTGAACCTGGGTAAAACATCGTGTCCCCAGTCTCCTATTACCATTAGCCTTAGACGCATAGTTCGGGACCCCCTACCCGAGATCCGCCGGTTTTGACACCGACATTGGTGCTTTCATTGAGAGTTCCGCTGTGTGATCGGCGAAAGGATTAATGGCTCAACTGCAGGTCAACTCCGATGTCAGTTTCTTCGTCACCAGCTCGACTGGTCACCTTGGCTTGACCGAGGGCTGCGCCCTACGTCCGATCGTCATATTCGGATGAGGTCCTTCATCAACATCAACTCCGATCTCTATCAAGATCATGGAGAAGTCATCCATGGAGCTCGGGGGCTCAGCGTCAACATTGCCCTCGGGCGACCGTGCTGTTTTTCTGGACAGCAAACTCGTATCCGCCGCCACTGCCTCCTAGAGTGTCGCCTAAACGACTGCTTTTGTGGAATTATGCTGAATTAAGTCTACAACAACCCTGCAAAAATTTCGTCCAGTTCCGATGGAGGAATCTCCAGCAATCTCCGATATGCCGGAGCCCTGTTGAATCTGGACGAGAATCCGGACGAGTTTTGAGAGGGGTGTCCAGCATCTAGCTCGGATGTCCTTTGGGAGATCCAACCGTTGATCGGCTGCGGAATTCCCATATCTACCACCTGCCAATCATTCAGCTCGATCCGACCGTCCAAACTCCGGGAACCTTCCGATTAGTGTATCACTTTTTGGATCCATTTTCTCCGCGAGAACGAATCCGACCCGAGTTCATCTCCTTTACGAACGGGATTTCGGACATCCTTTTTGAAGGACGTTTTCGTATGGGGTATTGTGTTTTTATTCTTAAACGCATCCCATTAATATTAAAAGTATTTTTACAATACGATCTTCACCATCGCGTCGGTGTCAAACCGGCCCGACAACATCACTCCACGGCGGCCGACCTGCGCTAGACACATCGTCGCTTTGTTGAGCCGAGTTTAACTTCTTCGGATCAACATCTCGGTCATCCGAACAATAGTTCGGCATCGCGAAGGATAAATCGTCACCAACATCTCCGCCCCACGGATTACACGGGGCGGGCACACCGGCATCGCCGCACGGTCACTTCATCAAGCCAGCATTGGCCATGTCACACGCTACGACCTGCATCGGCATGCCTGAACTGTTGCTTCATCGAGCCGATGTCCACCACACCGAACTATTTCAACACCTCGGCTGACACATCTCCTCACCGACCTGCTCTGTCTCCTCGCCTGGACTGGGGGCTTCATCATCCCTTCATCAACTAATTTCGGAGACTTCAGCGTCATCGGCTGACCAGCTTCATCACATTAGCTGGACCACGGGCTTTTGCCTTGGCGAGCCAACCTTTGCCAACTTCCCCATGCTGTCACTTTATCGCCCATCAGGAAAGGGGTGTGCAGATCAATTCCCAATTTTCGGAGTCACTTTTCTTCGGAATGCTACAACAAACAAACCAGGTGCTATTAATCCTAACAATTTTTGTTTGTTGGGTTTATTTTTCTTAAGGAATTATTACTCTGGTTTGTTTCATTATCTGTACACAGGTCTATCAAATGGCGGCCACATTAAAAATGGTCGCGTGGTGGTTCGGTCAGTTTCCGTACATAGTTCGGCAAACACCGTATCTGGAGCCCGAACCGCCCTGCAAATTCAGGCTTTTGTCACGTCTTCACTGCGTCGCGCTGACGCCCTGCATCGGCATTGGCTCTAGTGCCAGGCCACATCTCTTTAAATAAATTATTTTTTGCGTAAAGCAATTAAGCAAGAATTATATGTACATATATCATTATATCCTGGACCGCACTATTTTTTGTGTGCAGGTAATCGATTTTGACTGTGTTACGCGGTCACTACTCCGGAGTTCCGAACTCCTTGCTCGGACACCTCGGGCCTGGGGTTAGGACCTCGGCCACGCCGAGGACTGCGAACCTTGTCAGATCTGTCGCTGATCAATGGGTGTCTTCGTCCCGCCACAAGCCCGAATTGCATCATCAACACCAAGCACATTAACCAGCTAAGTTGCTTTCATGCTCAAAAACTTTCAGTTTTAAATTTTGTTCGGTTCGAACAAGCATTATACTTTTTAGCACAAAGTTGTTTGTGACAAAGTTCCTTGTCAAAACTTTGCTTGTGACGCACATATTCAAATACCCCGTTTATTTGGGGGCTCCCTTGATGGAGCTCTTCCTCTTGCATATGATTATACTTGTACGACTTCTTTCCTTGTTCGTGTATTACGCCACAATATGCACCATGTTGACTTAAGTGACTTGCAAGCTGGGTTGCCTGGCTCTTGTGCTTACCCCTATGTTCCCGATTGTTCGGTTAGGGAGTAAAGGGAGCACCTCTGTGATTGTCACGATCGGTTCATCCGAGCTGGACCTCAGACTGGGTGAAGCCGAAAGCTAGCACTCTTACTGTTTTCAACAATGGTCGGCACACAATGGAACTCATGAGTAAAAAAATCTGTTGCACAAGTCTCATAATAATAATGAGCAACCGAAGAAAGGTATCGGTGGGGGTACTATTTTCTACGAAGATGCTTCTTACACTTTGTTAGTAATATAGCATAAGTTCCCTGAGCGCGCTTTGTCTGTTACAGCCTTATGGCCTGATTGCCTGGTTATCGAAAACACCGTCGATAGTCTCGACAGGTGGAGTACATAACACTCTTCGGTCCTTGACCGAAGAGGGAGAAGCCGATGGTCGGTTAAGACGCGTTCAAAGTTCGGGTGAACACAGATAAGATATATGTACTTCGGTACGCACAATCATTATAACATAAAATTCTTTTACCCAAGTCACTCGGGGGCTCTTAAATTTATGTGAGCTGTTTTATAATAAGTGTTCTTCTTCCTAGTTGCTGCAAAGTCTTTTTTCTATCACTCCTTTTTTCGACGAGAGTGTGTGGTCAATAGCCGGGGAGCCTAAGTACTTCGCCTTCGGGACAGGAGGTTGAAGCCGTAGGCTGACCCGCTCGAAGTCTTGAGATAAGATGTGTCATGTTAAAGCACGACAGAAGCACAATTTATTTTTCTAAGACCAATTTTCGGATTGGCACCGAACACTTGATCTTGTTCGGACGTCAAGTTTTTACTGACGTTTCTTGGTTTTCCAAGTTTATGGCACTTTTAAACTATTTGTGTGTTTTCCGCATAAGTCTCGCAGTGCAATGCCGGACACCTTTAGAGATTCGGCAAAAATTCTCGGATATTGCTATATATGCATCAGTTTCGAATTGTGTCTTCGGTCAATAGTTGGGTTGCCTTGCTCCTGTGCTTGCCTCCTATGTTTCGCTTTGTTCGGTTAGGTGTGCAAAGGGAGAACCACTGCGATTGTGCTTCCAGCTCGCATGGTTAAGCACCGCAGTAGAGAAAGCCGAAAACTGACTGCCATAATAAGCATAAATTGGTCAGCAGTCCGATGACTATGTTAAATGACATGCCGTTCATAACATTTGCCGAAGTGTTTACGGCTTGACCCCGGCTGTCGCCGAACACTAAGCGGGGGGCTACTTGCTGGCCTCCCAACTTTAAGCTCCTATGACTAAGTGAAAGTTATAAAGCCCGCATATCTGATTGCCTCGTTTCCGCCAACACAACCACCTTCGGGCACCAAGACGTCGGCTAAGGGTTGTTTTGTTATTTCAGAAACACCCTGCATAGCATCTACAAGGGGGTAGAAGTCGACGACGGGCCACTTTCAGATTATAAACGGTCGCAACGGAAGTGAAAATTTGGGTTCATCTAGACCATAGACTTTGGAAGCTTTACCCGAACTAAATCCTCAGTATTTTCCTCCCACATTGATCGGAGCTGAGGTTTCATGATCATGCTTAGCAGGACAACCCAAAGATAGGAACCGATAGCGGGACTATTTTCTTTGGACGATGTTTCTTATGTTAAACAATAATATAACATGTCTCTCTGCATACCTTTGTTTATAAAACCGTATGGCCGGTTCGCCTTGTTTGTCATAAATCTTTGCCCTCATAAAGGCTTTATAAAGTGGGACAAACACTCCCCGGCTACTGGCCGAGGAGGTTGAAGCCGATGGCCGGTCAACAAAGTTTTGTACAATGCGGATCCGAGCATTAATGATGTAAAGTACCTAGATACATAGAGTCATTGCACATAATTTGTGATTTTACTATTGATATCGATCCTTAATTCGGCCTCTTGTGCCCGCATTAAGGCTCGGGGGCTACTAGGCTTCGGGATTATTCTTTACAAATATTAAAAGGGGTACATCGATCCCCTGATCTGATGTTGCCACCCGACCAGTGTCTCGGGGGCTACTCCATTGGCAATCCAATGCAGAAAATTTAAAGTGCAATATAGTTTTCGAGGAGATTATTGTCCTCAGGTTGGTCAGCCGGACCCAACCCGAGTCTCGAGGACTTTGCACACCACGTTTCTATTCCTATGTAGCTACCGAGCTAGGAGTTGATCCTCAGGCCGATTTCACGCATCGACCTGAGTCTCAGGGGCTACTAGGATCAGCGGTTTCATGTTTTCCTTCTGGTGCATCTTGGGTTTTAGACCGACGCACACACCTTGAGGGCTACTGGCTATATATCTCGACAGAGAATAAATTGCACCAGCTCGGAAGCAGTCCGGCATAAAGCTCGGGCGCCAGTGGTTGGCTCCATAGAGGGCATTCCCGGCATTAAGCTCGGCTAAACTCCTTCAACTTTTTTGAACCAAGATGGTCTATGACATCTCGGATACAGTTCGGCGTTGGAGCTCGGATAGTCCGGCGTTGGAGCTTGGACACAGTCCGGTGTTGAAGCTCGGATACATTCCAACGTTGGAGCTCAGAAGAAGTCCGACGTTGGTGCTTGGCTGCAAAAGATACCTCGAATGCAATCCGATGTTGGAGCTCGGATGCAAGAGGACACTACCGCCCGGGAAGAACTTCAAACCCAAGGTGTGGCATAATAATAACAAGGCATTGATAAAGGCCAGAAACTTCAAGGGGCTCCTCAGATACCTGACCTCGTAAACTCTTCGGATTTACTTCGTGATCCTCAAGATCGAAGATGAGAAGATTTGTTGAACCAATTTTCAAGACCGACGGCCAAAGATGAAGAACAGTTCAGAAGAATCAAGGAGCGTCCCCAACTTGAAGACTGGTTTAGGGGGCTACTGACGGTGTCCTGGACTAGGGGGTACTCACCATGTCGTCTCCCGATCAGTTAGATTAGGCCGAGGACCCCCATGGCCATGTACTCATGGGCCAGTTCGGATAGTTGCCGCATACAAGGAAGATTCCACAAGACTTGGTGATCAAGACAAGGACTCCTCCCCACCGGTGTATTCGGCTAGGACTCTTGTTATCCTAGGCCTCTGGTGCATTATATAAACCTAGGCCAGGCTACTCGATAGATTATGACATTACTCATCATACCATAGGCTAGCTTCTAGGGTTTAGCCTCTACGATCTCGTGGTAGATCAACTCCGGTAATACTCATATCATCAAGATCAATCAAGCAGGAAGTAGGGTATTACCTCCATCGAGAGGGCCCAAACCTGGGTAAAACATCGTGTCCCCAGTCTCATGTTACCATTAGCCTTAGACGCACAGTTGAGGACCCCCTACCCGAGATCCGCCGGTTTTGACACCGACAATGACTGCAACAGCTATTTATTTTTGGTGTTTGCATCAAATTGCATGTTTAAAGTTTATTATGTATTTCATAAACAAAAGTTTGTCCTTCTCAATTTAATTTTTTAGTTGTACAACCAAGTTCCTTCTTCATACCATGTAAATTAAACTATACAGAGCAAGTGATCTTCTTTTGCACTGCATGTATGCTTCTGTTCTTCATCCGTAATCCAGTAGTGTGGTGAACCTACCCACTACAACACAATGTCATATTTTGCAATGTCTTAACTATGAACAATGTCATATCATTCTACTATTATTTAAACCATCTCTTTATTTGCAATTCTGAAATGGGATAAATTGACAGCACACTAACCATTGATACTTATGAGTTCTTGATCTATAATCCAGTGGTGTCATGAAGCTGCCAACTCCTTCACAATGTCATTTCCTACCATGTATTGACCTGAACAATACCATATTGTGTTAATGCAATTTTAAACTGTGTCACTTTATTCATCAGTAAGAAATGTGATGAATTGTCAGCACTGATACTTTTATGTGCAAAACATGTCATCTGTCTACTTGTTTATCTTTCAGAGTGACGAAGATATAAGTGTTGAACAAGCACAGTCTCATCATCTTGCTCAGTTGCTTGTGCTGCAGCTCCCAGCAGGGCTAACCTTTCTTGAACTCTATTGTAGTGTTGTCAGTTTTGTATATTATTTTATCGGCATGTTTATTTGCACTGCTGGCGATCTTTAATGCCCAGTGTATGTAATCTGCTGTCTGCTTGTGCTTTATTATCATAGTGGCGGACTTTGATGCCTAGTGGATGTAATATGCCGTAATTTCTTTATTGTATAGTCTAAGTTTTTTCTTATTCACGATGATGTAGTTATTTTACTGTATATATATCATGTCTTCGCAGTAAACCGGCCAAACCGTAAAATTACGATACATAATAGGGCCGTCATGTAATCATGATGTATGATCCGCATCATGGGCCCCGTCATCTTGGTCCGTTAAACGGCCAAAAGTAAACTAGCCCACTAGTAGATAAGGGCCTTTAATAGGCCGAGTAAACCCCGGCCCTCTTTTCGCAAGAAAACTCAATGGGCTTTTAGGTGGCTGAGAAGTAGGTTGAGCCTGAAACATGCCGAACAGCTCACAGGCCGGCAGCAGCCCGAAATGGACCCCGACCCATGATTGTGCGAATCAAATCACAGGCTTTTAACAGGCCAAAATTGTCTCGGTCCTTGTTTGGCCCAATCAGATATCGGCTGCGAGCAGGCCGGATGCAAACCGGGCCGTAGTTAGGCCCAACTATATGACGGGCTTTTAACAGGCCGAAATTAATATAGGGACGAAATGTTAAATGGGCCCTTAACAAGCCAAAACTAATATCAGGCCGAATTACTAAATGGGCCTTTAGCAAGTGGGCCCAAAAGCATAGCGTCCAGTTGACGGGCCGAATCTGATATGGGCCATAATTTAGCCCAAAGCCTCTTAAAGGGTCGGAGCTGATCTGGGCTCTAATTTGGCCCAGAACATGGTAGGATTTTAACGGGTCAGATCTCATATGGGCCATTATTAGGCCCGGAACGTGGCAGACCATTAATGGACTGGATCAAATATGGGCCGACATTTGGCCCAAAACATGGCAGCCAGTTAATGGGCCGGCCTACTAGGATCGTCAAAATCTTGTGGGCCTACAGCTGGGCCGGCCCATTAATGTCGGCAAAATCTCGTGGGCCTTTAGCTGGGCCGGCCCATTATGATCCGCAAGAATCTTGTGGGCCTTTACCTGGGCCGGCCCATTATGGCACACAAAAATCTTGTGGGCCTTTACCTGGGCGGGCCCATTATGGCCCGCAAAATCTTGTGGGCCTTTAGCTGGGCCAGCCCATTATGGTCCGCAAAATCTCGTGGGCCTTTAGCTGGGCCGACCCATTATGGTCCGCAAAATCTTGTGGGATTTTAGTTGGGCCGGCCCATTTAAACTTGATGGGCCGGTCCACGTGTCAGCATATCATAGGCGTGTCTCGCCCATTGGATGAATGGCACCTGTGTCAATGCGGAGCTGACACGTGTCTCCTCCAGCCAATGATGATTTTACACGTGGAAAATCCCCATTGGTTGGGGCTGTTAACGGGTTATCGGATCCAAAACCTGACCTGATAGCTTAAGGTGTTCCGTTACGGTGGATGCCACGTGTCGGTCACCCTTGACTAAAGCACTTCTGTGACGCGCGATTTATCATCATGGAAGTGGACACTTCCGTGATGATAATTTTGGTAATGTCATGGAACACTTCTACAACAGCACAAGTATGACTATCTTGATTCTGTCATAAAATTGTCATGGATGTACATGCATGACAAAAAACGTGACCTACTGTGACAAACACGTATCATCACGAAAGTGTATTTTTTTTGTAGAGTCTACATCGACCAGAATGTACGTACACGTTCGTGACCAGAATGACAATGCTATGTATGCTTCGACCATGTGGGTCCCGACTATCAGGCACTTCCTTGGGTGTGAAGATGTAGTTGGTGGGTCCCACCAGTCAGGGGGTGAATCATTTTTTTTCCTGGATGCACTTCCTTGCGTGCGAAGATGTAGTTGGTGGGTCCCAGCAGTCAGGGGGAAACGTTTTTTCGCAAAATATGGTGGCCCGTCTGGTGGGTCCCTTCTGTCAGGTGGAGGAATGATTATTTTGCGCGTAATAAGGAGGCACATCCTTGCGGCTGCCGTGGACCCAGTTGTCAGCCTCTCCACGTACAGTACTCTTCTGCTAGAAGTCATTCCTTGACCATGATGACCACGTCGCGTCGCGAGCACCAGGGCGGTGGATGATACGTCTCCAACGTATCTATAATTTTTTATTGTTCCATGCTATTATATTACCCGTTTTGAATATTTATGGGCTTTACTTTACACTTTTATATCATTTTTGGGACTAACCTACTAACCGGAGGCCCAGCCCGAATTGCTGTTTTTTGCCTATTTCAGTGTTTCGAAGAAAAGGAATATCAAATGGAGTCCAAACGGAATGAAACCTTCGGGAGCGATCTTTTTGGAACAAACCTGATCCAGAGGACTTGGAGTGGAAGTCAAGAAACGAAGGAGGCGGCCACGAGGGTGCTCGGCGCGCCCCCTACAGGTGGGCGAGCCCCCACCCTCGTGGGCCCCTCGAGCGTCCACCGACATACTTATTCCTCCTATATATACCCATGTACCCCGAAAACATCAGAAGCGACCACAAAAAACTATTTCCACCGTCGTAACCTTCTATATCCACGAGATCCCATCTTGGAGCCGTCGCCGGTGCTCCGCCGGAGGGGGAATCAATCACGGAGGGCCTCTACATAATCTCCAAGGCCTCTGCGATGAGTTGTGAGTAGTATACCTCAGACCTTCGGGTCCATAGTTATTAGCTAGATGGCTTCTTCTCTCTCTTTGAATCTCAATACAAAGTTCTCCTTGATCTTCTTGGAGATCTATTCGATGTAACTCTTTTTGTGGTGTGTTTGTCGAGATCTGATGAATTGTGGGTTTATGATCAAGTTTATCTATGAGAAATATTTGAATCTCCTCTAAATTCTTTTATGTATGATTAAGTTATCTTTGCAAGTCTCTTTGAATTATCAGTTAGCTTTGGCCTACTAGATTGATCTTTCTTGCAATGGGAGAAGTGATTAGCTTTGGGTTCAATCTTGCGGTGTCCTTTCCCTGTGACAGCAGGGGCAGCAAGGCACGTATTGTATTATTGTCATCGAGGATAAAAAGATGGGGTTTATATCATATTGCATGAGTTTATCCCTCTACATCATGTCATCTTTCTTAATGCGTTACTCTGTTCTTATGAACTTAATACTCTAGATGCATGCTGGATAGCGGTCGATGTGTGGAGTAATAGTAGTAGATGTAGAATCATTTCGGTCTACTTGTCACGGACGTGATGCCTATATACATGATCATGCCTAGATAATCTCATAAGTATTCGCTTTTCTATCAATTGCTCGTCAGTAATCTGTTCATCCACCGTAATACTTATGCTATCTTGAGAGAAGCCACTAGTGAAACCTATGGCCCCCGGGTATATCTCTTATCATATAAGCTTGCTATCTACTTTTATTTGCATCTTTACTTTTCCAATCTATATTATAAAATACCAAAAATATATTTATCTTATCATATTATCTCTATCAGATCTCACTTTCGCAAGTGGTCGTGAAGGGATTGACAACCCCTTTATTGCGTTGGTTGCGAGTTCTTGTTTATTTGTGTAGGTGCGTGGGATTTGTGAGGAGCCTCCTACTGGATTGATACCTTGGTTCTCAAAAACTCAGGGAAATACTTATGCTACTATTGCTGCATCACCCTTTCCTCTTCAAGGAAAACCAACGCAAGCTCAAGACGTAGCAAGAAGGATTTATGGCGCCGTTGCCGGGGAGGTCTTCGCTCAAGTCAAGACATACCAAGTACCCATCACAAACTCATCTTCCTCGCACTTAAATTATTTGCCATTTGCCTCTCGTTTTCCTCTCCCCCACTTCACCCTTGCCGTCTTATTCGCCCTCTCTTTCCCAATCTCCTCTCTCTTTTTCTTGTCTTTTGTTGCTCGTCATTATGGCTAGTCCTTCTATCCTCGTTATTACTTCCGTTCTTCTTCGCAATAGAGCTACTACGAAGCTATCTACTTCCGTTCTTCTTCGCAATTTTTATGTAGGCATTACTCCTTGGAATAGATGCATTCTTGATACCATTACCGGAGGGATTTTTTTGGATAGCCACAACTTTGATGCTTATAATGCTATGTTAGATTTGTTTGGTCCTCCTCCTCTCTTGGTAAACGGGACTATTTTAACTCTAGAACATGTGATGCAAAAGCTTGAGATTATTGAAAATAAAATTGTCACTGTTGAGTTAATTGAAAATTTAGAAAGAAATATTCATAATCAAATTACCCAATATGGATCTAGGGTTGGAGTTAATTTGAATTTTTTTAAAGAGAAAGAACCTATAATTAATGAAAGAATAGATCTAGATTCTACGAGAATCGGTGAACTTGAGGATATTATTACCAACTTAGGGTCGGCCTTTTCATCTGTGAAAAACACTCAAATCCTCCTACCAAAACTGCCAAATTTATTTATGTTCCTAAAAATAAGAGTGAATCTTCTAATAAGTGAAATGCGGATCTCAAATCAATAAGTGTTCATCCCAATTGTCTCTCTATCATTAAGGAACCTTTTGCTACTAATGAATTTCTTGAATTTTTGCCTAAGGGCTTAATCATTGCTAAAAAGGGAGAAACCACTAAAGATTATAAGTGCTTTGTTGAGGAATTAGGTGCCAAAGAGGGTACCACTTAGATCTATCCTCGCTTTTATGCCTAGCTAGGGGCGTTAAACGATAGCGCTATTTGGGAGGCGACCCAATTTTATTTTTGTTTTTTGTTTTTTCTTCTGTTTAGTAAGAAATTTTTCATCTACCTTCTGTTTAGATGTGTTTTCATGTTTTAATTAGTGTTTGTGCCAAGTAGAACCTATAGGATAACCTATGGTGATAGTTAATTTGATTCTGCTAAAAAACAGAAACTTTGCGCGCACGAAAATAATTTTAGTAATTCACAGAAACGTGCTTTTGTGTTGATTCTTTTTGATGTAGATCAATAGACATAAATTGCCCAGGACTTCCTATTTTGGTAGGATTTTTAGAGTTCCAGAAGTATTCGAGAGTTACAGATTGCTTCAGACTTTTCTGTTTTTGACAGATTCTGTTTTTTGTTTGTTATTTTCTTGTTTTGATGCATCTATGGCTAGTATGTAGGGGTATGAACCATAGAGAAGTTGGAATACAGTAGGTTTAACACCAATATAAATAAATAATGAGTTCATTACAATACCTTATGTGGTGGTTTTTCTTTCTTGCACTAATGGAGCTTATGAGATTTCCTGTTGAGTTTTGTGTTGTGAAGTTTTCAAGCTTTGGGTAAAGATTTGATGGACTATGGAATAAGGAGTGGCAAGAGCCTAAGCTTGGGGATGCCCATGGCACCCCAAGATATTCAAGGATAACCAAAAGCCTAAGCTTGGGGATGCCCCGGAAGGCATCCCCTCTTTCATCTTCGTCTATCGGTAACTTTACTTGGAGTTATATTTTTATTCGCCACATGATATGTGCTTTGCTTGGAGCGTCTTGTATGATATTAGTCTTTGCTTTTTATTTTACCACAATCATCCTTTCTGTACACACCTTTTTGGGAGAAGCCTACTTGATTTTGAATTTAGTAGAATACTCTATGTGCTTCACTTATATCTTTTGAGCTGGATAGTTTTTGCTCTATTGCTTCACTTATATCTTTTAGAGCACGGTGGTGGCTTAATTTTGTAGAAATTGTTGATCTCTCATGCTTCACTTATATTATTTTGAGATCGACTATGATTATCTAACAGTTCAAGTCTCTTAGAACAGCATGGTATTTGCTACGGTTATAGAATTGGTCCTAGAATGATGGGCATCCAAGTTGGGTATAATGAAAACTATCATAGAAAGTGAATTGGATGCTATGATCAATTTGATACTTGATAACTGTTTTGAGATATGGAGGTAGTGATATTAGAGTCATGCTAGTTGGGTGATTATGAATTTAAAGAATACTTGTGTTGAAGTTTGTGATTCCCGTAGCATGCACGTATGGTGAACCGCTTTGTGATGAAGTTGGAGCACAATTTTATTTATTTATTGTCTTCCTTATGAGTGGCCGTAATGGACGAGCGATGGTCTCTTCCTACCAATCTATCCCCCTAGGAGCATGCGTGTAGTACTTTGTTTTCAATGACTTGTTGATTTTTGCAATAAGTATATGAGTTCTTTATGACTAATGTTGAGTCCATGGATTATACGCACTCTCACCCTTCCACCATTGCTAGCCTCTCTTGTGCCGCGCAACTTTCGCCGGTACCATAACCCACCATATACCTTCCTCAAAACAGCCACCATACCTACCTATTATGGCATTTCCATAGCAATTCCGAGGTATATTGCCATGCAACTTTCCACCGTTCCATTTATATGACACGCATCATCATTGTAATATTGCTCTTTGCATGATCATGTAGTTGACATCGTATTTGTGGCAAGGCCACCTTCATAGTTTTCATACATGTCACTCTTGATTCATTGCATATCCCGGTACACCGTCGGAGGCATTCATAGAGAGTCATATATTGTTCTAAGTATTGAGTTGTAATCTTGAGTTATAAGTAAATAAAAGTGTGATGATCTTCATTATTAGAGCATTGTCCCAAGTGAGGAAAGAATGATGGAGACAATGATTCCCCCACAAGTCGGGATGAGACTTCGGACTTTATAAAAAAAGAAAAAAAGAGTCCAAAGAGCCCACCAAATAAAAAAAAGAGAAAGACCAAATAAAAAAAGAGAAAGGCCAAATAAAAAAAAGAGAAAAAAATATTAAAAAAATGAGAGAAAAATAGAGAAGGGACAATACTACTATCTTTTTACCACACTTGTGCTTCAAAGTAGCACCATGATCTTCATGATAGAGAGTCTCCTATGTTGTCACTTTCATTTACTAGTGGGAATTTTTCATTATAGAACTTGGCTTGTGTATTCCAATGATGGGCTTCCTCAAAATTCCCTAGGTCTTCGTGAGCAAGCGAGTTGGATGCACACCCAGTTAGTTTCTTTTGTTGAGCTTTCATACATTTATAGCTCTAGTGCATCCGTTGCATGGCAATCCCTACTCACTCACATTGATATCTATTAATGGGCATCTCCATAGCCCGTTGATACGCCTAGTTGATGTGAGACTATCTTCCTCCTTTTTGTCTTCTCCACAACCACCATTCTATTCCACATATCGTGCTATGTCCATGGCTCACGCTCATGTATTGCGTGAAAGTTGAATTTTTTTGAGATTGCTAAAGTATGAAACAATTGCTTGGCTTGTCATCGGGGTTGTGCATGATTAAATACTTTGTGTGATGAAGATAGAGCAACAGCCAGACTATATGATTTTGTAGGGATAACTTTCTTTAGCCATGTTATTTTGAGAAGACATTATTGCTTTGATTAGTATGCTTGAAGTATTACTATTTTATATGTCAATATGAACTTTTATTTTGAATCATTTGGATCTGAACATTCATGCCATAATAAAGAAAATTATATTGAGAATTATGCTAGGTAGCATTCCACATCAAAAATTCTGTTTTTATCATTTACCTACTCGAGGACGAGCAGGAATTAAGCTTGGGGATGCTTGATACATCTCCAACGTATCTATAATTTTCGATTGTTCCATGCTATTATATTACCCGTTTTGGATGTTTATGGGCATTACTTTACACTTTTATATCATTTTTGGGACTAACCTACTAACCGGAGGCCCAGCCCGAATTGCTGTTTTTTGCCTATTTCAGTGTTTCGAAGAAAAGGAATATCAAACGGAGTCCAAACGGAATAAAACCTTCAGGAGCGATCTTTTTGCAACAAACGTGATCCAGCGGACTTGGAGTGGAAGTCAAGAAACGAAGCAGGCGGCCATGAGGGTGCCCGGCGCGCCCCCTAGGGCTGGGCGTACCCCACCCTCGTGGGCCCCTCGAGCGTCCACTGACCTACTTCTTCCTCCTATATATACCCGTGTACCCCGAAAACATCAGAAGCAACGACGAAAAACTATTTCCACCATCGTAACCTTCTGTATCCGCGAGATCCCATCTTGGAGCCTTCGCCGGCGCTCCACTGGAGGGGGAATCAATCACGGAGGGCCTCTACATCATCTCCAAGGCCTCTGCGATGAGTTGTGAGTAGTTTACCTCAGACCTTCGGGTCCATAGTTATTAGCTAGATGGCTTCTTCTCTCTCTTTGAATCTCAATACAAAGTTCTCCTTGATCTTCTTGGAGATCTATTCGATGTAACTCTTTTTGTGGTGTGTTTGTCGAGATCTGATGAATTGTGGGTTTATGATCAAGTTTATCTATGAGAAATATTTGAATCTCCTCTGAATTCTTTTATGTATGATTAAGTTATCTTTGCAAGTCTCTTTGAATTATCAGTTTGGTTTGGCCTACTAGATTGATCTTTCTTGCGATGGGAGAAGTGCTTAGCTTTGGGTTCAATCTTGCGGTGTCCTTTCCCGGTGATAGAAGGGGCAGCAAGGCACCTATTGTATTGTCGCCATCGAGGATAAAAAGATGGGGTTTATATCATATTGCATGAGTTTATCCCTCTACATCATGTCATCTTTCTTAATGTGTTACTCTGTTCTTATGAACTTAATACTCTAGATGCATGCTGGATAGCGGTCGATGTGTGGAGTAATAGTAGTAGATGCAGAATCGTTTCGGTCTACTTGTCACGAACGTGATGCCTATATACATGATCATGCCTAGATAATCTCATAATTATTCGCTTTTCTATCAATTGCTCGACAGGAATTTGTTCACCCACCGTAATACTTATGCTATCTTGAGAGAAGCTACTAGTGAAACCTATGGCCCCGGGGTCTATCTCTTATCATATAAGCTTGCTATCTACTTTTATTTGCATCTTTACTTTTCCAATTTATATTATAAAATACCAAAAATATATTTATCTTATCATATTATCTCTATCAGATCTCACTTCGCAAGTGGCCGTGAAGTGATTGACAACCCCTTTATTGCGTTGGTTGTGAGTTCTTGTTTGTTTGTGTAGGTGCGTGGGACTTGTGAGGAGCCTCCTATTGGATTGATACCTTGGTTCTCAAAAACTGAGGGAAATACTTATGCTACTATTGCTGCATCACCCTTTTCTCTTCAAGGAAAACCAACACAAGCTCAATTCATAGCAATAGCTCATTTCACACCCTGGCCTTGATGATGCAAGAGCGCCCTGACTTCAAGACTCTCGATCCGTCTGACATACTTGAGAGGCTCAACACACATGAGTTCCAGCTATCCGAGAAAAGAGATATCTATGGTCCCAACTATGGCCATACTCACGCTTTGAAGGCAACGGTCGTCTCCTCATCTAAAGAAGAATCTGACTGCAGTTCTAGTGATCCTGAAGACATTGGAAAGGAGCTTGCTATGCTTGTGAAGAAGTTCCAGAAGTTCACCAAGAAGAAAAACTTCAGAAAGTCTTCAAGATCCAGCTCAAGGAATGATGAAGCTTCCTCTCGTGATCACAAGAAGAGAACCTGTCAGAAGTGCAAGAAACCTGGTCACTACATCTCTGAGTGTCCATAGTGGGACAACAAGACAAAGAAGAAGAAGAAGAAGAGCAAGGAATATGATTCTGATGACAACAACAAGAAGAAGTCCTCAAAGTCTTCTTCCAAGTCTTCATCGAAGTCTTCTTCACACAAGAAGAGCTCATCTGGCAAGGCTCATGCTTTTGTTGGCAAGGAGATGGATTCAGAGGAGGAGTCTGCATCTGAGGAGGCAGAGGTGGAGTCCGAAGAGGAGTCTGACTCTGGAGTAGCAAGCCTGGCTCTAGTGTCTGCATACGTCGCCAAGTCCATCTTCAACACTGAAGACAATGGCCTTGTCACCAACACTGATGCTAAGGATGAGGACGACTCCACTCCCACCTACTGCTTCATGGCACATGGTGCCAAGGTAAACTCATGCGATGCCTACTTTCAAACATCAAGTGAAGACGACTCTGAATGTGAATCTAAACCTAGCTACAAAACACTTGCTAAAATTGCAACTAAACAACAGAATTCCATGGAACATATTCAAAAATTGTTAGACAAAAGTGATGACTTGTTGGACGCGGAAATGACCCGATCTCAGTCCTTAATTGAAGACATTAAAAATCTTCATGTTAAGTATGAGGAACTTGGAAGTCATCATGAATCGCTCTCAACCTCTCATGAAAAGCTTTCCTATGATTATCTTCAAAGGAAGCAGGAACTTGAGAAATTGAGATCGGCTCATGAAGATCTTCAAAAGGAAAACGAGTCACTCCGCGCTCAGCAGATCAGTTCCGCGCAGGAAGGATTTGGACCACCATGTCTAAAATGTATTGAGCGTGATAATGCTGTCTCTGTTGCTGAATGTTCAACTGCTACTACTATTGCAATATCTTCAACTGCTGATGTGGTAACTAACCCCTCATCTGAGGATACCACCACTATTGCTGATGAGAATGCCAGCTTGAAGTCATTACTTGAGACAGGAATGTACAAAAGTCTCAGAGGGCATCAGACACTATGTGATGTCCTCAAAAAGCAGATTCTGAACCAAAACCCTAGGAAAGAGGGTGTTGGGTTCGAGAGGAAAATGAATGTTGATGGTTCTTACTGGATGCCTGAGCAGCACCCCAAAACCACATGGGTTGCTGCTAAGGGACCTTCAGTAGATCCATCTACCTTATCTGGATTCACTAGTGCTAACCCAATTATCATTGATGAATCCTTTGGTGCAAACTATAAACTGTTCAGGAATCAGAATGGTGAAGTGTTTGCCAGGTATATTGGTACTAACTGCAGGAATGGACCACCTCTTACGAAGATCTGGGTACCCAAAAGGTGTCTCGAAAGTCTTCCCGTGAATGTTGTTATGACATCACCTGGGAATAAGACAAACCCCAGACCAAAGCCATCATATGGTCCAAAGGCTTCATACAAACAGATGACTCACCTGAGTCACCCTAACGCCAATGTTTTGCAGGGAAATCATACTCAGAACTTTGAATATGAGCGTGTTTCATCAAACCGCTATGTTCATAAGTCTAAGAACTTTTCTGGTTATTCCTATGAGTATTACTCTCCTCCTGCAAGGCTATTTGCTAGGGCTTCAAAGCCGAAGTTCTCAGATGTTGCACTTAGACTCATTGCTTCTAAGCCACCCCTGAAAATGTGGGTGGTTAAGAAAACTTAACTCTCTTTTGCAGGGAAAGGTCTCTAGCCGGAATCGAATGCGTCTGATGCTTATGTTGGGGACCTTAAACATCTTGTGGGGTGCAAGATAAAATGCCCAAATGGACTCACTATTTATTTCATCTCGGGATTCCTTGACACTCATCCTATCTATCCTAACCAAGATCTGAACTTCTATGTTCCACTCGTTCGTCAAATGTTTATGCTTCACTACTCTCTTGGTGAAGCCTATCCCCAAACTGTACTGTAGGCTATGACACCTCAAGCTTCAGAATGGATTATGATAGTGGCTGCACCAACCACATGACTGGTGATCGAACTCTTTTGATGGATTCAACTCTTCGGTTGTCTGATAAGAGTCATATCACATTTGCTGACACTGGTAAAAGTAAGGTATTGGGTCTTGGTAGAGTTGCAATCTCAAAGGATCAGCACATGGATAAAGTGATGCTTGTTGAATCCCTTGGTTCCAACTTAATGTCTGTATCAATGCTATGTGATTTGGACATGATTGTGATATTTGGAAAATATCGTTGCCTTGTCCTTATGGAATCTGAAAAATCTCTAGTCTTTGAAGGGTATCGAAAAGATGATCTGTATATGGTAGATTTCTCAGCAGGACCACAACTTGTTGTGTGCCTTCTAGCAAAAGCTTTAGAGTGCTGGCTCTGGCATCGAAGGCTAGGACATGCGGGCATGATGAACTTGTACACTCTCGTGAAGAAGAAGCATGTCATGGGCATCGAAGGCATCAAGTTCAAGAAAGACCATCTGTGTGGTGCCTGTGAAGCTGGGAAGATGACTAGGGCCAAGCATCCCTTGAAGACAATCATGACGACATCTCAACCCTTCGAGCTGCTTCACATGGACTTATTCGGCCCTACTCATTACTCTACTCTTACTACCACTGCTTGCCTCTATGGTTTCATTACTATTGATGATTACTCAAGATATACCTAGGTGCATATAATTCTCTATAAGACTGAAGTGCAGGATGTCTTCAGACGCTTCGCCAATCGTGACATGAGGAACTATGGTGTCAAGATCTAGCACATCAGAAGCGACAACGGCATAGAATTCAAGAACACCGGCCTCGACACTTACCTTGATACACTAGGCATCACTCATGAGTTTTGTGCTCCCTACACACCACGACAGAATGGCATCATGGAGCGCAAGAACAGACCCCACATCGAGATGGCTCGGACGATGCTAGATGAGTACAAGACTCCAAGGAAGTTCTGGCCTGAAGCCATTGACACTGCATGCCACATCATCAATCGAGTTTATCTTCACAAGCTTCTAAATAAGACATCATATGAGCTGCTAACTGGTAAGAAGCCAAACGTCAGTTACTTTAGAGTATTTGGTGCTAGGTGCTGGATCAAGGATCCACATCACACTTCAAAATTTGCACCGAAAGCACATGAAGGTTTTATGCTTGGATACAGAAAGGATTCGCACTCCTATAGAGTCTTCAACCTCTTTCACTATAAAGTGGTTAAAACTGTGGATGTGCGGTTCGATGAGACTAACAGCTCGCAAAGAGAGCACTTGCCAAATGTGCTAGATGAAGTTCCTCCTAGTGAATCTATCAAGCTCATGGGTACTGGAGAAATCATACCATCCGAAGCTTAGGCTGAAGATGAACTCATCATTGCACCAAGTCAACCTGAGGACAATATTCAGCCTGAAGTCAATGCTGAAGCTGAAGACAATGATCTACAAGGGAAAAATCTTCGTCCAGTACATCCCCGTGTTGCAAATGAAGTATAGATTGAGAAGATAATTGACAACATCAATGCACCTGGTCCACTCACTCGTTCAAGAGCAACACAACTGGCAAACTTCTGCGGGCACTTTGCATTTGTCTCTATATCTGAACCCAAGAAAGTTGCTGAAGCCTTCATGGAACCTGAATGGATTCAAGCCATGCAAGAAGAGCTTCATCAGTTCAAGCTGAATAATGTCTGGGAACTAGTCAAGTGTCCTGATCCTTGCAAGCATAATATCATTGGCACCAAATAGATCTATCGCAACAAACAAGATGAACATGGTCAAGTTGTCAGAAAGAAGGCTCGTCTGGTTGCTCAAGGTTACACTCAAATAGAAGGGATTGACTTCGATGAAACATTTGCTCCCGTGGCAAGACTTGAAGCCATTCGCATACTGCTTGCATATGCCAACCATCACAACATCCTTCTGTACCAAATGGATGTGAAGAGTGCCTTTCTCAATGGCAAGATTGAAGAAGAAGTGTATGTTGCACAACCACCTGGCTTTGAATATCCAAAACATCCTAATGTGGTGTACAAGCTAAACAAGGCATTGTATGGCCTCAAACAAGCTCCTGCACTTGGTATGACATGCTCAAAGACTTCTTGAAGAGCAAAGGCTTCAAACCTGGTTCACTAGATCCAACACTCTTCACGAAGTCATACGACGGTGAACTGTTTGTGTGCCAAATCTATGTGGATGACATTATCTTCGGCTGCACTGACAAGAGATACAGCGATGAGTTTGGGAACATGATGCAAGAGCAATATCAGATGTCCATGATGGGTGAGCTGAAGTTCTTCCTTGGTCTTCAAATCCGTCAGCAGAGAAATGGCATCTTCATATCAAAAGAGAAATACCTCAAAGATTGCCTGAAGAAGTTTGGAATGCAAAACTGCAAAGGATACACGACGCCAATGCCAACCAAAAGTCATCTGGGTCCTGATGAAAATGGTAAAGAGTTCGATCAAAAGGTATACCGCTCCATGATTGGTTCCTTACTTTACTTATGTGCATCTAGGCCAGATATAATGCTTAGCGTTTGCATCTGTGCCCGATTCCAAGCGGCACCAAAGGAGTCGCATCACCTAGCGGTGAAGCGAATTCTTCGATATTTGGCTTACACCCCAATGATAGGATTATGGTATCCAAAGGGATCAACATTTGATCTGATTGGGTATTCTGATGCTAATTATGCTGGTGACAAGGTTGATCGCAAGTCCACCTCGGGAACATGTCACTTTCTCGGTCGATCACTTGTGTGTTGGTCTTCAAAGAAGCAGAACTGTGTGTCACTCTCCACTGCTGAATCTGAATACATTGCTGCTGGATCGTGTTGTGCTCAGCTTCTATGGATGAAGCAAACTCTCAAGGACTATGGCATCAACACGAAGAATGTACCACTCTTCTGTGACAATGAAAGCGCCATCAAGCTTTCCAAGAATCTAGTTCAACACTTGAAGACAAAGAACATTCAGATCCGTCATCACTTTCTCAGAGATCATGTCAACAAGGAAGACATTGATATCATTCACGTCAACACTGAAGAGCAATTGGCAGAAATCTTCACTAAGTCCTTGGATGAGAAAAGTTTTTGCAAGTTGCAGTGTGAGCTAAATATCTTAGAATCCTCAAATGTCCTGTGAATGGACACACATCCTAACGCTTATGCATGTTGACGACTTATATGTGCAACACACGAAGTAACATATATCTTCAATTAATGAGGACTTACCCTCTGAGTGTGAATACATTAATGTGGAATTTGACTTTGGAGCACCACAATAATTGTGCACCGTGTCTGGGTCTAATACTTCCTATACGGTGGGTAACGCCACCACCAAATTCTTATTGAAGTGTTTCTCTTGGCGTTACAATTGCAAAGTCTTCGCATTTGGATTGTCATCAACATTAATTTGTCTTCATGATTTATCTTCACAATGTTGATTTGATTCATATACATATACATACACATATACATACACACACACATATATATATATATATATATATATATATATATATATCTGTGTGTGTGTGTGTGTGTGTGTGTTATGTCCTCTACAACATTCACTTATAGCTATGTCTTCACTCTTGAATCTTTTGATCTAAGTGAATGTGATCGGACCCTAACCTGTTCTATGCTTCTACCTCAACTCTATCTGTCCAAATCATATGCATTCTATTAAAACCTATCGATTGTCTTCTTTGAGTTCTTGTCAGCAGATGACAATCTGACAAACATTTAATCCATTTTTAATGCTGCATCCTTAATGCCTGAAAACCGGAGAAGCCAGAACGACCACCTGACAATCCAGGCGTACGTGGGAACATGGAACAACTTCCAATGTGTTGCATGTTTGCCATGTGTCCCTCAGATGTGAACCGCCAGGGGCACCTGTGTAATTGCGCTATGATGTCCCTTTCCTTATAAATACACATCACATCGCGGGCAAAATCCTTCTTCCACCTCCACACCTCGCTCAAACCCTAGTGCCACCGCTAGCTCTTGACGACACCGGCGACGAAGCGCTTAGCTGCCGCGACCTCACCGATGTTGTCCTCATGCCTGTCATGGACCCCGTCTTCTTTGCTGTCGCCGTAGATGTCTTTCATCGCCAAGTTAGGGCAAGGAAGATTGAACTGCTCGGCCTCCTACTCCATTTCGTCTAGCAGTTCTTTGTGGGGTAATTAAAACTTACTTTTTACTGCCTTTTTGATCCAATAGATTCATCCTTCTCTACCAAAAGTGGTTTCTATGCTTACACTGTTGAATCTATCCTGCTCTGCATCTCATATCAATGCCTAGCATATTCACTTATGCTTCACAACAAGTTAGATTCCTCACTTGTACCTATTCTTGGATTTGTACAAATCTGGAACCAACTCTCAACAAATAAGTGAATGTCTTCGCGTTATGAGGTCAATATCTTCAAACTGATTTATCTTCAAAATCTTCTGAGAATGCATATGGCCTCTTCCCCTTCCCTCGAACCTCTAATGCTGTCTCAAGTACATGTCCATGGGAGAATCCCTTGGTTCTCATAATCTGCATTCATTTGCAGAGTTCTTACAGTGTCACAACAATTCTCCTGAAGCCGGTTCCTATCTGACCAGCCATCGGAAGCCTTTGCATGTGCTGAAGCCATTCAGTTTGAACTTCATGGCCACAGAAAAGTCGGTAAGAAAGGGCGGTAGACAGCGCCGTGGGAATACATCCAAAGATTTGCCACCAGATCTGTATGAAATGTACAAGACGGACCCTGAATAAACCTATGGTGAATGCAAAACTCAAATTCAATGCATTCGAAGATATTGGGCAGAGGAATGGTTTAAGTACAGATTCGTCACTGCTGAGTATGCCGAGAAGAATGCCATCAAGCGACCTTGGGGAGATATCTTATACAAAAATCTTCAACCCAAGTCCCAGTCTGAAGCCATTGATCAAGGCTTCTACCCTTGCATGGTTCGCGGACCACAGCCAGAGAATGCTGACCCATCTTCTCTGCTATGGTGTCGTGAAGACAATCTTTTCAAGCGCAACTTCAGGTTTGCCAAGGATTCTGCTATGAAGAACAAGAAAGCATTTGGACTCGACTTCAACCCCGGTCCATCTGCTCCTCGGGCTGATGGCACCCGTGATGCCAATCCCAATGTCAGCTGCCCCTTCTATAACCTCGAATGCCTCATCACTCACATTGCAGTTCAAGGGGCCGCCGTGGATCACTCAGCTAATGACGCAGATTCTAATGAAGCGCCAGCTCCACCTAAACCACAGAAGCAGAAGAAGTCAAAGGCTTCAAAACCCTCTATCGCACCAAAAGCTTCACGTGTGAAGCCATTGGCAACTGCTGCTCCTGCATCCAGTATGCAATCTAAAGATCTCTCTCGCATCTCCAAGAAGACCGAGAAGTCTATACAGAAGAAGAAGCCCATCCTAAGTTCTGGTCAAGCACTGACCCCAGCTGCCGTTCTGAGGAACGAGAATGAAGCCAATGATCTGTCCAGTGATGATGATCTTGGTGAGTATGCTCTTGAGCTGCTAAGAAAGAGCAAACAAGAGGCGGAAATCTTCAACGATCTGCCCCTCTTAGGTGTGGACATCCTAAATAACTTCATTGATGAGTGGTTTGCCAATCCGGACCTCGGTATTGATAATCTTCAACTTCCCATTGGTATCAGTGTCTCTTTCCACAGTGCCATTGCAAATGAGCTAGCTCTGACTCAGAAGATAATTGAGCTGAAGAACAAGATTGACTATGAAAAGGCTCAATTAAAGAAGCACATGGCCAAGCTCAGTGTCACTGATGTTCAAAACTTCAAGCAGTTGCTGCATGATCTCAAGGAAGCATTTCACAAGAAACGTGAAGAAGCAAAAGGTTCAAGAGAGCGGATGAAACACCTCGCTGCAAAATGTGTTCAGGCTCACAATGAAGCTGAAAAGTGCAAGGCTCTTGGGCGTCCAGGCATCGACCCCAAGATGGCTGCCAAAAAGAAGAAGCCGACTGTGACCCAAGCTGAGCCGTCAGGTTGGGAAGCACCTAGCATAGTCTTCCCTGCAAGCATGATAGGCTCGAAGCCTAAGGTCCCCATAGTTGCTTCAGAACTGAAGAAGACAAGGGCAGCCGAGGCCGAAGCTAGGAAATGCAAGAACAAAAATGTCTCTGATGATGCACCACTGACCAAGAAGCGGAACACAAAGTTTTTGAAGAAGGATCGGGCTGCTCCCTCAGAGCCCCTTTTTGTTGAGCCCCTCTCAGTTGCTCGTCCTGCATGTCCCCACCAAGAGCATCAGCTAGTACTTCACGAGCCTGCTTCCACAAAGGCTCCTGAAGCTGAAGTTGTTCCAACTATTGACCCCACCGCAGCTGAAGACATTGGTCCCCAAGACAATGTAGAAGATGATGAAGTTCTTCCTCAGATTGAGCACCAAATGGTATCATCGCCTGTTCTCGCAAACAGCAAAATCATTAGCACTGGTCGTCCTTTGACGCCAATCGCTCAAGATGCATCGTGGGCTGATCGTCCCCAACAAGAAACTCCAAGTCAAAGTTCACCCAGTACTCCCCCACCTCAAGTCACCACTTTGGTGCTTGATGATGATGACTATGTGGTCCATCCAACTCCCACTCCAAAAGCATCGCCCGCATTCCGTAGGCTTCGCAAAGGACCAAGGCCACAAGTCGCTATGCCGAGCGTTCCATCAGGAGGTGTGCAACCCAACTCAGTAGCACGTCAAGTGTTTCCTGAAGCCACTCCTACCGTGAACATCTCTGAGTCTGAAGCCAAGGCTGCTGAAGACATACCGGCTGCATCAGCCGAAGAACATCAAGAACTCCGTGAAGAAGAGCGAATTGCCACACCACTCACCAATCAAGAAGTTGTTCTCGAGGAGAACGAGTCTGTGCCCGACCTTCCTGCTCCTCAAGTGGAGGTTGCAAACACTAAGGCAGCCACCAACAACACTACTATAGCCAATGACATTGTCATGGCTGAAGCTAATGTGGCGCCTACAGTGAATATGGTGTCTGAAGCCAATGATGCACCTGTAACCAATGTGCAGTCTGAAGCCCATGTCAATGCCACTGCTCCTGTACCGCCTCCAAGGCCTCACACCATTGAGCAAGCATTTTATCAAGGCGAGCTTGTCACTGTTCGATGGCCTATTCTGGTTCCTCCGCCTACTCCCGGACCTCAATTTGATTATCATGTGGAGCACAGGCCTCAAGTCCAGAAGCCAAAACAGAGGCTGCCAAGGTTTCTAGGTACTGCATCTTCGCCAGGATTGTTCAATGTGAATGGTTTCATTGAACACGACACCTTCTTTGATAGTGCCAAGAACCCATATTCAAGGCCAAGAATTTCATCTGATCGATTCTGGAGCTATCAGTAGCGCAGTTATTATTCTTGTGTCTTATACAATCAAGGGTGCATTTTTCCTCATATGCGTATAGACTGTGAAGCCATTGCTGGACTGCCCTGCTTGGAAGAAGCCCTAGACTGCTTCAGAGATGCTGGCCTTCTGCAGTTTGTGACTGACAAAGAAAATTGGAATGAAGAGCTTCTGCTACAATTCTATGCTACTTTTCACATTCATGGCTACAACAGGGATACGAAAACTTGGATACTTGAGTGGATGACAAGCAATGTATACCATGAAGCCAATGCTCTTGATATCATTGAGCTTACTGCCCTACCCACTCCAGGTGAACTTTATGAAGCAGGTCATCAGCTTCACCATAATGCTTTAGAGAGCATATTCCAGAAGCCTGAGCCCAATATGAGCCAAATGCTGAGTATGATGAAGCCACTGCCACAATATGCTGAATATCCAAAGGAATTCTTTGTTGGACCTAGAGTATTTGCCCCACACCATCTACCATATTATAAGGCCAACTCTATGGCCCATCAAAGGACATTCCTCTGCAGCAAAGCTTGAAGGCTCAATGAAGACATTGGTCTTCTATATTCTCAATGGCATCAGCTTCAATGCTCAGGATTTCTTCATCAGACAACTGGCTGCATCTGGCTCTTATATATTTGGTCTGAAGTTTTATGCTCCATGGGTAATGCGTCTTATTAGGCTTCACTCTGTTATCAACTATCAGCCTTCTGCGTGCAACCATCTCATATTCCTGCCAGAGGTGGATATGTCTGTCGAAGCCATATACCCAGAGCCTGCCAAGGAGCCAATTTATCTTCACAACATCGATCATCAAAGTTTCACTCAACTTATTGAAGGAGTTCATGCTGCAACTCGTGTTTATCCTTTAGCTGGAAATACCCGTACTCCTTGTCGGTGTCAAAACCGGCGGATCTCGGGTAGGGGGTCCCGAACTGTGCGTCTAGGCGGATGGTAACAGGAGACAAGGGACACGATGTTTTTACCCAGGTTCGGGCCCTCTCGATGGAGGTAAAACCCTACTCCTGCTTGATTAATATTGATGATATGGGTAGTACAAGAGTAGATCTACCACGAGATCAGAGAGGCTAAACCCTAGAAGCTAGCCTATGGTATGATTGTTGTTCGTCCTACGGACTAAAACCCTCCGGTTTATATAGACACTGGAGAGGGCTAGGGTTACACACAGTCGGTTACAATGGGAGGAGATCTACATATCCGTATCGCCAAGCTTGCCTTCCACGCCAAGGAAAGTCCCATCCGGACACGGGACGAAGTCTTCAATCTTGTATCTTCATAGTCCAGGAGTCCGGCCAAAGGTTATAGTCCGGCCATCCGGACACCCCCTAATCCGGGACTCCCTCACTCCTCCTCAGAGGCAACTGTCAATGCCAGAGTCATCGATGACGAAGATGATGCTACTTCACCTACTACCACTTTGGCACGTATCGACACTGCTCCAGGCCCCTATGCACCACCAAACTCCAACAACGACCCTGCTCCTCCATCAGCTCCTTCTGGGAACAAGTAGATGCTCTATGTCTTCAAACCTTTTTGGTCATTACTGACAGAAGGGGGATAAGCATATGAGTTGATAGTCTTCAAGCCGGTCCTTATGGGTGGTTGCATTATTTTTGCTAAGTCTTACAACTCTCGTCTTTTGATACATTTGGTTCTCTGAGTTGTAACACTTAAACTTGATGGTCGTCTGCTACTTTATCTGCTATTCTGTGATGCGATGATAAATCCCGCATGAAGTCATTCTACAGACGTCCATTTTTCATTATGCATATCATTATCTTCCTTACTTGCTTATGCGCATAACGCATTGTCTTCACACTTTGATGATGGCCTCCACAAAGCAAAACCTGCCATGTGCATTTGCATTCAATCACAAATCATTTATATGCACATCTTCAGAAGGAGCCTCGTCTTACGTATGAAGAAAATACTCACAACACTAAACTTTCACATACTTTTATCCCCATTGAAAACTTCAACCAGTTTGTCATCAATCACCAAAAAGGGGGAGATTGTAAGTGCATCTAGTGCCACACCTAGTTGGTTCTGGAGTATTGATGACAAACTTGGTTGAGGGACTAATGTTTTTGTGAGAATTGCAAGATAACACAGGCAGTTGTCCCATATTGATTCGGTTTACCTACCTGAGATGACCCCTAAAAAAGTGTGAAGACATTGAAGACAATGGTGGTCTGTGAAGACATTCACATTGAAGACTATGACACGAGAAGACATCTGATACGTCCACTTTGCATCATGCTTTTATATCAATATTTATTGCATTATGGGCTGTTATTACACATTATATATCAATACTTATGGCTATTCTCTCTTATTTTATAAGGTTTACCATGAAGAGGGGGAATGCCGGCAGCTGGAATTCTGGCTGGAAAAGGAGCAAACATTAGAAACCTATTCTGCACTGCTCCAAAAGACCTGAAACTCCACGAAACCTATTTTTGGATTTAATAAGAATTATTGAGCGGAAGAAATACCTCAGGGGGCCCACACCCTGTCCAGGAGGGTGGGGGCGCGCCCACCCCTACTGGGCGCGCCCCGTGTCTCCTGGGCCCCCTGGTGGCCCCCCGGTGTCCATCTTATGCTATATGAAGGGTTTTATCCTGGAAAAAATCATGGGCAAGCTTAAGGGACGAAACTCCGCCACCACGAGGCGGAACCTTGGCGGAACCAATCTAGAGCTCCGGTAGAGCTGTTCTGTCGGGGATACTTCCATCTGGGAGGGGGAAATCATCACCATCGTCATCACCAACGATCCTCCCACCGGGAGAGGGCCAATCTCCATCAACATCTTCATCAGCACCATCTCCTCTCAAACCCTAGTTCATCTCTTGTATCCAATCTTGTATCTAAAACCACAAATTGGTACCTGTGGGTTGCTAGTAGTGTTGATTACTCCTTGTAGTTGATACTTATTGGTTTACTTGGTGGAAGATAATATGTTCAGATCCTTAATGCATATTATTACTCCTCTGATTATGAAATGAATATGCTTTGTGAGTAGTTACGTTTGTTCCTGGGGACATGGGTGAAGTCTTGCTATTAGTAGTCATGTGAATTTGGTATTCGTTCGATATTTTGATGAGATGTATGTTGTCTTTCCTCTAGTGGTGTTATGTGAACGTCGACTACATGACACTTCACCATTATTTGGGCCTAGAGGAAGGAATGAGGAAGTAATAAGTAGATGATGGCTTGCTAGAGTGACAGAAGCTTAAACCCTAGTTTATGCGTTGCTTCGTTAGGGGTTGATTTGAATCCATATGTTTAATGTTGTGGTTAGGTTTACCTTAATACTTTTGTTGTAGTTGCGGATGCTTGCAATAGGGGTTAATCATAAGTGGGATGGTTGTCCAAGTAAGGGCAGTACCCAAGCACCGGTCCACCCACATATCAAATTATCAAAGTACTAAACGTGAATCATATGAACGTGATGAAACTAGCTTGACGATAATTCCCATGTGTCCTCAGGAGCGCTTTTCTCATTATAAGAAACTAGTGGTGTGGCCCGCGCATTTGCGCGGCTCGATTAAGTATTGTCAAAGTTTCCATTTTGTATTTAGATATATTTTTCAGTGGGTAGCTTTGCTCATTATTATTGTATAAATATGCACTTTTGTATATTACCAAATGATTGTACCATTTCTAAAATATTTGTGACAAACCAATTATATTATGTACATATATGCACATATATAATGTCTGCACCTTGTAACATGTATTACTGGACTAAGTCAACTATCTAATAATGGAGATAGTTGTAGACCTTTTTTTTTCTTATTTTAATGACATGTGTGTTTGCTTGGCTTACATACTGTTATGTACATCATCTTAGAATTTGAGTTTTTCTGGTACATAATTCTGGCCATTATTTTATCTATGGATGTTTGTACAAAAATATTAATCTCAATAAGGCTAAAGAAATAATCCATGAAAAATAAAACTATATATTTTTGTTGGCTAATCTAATTTTTTATATTTTCTAAAATTGATAATGTTAGTAAAGTTTGATCACACACATATCAAATTGAAAGAAGCTTATTACAACATTTCCAAAGTATCTTTCTGGGATTTGAGAACAAAGAACATAATCTAAACATATGTTTTCTTCCTCACAGGCTCATGAGCAGTGAAATATTTCGTTTATAATATGGATCCATCTGAAATATGTGTTATGGCCTGGATATCTAACAGTGTATTTTATTGGGGCATGCTCATTGAATTTTCTAAATCATTAAAGCTCCATAAGTCTTCAAACAACTCGTATATTTTATGATCATGTCCATGGATGGTATTCGCACCTAGTTGTATTCTTAGGCATACTAAGAAACTTATCACATACTTGACATGATTTGTGCTCCAACTCTTATATTTGCTGGCATGACACAATGTTACATCCTTTTGACGACACTCTAGTTCATAGACTCAGCCCCTATCATTGTAGTTGGTGTCGATACATCTAAGGCACTATGTGGTGATATTATTTTTCATATTCATCCATTTAATTGATACAAAAATTAGTAATTCTATATGGTGGTATATAATTATTTTTTTGCAAAGTGTATTCGGTGAGATGTCATTGCATTATCCAATACGTGTGCCAATTGCTCGAGATGGCCTTCTAGCTAATAGATTTATTGTGCAAGTTGTGTCACCAGTGCGTACATTAAATGTTAGTTAAAGTTTGTTGTCATGTGCAGCTTATGGTCGAAGAAACAAACTCAATGGTTCTCTAATTTTTGTGTCCTACATGAGTACACTTTTTTCCTAGACCGTGCCTGATGGAAGAAGAAACATAACAGATGTTCCATTTACTAAGGTGGCCCATGATGTCGCCATTAGATCAGCACATGTAATTGAGTCCGACCTGCTAATCCTTCTTGCCGTGCGTTTCAGAATCCTAGTTTTTTCACATGAATATTTTATGATTTGTCTTTAGGTCGGAGCATTAGAATTAGTGTCCAGGATATTGCTGATGAATGAGATGATTTTATCTAACTGAATATGCACGCCACACTTGATATTTCCATTTTTTCTTGTTGGAATTGTGAAAAGGAAGCACATCCTCTTTTTTGGATGATGCAAAAAAATCCTTGCAAAGGTATTTTTATGTATCATCCATGTATTAAGAGCATGATATTGCTTCCTTTGGGTTAAGATCCAGCGTGACTTTTTTTGAGAAACATATCCGGAGTGACTTTTGTCTAGAGAACTTATAATTTTATGATATGTTATCTTTAGGTCGGATCATTATAATTAGTGTTCAGGATATAACTGATGAATAAGATGATTCTATCTAACTGAATACATAGTCCAACATTGATATTTCCATTTTATTCTTTTTGGAATTGTGAAAAAGAAACACATCCTCTTTTTAGGATCATGCAAAAAAAATCCTTGCAAAGGTATTTTTACGTGAGCCTTTTTTACGTATCATCCATGTATTTTTTTTTTCATGTATTAAGAGCATGATATTGCTTATTTTGGGTTAAGATCGGGCGTGACTGTTTTGAGAAAAAGATCAGGAGTGACTTTAGTCTAGAGAACTTTTAATTTAGATACTGCGCCTATTAAGAGAGATGATGAATATACAAATGGGCTTTTTAATAAAATACAAAGAAAATGAATCTTATCCCATGCGTGTTGAGTTGCATTAAAAAATATATTTTAATACGTGTCAATGTATTCGATTTGAAGAGAAAGGCGATATATCAGCGCATTCAACATGGATCCTTTCCAAATTTTATCTCAACAATAATTCATCTTTCTGGTTGCTTGTATCACGCATACATGGCGGCACTTTTTTTTAGAACTGGCAGCACTATTTTTATTTATTTTTGCTTGTAGCGCGTATACATGGCAGCACTTTTTTTTAGAACTGGTGGCACTTCCTTCTCTCCCTTCTTTTCTGACCGATTAGGACATGCAACACTGTCACCCCGTATGTGTGTTGGACTCTAAGATGTGCGTGTCTCTCAGACTACCTTTTTTAGAGAAGTTTAGTTGTAGGTTTCTTTACCTATGTAGCCAGCACTTTTCTCTTCCCTTCTTTTCTTTCCTGCTATTAGGACATGCAACGCTTCCACCCCGTACATGTACTGGACTCTAACACGTGCATATGTTTGTCTGCGGCAACTTGTTTTTAGGAAAACATGGTTGTAGTTTTATTTTCTTTTTTCATTGTTTTCAGACTTCTTATTCATGTACCTTGTACGTGTCGGTTTAACATATATAACTTCTGTGTGTAATGTAATAACTTTAAATCTCAGCCGTAAATATTACGAATCAACGATGTATATTATTTTAGCTTATGTGGAAGAACATGGTGTCTTATTTGTCTTCTGTATTATGTATATAATAGATAGATTGTCCAGGCTTATCCTTTGCTACAAAAAGGATTAGGACACCTTGCTGCACTTTATTTACTTTCATTGCTTGTTACTCGTTACAATTTATCTTATCACAAAACTATCTATTACCTACAATTTCAGTGCTTGCAGAGAAAACCTTACTGAAAACCGCTTGTCATTTCCTTCTGCTCCTCGCTGGGTTCAACACTCTTACTCATCGAAAGGACTACGATAGATCCCCTACACTTGTGGGTCATCAAGACTCTTTTCTGGCGCCGTTGCCGGGGAGTGTAGCGCTTTTGGTGAGTGGAACTTGGTAAGGAACCATTTATATAGTGTGCTGAAATTTTCTGTTACTTGTTACTATTGAAACTAATCCTTTGAGGGACTTGTTCGGGGTATCTTCACCCCGACCAGAAGAGCAAAGAGTTGCTCCTCAACCTACGGAACCTACTAAAAATGTTCACTTTGAAATTCCTTCGGGTATGATAGAGAAAATGCTAGCTAATCCATTTGCAGGAGATGGAACATTGCATCCTGATTTACACATTATCTTTATTTAAGCTTGCAGGAATTCCCGATGATGTTGTCAAAAGGAAGGTCTTCCCTTTATCTTTGAAGGGAGATGCATTGACATTGTTTAGGCTATGTGACGATACGGGATCTTGGAATTATAAGAGATTGAAGTTGGAATTTCACCAGAAGTTCTATCCTATGCATCTTGTTCACCATGATCAAAATTACATATATAATTTCTAGCCTCGCGAAGGAGAAAGCTGAAAGGACCACGATGTCACCTAGAGGGGGGGGGGGTGAATAGGCGTTTTAAAATCTTTTACGGATTTGGTTATATCCTAATGCGGAAATAAACTAAGTGGATACTTTTCAAGCACAAATCCTAAATATACTAGGCTCACTAAGTGATCCAACAACTTAGCATAAACAAGATGAGAACAACAGGATATGAGTAAGCACAAGTAAGTCACACAAACTTACTCAGTGTATATCACGAGGTATGGAAATGAATAATACACACAACCACAAGTAAGCAATACAAGCTTACACAAATTGTATCACAATATATGGAATTTAATGATACAAGCAAACTCAAGTAAGTTACACAAACTTACTTGAGCAATATCACAATATATGGAAGTTTATAACACAAGTTAGCAATTCACATTAATCACAATGTATATCAATAGTAGCAAGTATGAATTGCGGAATATGAAGTGTAGGCCTAAATAATCTCTACAAGGAAATGGCCAACACAATATAATCAACCACCACAATATAATGAGGACAACAAGATATAGTGAATGCACGGTCAAATGACCAAAGTAAACCACAAGTAAGGAGTTAGGGTTAGGGATAACCAAAGTCACGGAGACGAGGATGTATCCCGATGTTCACTTCCTTGGAGGGAAGCTAGTCACCGTTAGAGAGGTGGATGTTACCACGAAGGCACACCAACACCACGAAGGCTCACCCTATTCTCCTTGAGATATCACCACGAAGGCAATTCTCAACCACTAATGGTAGACCTTGAGGCGGCCTCCAAACCTTCACAAACTTTCCGGGGACAAATCACAAGTTGATTCCTCAGCGGAGCACTCCTGCCGCCTAGGAGTCTCCAACCTCCAAGAGTAACAAGATCAAGGGGGAAATGCTCAAGACTTGCTCAAATCACGAATTGCTTTGGTCACAAGAGGGAGAGGGAGAGGATCTATCTTTTGATTGGAACAACTCTCAAGAACACTCACTAATCTCTCTGGGATCTAAGATTTGGTGTAGGAGAAGTGAGAGGGAGCCACTTGTGTTCTTGGGACGATTTGGGATGAAGTGCTCAACCCTCCCCCCGAGTGGGAGAGGGATATTTATACCCCCAAAGAAAATAGAGCCGTTTCCCGCAGTTGTTGACCTGCCCGGATGATCTGGACGCATACCCGGATGATCCGGGCAATGCCCGGATGATCCTATAAGGTCAATATACAATGTGATGAAGTAGATACCCGGATGTCCGGGGACATAGCAGGATGATCCGGGCAATTCCCGGATGATCCGGGTGGGTAGCCGGATGATCCAGCTAGCGGAATAAGCTTCTGTGATGAATTTTACGAATAACCCGGATGATCCGGGCAGGAACCCGGATGATCCGGGCAAAGCCCGGATGATATGGGAGAGGACCCAGATGATCTGGCCAAACCAAACTGCTGCAGCCTAGAAACTGAAACAGGCACAACTTTTACATCCGGACTCCGATTTTGATGATCTTGGGCTCGTTTTGAAGCTATGAAAAACACCCAGGTCCTCACATAGAGAACCACCCAAGATGAACCAAAATGGAGGATGCAAAATATGCAAAGGTTTTATCATGTATTTGGGTAACCTATTTGGCTTTGGATTTTCTTTGGTATATAGGATATGAGTGGAATTGTGTAGAGAAGATGTTGACTTGAGCAAATCTATCACGAACCCCTTTGATCCCCTCTTAATAGTGCGGGATCCCTATAACTCAAGAATCATAAAAGGTCTACACTACATAGCTATCAAGAATCCATTCTTGAGTGTATGTGTTCCTTCGGTGTTCATCACTCCACAACACTAACGTCGAAGGAACTAATACCTTTGACTCGAGCCTTTCACTTGAGCTTGAAGTTGAAGTTTCTTCTTGGATCAAGTTGAATGGCAAGACATTGGTGAAGTCTCCAAGTATCCCCCCATACACAATGTGGGAAGCTTTGCTTTGTATTTATCTTCATGTGTCCATCATGTGATCATCCACAAGCTTCAAGCATGTAATCCTTCGGGATAGTTATCTTGAACTTGCCCTTGTCAACCATGATCATCAACACTTGATGTCATCCTCTCATAGACACTTGAAATCTCTCTCTCGATGCGAGCCCATGAGAATCTCCTCTCAAAAACATAGGCAACACATAGTATGGGTTAGTACACAAAGCGCAATTGACAAATTCTTACCATACCACAAGATCTCACGTGGCACATGATTTGCGCTTGTGTGTTGACCATCTTTGAATTCAATCTTCGATCTTCATCTTGGTCAACCTTAATCTTTGCTCCATGATTAATCTTGATGCACAACTACATGTATATGGCATTCATTCCGAATCCATTCAATATCCTTCTTGCATCACCCATGGAACAAACCTTCCTATATAACTTGATGTCATTGTTTCTTCATAGGAATTGTCATTCATTATCAAATCTCAATGCATATATAGATGTTGATGTATTTCATCCACCAATTCATCCAATATTCTTCATGCATTGCAAATGGAACTTTCCTTCAAATGTATATCTCAGTACAAGCATTAGTCCATTAGGATTGTCATTTAATTACCAAAACCACACATGGGGACTACATGTACTTTCAATCTCCCCCATTTTGGTAATTGATGACAATCTCAACAAGAGGGTTTATATAATGAATTTTTTGACAAGCACGAAATTTATCCAAAGATAAATTGTATACTTGGGATGGTTGTAGTATCATCAATACACTACACAAGAATTTGATGATAGTACACCCATAGTATATAGAGCAAACTCCCCCATAATATATGAATTTGTGAATGAACTTTGAATGTCATTGCATATATTGGTTGACATAAACTAGGAGAAGATTTCTCTATATACAAGACTCATCCATGCAATAAGAATATATAACAAGGGTAGATATGCATGAGTGACAACAAGAACTAGAAAAGATATTTATCTTAAACCCTCTAAACTTCTCCCCCATTGGCAACAAATGCCAAAATGGAAGACAAAACATCTAGCAGACCAATATAGTATGAGTTCCTCCTTGATGTGTGCATATAACAAAATGTGAGTGAAAACAAATGCACATATTCAATGATGAACAATTAAAGGAGCTCGAAATCTATAGAATGCAATCAGATACGAAGATATGAACTTTTTCATGTATAAAAATTTCTAAGTGGCCTATAATAATCATGATATGTATCCACAAAGAAACTCGTATACACAAAAAGAAAGGTTGCAATTGATAAGAACATGATATCCACAAGTGAATCCACTATTATACAACTTGAGCCTAGTCATAATAGCAAGGCACATGGCACAAATTGATCTCATTTGCATAACACAAAGTGAAGCAAGCAATCAAAAGATCTGATGAGCCAAAAGGATAAATGAATACTACGATTTGGGAAGAGGAGTGTTCTAAGGAAAATAGATAAGCTCCCCATGATTTGTGCACTATTTAGAATTTTTGTATTTGGATACAAGTGCACAAAATAGGATCATCACTCCCCCAAAATCAATAGGAACACAAAACAATTGCAAGCAAGCATAGATAAGAAAAGAAGCCTAGCATTTGAAACAAACATATGGTTGAGCAACATATAAATGAGGCAACCTAAGAATAGGCACAACCAAAATGATATGTGTGAGTCACGCCAAAGCACTTGAGAAGACCAGTATAAGGATGAGAATTAAGCATCAACATAGTCTTGAGTAAATGAGATACAAGGTGCAAGACATGTCCTTCCCACACACACGAAATTAAGAAGGTCACACACACATCAAGCAAATGGATTCACAAGCTCACTAGTAGCAAATTAAAAATCAAAGCTTGTGACAACCCATGATGAAGATAGGAAATAATAGGCTTGTCAAGACAAGCACGAGGACAACAATCTTCACCAAACATGAGTGCACTAAGATGCAAAGAGGTAAGACACGCACTCATACAACAAATGCTTCCACGGAGCCACCAAAGATATAAAAGAGAATGAAACGGTGGACATGAAAGAATAGGGATATCAACTAGGGATGTAACTTGGCTCACGTGTATAAGATTCTAGGTAGATGACAATCATGATGATATACATCCACAAAGAAGGATGTACACATGAAATAGTTACAATAGGAAAGAATAAGATATCCAAACGGGAGACAGAAAATATAACAATGAGATCTTTGCTTATAAGTATAGCACATGGCTTAATGTAATCTTATCATATATTAATGAACTCTAAACACACAATCATCAAAGACATCACAACTAGCAACAAGAGATCATTGTTGCGATTCTTTGAGAAAGGAAACAAGTATGACAAGAACGAGTCAAGAAATTCATGCCATGATGCAACCTACACAAGGTTGAATGCAAGAAGTGTATGCATGAAGTAGATACTTGTTACCGTGATAGCATTCGAATGATGTAGTAGGTAATGGTTCGAGCTTGGCTCTAATTTCCTCATAGTGCCACCACTTTCATGAATAAGCCAAGCACCCAATGCTTCTCAAATGTACCTAAAACAATTTAAGTACAATATGGTCCCCAAACTTATTGGGTCCAAAGTAGTTAGCATAACTACAAAACATAGGGTATCATCACTTAAATATGTGCATATCGATATGAATTTGAATATCATGCACATCTTAGCTATTAAGAATTTGATGGATTTACCATATATATATTGGATCAAATAAAGCAAACAAGGCATGCGAATTTACACATAGTAAATACACATGCACAAGCCTCCCAAAATCCAGGGAGATACAAATTGGACAAATGAACACATAACTGTTAATACTTCCAATAACATCACTAGTCATTCATGTTGTCCAAAATGGCTCAAAGTGACAAATCAACATATGATAGCACACAAAGTTCAACATATGAACCAAGGAAAAAACAATGAGCATATAAGATATGCATTGCACACATACTCATGGGAATATCTCACTCAAGTAGATATAGGACACTATAAACAATGAGATAACAAACTACCATAACTCCATACAAACTAATAAGATGAACTCGAACAAAATGGTGTTTCAATTTGACATTTGGTGTAGAAACCAAATAAGTACATGATCATCTATACTAACACAAGCATAACATGAGAGTTTAGAAATAAACACAATGCTTGGATAGCATATTATTAACATTCCAATTAGATAGATCATCATGCAAAGCAACAATTAGAATGGATCTATTCAAATGATTTTCCAAATACGATTTTTTAAGATAACCATGGGCAAAACCGCACAAGAATACCATACTCAAACAAAGCATTGCATGCCACAGAGATATAAGATAATCTCAAATATAAATTCTAAGTGGCAAACTGGCAAACCTCTATTGTTAATGTTCACACGAGAAGTGATATGTACAAAGTATATCACTCCCCCATAATGTGATAATCCATGTATTATCCATAAGAGGCAAATGAAACCCAACTAAGGATAATTAATGGATGAGGATTTGAGTTTCAAATGAACTTTACATACCACATAGTAACTAGATAATATTGCACTAACAATACTAGGTGGTATCCTACATATATACATATTTAAGGTTTGTGATATGCGTAAATCATAGCACTCCCCCATAATGTGATGATCCATTAATATCTCAAAACACCAATGAAGATTCAACTAATGAAGCAATAAAGGCTTGAAACCACACACGCACAAATATATGAAGTGCATTGTGACCTACACATGCTAGATAACACAAATCAAGCATACTAGGAAGCACAACTCTAAAAGCACATGCTAGGTACAAAACCTAAACATGCAAGGGACACAGTAACTTTCAATGTAAACAATGCAAGTACAAGTTACCGCAAAGAGGAGCATTGGATTGATAGATATGATGATAATCCACTTGACTTGGCATTAACCATAACATATGGTGAAAATAGTTTTTCTTCATGAAGTAGCCAAGTCTCCAATGCCCTCCACACACATATTGATCAAGTTTGTGCTTGATGGTACCCAACCAAGTTGGGTCCTAAGAAGTTAGTAACAATAGGATTGGCAACCCAAATGGTCTTGTCCACTTTCAAACTTCTCTGGGAACCCACAAACTTGGCAAACACATTGCCAACAATATCCTTCTTTAGCGAATAATGATTATTGACTATAGGAGGCTTAGATATGTTACCGTTGGAACAAGATGAAGCTATGTGTCCCTTCTTACGGCAAATATAGCAACATGTGCTCCCCTTTCTCTTCTTCTTTACCTTTTCAACTTGGAGAGCATTATCTTGGTTAGGCATGGGAAGAGGCCTTTCATTATCTTGATATTGAACTTGAGGCCACTTCCCTTGATGCTTCACACTTGAAGCCTTCTTCTTCAATGGACAAGATCTCACATGGTGTCCAACATTCTTGCACTTGAAGCAAATAATGTTGGCCGAATTCTTGACTTGATCTCGTCCCTTCTTCTTGTTCTTGGACTTCTTCTTGTTGGAGATGAAATCAAGTCCAATTTTGTCTTGAGGGTCCTTTTGAACACTCAAGATATTATCACAATATTTTTCCAAGTCTTTCTTCAAACTGGTGCCTTGGGCCTTGAGCTCTTTATTTTCCTCTACAAGGTTAGTATTAACAAAAGAACTAGAGGAAGTAGAAACTTCATTGTTAGAGCAACAAGGCATGGTGAGCAATTCATCACAAGATGTACCAATATCATGTAGAGAGGAATTGCAAGGACTAGCACATGGCAATAAGGCATTTCGAGTAGAAGATGTGCTAATATCCACATGAGACTCACACAATTTTACCTTGGTCCACATAGCCTTATGAGCTAACTTTAGCCCATCATGAGAGATTATAAGATCCTCATGAGTGCCCAAGAGCTTTTCATAACTTTCTTCCAATTTCCCATAGTTGCTAGTTAGCAAATCAAGTTGAGTCCTTAGGTCAACATTTTCTTTTAATATCGATGCTTCACACAAGATAGAGTTAGTAGCACAAGCATCATTATCAATATGAGAAGAGCATGTAGAAGCTAGAAACTCCGCATGAGTAGCTTGAAGTTCCTCATGAGACATAGAGAGTTTGATGAGCTCTCCTTTGACCTTCTTGTAGTCAAGGTCAAGCGGCTCAAAATCCTCTTTAAGTTTACAATGCGTAACTTCAATCTCTTCTTTTAAAGACCTCAAGTCACTAAGACATTGATGAGCCATAGCAAGTTCATGTTCAAGTTGTTCACTTTTTGCTTGCTCGTAAAGAAATAAGTCATTACGTTTTTGAAAGCAAGCAAGAACATCTTGGAACCTTTTATAAGTGTTATTTTTAGCTCTACGAAGAGTTTTCCCAATCTCATAGAGACTTTGAGTCAAGACTTCATCATCTTCCTCATTACAACTATCATCATTGTCACTAAGAGAAGATGATACCTCGTCATTACCTCTTTCCATGAGGCACATGTGAACACAAGGGGTTGATGATGATTGTTTTGGAGAAGAGGGTTCTTCATCAACCAAGCATGCCTCATTTTTCTTGATTTCCTCTACATGGTTAGTTTCACAAATAGAACTAGAGGGAATCACGATATTTCTATCATGACAACATGGGAGATCAAGCATATCATCACAAATGAACTTAACACCATCATTACAGGATATTTCTTCACTCACCATGTCATTACCTTGTGGTATGCCACATGTTGGTGAAGTGAAAGATGTTGGGGTATGCAAGTAATCGGAGGTGGAAGCAATAGAGAGCTCTTCATGATTTAAAAATGTGGAGAACTCCTCCATTAACTCCCCAAAAAGAATATTGTCTTCATGACGATTGGACCCACCATATATATCTTCAATTTTGGTCCAAGCATCATGAGCCAACGAACAAGACGAGATTGACTTGAACACCTCAAAGGTTATAGCTTGGTGAATGAAACTTAAAGCTTCATAATCAAGATGCATATCATCAAGTGATGGAGATTGTCCATCCTTTAGATTTGAATTCCCTACAACCACAATCCGCAAAGCATTTGGACCCATGGCCCGAAAGTGACAAAGCATGCGTAATCTCCACATAATGTAATTTGTGCCACTAAAACAAAATGTGTCATCGTGCACTAGTTCACTAGTCGACGTCGTTACACTCTAGGCGGTTAAGCCTAATAAGGAGAGACCTAGATCTGATACCAATTGAAAGGACCATGATGTCGCCTAGAGGGGGGGTGAATAGGCGTTTTAAAATCTTTTACGGATTTGGTTATATCCTAATGCGGAAATAAACTAAGTGGATACTTTTCAAGCAAAAATCCTAAATATACTAGGCTCACTAAGTGCACCAACAACTTAGCATAAACAAGATGAGAACAACAGGATATGAGTAAGCACAAGTAAGTCACACAAACTTACTCAGTGTATATCATGAGGTATGGAAATGAATAATACACACAACCACAAGTAAGCAATACAAGCTTACACAAATTGTATCACAATATATGGAATTTAATGATACAAGCAAACTCAAGTAAGTTACACAAACTTACTTGAGCAATATCACAATATATGGAAGTTTATAACACAAGTTAGCAATTCACATTAATCACAATGTATATCAATAGTAGCAAGTATGAATTGCGGAATATGAAGTGTAGGCCTAAATAATCTCTACAAGGAAATGGCCAACACAATATAATCAACCACGACAATATAATGAGGACAACAAGATATAGTGAATGCACGGTCAAATGACCAAAGTAAACCACAAGTAAGGAGTTAGGGTTAGGGATAACCAAAGTCACGGAGACGAGGATGTATCCCGATGTTCACTTCCTTGGAGGGAAGCTAGTCACCGTTAGAGAGGTGGATGTTACCACGAAGGCACACCAACGCCACGAAGGCTCACCCTATTCTCCTTGAGATATCACTACGAAGGCAATTCTCAACCACTAGTGGTAGACCTTGAGGCGGCCTCCAAACCTTCACAAACTTTCCGGGGACAAATCACAAGTTGATTCCTCACCGGAGCACTCCTACCGCCTAGGAGTCTCCAACCTCCAAGAGTAACAAGATCAACGGGGAAATGCTCAAGACTTGCTCAAATCACGAATTGCTTTGGTCACAAGAGGGAGAGGGAGAGGATCTATCTTTTAATTGGAACAACTCTCAAGAACACTCACTAATCTCTCCGAGATCTAAGATTTGGCGTAGGAGAAGTGAGAGGGAGCCACTTGTGTTCTTGGGACGATTTGGGATGAAGTGCTCAACCCTCCCCCGGAGTGGGAGAGGGATATTTATACCCCCAAAGAAAATAGAGCCGTTTCCCGCAGTTGTTGACCTGCCCGGATGATCTGGACGCATACCCGGATGATCCGGGCAATGCCCAGATGATCCTGGAAGGTCAATATACAATGTGGTGAAGTAGATACCCGGATATCCGGGGACATAGCAGGATGATCCGGGCAATTCCCGGATGATCCGGGTGGGTAGCCGGATGATCCGGCTAGCGGAATAAGCTTCTGTGATGAATTTTACGAATAACCCGGATGATCCGGGCAGGAACCCGGATGATCCGGGCAAAGCCCGGATGATATGGGAGAGGACCCGGATGATCCGGCCAAACCAAACTGCTGCAGCCTAGAAACTGAAACAGGCACAACTTTTACATCCGGACTCCGATTTTGATGATCTTGGGCTCGTTTTGAAGCTATGAAAAAAGCCCAGGTCGTCACATAGAGAACCACCCAAGATGAACCAAAATGGAGGATGCAAAATATGCAAAGGTTTTATCATGTATTTGGGTAACCTATTTGGCTTTGGATTTTCTTTGGTATATAGGATATGAGTGGAATTGTGTAGAGAAGATGTTGACTTGAGCAAATCTATCACGAACCCCTTTGATCCCCTCTTAATAGTGCGGGATCCCTATAACTCAAGAATCATAAAAGGTCTACACTACATAGCTATCAAGAATCCATTCTTGAGTGTATGTGTTCCTTCGGTGTTCATCACTCCACAACACTAACGTCGAAGGAACTAATACCTTTGACTCGAGCCTTTCACTTGAGCTTGAAGTTGAAGTTTCTTCTTGGATCAAGTTGAATGGCAAGACATTGGTGAAGTCTTCAAGTATCTCCCCATACACAATGTGGGAAGCTTTGCTTTGTATTTATCTTCATGTGTCCATCATGTGATCATCCACAAGCTTCAAGCATGTAATCCTTCGGGATAGTTATCTTGAACTTGCCCTTGTCAACCATGATCATCAACACTTGATGTCATCCTCTCATAGACACTTGAAATCTCTCTCTCGATGCGAGCCCATGAGAATCTCCTCTCAAAAACATAGGCAACACATAGTATGGGTTAGTACACAAAGCGCAATTGACAAATTCTTACCATACCACAAGATCTCACGTGGCACATGATTTGCGCTTGTGTGTTGACCATCTTTGAATTCAATCTTCGATCTTCATCTTGGTCAACCTTAATCTTTGCTCCATGATTAATCTTGATGCACAACTACAATGTATATGGCATTCATTCCGAATCCATTCAATATCCTTCTTGCATCACCCATGGAACAAACCTTCCTATATAACTTGATGTCATTGTTTCTTCATAGGAATTGTCATTCATTATCAAATCTCAATGCATATATAGATGTTAATGGATTTCATCCACCAATTCATCCAATATTCTTCATGCATTGCAAATGGAACTTTCCTTCAAATGTATATCTCAGTGCAAGCATTAGTCCATTAGGATTGTCATTTAGTTACCAAAACCACACATGGGGACTACATGTACTTCCAAAAGCATCGCTCAAGCTTGGGGGAGGCTTAAGTCAATGTTATATTCATGACCCAATCATGAGATCTCCAAAGAAATGATTATTCAAAAAATTTATGCTCGGCTTTCTCTCAATGATCGCACCATGCTCGATACTACCTGTCCTGGTTCTTATATGTTGAAGACTATTGAATTCAAGTGGGACTTATTGGAAAGAATTAAACGCAACTCTGAAGATTGGGGTTCCGACAATGGTAAGGAGTCAGGTATGACACCTAAGTTTGATTGTGTTAAATCTTTTATGGATACCGATGTTTTTCGTGGATTTAGCACTAAATATGGACTTGACTCTGAGATAGTAGCTTCTTTCTATGAATCTTTTGCTACTCACGTTGATCTCCCGAAGGAGAAGTGGTTAAAATATAATCCTCCCATTGAAGTAAAAGTAGTTGCACCTATTAAAGTTGAAGAAAAAACTATTACTTATAGTGATCCTATTGTTCCTACTACTTATGTTGAGAAACCACCTTTTCCTGTTAGGATAAAGGATCATGTTAAAACTTCGACTGTTGTTCGTAAGAGTAATACTAGAACTTATACACATCCTGAGCAAATCAAAGTTGAACCTAGTATTGCTATGGTTAAAGATCTCTTGGATGATAATTTCGATGGGCATGTTATTTACTTTTGTGGTGAAACTGCTAATATTGCAAAACTAGATGCTAAGATACATAGACCTGTTGTAGGCATGCCTGTTATTTCTGTTAAAATAGGAGATCATTGTTATCACGGCTTATGTGATATGGGTGCTAGCGCTAGTGCAATACCCTATGATTTATATAAAGAAATTATTCATGACATTGCACCTACTGAATTAGAAGATATTGATGTTACTATCAAGCTCGCTAATAGAGATACTATTTCACCAATAGGGATTGTTAGAGATGTTGAAGTCTTGTGTGGGAAGGTTAAATACCCTGCTGATTTTCTTGTTCTTACTTCCCCTCAAGATGACTTTTTTCCCATTATATTTGGTAGACCCTTCTTGAACACTATTAAGATTGATTGCGAAGAGGATGTTGTTATGATTGGCTTGGATGATATGACCCATGAGTTTAATTTTGCTAAATTTCGTAGACAACTCCATGATAAAGAATTACCTAGTAAAGATGAAATAATTGGTCTCGCTTCCATTGCCGTGCCTCCTACTGATCCGTTAGAACAATATTTACTAGACCAGGAAAATGATATGTTTATGAAAGAAAGAAGGGAAATAGATGAGGCATTCCTCAAACAGGAACCTATCCTGAAACATAACTTACCTGTTGAAATTTTAGGGGATCCTCCTCCACACAAGGGTGATCCCGTGTTTGAACTAAAACCATTGCCTAATAATCTTAAATACGCTTATCTTGATGAAAAGAAGATATATCATGTTATTATTAGTGCTAACCTTTCAGAGCAAGAAGAGGAAAGATTATTGAAAACTCTGAAGAAGCACCATGCTGCTATTAGATATACTCTGGATGATCTTAAGGGCATTAGTCCTACACTATGCCAACACAAAATTAAAGTGGAAAAAGATGTCAAACCAGTTAGAGATCCTCAACGAAGATTAAATCCTAAGATGAAAGAAGTGGTAAGAAATGAGCTCCTCGAGGCAGGTATAATTTATCCCGTTGCTGATAGTGAATGGGTAAGCCCTGTCCATTGTGTTCCTAAAAAGGGAGTTATTACTGTTGTTCCTAATGATAAAGATGAATTGATTCTGCAAAGAGTTATTACAGGTTATAGGATGGTAATTGATTTCTGTAAATTAAATAAAGCTACTAAGAAAGATCATTACCCTTTACCTTTTATTGATCAAATGATAGAAAGACTATCCAAACATACACATTTCTGCTTTCTAGATGGTTATTCTGGTTTCTCTCAAATACCTGTATCAGCGGAAGATCAATCAAAAACTAATTTTACTTGCCCTTTCGGTACTTTTGCTTATAGACGTATGCCTTTTGGTCTATGTAATGCACCTGCTACCTTTCAAAGATGTATGATGGCTATATTCTCTGACTTTTGTGAAAAGATTTGTGAAGTATTCATGGATGATTTCTCCGTTTATGGATCTTCTTTTGATGATTGCTTGAGCAACCTAGATCGAGTTTTGCATAGATGCGAAGACACTAGTCTCGTCTTGAATTGGGAAAAGTGCCACTTTATGGTTAACGAAGGCATTGTCTTGGGGCACAAGATCTACGAGAGAGGTATTGAAGTTGATAAAGCTAAAGTTGATGCTATTGAAAAGATGCCATGTCCTAAGGACATAAAAGGTATAAGAAGTTTCCTTGGTCATGTCGGTTTTTATAGGAGGTTCATTAAGGACTTCTCTAAAATCTCTAGGCCTCTGACTAATTTATTGCAAAAAGATATTCCTTTTGCCTTTGATGATGATTGTGTAGAAGCATTTGAAATACTTAAGAAAGCTTTGATCACTGCACCTATTGTTCAGCCACCTGATTGGAATTTACCTTTTGAAATTATGTGTGAAGCTAGTGATTATGCTGTAGGTGTTGTTCTAGGGAAAAGAGTTGATAAGAAATTAAATGTACCCAGTATGCCAGTAAGACTCTTGATACTGCCCTAAGAAATTATGCTACTACTGAAAAAGAATTCCTAGCAGTTGTATTTGCATGTGATAAGTTTAGACCTTATATTGTTGATTCCAAAGTTACTATTCACACTGATCATGCTGCTATTAAATATCTTATGGAAAAGAAAGACGCTAAGCCTAGACTCATTAGATGGGTTCTCTTGCTCCAAGAATTTGACCTGCATATTATTGTTAGAAAGGGAGCTGAGAACCCCGTTGCAGACAACTTGTCTAGGTTAGAGAATGTTCTTGATGACCCACTGCCTATTGATAATAGTTGTCCTGATGAACAGTTAGCGGTTGTCAATGCTTCTCGTACTGCTCCTTGGTATGCTGATTATGCTAACTACATTGTTGCTAAATTTATACCACCTAGTTTCACATACCAGCAAAAGAAGAAGTTCTTTTATGATTTAAGACATTACTTTTGCTATGACCCACGCCTTTATAAAGAAGGAGTAGATGGTGTTATTAGACGTTGTGTACCTGAGCATGAACAGGAACAGATCCTACGCAAGTGTCACTCCGAATCATATGGAGCACCACGCTGGAGACAGAACTGCACAAAAGGTATTGCAATCCGGTTTTTATTGGCCTACTCTCTTCAAAGATGCCCGTAAGTTTGTCTTGTCATGTGATGAATGTCCAAGAATTGGTAATATTAGTAGACGTCAAGAAATGCCTATGAATTATTCTCTTGTTATTGAACCGTTTGATGATTGGGGCTTTGATTATATGGGACCTTTTCCTACCTCTAATGGTTATACACATATTTTAGTTGATGTTGATTACGTTACTAAGTGGGTAGAAACTATTCCAACTAGTAGTGTTGATCATAACACTTCTATTAAAATGCTTAAAGAAGTTATTTTTCCGAGGTTTGGAGTCCCTAGATATCTTATGACTGATGGTGGTTCACATTTTATTCATGGTGCTTTCCGTAACGTGCTTGCTAAGTACGATGTTAATCATAGAATCGCATCTCCTTACCACCCACAGTCTAGTGGTCAAGTAGAGTTGAGCAATAGTGAACTCAAATTAATTTTGCAAAAGACTGTGAATAGATCTAGAAAGAATTGGTCCAAAAAACTTGATGATGCATTGTGGGCCTATAGAACTGCATAAAAAATCCTATGGGTATGTCTCCTTATAAGATGGTTTATGGAAAAGCATGTCATTTACCTCTTGAACTTGAACATAAAGCATACTGGGCTATTAAAGAGCTCAACTATGACTTCAAACTTGCCGGTGAGAAGAGGTTGTTTGATATTAGCTCACTTGATTAATGGAGAACCCAAGCCTATGAGAATGCCAAGCTATTCAAAGAAAAAGTCAAATGCTGGCATGACAAAAGGATACAAAAGCGTGAGTTTAGCGTAGGTGATTATGTGTTATTATTCAACTCTCGTTTAAGATTTTTTGCAGGAAAACTTCTCTGTAAATGGGAACGTCCTTACGTTGTCGAGGAGGTCTATCGTTCTGGTGCCATAAAAATCAACAACTTCAAAGGCACATGTCCGAGGGTAGTGAACGGTCAAAGAATTAAACATTATATTTCAGGTAATCCTATCAATGTTGAAACTAATATTATTGAAACCATAACCCCGAAGGAATACATAAGGGACACTTTCCAGAACGTTTCAGACTCCGAAAAGGAATAGGTATGTGGTACGGTAAGTAAACCGACTCCAAAACAATTCTAAAGGCAATTTTTATCTGTTTTGGAATATTTAAGAATTTTAGGAAGAAAGAAGTAGTCCGGGGAGGACACGAGGCATCCACGAGAGTGGAGGGCGCGCCCACCCTTACTGGGCACGCCCCCCTGTCTCGTGGACACCTCGTGTGCCTTCTGGACTCTATTTTCTTGCACATTACGTATTTTGGTCTGTAAAAATTCATTATATAAACTCCCGAAGGTTTTGACCACCATATCACGCAATTGTCCTCTATTTTCGTTTCGAGCTGTTTTCTGTTTCGGAGCTAGAGCAGCATGGTGTCACCCTCCTTCAACAATGAAGACAGGGATGCTTGGCTATTGAAGATAGAGCTGAAGAGAGAAGAACCTGAAGAGATCAACAAGGATGAAAGGATCAAGAAGGCCATGGAGGTTCAATCCCCGGCGGTGAAAGAAGAAGACATCCCTCAACCATTACCTAACCTCTTTACTCCAACTGAGATTGAAGCTTTCAAGATGATTGAGTTAGCTCGCATATAGAATAAGTATCTCACACAGGAGAATATCTTGTTGAAGGATCATATCGCCGGACTCAAGGGCATTATCCACAAGTTGGAGGAGCTTCTACGCTCGATGTGCGATTATCCATCATCATCACCACCTCTGTCACCTCCGAGGACATAATCACATGGGTATGGGCACTCCCCTTGGCAACTGCCAAGCTTGGGGGAGGTGCCCCGGTATCGTATCACCATCACACTCCTATCTTTACCGCTTTATTTAGTTCAATCCTTTTTAGTAGTATCTTGATCTAGTAGATTGAAGTTTTGATATCAAGTAGTTTTGAGTTTTGCTTTGTGATCTCTTTTATGTAATCGAGTCCATGAGCTTTCTATAATAAAGATTAGTGTTGAGTCAAGGGCTTTGCTTTCTTGCTATAATCTTGAGAAAATAAAGAATAAAAAGAATAAAAGAGTTCATATTGATATTATGGATGGTAATAACTTCACACATAGAAGGTATGAGGCTTAAAGTTGGCGAGAGTTGATAAACATAGTTTTGGTCATCGTTGCAATTAATAGGAAGTAATAAGGAAAGAGAGGTTTCACATACAAATATACTATCTTGGACATCTTTTATGCTTGTGAGCACTCATTAAGTATGACATGCAAAAAGAATTGACGTTGGACAAGGAAGACAACGTAATGGTTTATATTTTCTCACATCTCAGTAAAAGTATATTGTCATTGACCTCCCAAACATGTTGAGCTTGCCTTTCCCCCTCATGCTAGCCAAATTCCTAGCACCAAGTAGAGATACTACTTGTGCTTCCAAAATCCTTAAACCCAGTTTTGCCATGAGAGTCCACCATATCTACCTACGGATTGAGTAAGATCCTTCAAGTCAGTTGTCATCGGTGCAAGCAATAAAAATTGCTCTCTAAATATGCATGATTTATTAGTGTGGAGAAAATAAGCTTTATACGATCTTGTTATGGAAGCAATAAAAGCGACGGACTGCATAATAAAGGTCCATGCACAAGTGGCAATATAAAGTGACATTCTTTCGTATTAAGATTTTGTGTATCCAACCCTAAAAGCACATGACAACCTCTTCTTCCCTCTGCGAAGGGCCTATCTTTTACATTATGTTCCTACCTTATGTTTTTACTTTATGCTTGAGTCAAGGTGACCTACACCTTTTTCTTTTTCATTCTATCCTTTGGCAAGCTCCTTGTGTTTGAAATATCATGATGTATATATCCAATTGGATGTTCGTTAGCATGGACTATTATTGTTGACATCACCTAAAGGCTAAAGGTGAATACGTTGGGAGGCAACACAATAAGCCCCTATCTTTCTCAGTGTCCGGCTGAAACTCCATAACCACAAGTATTGCGTGAGTGTTAGCAATTGTAGAAGATTATATGATAGTTGAGTATGTGGACTTGCTGAAAAGCTCTATTCTTGACTCTTTGTGATGTTATGGTAAATTGCAATTGCTTCAATGACTGAGATTATAGTTTGTTAGCTTTCAATGAAGTTTCTGAACCATACTTGACATTGTGAACTGATTGTTAGTTGAGCATAAGAATTCAATTGACAATATATATATATGTTGCTGTTATGAGAATGATCATGATGCCCTCATGTCCGTATTTTATTTTTATCGACACCTCTATATCTAAACATGTGGACATATTTTTCGATTTCGGCTTCCGCTTGAGGACAAGCGAGGTCTAAGCTTGGGGGAGTTGATACGTCCACTTTGCATCATGCTTTTATATCAATATTTATTGCATTATGGGCTGTTATTACACATTATATATCAACACTTATGGATATTCTCTCTTATTTTATAAGGTTTACCATGAAGAGGGGGAATGCCGGCAGCTGGAATTCTGGGTGGAAAAGGAGCAAACATTGGAAACCTATTCTGCACTGCTCCAAAATACCTGAAACTCCACGAAACCTATTTTTCGATTTAATAAGAATTATTGAGCGGAAGAAATACCTCAGGGGGCCTACACCCTGTCCAGGAGGGTGGGGGCGCGCCCCTTGTCTCCTGGGCCCCCTGGTGGCCCCCCGGTGTCCATATTCTGCTATATGAAGGGTTTTATCCTGGAAAAATCGTGGGCAAGCTTACGGGACGAAACTCCGCCGCCACGAGGCGGAACCAATCTAGAGCTCCGGCAGAGCTGTTCTGTCGGGGATACTTCCTTCTGGGAGGGGGAAATCATCACCATCGTCATCACCAACGATCCTCCCACCGGGAGAGGGTCAATCTCCATCAACATCTTCATCAGCACCATCTCCTCTCAAACCCTAGTTCATCTCTTGTATCCAATCTTGTATCTAAAACCACAAATTGGTACCTGTGGGTTGCTAGTAGTGTTGATTACTCCTTGTAGTTGATACTTATTGGTTTACTTGGTGGAAGATAATATGTTCAGATCCTTAATGCATATTATTACTCCTCTGATTATGAACATGAATATGCTTTGTGAGTAGTTACGTTTGTTCCTGGGGACATGGGTGAAGTCTTGCTATTAGTAGTCATGTGAATTTGGTATTCGTTCGATATTTTGATGAGATGTATGTTGTCTTTCCTCTAGTGGTGTTATGTGAACATCGACTACATGACACTTCACCATTATTTGGCCCTAGAGGAAGGCATGGGAAGTAATAAGTAGATGATGGGTTGCTAGAGTGACAGAAGCTTAAACCCTAGTTTATGCATTGCTTCGTTATGGGCTGATTTGGAGCCATATGTTTAATGTTGTGGTTAGGTTTACCTTAATACTTTTTTTGTAGTTGTGGATGCTTGCAATAGGGGTTAATCATAAGTGGGATGCTTGTCCAAGTAAGGGCAGTACCCAAGCACCGGTCCACCCACATATCAAATTATCAAAGTACTGAACGCGAATCATATGAACGTGATGAAACTAGCTTGACGATAATTCCCATGTCTCCTCGGGAGCGCTTTTCTCATTATAAGAAATTGTCCAGGCTTATCCTTTGCTACAAAAAGGATTGGGCCACCTTGCCGCACTTTATTTACTTTCATTGCTTGTTACTCGTTACAATTTATCTTATCACAAAACTATCTATTACCTACAATTTCAGTGCTTGCAGAGAAAACCTTACTGAAAAACTGCTTGTCATTTCCTTTTGCTCCACGTTGGGTTTGACACTCTTACTTATCGAAAGGACTAAGATAGATCCCCTACACTTGTGGGTCATCAACATCGCGTGAAGATATGGAGTGCAAAGACATAGTTGTTTTGTAGTTTCCTTTTCTTCTTTGTTGAGTCATAGGAACCACCGTACTGTTAAGTGGGGTCCAAGTGAACAAAGTCAGAGTGACTGATGTGATGCTCAACCAAATCCTATGTCTTCGAGCGAAGACAATGAGAGCAAATCTTATCCAGAGCTAGATGAGTCAGCTTGGCTTGTATCCCAAGCTAAGCTGTCACGTGTGTTTGAAATCTGACCGTTGGACACGTGTCAGTTCCTTAGTGAGCCAGGGTCATTTTGGACAAATCAGGTCGGGTTGCCTCCTGGCTATAAATATCCCACCCCCTACAACATAAATTGGATGTTGCTTAGAGTTTGTACACGCCTTTTGTCGTTTGAGAGCAACCCACCTCCAAAGCCCTTTGAGAGAGAATCCTTGCGAGGATAAAGCCCAAAACACCCAGAGCCAAAGAGTGTTAGGCATCACTGAAGTCTTTCTGTCCGTGTGATCTAAAGACTTGTTACACTTGAGGACTGTGAATCCTCCAGTCGGTTAGGCGTCACATTCTGAGCATCCAAGAGTCATTGTGGATTGCCGGTGAACGAAGTCTGTGAAGGTTTGGAAGTCTCCCTTAAAGACTTACCAGAGTGATTGGGCGAGGACTAAGTGTTCTTAGCTCAAGGGGAATAAGGTGAAGACACGGTCTTCTGAGTTGAATCTCAGCCTCCCTAACCAGACGTATAGTTGTCACAACAATTGGAACTGGTCCAACAAACCCCTTGTCCTCTCCGAGCAACTGGTTCTATCCTACCTCTCTCACCTTACTTATAGTTTGTCTTCGTGAAGTCTTTGCCTACTTGCCTGATCTGTTTGACTTCATTGTGTGAAGACTGTTGTCTGTTTGGCTTCATACTATCTTCCATCTTGATCTAAACTACCTAGCTGCTTATAGTCTTCGTGTTTTCACTTCAATGCTTACTTGACTATGGCTTGTCTAGTGTAGTCTACCTTCCGCTGCATATCAATAGGGTCATTTCTATCGTTTGTCTTTGAAACTCCCATGTTTTGAAGACTTTCATAAAAATCACCTATTCACCCCCCCCTCTAGTCGAATACTATCACTTTCAACCCTGCTTTTGCTACTTCACCTATCTTTGTTACTGATAAGGATTATGATTTCTCTGTCGATCCTGAGAAAATTACTTTGGTTGAGTCTGATCCTTTTTATGGCTATGAATCTGAAACTGTTGTGGCACATCTTACTAAGTTAAATGATATAGCCACCCTGTTCACTAATGATGAGAAATCTCGCTACTACTATATCCTTAAGATATTTCCGTTCTCATTAAAGGGTGATGCTAAAACTTGGTTTAATTCTCTTGATCCTGATTGTGTGCGTAGTCCCCGGGATATGATTTATTACTTCTCTGCTAAATATTTCCCTACTCATAAGAAACAAGCTGCCTTGACGGAACTATATAATTTTGTGCAAATTGAAGAAGAGAGTCTCCCACAAGCTTGGGGGAGGCTTCTTCGATTACTTAATGCTTTGCCTGATCATCCTCTTAAGAAAAATGAAATACTAGATATCTTTTATAATGGACTAACTGATGCTTCCAAAGACCACTTGGATAATTGTGTTGGTTGTGTTTTCAGGGAAAGAACTGTCGATCAAGCTGAATTGCTATTGAATAATATGTTGACTAATGAAAACAATTGGACACTTCCTGAGCCAATTCCTGACCCAACTCCTAAACCAACCCTGAAGAAAAGGGGAGTTCTATTTATCAGTCCTGAAGATATGCAAGAGGCAAAGAAATCTACGAAATAAAAATGTATTAAAGCTGAAGATGTTAAGAATTTACCTCCTGTTGAAGAAATACATGGTCTTAATATGCCACCTATTGAAGAAAAACATGGTCTTGATAACCCAACACAGGTAGTAAAGGTAAATTCTCTCTATAGATATGATAAAGTTGGAATCTCGTCTACTAAGTTTGCTAGCCAATGCTTGGATGAATTTGATGACTTTATGGCTAGACAAGAAAACTTCAATGCTTATGATGGTAGAGTAATGCTTATATGATTGGACACTTGAGTGATTATATGTCTAGAGTTAAGGGTGAACTTAAACTCATTAGTAAACATGCTTCTATGGTTACCACTCAAGTGGAACAAGTGCTTAAGGCTCAAAATGATTTGCTCGATGAATTAAATAATAAACATGAGTTTGTTGTTAGAGTGGCAACTAGAATGGGTAAAATGACTCAGGAACCTTTGTATCCTGAGGGTCACCCTAAGAGAATTGAGCAAGATTCTCAGAGAAATAATGTTGATGCACCTGGTCCTTCTAAGAGGAAGAAAAAGAAAAATGATAGGACTTCGCATGCTTCTAGTGAACCTGTTGTAGACACACCTGAGAATCCCAATGATATTTCTATTTCTGATGCTAAAACACAATCTAGTAATGAACATGAACCTAGTGATAATGTTAATGATAATGTTCATGTTGATGCTCAACCTAGCAATAATAATGATGTAGAGATTGAACTTGTTGTTGATCTTGATAACCCACAATCAAAGAATCAACGTTATGATAAGAGAGACTTTGTTGCTAGGAAGCACGGTAAAGAAAGAGAACCATGGGTTTAGAAACCCATGCCTTTTCCTCCTAAGCCATCCAAGAAAAAGGATGATGAGGATTTTGAGCGCTTTGCTGAAATGATTAGACCTATCTCTTTGCATATGCGTTTGACTGATATGCTTAAAGTGAATCCTTATGCTAAGTACATCAAAGATATTATTACAAATAAGAGAAAGATACCGGAAGCTGAAATTTCCACCATGCTTGCTAATTATACTTTTAAGGGTGGGATACCTAACAAACTTGGAGATCCAGGAGTACTGACTATACCATGCTCCATTAAAAGAAACTATGTTAAAACTGCTTTATGTGATCTTGGAGCCGGTGCTAGTGTTATGCCTCTCTCTTTATATCATAGACTTGAATTGAATAAGTTGACACCTACTAAAATATCTTTGCAAATGGCTGATAAATCAACTGCTATACTTGTCGGTATTTGTGAGGATGTGCATGTTGTGGTTGCAAAAGTTACTATCTTAACGGACTTTGTTATTCTTGATATTCGCGAGGATGATAGTATGTCGATTATCCTTGGTAGAATCTTTTTGAATACTGCAGGGGCTGTTATTGATTGCAACAAAGGTAATGTCACTTTTCATGTTAATAGTAATGAGCATACAATACACTTTCTGAAGAAACAACCTCAAGTTCATAGTATCAATTCTATTGGAAAAATTCCATCAATTATTGTTGGAGGTTTTGAATTTCCTCATCCTACTTTCAAGAAGAAATATGATATTCTTATTATTGGGGATGTGCATATCCCCGTTGAGGTAACCTAGTGTTATTCAAAATTTCTCCAGTTCCATGTTATTTGGAATGAGTTTGTTAACAAGACCTGATCAACCTTGTTAGTGGATTCCTTTTGATGAGCATGATATGGATGAAGTTAGAAGGCACAACCTTCTGTACCCTCCTTTTACTTTCTATTATTTAGATTAATTAAAGCAAAAATAGTATTTTCTGTCTGTTTTTTGAATTACACATGCAATAAAAAAATACCCCAAAAATTAAAGTTCTCCAAATGCCCTGAAAATTTAGTATGATTTTTTCTGGAATATTTGAGAATATATTGCACTGAGAACACGGCAGGGGGAGCCAGCACCTGTCCACGAGGATCAGGGGCGCGCCCTACACCCCCGGGCACGCCCCCTGCCTCATGGGCCCATGGTGGCCCCCCTCCACTTATTCCTGCACCCACACACTTCTTCTTCCTCCCCCAAAAAATCACTGTCCAACTCAAGCACGAGTTCTAGCTCATCTTGCTGCCATTTTCGATCTCCTTGCTCAAAGCTCCATTCACAAAACTGCTTTGGGGGATTGTTCTTTGGTATGTGACTCCTCCATTGGTCCAATTAGTTTTTGTTCTAGTGCTTTATTCATTGCAAATTTTTGCTGCCTAGGTGACCCTGTTCTTGAGCTTGCATGTCAAATTTATATGGTCCCAAGTAGTTTTAATGCATGTATAGTCTCTAGGCACTTGTGGGAGTAGTTGCTATCAATTTTGGTGAGTTTGGTTCACTTTTATTTTGAGTTACTAAAAATTTCAGAAAATTTCAGAAAATGATGAAGAGGTTTTTGAGGGGCTCTTCTAGCCAAAGCTCGAAGGAGAAACAAGCCAAGGAGAATAAAAAGCCCAAGTATAATCTCCCTCGCGTCGCGGAAGTTCGGCCGTGTGAATGGCCTTGTGCTGAGTTCTTGAGAGCAGTCGGGATTTATGATGATTTTTATTCTTTGGCTAATGATGCGGGCCTCACCGACTTCCTCCATGACCAGTTCGAATAGTATCTCTTACTCACCAATACTTTCGTGCAAAAAATTTACTTGCATCCTAAGAAATCACCTCCTTCAGTAGAGTTTCATTTATATGATGAGGCTAGGGAGATGTCACTTTGTGAATTTTGTGCGGTTTGCAAGATACCCTTCGAGGGCAGCTTAAAAGGAACCACATCGTAAATATGTGGATGAATTTATTGATATGATTACTGTAGGGGAAATGAGGAAGGTTTCCGATGCAAGAATTACTAGCATACACTTCCCTATTCTACGTTACTTTGCAATATTGGCTAGTAGATGCTTAATTGGTCACGGGAACTATGGAAACCTTAGTGTTCCTGATATTATTATTTTTTCCATGCTATATTTCGAGGCACTATTGTTGCTAAACGATTAAGTCTGAACCATACAAAGGGCCCCATTTTTGGAGGTATCTATGCTTCACGCCTTGCTAAACACTTCAGGATACCTATTAGGCATTATGAGAAAGAGGAAAAGCTACTGCCACCTACCTTTCTAGATAATAAGAGCATGGTAGCACATGAGTTTATTGCTAAAAATGATGAGAAGACGCTTAAGTATAATTTGAGATTTCATAAGAAACACAGTGAGACTATTATCTTGCCTGCACCCTCTTTATTTGACTTAACTGCAGGCATTTACCTCATCTTGCCGGAGGCTGTTTATGTGTACCGGGGCCAGACATCAGCTCTAGAGCCTGAGCTGGAACCACCACTTGAGCCTTATCGACCGTCCTTTTATCAGTGGGACCCGGAGGAGATCGCCAGCCAGTGGCAGTCAAATGACACTCCTCAGTACATCGGAGAGAGTAGTTATGATCCATGGGCATAGACCAACTTAGTCCAAAGGCCTAAGCTTGGGGGAGTACGTATTTCTCACCGACATTACATTCATGTTCACACACTCATGCTAGTTGTCGGTGCTCATACTTTTTCATTGTACTATCCATGCTAGTTTATTTTCTTTTTCTCGCTTTCTTCTTGTGTTTTCAAATAACCTTAAGAAAAACCAAAAAAAATAGTTAGTTTACTTTGCATACTTGTAGTAGTAATTAAAAGAAAACTCAAAAAGATTTCTCGTTCTTCTTTTGCTTGTTGGGAGCTTTCCCGTGTAAATAGTTTTATTTCTTTTCTTTCCTTTGGGGGTCGAGAGGAGAAGACCATGATGAAAATGTTGAGTGGCTCTCATATGCATTATTGTTGATTTAACCAAGAGCCCATATTACCTTGTCTTCTCCCTTGAATTGAATGCTTGCAGATTCTAGCTTAGTCCAATGCACGTGCACTATTATTATTATCAACACCGTTCGGTCGTGCAAATGAAAGGCAATAATGACGATATATGATGGACTAATTGAGATGAGAGAAGCTGGTATGAACTTGACCTCTCTTGTTTTTGTAAATATGATTAGTTCATCGTTCTTCATTTAGCCTATTATGAATAAACATGTTTGCAATGAGAATTAGAGATTATAGTTTCTTATGCCATTTTTAATTAGCTAGGAGCTTATAATGGTTTACCTTGTGTGCCAACATGCTATTAAAATGTTTGTGATGTGGTGTGATAGGGTGGTATCCTCCTTTGAATGATTCGAGTGACTTGACTTGGCACATGTTCATGCATGTAGTTGAAACAGAATCAACATAGCCTTCACGATATTTATGTTCATGGTGGATTATATCCTACTCATGGTTGCACTCAGTGTTGATTAATTTAAATACATGTTCATGACTGTTGTCGCTCTCTAGTTGGTCGCTTCCCAGTCTCTTGCTAGCCTTCACCTGTACTAAGTAGGAATACGGCTTGTGCATCCAAACTCCATAAACCCCAAAGTTATGCCATATGAGTCCACCATACCTTCCTATATGTGGTATCTACCTGCTGTTCCAAGTAAATTTGTATGTGCCAACCTCCAAACCTTCAAATCAAATTATGTTTCGTATGCTCGAACAGCTCATGTATCAACTAGGATTGTCTGTATCTTCCATGTTAGGCGGGTTATTCTCAAGAGGAGTGGACTCCGCTCCTCATTCACGAGAAAATGGCTAATCACCGGGATGCCCAGTCCCATGCTCAAATCAAATCAAAATAATTGCAAACAAAACTCCCCCGGGATTGTTGTTAGTTGGAGGCACCCGTTGTTTCGGGCAAGCCGTGGATTGATGCTTGTTGGTGGCAGGGGAGTATAAACTTTACCATTCTGTTTGGGAACCGCCTATAATGTGTATAGCATAGAAGATATCGAGATCTCTTAGTTGTTATGTTGACAATGAAAGTATACCACTCAAATGTTATTTATCTCTATTTCAAAACCGAGCTCTAGCACCTCTACAAATCCCTGCTTCCCTCTGTGAAGGGCCCATCTATTTACTTTTATGTTGAGTCATCACCCTCTTATTAATAAGCACCCGCTGGAGAGCACCGCTGTCATTTGCATGCATTACTATTAATTTATATCGGGTATGACTATGACTGGATCTCTTTTACCATGAATTACAATGTTTAGTCAGTCCTTGATCTTCAGAGGTGCTCTGCAATTTATGTTTTGCGGTCTTAGAAAGGGCTAGCGAGATACCATCTTGTTATATCATATTATGATTGTTTTGAGAAAGTGTTGTCATCCGAGATTTATTATTATTGCTCACTACTTGATTATGCCATTGATATGAGTAAACATGAGACCTAAGAGTTATTGTGAATATGGTTAGTTCATAATCTTTGCTGAAAACTTGAATGCTGGCTTTACATATTTGCAATAACAAGAGCAAACAGAGTTTGTAAAAGTTGTTCTTTATCACTTTCAGTTTGTCAACTGAATTGCTTAAGGACAAGCAAAGGTTTAAGCTTGGGGGAGTTGATACGTCTCCATCATATCTACTTTTCCAAACACGGTTGCCCTTGTTTTGGACTCTAACTTGCATGATTTGAATGGACCTAACCCGGACTTCGCTGTTTTCAGCAGAACTGCCATGGTGTTATTTTTGTGCAGAAATAAAATTTCTCGGAATGACCTGAAAATCCACGGAGCAACTTTTTGGAATTAATAAAAAAATACTGGCGAAAGAATCAATTCCAGGGGGCCCACACCCTGTCCACGAGGGTGCCCCCCCCCTAGGGCGCGCCCCTACCTCGTGGGCCCCCTGGACCTCCACCGACCTCAACTCCAACTCCATATATTCACGTTCACGGAGAAAAAAATCAGAGAGAAAGATTCATCGCGCTTTACGATACAGAGCCGCCGCCAAGCCCTAAACTCTCTCGGCAGGGCTGATCTGGAGTCCGTTCGAGGCTCCAGAGAGGGGGATTCATCGCCGTTGTCATCATGAACCATCCTCCATTACCAATTTCATGATGCTCACCGCCATGTGTGAGTAATTCCATTGTAGGCTTGCTGGACAGTGATGGGTTGGATGAGATTTACCATATAATTAAGTTAGTTTTGTTAGGGTTTGATCCCTAGTATCCACTATGTTCTTAGATTGATGTTGCTATGACTTTGTTATGCTTAATGCTTGTCACTAGGGCCCGAGTGCCATGATTTCAGATCTGAACCTATTATGTTTTCATGAATATATGTGAGTTCTTGATCCTATCTTGCAAGTCTATAGTCACCTATTATGATCCGTTAACCCGAAGTGACAATAATCGGGATACTTACCAGTGATGACTATAGTTTGAGGAGTTCATGTATTCACTAAGTGTTAATGCTTTGGTCCGGTACTCTATTAAAAGGAGGCCTTAATATCCCTTAGTTTCTAATAGGACCCCGCTGCCACGGGAGGGTAGGACAAAAGATGTCATGCAAGTTCTTTTCCATAAGCATGTATGACTATATTCGGAATACATGCCTACATTACATTGATGAACTGGAGCTAGTTCTGTGTCACCCTATGTTATAACTATTCCATGAGGAATCGCATCCAACATAATATTATCCATCACTGATCCAATGCCTACGAGCTTTTGACATATTGCTCTTTGCTTAGTTACTTTACCGTTGCCACTGTTACAATTATTACAAAACTACTACTATTACTTTTGCTACTGTTACCGTTACTTCCATACTACTTTGCTACTAAATACTTTGCTGCAGATATTAAGTTATCCAGGTGTGATTGAATTGACAACTCAACTGCTAATACTTGAGAATATTCTGTGGCTCCCCTTATGTCGAATCAATAAATTTGGGTTGAATACTCTACCATCGAAAACTGTTGTGATCCCCTATACTTGTGGGTTATTTCCCCCTCCGGCGGAGCGCCGAAAAGGCTCCAAGATGGGATCTCACGGGTACAGAAGGTTGCGGCGGTGGAAATAGGGTTCCGTGCTGCTCCTGGATGTTTTCAGGGTACAAGAGTATATATAGGCGAAGGAGGTCGGTCAGGGGAGCCACGAGGGGCCCACGAGGGTGGGGGCGCACCCACCCCCCTAGGGCACGCCCTCCTGCCTTGTGGCTGCCTCGGCTGCTTCTTGACGTCCACTCCAAATCTCCTGGATTGTATTTGTTCCAAAAAGATCGCTCCCGAAGGTTTCATTCCGTTTGGACTCCGTTTGATATTCCATTTCTTCGAAACACTGAAATAGGCAAAAAAACAGCAATTTGGGCTGGGCCTCCGGTTAGTAGGTTAGTCCCAAAAATGATATAAAAGTGTAAAGTAAAGCCCATAAACATCCAAAACGGGTAATATAATAGCATGGAACAATCAAAAATTATAGATACATTGGAGACGTATCAGGACTTACCCATCTACTATCAGCTATGGGATAGATTATACCTGCTTCCAGAAGTTTTAGTATTTTAGTTCTTACCACTTCTTTCATCTTAGGATTTAACCGTTGTTGGTGATCAACAACATGTTTAGCATCAAGTTCCATATTAATCTTGTGCTGACAAAGAGTGGGACTAATGCCCTTAATATCGTCAAGAGTATATCCAATAACACCATGGTGCTTCCTCAGAATTTTCAATAATCTCTCTTCTTCATGTTCTGAAAGGTTAGCACTAATAATAACATGATATATCTTTTTCTCACCAAGATAAGCATACTTTAGAGTGTCAGGCAATTTCTTTAATGCAAACACAAGATCACCTTTAGATGGAGGAGGACCCCCTAGAGTTTCAATAGGCAAATTGTGTTCAAGGAGTGGTTGTTGTTCGAAGAATTTTTTTATCTATTTCATTTCTTTCATGCAAATGCGTATCATTTTCATGGTCTAGCAAATATTGTTCTAGTGGATCAGTAGGAGGTACGAGAATAGAAGCATGACCAATTATTTCATCTTTACTAGGTGATTCTTTATCATGAATTTGTCTACGAAACTTGGAGAAATTAAACTCATGAGACACATCACCAAAAGTAACACTGACAGTTTCTTTCTCACAATCTATCTTACCATTGACAGTGTTCAAGAAAGGTCTACCAAAGATTACGAGACAAAAGTCATCTTGTGGGGAACCAAGAACTAGAAAATCAATAGGGTATTTTATTTTCCCACACAAGACTTCAACATCTCTAACAATCCCAAGTGGTGTGATGGTATATCTGTTAGCAAGTTTAATAGTAACATATATGTCCTCTCTTTCAGCGGGTGCTATATCATTCATAATTACTTGGTATAAAGTAAAAGGAATAGAACTCAAACTAGCACCTAAGTCACATAAACCATGACAGAAATGATCTCCTATTTTAACTGAGACGACAGGCATGCCAACAGCAGGCTTGTTCCTATCTTTAGTATCGGGTTTAGCAATTCTAGCAGCTTCATCACAAAATTAGATAATATGCCCATCAACCTTTTCGACCAAGAGATCTTTAACCATAGCAATACTAGGTTCTACTTTAATTTGTTCAGAGGGTTTAGGTGCTTTGATATTACTTTTGCGAACCACTCTTGATACCTTAGCATGTTCCTTTATCCTAACAGGGAAAGGTGGTTTTTAAATATAAGTGGTAGGCACAACTAGATCAACATTATAAAATCATAGTTTCATACTTAACTATTATTGGTTATTTAATTTCTTCTTTAATAGGGGGTGATATTTAAATCACTTCTCCTTAGGGAGATCAACATGAGTAGCAAATGATTCACAAAAAGAGGCTACTATCCCAGAGCCAAGTCCATATTTAGTGCTAAACTTGTGAAAGGCATGGGTATTCATAAAATAATTAACACAATCAAACTCAAGCTTAATACCTGACTCTTTACCTTTCTCGAGTTCTAAATCTTCAGAGTTGTGCTTAATTCTTTCTAAAAGGTCCCACCTGAATTCAAGTTTTGTTCATAAAAGAACCAGTGCAAGAAGTATTGAGCATGGAGGGCATGAATATAACATTGACTTAAGCCTCCCCCAAGCTAGAGCGATACTTTCTCCTTCAAGAGGCCAAAAATTATATATATAATTTCAATCACGTTGAACTAGATGCATATGATAAAACTTTTGGTGAAATTCCAATTTCAATCGGTTCCAGTTCCATGATCCAATATCATCGCATAGCCTATACCATGTCAATGCTTTTCCCTTCAAAGATAAAGGGAAAACCTTCTTATTAACTTCATCTCTGGGTAAACCTGCAAGCTTAAATAATCAACAAATTTCATCCACATGTATCAAATGCATATCGGGATGTTTAGTTCCGTCTCCTGCATAAGGATTAGCTAGCTAGTAGTTGATCTATCATACCCGAAGAAATTTCATAACTAATATTTTTAGTAGGTGTAGTAGGTTGAGGGGCAAATCTTTGTGTTTCCGGTCGAGGTGAAGATACCCCAGACAAACACCTCAAAGGATTGTTTTCCATAGTAACAGGTGTCAATAAATTTCAGCATGTAATATAAATTTTTCCTTACCGATTTCCACTTACCAAGAGCACTTCACTCCCAGGCAACGGCGCCAAGAGTCTTGATAACCCACAAGTATAGGGGATCAATCATAGTCCTTTTGATAAGTAAGAGTGTCGAACCCAACGAGGAGGAGAAGGAAATGACAAGTGGTTTTCGACAAGGTAATTTCTGCAAGCACTAAAATTATCGGTAACAGTTAGTTTGATAGCAAGATAATTTTTAACAAGTAACAAGTAACAATAGTAACAATAAGTGCAGCAAGGTAGCCCAATCCTTTTGATGGCAAAGGACAGGCCAATACGGTCTCAGATAATAAGTAAAGCATTCTTGGGGGGCACACGAGAATTTCATCTAGTCACTTTCATCATGTCGGTTTGATTGCGTTCGCTAATTTGATAATTTGATATGTGGGTGGACTGGTGTTTTGGTGTTGTTCTTACTTGAACAAGCCACCCACTTATGATTAACCCCCTCGCAAGCATCCGCAACTACCAAAGAGGAATTAAGATAATAATCTAACCATAGCATTAAACATATGGATCCAAATCAGTCCCTTATGTAGTAGCGCATAAACTAGGGTTTAAGCTTCTGTCACTCTAGAAACCCATCATCTAATAACTACTCCACAATGCATTCTCTTAGGCCCAAAGATGGTGAAGTGTCATGTAGTCAACGTTCACATAATACCACTAAGGGAATCACAACATACGTATCATCAAAATATCGAACGAATATCAAATTCGCATGCTTACTTGCAACATGACTTCTCCCATGGCCTCAAGAACAAGGGCAACTACTCAAAAATAATATTCATGCTAAATATCAGAGGGATATTAAATAGCATAATGGATCCGAACATATAATCTTCCACCAAATAAACCATCTAGCATCAACTGCAAGATGTAATCAACACTACTAGTCACCCACAGGTACCAAGTGAGGTTCTGATACAAAGATTGAACACAAGAGATGAACTAGGGTTTGAGATGTGGTGGTGTTATTGAAGATGTTGATGAAAATTGGCCTCCCAAAGATGAGAGGGTTGTTGGTGATGACGATGGCTTCTATTTCCCCCTCTGATACGTCCATTTTGCATCATGCTTTTATATCAATATTTATTGCATTATGGGCTATTATTACACATTATGTCACAATACTTATGATTACTCTCTCTTATTTTACAAGGTTTATCATGAAGAGGGAGAATGCCGGCAGCTGGGATTCTGGCTGAAAAGGGAGCAACTATTGGAAACCTATTCTGCACAGCTCCAAAAGTCCAAAAACTCCACAAAAGTCATTTTTGGAATTAATAAGAATTATTGGGCAAAGAAAGTAGCAAAGGGGGCCCACAACTTGGCCAGGAGGGTGGGGGCGCGCCCCCTGTGTCCTGGGCCCCCTGGTGGCCCTCCGGTGCCCATCTTCTGCTATATGAAGGCTCTTACCCTGGAAAAAATCATAAGCAAGCTTACGGGACGAAACTCCACCGCCACGAGGCGGAACCAATCTAGGGCTCCGGCGGAGCTGTTCTGTCGGGGAAACTTCCCTCCAGGAGGGGGAAATCATCACCAACATCATCACTAATGATCCTCTCATCGGGAGGGGGTCAATCTCCATCAACATCTTCACCAGCACCATCTCCTCTCAAAACCCTAGTTCATCTCTTGTATCCAACCTTGTATCAAAACCACAAATTGGTACCTATGGGTTGCTAGTAGTGTTGATTACTCCTTGTAGTTGATGCTAATTGGTTTACTTGGTGGAAGATCATATGTTCAGATCCTTAATGCATATTAATACTCGTCTGATCATGAACATGAATATGCTTTGTGAGTAGTTACGTTTGTTCCTGAGGACATGGGAGAAGTCTTGCTATTAGTAGTCATGTGAATTTGGTATTCGTTCAATATTTTGATGAGATTTATGTTGTCTCTCCTCTAGTGGTGTTATGTGAACGTCGACTACATGACACTTCACCATTATTTGGGCCTAGAGGAAGGCATTGTGAAGTAATAAGTAGATGATGGGTTGTTGGAGTGACAGAAGCTTAAATCCTAGTTTATGTGTTGCTTTGTAAGGGGCTGATTTGGATCCACTAGTTTCATGCTATGGTTAGGTTTACCTTAATACTTCTTTTGTAGTTGCGGATGCTTGCAATAGAGGTTAATCATAAGTGGGATGCTTGTCCAAGAAAGGGCAGCACCCAAGCACCGGTCCACCCACATATCAAATTATCAAAGTAACAAACGCGAATCATATGAGCGTGATGAAACTAGCTTGACCATAATTCCCATGTGTCCTCGGGAGCGCTTTTCTCATTATAAGAAATTGTCTAGGCTTGTCCTTTGCTGCAAAAAGGATTAGGCCACCTTGCTGCACCTTATTTACTTTCATTACTTGTTACCCGTTACAAATTATCTTATCACAAAACTATCTGTTACCTACAATTTCGGTGCTTGCAGAGAATACCTTACTGAAAACCGCTTGTCATTTCCTTCTGCTCCTCGTTGGGTTCGACACTCTTACTTATCGAAAGGACTACGATAGATCCCCTATACTTGTGGGTCATCAAGACTCTTTTCTGGCGTCGTTGCCGGGGAGTGAAGCACTTTTGGTGAGTGGAACTTGGTAAGGAAACATTTATATAGTGTGCTGAAATTTTCTGTTACTTGTTACTATGGAAACTAATCCTTTGAGGGGCTTGTTCGGGGTATCTTCGCCCCGACCAGTAGAAGAAAGAGTTGCTCCTCAACCTACTGAACCTACTGAAAATGTTTACTTTGAAATTCCTTCGGGTATGATAGAGAAACTGCTAGCTAATCCCTTTGTAGAAGATGGAACATTGCATCCCGATTTACACCTTATCTTTGTGGATGAAGTTTGTGTATTATTTAAGCTTGCAGGTATCCCCGATGATGTTGTTAAGAGGAAGGTTTTCCCTTTATCTTTGAAGGTAGATGCATTGACATGGTATAGGCTATGTGATGATACGGGATCTTGGAACTATAAACGATTGAAGTTGGAATTTCACGAGAAGTTCTATCCTATGCATCTTGTTCATCGTGATCGTAATTACATATATAATTTCTGGCCTTGCGAAGGAGAGAGCATCGCTCAAGCTTGGGGGAGGCTTAAGTCAATGTTATATTCATGCCCCAATCATGAGCTCTCAAGAGAAATGAGTATTCAAAAAATTTATGCTCGGCTTTCTCTCAATGATCGCACCATGCTCGATACTTCCTGTGCTAGTTCTTATATGCTGAAGATTACTGAATTCAAGTGGGACTTATTGGAAAGAATTAAACACAACTCAAAATATTGGGATTCCGAGGATGGTAAGGAGTCGGGTATAACACCTAAGTTTGATTGTGTTAAATCTTTTATGGATACCGATGCTTTTCGTGGATTTAGCGCTAAATATGGACTTGACTCTGAGATAGTAGCTTCTTTCTGTGAATCTTTTGCTGCTCACGTTGATCTCCCTAAGGAGAAGTGGTTTAAATATAATCCTCCCATTGAATAAAAGTAGTTGCACCTATTACAGTGGAAGAAAATACTATCACATATAATGATCCTATTGTTCCCACTACTTATGTTGAGAAACCACCTTTTCCTGTTAGAATAAATGATCATGCTAAAGCTTCAACTGTGGTGCGTAAGAGTAATACTAGAACATATACACCTCCTGAGAGAATTAAAGTTGAACCTAGTATTGTTATGGTTAAAGATCTCTTGGATGACAATATAGATGGGCATGTTATTTACTACTATAGTGAAGCTGCTAACATTGCTAAACCCGATGCTAAGATACATATACCTGTTGTAGGCATGCATGTTATTTCTGTTAAAATAGGATATCATTGTTATCATGGCTTATGTGATATGGGTGCTAGTGCTAGTGCAATACCTTTTTCCTTATATGAAGAAATTATGCATGATATTGCTCCCACTAAGCTAGAAGATATTGATGTTACAATTAAGCTTGCCAATAGAGATACTATTTCACCATTTGGGATTGTTAGAGATGTTGAAGTCTTGTGTGGGAAAGTTAAACATCCCGCTGATTTTTTTGTTCTTGGTTCCCCACAAGATAGCTTTTGTCCCATTATATTTGGTAGACCCTTCTTCAATACTGTTAATGCTAAGATCGATTGCGAAAAGGATGTTGTTACAATTGGCTTGGGGGGTATGAAACATGAGTTTAATTTTGCTATGTTTCATAAACAACCCCATGATAAAGAATTGCCTAGTAAGGATGAAATAATTGGTCTTGCTTATATTCCCGTACCTCCTACTGATCCGTTAGAACAATATTTACTAGACCATGAAAACGATATGTTTATGAATGAAAGAAGGGAAATAGATGAAGTATTCCTTCAACAGGGTCCTATTCTGAAACACAATTTGCTTGTTGAAATCCTAGGGGATCCTCCTCCACCCAAGGGTGATCCTGTGTTTGAGCTCAAACCATTACCTGATAATCTTAAATATGCTTATCTTGATGAAAAGGAGATATGTTCTGTTATTATTAGTGCTATCCTTTCAGAGCAAGAAGAGGGAAGATTATTGAAAACTCTGAAGAAGCACCATGCTACTATTGGATATACTCTGGATGATCTTAAGGGAATTAGTCCCACTCTATGCCAACACAAAATAAAATTGGAGAAGGATGCCAAACCAGTTACAGATCATCAACGACGGTTAAATCCTAAGATGAAAGAAGTTGTAGGAAAGGAGGTACTAAAGCTCCTTGAGGCAGGTATAATTTATCCCGTTGCTGATAGTGAATGGGTAAGTCCTGTCCATTGTGTTCCTAAAAAGGGAGGTATTACTGTTGTTCCTAATGATAAAGATGAATTGATTCCGCAAAGAATTATTACAGGTTATAGGATGGTAATTGATTTCAGTAAGTTAAATAAAGCCACTAAGAAAGATCATTACCCTTTACCTTTTATTGACCAAATGCTAGAAAGACTATACAAACATACACATTTCTGCTTTCTAGATGGTTATTCTGGTTTCACTCAAATACCTGTGTCAGCGAAAGATCAATCATAAACCACTTTTACTTGCTCTTTCGGTACCTTTGATTATAGATGTATGCCTTTTGGTTTATGTAATGCACCTGCTACCTTTCAAAGATGCCTGATGGCTATATTCTCTAACTTTTGTGAAAAGATCTGTGAGGTATTCATGGATGACTTCTCTGTTTATGGATCCTCTTTTGATGATTGCTTGAGCAACCTTGATCTATTTTGCAGAGATGTGAAGACACTAGTCTTGTCTTGAATTGGTAAAAGTGTCACTTTATGGTTAATGAAGGCATTGTGTTGGGGCATAAAATTTCTGAAAGAGGTATTGAAGTTGATAAAGCTAAAGTTGATGCTATTGAAAAGATGCCATGTCCCAAGGACATTAAAGGTATAAGAAGTTTCCTTGGTCATGCCGGTTTTTATAGGAGGTTCATTAAGGACTTTTCTAAAATCTCTAGGACTCTGACTAATTTATTGCAAAAAGATATTCCTTTTGTCTTTGATGATGATTTTGTAGAAGCATTTGAAATACTTAAGAAAGCTTTGATCACTGCACCTATTGTTCAGCCACCTGATTGGAATTTACCCTTTGAAATTATGTGTGATGCTAGTGATTATGCTGTAGGTGATGTTCTAGGGAAAATAGTTGATAAGAAACTAAATGTTATTCAATATGCTAGTAAAACTCTTGATACTGCTCAGAGAAATTATGCTACTACTGAAAAAGAATTCTTAGCAGTTGTATTTGCTTGTGATAAGTTTAGACCTCATATTGTTGATTCTAAAGTTACTATTCACACTGATCATGCTGCTATTAAATATCTTATGGAAAAGAAAGATGCTAAACCTAGACTTATTAAATGGGTTCTCTTGCTCCAAGAATTTGATTTGCATATTATTGATAGAAAGGGAGTTGAGAACCCCGTTGCAGACAACTTGTATATGCTAGAGAATGTTCTTGATGACCCACTACCTATTGATGATAGCTTTCCTGATGAACAATTAGCGGTCATTAATGCTTCTCGTACTGCTCCATGGTATGTTGATTATGCTAATTACATTGTTGCTAAATTTATACCACCTAGTTTCACATACCAGCAAAAGAAAAAGTTATTTTATGATTTAAGACATTACTTCTGGGATGACCCACACCTTTATAAAGAAGGAGTAGATGGTGTTATTAGATGTTGTGTACCTGAGCATGAACAGGAATAGATCCTACGCAAGTGTCACTCAGAACCATATGGAGGACACCACGCTGGAGACAGAACTGCACATAAGGTATTGCAATCTAGTTTTTATTGGCCTACTCTCTTCAAAGATGCTTGTAAGTTTGTCTTGTCATGTGATGAATGTCAAAGAATTGGTAATATTAGCAGACGTCAAGAAATGCCTATGAATTATTCTCTTGTTATTGAACCATTTGATGTTCGGGGCTTTGATTATATGGGACCTTTTCCTGCCTCTAATGGTTATACACATATTTTAGCTGTTGTTGATTATGTTACTAAGTGGGTAGAAGCTATTCCAACTAGTAGTGCTGATCATAACACCTCTATTAAGATGCTTAAAGAAGTTATTTTTCCGAGGTTTGGAGTCCCTAGATATCTCATGATTGATGGTGGTTCACATTTTATTCATGGTGCTTTCCGTAAAATGCTTGCTAAGTATGATGTTAATCATAGAATTGCATCCCCTTATCACCCACAGTCTAGTGGTCAAGTAGAATTGAGTAATAGAGAACTCAAATTAATTTTGCAAAAGACTATTAATAGATCTAGAAAGAATTGGTCCAAGAAACTTGATGATGCATTATGGGCTTATAGAACTGCATATAAAAATCCTATGGGTATGTCTCCGTATAAGATGGTTTATGGAAAAGCGTGTCACTTACCTCTTGAACTTGAACATAAGGCATATTGGGCTATTAAAGAGCTCAACTATGAATTCAAACTTGCCGGTGAGAAGAGAGGTTATTTGATATTAGCTCACTTGATGAATGGAGAACCCAAGCCTATGAAAATGCCAAGCTGTTTAAAGAAAAAGTTAAAAGATGGCATGACAAAAGAATACAAAAGCGTGAGTTTAACATAGGTGATTATGTGTTGCTATTCAACTCTCTTTTAAGATTTTTTGCAGGAAAACTTCTCTCTAAATGGGAAGGTCCTTACATTATCGAGGAGGTCTATCATTCCGGTGCCATAAAAATCAACAACTTCGAGGGCACAAGTCCGAGGGTGGTGAATGGTCAAAGAATCAAACATTATATCTCAGGTAATCATATTAATGTTGAAAATAATATTATTGAAACCGTAACCCCGGAGGAATACATAAGGGACACTTTCCAGAATGTTTCAGACTCCGAAAAGGAATAGGTATGTGGTACGGTAAGTAAACCGACTCCAAAATAGTTCTAATGGCAATTTTTCTCCGTTTTGGAATATTTAAGAATTTTGGAAAGTAAGAAGTAATCCGGGAAGGACACGAGGCCTCCACGAGGGTGGAGGGCACGCCCCCCTGTCTCGTGGGCATCTCGTGTGCCTTCCGGGCTCCGTTTTCTTGCACGTTACTTATTTCGGTCGGTAAAAATTCATTATACAATGTCCCGAAGGTTTTGACCACCGTATCACGCAAAAATCCTCTGTTTTCGTTTCCAGCTATTTTTTTGACAGATCTAGAGCACCATGACGACTCCAAGCGCTCCCAAAGACAAGTTTTTCGAGAGGGTTATCAACCCCTATCTTGCAGAGGTGCTGCAACACCCTCAAACCATTGAGATGCGTGAGGGGGTGCTGCACATCTGCGATGTGGAGGGACCAAAGCGTACTAGAAGCATGGAGACAAAGCTCGAAGCTATGGAACAGCAAGTTTTCAAGTGCCAAGGGATGGTGGAGCGTGGACTCAACGCCAACCAGATGATGATTGCGGAATTCACCAACAACCACAAGCTAGACGCCAAGAACATTGGGGATACCATCTTCAAGCTTCATGAGAATATCGAGCACCTCCAAGCCCAGATCTATGACCTGCAAAACCAAACCTGTGAGTATGGATATAGATTCAAGAGGATGAGTTTGGCTGCAGATTTGAGGATCCCGGAGACTCGATCATCCTTCTATGATGGTGAGAGTATGCCTTGTAAGACGGATGACAAGACTACATCATCAACAACTCCTTCTTCACCACCTCCAAGGACATAATCACATGGGTATGGGCACTCCCCTTGGCAACTGCCAAGCTTGGGGGAGGTGCCCCGGTATCGTATCACCATCACACTCCTATCTTTACCATTTTACTTAGTTCGATCCTTTTAGCAATATCTTGATCTAGTAGAATAAAGTTTTGGTATGAATTAGTTTTAAGTTTTGCTTTGTGATTCCTTTATGTAATCAAGTCCGTGAGCTATCTACAATAAAGATTAGTGTTGAGTCAAGGGCTTTACTATCTTGCTATGATCTTGAGAAAATAGAAAGAATAAAAGAGTTCATATTGATCTTATGGATAGTAATGACTTCACATATAAAGAGTATGAGGCATAAAAGCTGTTGCGAGTTGACAATCCTAGTTTTGGTCATCGTTGCATTTAATAGGAAGTAATAAAGAAAGAGAGGTTTTCACATATAACTATACTATCTTGGACATCTTTTATGATTGTGAGCACTAGATACGTTGGAGACGTAGATATTAGTCTGATAACCCACAAGTGTAGGGGATCGCGACAGCTTTCGAGGGTGAAGTACAACCCAAATTTATTGATTCGACACAAGGGGAGCCAAAGAATATTCTTGAGTATTAGCAGTTGAGTTGTCAATTCAACCACACCTGGATAACTTAGTATCTGCAGCAAAGTGTTTAGTAGCAAAAGTGGTATGATAATAAAGGTAACGGTAGCAAAAGTAAAGATAAATGTTTTGGGGTTTTTGTAGTAGTTGTAACAGTAGCAACGGAAAAGTAAATAAGCGAAGAACAATATATGAAAAGCTCGTAGGCAATGGATCAGTGATGGATAATTATGCCGGATGCGATTCCTCATGTAATAGTTATAACATAGGGTGATATAGAACTAGATCCAATTCATCAATGTAATGTAGGCATGTATTCTGTAAATAGTCATACATGCTTATGGAAAAGAACTTGCATGACATCTTTTGTCCTACCCTCCCGTTGCAGTGGGGTCCTTACGAAAACTAAGGGATATTAAGGCCTCCTTTTAATAGAGAACCAGAACAAAGCATTAGCACATAGTGAATACATGAACTCCTCAAACTACGGTCATCACCGAGAAGTATCCCGATTATTGTCACTTCGGGGTTGTCGGATCATAACACATAATAGGTGACTATTGACTTGCAAGATAGGATCAAGAACACACATATATTCATGAAAACATAATAGGTTCAGATCTGAAATCATGGCACTCGGGCCCTAGTGACAAGCATTAAGCATAGCAAAGTCATAGCAACATCAATCTCAGAACATAGTGGATACTAGGGATCAAACCCTAACAAAACTAACTTGATTACATGGTAAATCTCATCCAACCCATCACCGTCCAGCAAGCCTACGATGGAATTACTCACGCACGGCGGTGAGCATCATGAAATTGGTGATGGAGGATGGTTGATGATGACGACAGCGACGAATCCCCCTCTCCGGAGCCCCGAACGGACTCCAGATCAGCCCTCCCGAGAGAGATTAGGGCTTGGCGGCGGCTCCGTGTCATAAAACGTGATGAAACTTTCTCTCTAATTTTTTTCTCTCTGAGACGGAATATATGGAGTTGGAGTTGAGGTCGGAGGAGGTCCAGGGGGCCCATGAGATAGGAGGCCGCGCCCCCCTGTCTCGTGGACAGGCTGTGGGCCCCCTGGTAATTCTTTCGCCAAAAATTCTTATTAATTCCAAAAAGTGCCTCCGTGGATTTCCAGGACATTCCGAGAACTTTTCTTTTCTACACATAAAACAACATCATGGCAGTTCTGCTGAAAACAGCGTTAGTCCGGGTTAGTTTCATTCAAATCTTGCAAGTTAGAGTCCAAAACAAGGGCAAAATTGTTTGGAAAAGTAGATACATTGGAGACGTATCAACTCCCCCAAGCTTAAACCTTTGCTTGTCATCAAGCAATTCAGTTGATAAACTGAAAGTGATAAAGAAAAACTTTTACAAACTCTGTTTGCTCTTGTTGTTGTAAACATGAAAAGCCAGCATTCAAGTTTCAGCAAATATTATGAACTAACCATACTCACAATAATACTTAGCTCTCACAATCACTCATATCAATAGCATAATCAGCTAGCGAGCCATAATAATAAAACTCGGATGACAACACTTTCTCAAAATAATTATAACATGATATAACAAAATGGTATCTCGCTAGCCCTTTCTGAGACTACAAAACATAAATGCAAAGCACCTTTAAAGATCAAGAACTGACTAAAGATTGTAATTCATGGTAAAAGAGATCCAGTCAAGTCATACCCAATATAAACCAATAATAATGAATGCAAATGACAGTGTGCTCTCCAGCAGGTGCTTTTAATAAGAAGGGTGATGACTCAACATAAAAGTAAATAGATAGGCCCTTCGCTGAGGGAAGCAGGGATTTGTAGAGGTGCCAGAGCTCGATTTTAAAATAGAGATTGAATAACATTTTGAGCGGCATACTTTTGCAGTCAACGCAACATCTATGAGATGGTTGTATCTTCCATACTACATGCATTATAGGCAGTTCCCAAACAGAATGGTAAAGGTTTATACTCCCCCAACCACCAACAAGCATCAATCCATGGCTTGCTCGAAACAACAAGTGCCTCCAACATACAACAGCCCTGGGGGAGTTTTGTTTAATTATTTTTATTTGCTTTGATCTTTTTGGATCATGGGATTGGGCATCCCGGTTACCGACCCTTTGTCGTGAATGAGGAGCGGAGTCCACTCCTCTTGAGAATAACCCACCTAGCATGGAAGATATAGGCAGCCCTAGTTGTAACATGAGCTGCTCGAGCATACAAAACAGAATTTCATTTGAAGGTTTGGAGTTTGGCACATACAAATTTATTTAGAACGACAGGTAGATACCGCGTATAGGAAGGTATAGTGGACTCATATGGAACAACTTTGGGGTTTAAGGAGTTTGGATGCACAAGCAGTATTCCCGCTTAGTACAGGTGAAGGCTAGCAAAAGACTGGGAAGTGACCAACTAAGAGAGCGACAACAGTCGTAAGCATGCATTAAAATTAAATCACACCGAGTACAAGCATGAGTAGGATATAATCCACCATGAACATAAATATCATGAAGGCTATGTTGATTTGATTCAACTACATGCGTGAACATGTGCCAAGTCGAGTCACTCAATTCATTCAAAGGAGGATACCATCCCATCATACCACATCATAATCATTCTAATAGCATGTTGGCACGCAAGGTAAACCATTATAACTCATAGCTAATCAAGCATGGCACAAGTAACTATAATCTCTAAATGTCATTGCAAGTATGTTTACTTCATAATAGCTGACTCAGGAACGATGAACTCATCATATTTATAAAAACAAGAGAGGTCGAGTCCATACCAGCTTTTCTCATCCCAATAAGCCCATCATATATTGTCATTATTGCCTTTCACTTGCACGACCGAACGATGTGTATAATAATAAGAGTGCACGTGCATTGGACTAAGCTGGAATCTGCAAGCATTCAACTCAAGAGAGAAGACAAGTAATATGGGCTCTAAATTAAATAAACAATCATGCATATAAGAGCCACTAAGCATTTTCAATACGGTCTTCTCGACCCCCAAAGGAAAGAAAAGAAAAGAAAACTATTTACACGGGAAAGCTCCCAACAAGTAAGAAGAAGAACTAAAAATCTTTTTGGGTTTTCATTTTAATTCTACTACAAGCATGGAAATTAAACTAACTGATTTTTTGGTTTTTCTTAAGGTTTATCAAACACACAAGAAGAAAACTAGAAAAAGAAATTTAAACTAGCATGGATAATACAATGAAAGAGTATGAGCACCGACGACTAGTGTGTGAACATGAATGTAAAGTCGGTGAGAAATACGTACTCCCCCAAGCTTAGGCTTTTGGCCTAAGTTGGTTTAATACTAAGGACCACCACTACTCTCCCCGGTGTACTGGGAGGTGTAATCAGGATACCACAGGCTGGTCATCTTCGGATCCCACTGGACAGATGATGCACGATAAGGGTCCAACTTAGGTTCCGGTTCAGGTTCTGGAGTAAAAGCTTGAACTCGATGATTGTTCACCGCCTCCGGTGTGACGAGAAAATTTTCTGCAAGCAAATCAAACAACAAAGGCGCAGGCAAAATAATGATCTCAAAGTGTTTCTTATTGAATCTAAGTTTATACAAGAGCATCCTATCTTTGTTGTCAACAATAAACTTGTGTGCTACCATGCTCTTGTAATATAAAATGTGAGGAGGAAATATTGTCTCCTTTTCCTCAAGGTGCCTAATGGGTATCTGAAAATGTCTAGCAAGACGTGCAACATAGATACCTCCAAATATGGGGCCTTTTGTACGATTCAGGGCTAGCCGTCTAGCAACGACGGCACCCATATTAAAAGTATTGTCTCCCAGCAAAGCATGTTGAAGAATAATAATATCTGGAACGCTCAAATTTCCACTATTTCCACGACCAATCAAGCATCTACTAGCAAATATGGCAAAGTAGCATAAAACAGGAAAGTGTATGCTAGAGACTTTTGCCTCGGAACCCTTCTTTGGCTCCTCTACAGCAATAGTATTAACAAAGCCACCCACATCTTCTCGTTGGGGTTCATCTAATTCTCCCTCATAAGGTATCCTACATACCACGCAAAAATGACGTAAAGACATTTCTTTGAATTCATCATATAAATGAAATGATACTGCAGTCGGTGATTTCTTAGGATAATAATAAAAGTTTTGTGCGAAAGTATTGGTAAGTAAGAGATACTGATCGATTCGGTCGTTGATGAAACTGGTGAGGCCTGCAGTCTCGATTAAAGCATAAAAGTCTTCATGAATTCCGGCTTCTTTCAAGAAATCCTCACATGGCCATTCACACGACCGTACTTCTGCTAAGTGAGGAAGATTATACTTGGCTTTTTCCTTCTCTTTGGCTTGTTTTTCCTCAGAGCTTTGGCTAGAAGAGCCTTTAAAGAGCCTCCTTAACATTTTCTGAAAATTTCTGAAATTTTAGTAACTTCAAAATAAAAGTGGATAAAACTAAACAAGATTGATAGCAACTACTCCTACAAGTGCCTAGAGCCCATATCATGCATTGGAATTGCTTGGGACCTCAAAAATTTAACATGCAAGCTCAAGAACATGGTCACCTAAGCAGCAAAAATTTACAATGAATAAAGCACTAGAACAAAACTAATTGGACCAATGGAGGAGTCACATACCAAGCAACAATCTCCCAAAACAGTTTTGTGAATGGAGCTTTGAGCTAAGAGATCGAAAATCACAGCAAAACGAGTTAGAACTCGTGCTTGAGCTGGATGGGGATTTTTTTAGGTAGAAGGTGAAGTGTGTGGGTGCTGGCATAAGTGGAGGGGAGCCACCAGGGGGCCACGAGACAGGGGGCACGCCCTACAGGGGGGCGCCCTCCTCTCTCGTGGCCTGGTGCTTGCCCCTCGTGCAGTGTTTTTAGTGCCTAAAATCCTCAAATATTCCAGAAAAAATCATACTAAATTTGTAGGGCATTTGGAGCACTTTTATTTTCAGACTATTTTTTAATGCACGGATAATTCAGAAAACAGACGGATAATACTATTTTTGCTTTATTTATTCTAAATAACAAAAAGTAAAAAGAGGGTACAGAAGGTTGTGCCTTCTAGTTTCATCCATCTCGTGATCATCAAAATGAACCCGCTAACAAGGTTGATCAAGTCTTGTTAACAAACTCATTCCGAATAACACGGAACCGGAGAAATTTTGAATAACACTAAGTTATCTCAATGGGGATATGAAAATCCCCAACAATAAGAATATCATACTTTTTCTTGATAGTAGGGATAGGAAATTCAAAACCTCCAAAAATGATAGTTGGAACTTTTTCAATAGAATTGATGCTATGAACTTGAGATTGTTTCCTCGGAAAGTGTACCATATGCTCATTACCATTAACATGAGAAGTGACATTGCCTTTGTTGCAATCAATAACAGCCCCTGCAGTATTAAGAAAAGGTCTACCAAGGATAATAGACATACTATCATCCTCGGGAATATCAAGAATAACAAAGTCCGTTAAGATAGTGACATTTGCAACCACAACAGGCACATCCTCACAAATGCCGACAGGTATAGCAGTTGATTTATCAGCCATTTACAAAGATATTTCAGTAGGTGTCAACTTATTCAATTCAAGTCCACGATATAAATAGAGAGGCATAACACTAACACCGGCTCCAAGATCACATAAAGCAGTTCTGACATAATTTCTTTTAATGGAGCATGGTATAGTTGGAACACCCGGATCTCCAAGTTTCTTTGGTATTCCACCCTTAAAAGTGTAATTAGCAAGCATGGTGGAAATTTCAGCTTCCGGTATCTTTCTTTTATTTGTGATGAAATCATTCATATACTTAGCATAAGGATTTACTAAGCATATCAGTTAAGCGCATACGTAAGAAAATAGGTCTAATCATTTCAGCAAAGCGCTCAAAATCCTTATCATCCTTTGACTTGGATGGTTTAGGAGCAAAGGGCATGGGTTTCTGAACCCGTGGTTCTCTTTCTTTACCGTGCTTCCTAGCAACAAAATCTCTCTTATCATAATGTTGATTCTTTGATTGTGGGTTATCAAGATCAACATCAGGTTCAATCTCTACATCATTGTTTTTGCTAGGTTGAGCATCAACATGAACATTATCATTAACATTATCACTAGGTTCATGTTCATCACCTGATTGTGTTTCAGCATCAGAGATAGAAATATCATTGGGATTCTCAAGTGTGTCTACAGTAGGTTCACTAGAAGCATGCAAGGTTCTATCGTCTTTCTTCTTCTTCTTTTTAGAAGAACTAGGTGCCTCTAAATTATTTCGCTGAGAATCTTGCTCGATTCTCTTAGGGTGGCCTTCAGGATACAAAGGTTCCTGAGTCATTCTACCAGTTCTAGTAGCCACTCTAATGGCAAAGTCATTTTTATTATTCAATTCATCAAGCAAATCATTTTGAGCTTTGAGTACTTGCTCAGCTTGAGTAGCAACCATAGAAGCATATTTGCTAACGTGGTAAAGTTCAGCTTTAACTCTAGCCAGATTATCACCTACGCGTCCTATCTCGAAAGCATTATTCTTTAACTCTCTACCAACATAAGCATTAAAACTTTCTTGTCTAGCCATAAAGTCATCAAATTCATCTAAGCATGGACTATGAAATTTAGTAGAGGGTATTTCAACTTTATCATATCTATAGAGAGAATTTACCTTTACTACCTGTGGCGGGTTATCAAGACAATGTGGTTCTTCAGGTGGTAAATTAAGACCATGTATTTCTTCAATAGGTGGTAAATTCTTAACATCTCCAGCTTTAATACCTTTTTCTTTCATTGATTTCTTTGCCTCTTGCATATCTTCAGGACTGAGAAATAAAACACCTCTCTTCTTTGGAGTGGGTTTAGGAATAGGCTCAGGAGTTGGCTTAATTGGTTCAGGAATTACTTCAGGAACTGGCTCAGGAAGAGTCCAATTATTTTCATTAGTCAACATATTATTCAATAATATTTCAGCTTCGTCGACTATTCTTTCCCTGAAAACACAACCAGCACAACTATCCAAGTACTCCTTGGAAGCATCGGTTAGTCCATTATAAAAGATATCAAGTATTTCATTTTTCTTAAGAGCATGATCAGGAAAAGCATTAAGTAACCGGAGAAGCCTCCTGTCGGTGTCAAAACCGGCGGATCTCGGGTAGGGGGTCCCGAATTGTGCATCTAGGCGGATGGTAACAGGAGACAAGGGACACGATGTTTTTACCCAGGTTCGGGCCCTCTCGATGGAGGTAAAACTCTACTCCTGCTTTGATTAATATTGATGATATGGGTAGTACAAGAGTAGATCTACCATGAGATCAGAGAGGCTAAACCCTAGAAGCTAGCCTATGTTATGATTGTTGTTCGTCCTACGGACTAATTCCCTCTGGTTTATATAGACACTGGAGAGGGCTAGGGTTACACAGAGTTGGTTACAATGGGAGGAGATCTACACATCCGTATCGCCAAGCTTTCCTTCCACGCCAAGGAAAGTCCCATCCGGACACGGGATGAAGTCTTCAATCTTGTATCTTCATAGTCCAGGAGTCCGGCCAAAGGTCATAGTCCGGCATCCGGAGACCCCCTAATCCAGGACTCCCTCAGTAGCCCCTGAACCAGGCTTCAATGACGACGAGTCCGGCATGCAGATTGTCTTCGGCATTGCAAGGCGGAATCTGTTGGAAATATGCCCTAGAGGCAATAATAAAATGGTTATTATTATATTTCTTTGTTCATGATAATTGTCTGTTATTCATGCTATAATTGTATTATCCGGAAATCGTAATACACGTGTGAATACATAGACCACAACATGTCCCTAGTGAGCCTCTAGTTGACTAGCTCGTTGATCAACAGATAGTCATGGTTTCCTGACTATGGACATTGGATGTCATTGATAACGGGATCACATCATTAGGAGAATGATGTGATGGACAAGACCCAATCCTAAGCATAGCTCAAAGATCGTGTAGTTCATTTAGCTAGAGCTTTTCCAAATGTCAAGTATCATTTCCTAAGACCATGAGATTGTGCAACTCCCGGATACCGTAGGAGTGCTTTGGGTGTGCCAAACGTCACAATGTAACTGGGTGACTATAAAGGTGCACTACGGGTATCTCCGAAAGTGTCTATTGGGTTGGCATGAATCGAGTCTGGGATTTGTCACTCCGTATGACGGAGAGGTGTCTTTGGGCCCACTCGGTAATGCATCATCATAATGAGCTCAATGTGACCAAGTGTCTGGTCATGGGATCATGCATTACGGTACGAGTAAAGTAACTTGCCGGTAACGAGATTAAACGAGGTATTGGAATATCGACGATCGAGTCTCGGGTAAGTAACGTACCGATTGACAAAGGGAATTGCCTACGGGATTGATTGAATCCTCGAAATCGTGGTTCATCCGATGAGATCATCGAGGAGAATGTGGGAGCCAACATGGGTATCCAGATCCTGCTATTGGTTATTGACCGGAGAGGCGTCTTGGTCATGTCTGCATGTCTCCCGAACCCGTAGGGTCTACACACTTAAGGTTAGGTGATGCTAGGGTTGTATAGATATGAGTATGCAGTAACCCAAAAGTTGTTCGGAGTCCCGGATGAGATCCCGGACGTCAGAAGGAGTTCCGAAATGGTCCGGAGATAAATAATTATATATAGGAAGTCAGGTTTCGGCCATCGGAAAAGTTTCGGGGGTCACCGGTATTGTACTGGGACCACCGGAAGGGTCCCGGGGGTCCACCGGGTGGGGCCACCTATCCCGGAGGGCCCCATGGGCTGAAGTGGGAGGGGAACCAGCCCCTGGTGGTCTGGTAACCCCCCTGCGCCTAGGGTTGGAAACCCTAGGGGTGGGGGGCGCCTCCACTTGCCTTGGGGGGCAAGCCACCCCCTTGGCCGCCGCCCCCCCTAGGAGATTGCATCTCCTAGGGACGGCCCCCCCCCTAGGGGCCCTATATAAAGAGGGGGGAGGGAGGGAAGCCGCACCCATGCTCTTGGCGCCTCCCTCTCCCCTTGCTACACCTCTCCCTCTCGCAGAAGCTTGGCGAAGCCCTGCCGAGATCGCTGCTGCATCCACCACCACGCCGTCGTGCTACTGGATCTTCATCAACCTCTCCTTCCCCCTTGCTGGATCAAGAAGGAGGAGACATCTTCCCCAACCGTACATGTGTTGAACGCGGAGGTGCTGTCCGTTCAACACTAGGATCTTTGGTGATTTGGATCACGACGAGTACGACTCCCTCAACCCTGTTCTCTTGAATGCTTCCGCTCGATCTACAAGGGTATGTAGATGCACTCCTCTCTCTCGTTTCTAGAAGAACTCATAGATTGATCTTGGTGAAACCGTAGGAAATTTTTTATTTTCGGCAACGTTCCCCAACAGTGGCATCATGAGCTAGGTCTATGCGTAGTTCTCTTTGCACGAGTAGAACACAAATTTGTTGTGGGCGTAGATGTTGTCAACTTTCTTGCCGCTACTAGTCTTATTTTGCTTCAGCGGTATTGTGGGATGAAGCGGCTCGGACCGACCTTACACGTACGCTTACGTGAGAGATGTTCCACCGACTAACATGCACTAGTTGCATAAGGTGGCTAGCGGGTGACTGTCTCTCCCACTTTAGTTGGAGCGGATTCGATGAAAAGGGTCCTTATGAAGGGTAAATAGAAGTTGACAAATCACGTTGTGGCTTTTACGTAGGTAAGAAAACGTTCTTGCTAGAACCCTATTGCAGCCACGTAAAACATGCAACAACAATTAGAGGACGTCTAACTTGTTTTTGCAGCATATGATTTGTGATGTGATATGGCCAAAAAGTTGTGATGAATGATGAATGATATATATGTGATGTATGAGATCATGTTCTTGTAATAGGAATCACGACTTGCATGTCGATGAGTATGACAACCGGCAGGAGCCATAGGAGTTGTCTTAATTATTGTATGACCTGCATGTCAATGATTTAACGCCATGTAATTACTTTACTTTATTGCTAAACTGTTAGCCATAGTAGTAGAAGTAATAGTTGGCGAGCAACTTCATGGAGACACGATGATGGAGATCATGATGATGGAGATCATGGTGTCATGCCGGTGACGAAGATGATCATGGAGCCCCGAAGATGGAGATCAAAGGAGCTATATGATATTGGCCATATCATGTCACCGTTTAATTGCATGTGATGTTTATTATGTTTATGCATCTTGTTTACTTAGAACGACGGTAGTAAATAAGATGATCCCTCATAATAATTTCAAGAAAGTGTTCCCCCTAACTATGCATCGTTGCGAAAGTTTGTCGTTTCAAAGCACCACGTGATGATCGGGTGTGATAGATTCTAATGTTCACATACAACGGGTGTAAGACAGATTTACACATGCAAAACACTTAGGTTAACTTGACGAGCCTAGCATGTACAGACACGGTCTCGGAACACAAGAGACAAAAAGGTCAAACATGAGTCGTATGGAAGATACGATCAACATGGAGATGTTCACCGATGATGACTAGTCCGTCTCACGTGATGATCGGACATGGCCTAGTCGACTCGGATCATGTATCACTTAGAGGACTAGAGGGATGTCTAATCTGAGTGGGAGTTCATTAAATAGTTTGATTAGATGAACTTAATTATCATGAACTTAGTCTAAAAACCTTTGCAAATATGTCTTGTAGATCAAATGGCCAACGCACATGTCCACCTCAACTTCAACGCGTTCCTAGAGAAAACCAAGCTAAAAGATGATGGCAGCAACTATACGGACTGGGTCCGGAACTTGAGGATCATCCTCATAGATGCAAAGAAAGATTATGTCTTAGAAGCACCGCTAGGTGAAGCTCCCATCCCAGAGAACCAAGACGTCATGAACGCTTGGCAGTCTCGTGCTGATGATTACTCCCTCGTTCAGTGCGGCATGCTTTACAGCTTAGAACCGGGGCTCCAAAAGCGTTTTGAGCAACACGGAGCATATGAGATGTTCGAAGAGCTGAAAATGGTTTTCCAAGCTCATGCCCGGGTCGAGAGATATGAAGTCTCCGACAAGTTCTTCAGCTGTAAGATGGAGGAAAATAGTTCTGTCAGTGAGCACATACTCAAAATGTCTGGGTTGCACAACCGCTTGACTCAGCTGGGAGTTAATCTCCCGGATGACGCGGTTATTGACAGAATCCTTCAGTCGCTTCCACCGAGCTACAAGAGCTTTGTGATGAACTTCAATATGCAGGGGATGGAAAAGACCATTCCTGAAGTATATTCAATGCTGAAATCAGCAGAGGTAGAGATCAAAAAGGAACATCAAGTGTTGATGGTGAATAAAACCACTAAGTTCAAGAAAGGCAAGGGTAAGAAGAACTTCAAGAAGGACGGCAAGGAAGTTGCCGCGCCCGGTAAGCCAGCTGCCGGGAAGAAGTCAAAGAATGGACCCAAGCCTGAGACTGAGTGCTTTTATTGCAAAGGGAAGGGTCACTGGAAGCGGAACTGCCCCAAATACTTAGCGGACAAGAAGGTCGGCAACACTAAAGGTATATGTGATATACATGTAATTGATGTGTACCTTACCAGTGCTCGTAGTAGCTCCTGGGTATTTGATACCGGTGTCGTTGCTCATATTTGTAACTCAAAGCAGGAGATGCGAATAAGCGGAGACTAGCGAAGGACGAGGTGATGATGCGCGTCGGGAATGGTTCCAGAGTCGATGTGATCGCCGTCAGCACGCTACCTCTACATTTACCTACAGGATTAGTTTTAAACCTCAATAATTGTTATTTAGTGCCAGCTTTGAGCATGAACATTATATCTGGATCTCGTTTAATACGAGATGGCTACTCATTTAAATCCGAGAATAATGGTTGTTCTATTTATATGAGAGATATGTTTTATGGTCATGCCCCGATGGTCAATGGTTTATTCTTAATGAATCTCGAACATGATGTTACACATATTCATAGTGTGAATACCAAAATATGTAAAGTTGATAACGATATTCCCACATACTTGTGGCACTGTCGCCTTGGTCACATTGGTGTCAAGCGCATGAAGAAGCTCCATGCTAATGGACTTTTAGAGTCTCTCGATTATGAATCATTTGACACATGTGAACCATGCCTCATGGGCAAAATGACCAAGACTCTGTTCTCACGATGGAGCGAGCAACCAACTTATTGGAAATCATACATACTGATGTGTGTGGTCCAATGAGCATTGAGGCTCGCGGAGGATATCGTTATGTTCTCACTCTCACTGATGACTTGAGTAGATATGGGTATGTCTACTTGATGAAACACAAGTCTGAGACCTTTGAAAAGTTCAAGGAATTTCAGAATAAGGTAGAGAATCAACGTGACCGAAAGATAAAGTTCTTACAATCAGATCGTGGAGGAGAATATTTAAGTCACGAATTTGGTACGCACATAAGGAAATGTGGAATCGTTTCACAACTCATGCCGCCTGGAACACCTCAGCGTAACGGTGTGTCCGAACATCGTAATCGCACTTTATTGGATATGGTGCGATCTATGATGTCTCTTACCGATTTACTGCTATCTTTTTGGGGATACGCTCTAGAGACAGCTACATTCACTTTAAATAGGGCACCGTCTAAATCCGTTGAGACGACACCGTATGAATTATGGTTTGGGAAGAAACCTAAGCTGTCGTTTCTAAAAGTTTGGGGATGCGATGCTTATGTCAGGAAACTTCAACCTGAAAAGCTCGAACCCAAGTCGGAAAAATGCGTCTTCATAGGATACCCTAAGGAAACCATTGGGTATACCTTCTACCTTAGATCCGAAGGCAAGATCTTTGTTGCCAAGAACGGGTCCTTTCTGGAGAAAGAGTTTCTCTCGAGAGAAGTAAGTGGGAGGAACGTGGAACTTGATGAAGTACTACCTCTTGAACCGGTAAGTAGCGCAGCTCAGAAAGATGTTCCTGTGGTGCCTGCACCGACTGGAGAGGAAATTAATGATGATGATCAAGGTACTTCGGATCAAGTTGCTACTGAACTTCGTAGGTCCACAAGGACACGTTCCACACCAGAGTGGTATGGCAACCCTGTCCTGGAAATCATGTTGTTAGACAACGGTGAACCTTCGAACTATGAAGAAGCAATGGCGGGCCCAGATTCCAACAAATGGCTTGAAGCCATGCAATCCGAGATAGAATCCATGTATAAAATCAAAGTATGGACTTTGACAGACTTGCTCGATGATCGACGAGCGATATAAAACAAATGGATCTTTAAGAAGAAGACGGACGCGGATGGTAATGTTACCATCTATAAAGCTCGACTTGTCGCTAAGGGTTATCGGCAAGTTCAAGGGGTTGACTATGATGAGACTTTCTCTCCCGTAGCGAAGCTGAAGTCCGTCTGAATCATGTTAGCAATTGCCGCATACTATGATTATGAGATATGGCAGATGGACGTCAAAACGGCATTCCTTGCCGGCTATCTTAAGGAAGAACTGTATATGATGCAGCCGAAAGGTTTTGTCGACCCTAAGAATGCTAACAAGGTATGCAAGCTCCAGCAATCCATTTATGGGCTGGTGCAAGCATCTCGGAGTTGGAACATTCGCTTTGATGAGATGATCAAAGCGTTTGGGTTTATGCAGACTTATGGAGAAGCCTGCGTTTACAAGAAAGTGAGTGGGAGCTCTGTAGCATTTCTCATATTATATGTAGATGACATACTTTTGATGGGAAATGATATAGAACTTTTGGACAGCATTAAGGCCTACTTGAACAATTGTTTTTCAATGAAGGACCTTGGAGAAGCTGCTTACATATTAGGCATCAAGATCTATAGGGATAGATCGAGACACCTCATAGGTCTTTCACAAAGCACATACCTTGATAAGATATTGAAGAAGTTCAGTATGGATCAGTCCAAGAAAGGGTTCTTGCCTGTATTGCAAGGTGTGAAATTGAGCTCGGCTCAATGCCCGACCACGACAGAAGATATAGAAGAGATGAGTGTCATCTCCTATGCCTCAGCCATAGGGTCTATTATGTATGCCATGCTGTGTACCAGACCTGATGTAAGCCTTGCCGTGAGTTTGGTAGGGAAGTACCAAAGTAATCCCGGCAAGGAACACTGGACAGTGGTCAAGAATATCCTAAAGTACATGAAGAGGACTAAGGATATGTTTCTCGTTTTTGGAGGTGAAGAAGAGCTCATCGTAAAGGGTTACGTCGATGCTAGCTTTGACACAGATCTAGATGACTCGAAGTCACAAACCGGATACGTGTATATTTTGAATGGTGGGGCAGTAAGCTGGTGCAGTTGCAAGCAAAGCGACGTGGCGGGATCTACATGTGAAGCGGAGTACATGGCAGCCTCGGAGGCAGCACATGAAGCAATCTGGCTGAAGGAGTTCATCACCAACCTAGGAGTCATACCCAATGCATCGGGGCCGATCAAACTCTTCTGTGACAACACTGGAGCTATTGCACTTGCCATGGAGCCCAGGTTTCACAAGTAGACCAGGCACATCAAGTGTCTCTTCAACTCCATTCGTGAAAATGTTCAAGATGGAGACATAGATATTTGTAAAGTACATACGGACCTGAATGTGGCAGATCCGTTGACTAAACCTCTCCCTAGGGCAAAACATGGTCAACACCAGAATTCCATGGGTGTTCGATTCATCACAATGTAACTAGATTATTGAACTCTAGTGCAAGTGGGAGACTGTTGGAAATATGCCCTAGAGGCAATAATAAAATGGTTATTATTATATTTCTTTGTTCATGATAATTGTCTGTTATTCATTCTATAATTGTATTATCCGGAAATCGTAATACACCTGTGAATACATAGACCACAACATGTCCCTAGTGAGCCTCTAGTTGACTAGCTCGTTAATCAACAGATAGTCATGGTTTCCTGACTATGGACATTGGATGTCATTCATAACGGGATCACATCATTAGGAGAATGATGTGATGGACAAGACCCAATCCTAAGCATAGCTCAAAGATCGTGTAGTTCGTTTAGCTAGAGCTTTTCCAAATGTCAAGTATCATTTCCTGAGACCATGAGATTGTGCAACTCCCGGATACCGTAGGAGTGCTTTGGGTGTGCCAAACGTCACAACATAACTGGGTGACTATAAAGGTGCACTACGGGTATCTCCGAAAGTGTCTGTTGGGTTGGCACGAATCGAGACTGGGATTTGTCACTCCATATGACGGTGAGGTATCTCTGGGCCCACTCGGTAATGCATCATCATAATGAGCTCAATGTGACCAAGTGTCTGGTCATGGGATCATGCATTACGATACGAGTAAAGTGACTTGCCGGTAACAAGATTAAACGAGGTATTGGGATACCGACGATCGAGTCTCGGGCAAGTAACATATCGATTAACAAAGGGAATTGTATACGGGATTGATTGAATCCTCGACATCGTGGTTCATCCGATGAGATCATCGAGGAGCATGTGGGAGCCAACATGGGTATCCAGATCCCGTTGTTGGTTATTGACTGGAGAGGCGTCTCGGTCATGTCTGCATGTCTCCCGAACCCATAGGGTCTACACACTTAAGGTTCGGTGACGCTAGGGTTGTATAGATATGAGTATGTAGTAACCCGAAAGTTGTTCAGAGTCACGGATGAGATCCCGGACGTCACTAGGAGTTCTGGAATGGTCCGGAGATAAAGAATTATATATAGGAAGTCAGGTTTCGGCCATCGGGAAAGTTTCGGGGGTCACCGGTATTGTACCGGGACCACCGGAAGGGTCCCGGGGGTCCACCGGGTGGGGCCACCTATCCCGAAGGGGCCCATGGGCTGAAGTGGGAGGGGAACCAGCCCCTGGTGGGCTGGTGCGCCCCCTGGGCCCCCCCTGCGCCTAGGGTTGGAAACCCTAGGGGTGGGGGTGCCTCCACTTGCCTTGGGGGGCAAGCCACCCCCTTGGCCGCCCCGCCCCCTAGGAGATTGCATCTTCTAGGGTCAGCGCCCCCTAGGGGCCCTATATAAAGAGGGGGGAGGGAGGGCAGCCGCACCCATGCTCTTGGCGCCTCCCTCTCCCCTTGCTACACCTCTCCCTCTCGCAGAAGCTTGGCGAAGCCCTGCCGAGATCGCTGTTGCATCCACCACCACGCCGACGTGCTGCTGGATCTTCATCAACCTCTCCTTCCCCCTTGTTGGATCAAGAAAGAGGAGACGTCTTCCCCAACCGTACGTGTGTTGAACGCGGAGGTGCTGTCCGTTCAGCACTAGGATCTTCGGTGATTTGGATCACGACGAGTACGACTCCCTCAACCCCGTTCTCTTGAACGCTTCCGCTCGATCTACAATGGTATGTAGATGCACTCCTCTCTCTCGTTGCTAGATGAACTCATATATTGATCTTGGTGAAACCGTAGGAAAAAATTTATTTTCTGCAACGTTCCCCAACAGGTTCCTCTTCATAAAAGGTTTTGAACACAAGGATAGTGTACGCCTCTGCAAAATAAGTTCCACATACCACCATAGAGAGAATAATATTTGTACAAATCTAATCTGCTGACATATTCCGCAGCATGACATCACGCCAGGGCCAAGCCTTTATTAGAATCGTTTTACTATCCCACCTCAACGCGTTTAGCGAGGTGGTTTCCTTGGCACGTCTTGTCAAAGCAGAGATTGTGTCCCCTTATTCCGGGATTCTCATCAATACGGGCGTGGGTAACCCAATCGTGCATGTTGGTACGTCTCCTCAATCGAAGGTGAGTCCCAAACGGTCATGGGGAGGTCTCTTGGTATTCAACCTCTTTATAAAGAGACCAAGGCTCGACTCCTTTCTTTCAATCTCAATCAACTACGCCTCTCGCCTTGAGTTCCAACACCCAAAGCTCCAGATTCAGGCGCTTCGGACCTCCAATGATGTCCGGCTCCAACCTTCAAGGCCGATGGATGCCTTCCTCCATTACGGAAGAAGACGTGTTAAAGCTAAGAGATGCCAGGTATTCAGCGAAATCTCGCATAGGCTACCTGCTCAAGGGCAGGTCATTCCCACTCCCAAGCTTGGTGAGAGCGTGGTGTTCACGTCTCACTTCCTTCAGGGGCTAGGCTTCCTGATGGACCCCTTCGTGAGGGGGCTCATGTTTTATTACGGGCTGGAATTTCATGACTTAGCTCTGGAGTCCGTCCTCCATATATCATCGTTTATTGTCGTGTGCGAGGCCTTCCTCCATATTACTCCTCACTTCGGATTGTGGCTTAAGACCTTCAAAGTAGAGCCGAAGATGATCGAGGGGCATCACGCAGAGTGCGGAGGTGCTGTTATAAGCAAGATTGCCGACGCTCCATGGCCCGAGGGCTCTTTTCAAGAGGAGTTCAGCTCATGGCAACGAGAGTGGTTTTATATCATAGTTCCCAGGGGCACCAAATGGGTGGCGCCACCTGCCTTTCGCTCGGGTCCTCCACCACAGCTAGTGTCGTGGGTTAATAAAGGGCTTAACTGGGGGCCGTCCAAGGACGTGCCCTTGTTGCAGGGCCGCGTTCGAGATCTCCTAGAAAGAGATATCAATCTGGCCATAGTGACGCAGGTTATGTTGATTCGCCGCATCCTGCCCTGCAAATGTCGCCCCCTCTGCCTGTGGGAGTTCAATCTGGAAGGACCACGAGCTCTCCAACATTTTATGGGCACGACGCCCATGGAGATGTACAAATTGTTTTTCGGATCACAAGCAATGTGTCCGGACGCGTCCGAGGACGCAGGTCTGAGCTGCAATCGCCCAGATACTCAAGTAAGTAGCCCTGTACCCGGACACGCTATCTGTATACTTATCATAAAATTGCCTTTTAAAAGAGTTGTCCCTTAAACAGGAGTGGATAGCGAAAGCGAAGCTAATCAGGTGTCCGGCCCCCTCCCTGAGAATACATCGGATCCCGTGTGAACCAGGATGTTGGAAGTTGCGCCTTTGTAAGAAGGCGAAGAGGGGAGCAAGGATGCTACCGCCTCCCCGAAGGAGGCTGTCAGGAAAGGAGGAATCTAGAATTCCTCCAACCAGGGGAAGAAGAGGACCGCCTCTGAAGACCCGGAGACCATGGTCTCAAAGCGGGGAAAGAAATCTTCGTCAGAGGGTCCGGCGCCGGGGGGTGCCCCGGTCGCATTGCGCCCCCAAGGGGATCAACTCTCCACCAAGCCGTAAGTAAAGAAGGGGGTTTTTAAAATGAGAGACATCCCTGTTCTATTTCTGAGGAAGATAATCAAAATTTTACCTTGTAGTTCGGATCACAGCCCTTCTCAGCAGAGCTCATCTTCAGGGGATCTTCGTTCGAAGATGACGGAGAGCGGAACGCCTCCCCTTATGAGGCGGGCGACCCTGAGGTGTCGTCACGGAGGGTTTCTCCGAATCCGGCAGGGCTGGAGGGCAGTCGTATGGCCCCCGAAGGCCCTCCGTGTCCGGCCTTCAAAGAAGGCCATCGGACGAGTCCGGCACCGTCCGGTGCGCGGTCGGAGGAGCTGAAGGATCTGCTTGGGCGAGCGTCTATCTCAGAAGAACACCATGCGTTGATGGATACGGTGATTGGAAGGATTTCATCCGCGGAGAGCGGGTTGTACGAGGCCGTTAGGAGTTTACTGGCAGGTTTTGAGGTACGCGAAATGATGTACCTTTTGACAGATCCGCATATATAAGATGCGCCATGTATAGATAGTAGCCCCTGAGACTCTGTGTGTTGTCAAAAATGACGGCGCGCCGAGGATCATAATCCCAGGTATAATATGTCGCCTTTCCTATGTAGGCGGCGAAGTGTTCGGTGGCTAGCCGGACTGATGAATTTGCCGAGCTAAAGCGGCAACTTGACATGGCAGATGCCGACATCACGCTTGTCAACAAGCGGCTGGACGAGGAACAAGGTATGTAATGTCTCCGAAGACACCTGGTAAGAGGAGCTTGATGCTCGTACCTTATAACATGTATGATTGATGCAGATGGTGTCGCTGCCATGGAGAACCTTCGGGCGGAACTTGCCCGAGCCAAGGAGCAGGCCAGGAAAAGCGATGCGGCTGCCTTAAAGGCGGCTGAAGAGCTGAAAGCCGAACAGGCTGCTCACTGCCAAAGCAAGAAGGAAATGGCCGAGATGGCTGTAAAGTTGAAGAATGCTGCCGACCGCTGCAAGCTTCTTGAAAAAGAAGATCGGGTGGCACAGAAGGACCTAGATAAGGTCACTACCGAGGCCAAGGATACTCGCTCTATGATGAGAGCTATGAAGGAGGAGCTACGTCAGGCCGGAGATATCACGGCTGGAAAGCCCTATATGCTGCGGATGAAGTTCGGGGATCCTAAATATGCTCCGTTGGACCGGAAGTGGAGTGCGGCGAACACTTATATGGACTTGGCGGCGAGTGCCGCGGACGCGGCCGAACACTTCCACGATCAAAATGACCACGAAGTGGAAAAGCTTTTTTGGTCGCAGTTCCACAATCCAGAGCGCCCACTTTCAGTATCCGATCGTTTGGCCGCATGGGCGGAGCTGAATAGGTTATCTGGACTTGCCATTAAGCATGTCGTGAGTCATCTGTGGCCGAAAAGGCCCGAGCCGAAGAGTTATTTTAGCTTGGTGCAGCAGTTCCTCGGTGCGGTGCCGCATATTAATGCAATGAAGAGGTTAGTGTGCATAGAGGGGCGCAGATGGCTCTTGCCCGTGTCAAGACATACTGGGCGGAGATGACGGCCACTGCTGTTGCATCCCAAGATTCGGATGAGAGCCGAGTACCTGCCGAGCACTATTTTCAGGAAGTTTTGCATCGCGCTCGTTTAATAGAGATGCAGTGCTTGAAGGATGTTATGTTCGAATAACATGTATTGTTGTAAAACAATGTTTCGATGGAATATAAAAGCTTTTTATACTTGTGCCTTCAAGAATTAGAATACCTCCTGTGCGGCCGTTAATGTATATGTGTATATAACCTGAAAGATGGCAGTCTTCGGCTTCAGCCCCCACGCATATAATGCGGGGGTGTTCGCAGAAGGTGCATTTTCACACTTGATCCAACGTCTTGGTCCTATTAAGGAGGTGGTAGCGCAGCGAACTAGGCAAACCGACTATAATGCTTTATCACTTTCACTTAGCCGGAGGAGTTTGCCAGTGGGGCTACTATATAGCCCCTAGGGGCACCGCGCTCACCCGAGTTCGGGGCGCGTGTGTGCCTGGCCGGGAAATGGCCCTTCGTTAATGCGGAGGAATCCTAAAGATTCCGGCGGGTCATCGAGTGGTTGACCAGTCTCACGCTATATCATGACAGACAGTTTTCGGCTTTCTCTACTGAGGTGCTCGCCTGGCCGAACCGGGGCACAATCGCAGTAGTTCTCCTGGTGCCACCTTAGCCGATAGAGCGGAACGTAAGGCAGCAAAACACAGGAGCCGGGCAAACCCAACATTTGATCAAAGACATGATTCAGAGCTGATGCATATAAGGCCAAACTCGTGACGCCGAACACTCCCTAAGGTATTCGGTCTTTATGAAAACGGGCTGAACAACGCCCTTTGTAAGAAGCCCCTGGTGTCCAGGTACGCACAAAATTCTGACGTGGCCACATGCCAAGACGCCAGCCTCCTCCTCGGTTATAAGAAGAAACCAGGGGATGTGTATCAACAAGAGACAGTGAGAAAGGTTTACGCAGGATCTTAATCTGAAAAGAATCCTTAGAACGGGTCCCTACTGCACGTCTGCGCCTGTGTCTCCGTTGTGCCATATCCTGGATGGGTGTAGCACAGTGTTCATCTATAAAAGAGAGGAACTTAGTTGAAAATGATAATGCGAAAATCTATGTTATATTAAATAAACAAAGTATAATTCAAAAAATGGGTAGAATTGAGCTTTATTGTATCTTGTTGTACACGCGCAGAGCCCCTTGTACGGGGGTATGCGACTAGTAAGCCCTTGTGTGTTTACGCCGGACTCGTCTAGCCATGTCCGGGGTCTGAACGACCTGTTTAGGTGCTTTGATTAGCGAAGCTGGTTTAGTGTGTGGCTGTCAAGGCAGCCGCACAGTCTTCCGTGCTCGAGGAACACTCGATATTTCCCTTTAATGAGATGATGCCTTGCGGACCGGGCATTTTAAGCGTAAGGGATGCATAATGGGTTATTGCATTAAAGCGGGCGAAAGCTTCGCGTCCCAGTAGTGCTTGATAGCTACTTGTGAATGGGGCGATGTGGAAGGTTATCTTTTCGCGTCGGAAGTTGTCGGGGGAGCCGAACATAACTTCTAATAGGAGAGAACCCGTACAGTGGGTATCTGGGTCTGGCGTTACCCCTTGAAAGGAAGTGTTTCCATGGCGAATTTTTGTTGGGTTTATCCCCATTTTGCGGATTGTGTCCTGATATATCAGGTTTAGACCATTGCTGCCGTCCATTAGGACTTGTGTAAAGTGGAGTCCGTCAATGATCGGATCTAATACCAAGGCAGTCCAGCCTGCGTTCTGGATACTTCTAGAGTAATCCTGATGGTCGAAGGTGATTGGTTTTAACAACCAATGGCGGGACTCCTCTGGGACAGGCCGTATGGCGCGTGTCTATGCCACTCTGTTTTTCCCTTTTGTCACGCGAAGTGAGTTTACTGTTTTGACTTCTTGTGGGAACTTCTTTTGTTCTCCGGTGCTCTGCTTGTGGGGTTCGTCGTTGTCCTCGCTTGGTATGTCGAGCCCCTTGTGTTCGGCATTGAGTTTGCCGAATTTCTTGAAGACCCAACAATCTCTGTGGGTATGGTTTGCAGGCTTCCCGGGACTACTGTTGATTTGGCATATTTTGTCCAAGATTTTGTTGAGGTTAGATAGCTCGTCCCTGTTATCCTTGAGGGGCAGCTTTTTCTGATTCTGTCGAGAGCTTTTGAATCCGGCGTTGACTGCCGTGCTCTTCGGGCTCTTTCCCTTGGTCCGGCGCTGGTCCTTGCTACGTCGCGGTTTCCCGTTTCCATCCCTTACTTCGGATGTACTTGGGTCGCTGGTACTGCTTCTTGCCAACCAGCTATCCTCTCCTGCGCAAAAGCGGGTCATGAGGCTTGTTAATGCGGCCATTGTTCTTGCCTTTTCTTGGCCGAGGTGTCTGGCGAGCCATTCGTCTCGAACGCTGTGTTTGAAAGCTGCTAAGGCTTCGGCGTCCGGACAGTCGACTATCTGGTTCTTTTTAGTAAGAAATATGTTCCAGAGTTTCTGGGCTAACTCTCTGGGTTGTTGAGTTATATGACTTAGATCGTCTGCATCCAGAGGTCGGACATAGCTCCCTTGAAAATTTGCCCGAAAAGCATCCTCGACCTCTTCCCAACTTCCGATGGTGTTTTCGGGAAGGCTTTTAAGCCAATGTCGGGCTGGCCCTTTGAGCTTGAGGGGTAAGTATTTTATGGCATGGAGGTCATCTCCTCTATCCATGTGTATGTGGAGGATATAATCCTCAATCCAGACTCCAGGGTCTGTTGTTCCGTCGTATGCCTCTATGTTCACGGGATTGAATCCCGCTGGAAATTCATGGTCCAGCACCTCATCGATGAAACATAGGGGGTGTGCGGCACCCCTATATTTGGGTGTGTCGTGATGTTCGGATACTTGTTGGGTTGCATTGCTTACTAGAGCTTGCTTTCTTGGCCCGTAGATAGACCTAGCTGGGCCGTATTTTTGATGCGAATCCTTGTTTGGATCGCGTGCCGGTTTGTGTGCGACGCCATTTGCCGCTCTATGTTGGCCATGGGGTCGTTTGTCCGACCTGGTGGCTTCCTTATTTTTTTGATTGCGGGGGCTCTAAGGCCTCTTCATCAAATTCCGGCAGTAATTTTCGCTTCGGATAGCTCTTTGTGTGGCGACTATCGCTGTATTTGTCTGCGGTGCTGAGTACTTTGCCCCATCTAATTCTGAGTGCATCTTCCGCTGTTTTGAGCTTCCGCTTCTGCTTTTTCAGGCTACGCGCAGTGGTGACGAGCCTTTTGTGGAGGTTCTTCTGCCCCAACAATTTGTCCGGCTTGAGGTCGTCCGGACTATTATCTTCGCCGAAGACGGGTTGTTTGGTTTGTTTACCCAAGTCGCCCTGTTCGGACGGTTGCTCGATGGCATGTTCATCGTCTGCAGGTTCACCCTGCTCTATGGCTGGGTCTCTGTCGAGGAGGGGTTTGGGGCGGCGCTTACACCGCCGCTTTGACTGCTTTTCGAGGGAATGATCCCTTGTTGCGTCCCTTTGTTCCTCATTGTTGTTTCTTTTGAGTGTGTCCACCATGTATACATCGTGAGATTAGGTGGTTGTCCAGTGCCCTATAGGCGCTGGTTCTTGTTCGTCTCCTACATCGTCATCCACACCGTCGATGTCTTCGGAGTCGAAGTCGAGCAAGTCGGTTAAATCATTGACAATGGCTACGAAGTGGGTGGTGGGTGGGCCTTGAATTTCTTCGTCATCCGCATCCCATCCTTGCGGACCATAGTCCGGCCAGCACTCTCCTGATAGAGAGAGAGAGAGAGACTTTAGTGAATTCAGAATGTCGCCGAAGGGCGAGTGCTGAAAGATGTCTGTGGCGGCGAACTCCATGATCGGCGCCCAATCAGGTTCGATCGGCAGGGGCGCGGAAGGTTCGGAGTCCGGAAAGGAGTCCGGCACCTTGGAGTCACGAGCTTCGCAAAGGACAAGGCTGGTATTCGGCTCGATCATCGTAGAGATTGCAGCCCCCGAGGAGGTGTCCAACCACCCGTCCTCAATTGGCGTGGTCTGCTCCGAACTAAGGGTCGGAGCGGACACTGGGGCGGCCTCCTGGGCACTGTTCAGCGACATAGCTAGATCATGCCCATCGAGACAGTGCAGCATGCTCGGCTGTGGCTTGAACCCATCGAAGATCAAGTCTCCGCGAGTGTCAGCCTTGTAGTTCAAACTTCCAAATCTGACCTGGTGGCCAGGGGCATAGCTTTCGATCTACTCCAGATGGCCAAGCGAATTGGCCCGCAATGCAAAGACGCTGAATACGAAGATCTGTCCAGGGAGAAAAGTCTCACCCTGGACCGCATCGTTTTTGATGATCGGAGGAGCCATCGGGCCTAAAGATGACGACACAGAGGAACTCTCAATGAAAGCACCAATGTCGGTGTCAAAACCGGCGGATCTCGGGTAGGGGGTCCCGAACTGTGCGTCTAGGCGGATGGTAATAGGAGACAAGGGACACGATGTTTTTACCCAGGTTCGGGCCCTCTCGATGGAGGTAAAACCCTACTCCTGCTTGATTAATATTGATGATATGGGTAGTACAAGAGTAGATCTACCACGAGATCAGAGAGGCTAAACCGTAGAAGCTAGCCTATGGTATGATTGTTGTTCGTCCTACGGACTAGTTCCCTCCGGTTTATATAAACACCGGAGAGGGCTAGGGTTACACAGAGTCGGTTACAATGGGAGGAGATCTACACATCTGTATCGCCAAGCTTGCCTTCCACGCCAAGGAAAGTCCCATCCGGACACGGGACGAAGTCTTCAATCTTGTATCTTCATAGTCCAGGAGTCCGGCCAAAGGTCATAGTCCGGCATCCGGACACCCCCTAATCCAGGACTCCCTCACCTCCCCCAAGCTTGTGGGAGACTCTCTTCTTTGATTTGCACAAAATTGTATATTTCCCGCAAGGCAGCTTGTTTCTTATGAGCAAGAAAATATTTAGCAGAGAAGTAATAAATCATATCCTAGGAACTGCACACACAACCAGGAGCAAGAGAATTATACCAAGTCTTAGCATCACCCTTTAATGAAAATGGAAATATCTTAAGGACATATAAATAGCGGGACTTCTCATCATGAGTGAATAGGGTGGCTATATCATTCAACTTGGTAAGATGTGACACAACAGTTTCAGATTCAAGGGCCATAAAAAGGATCAGATTCAACTAAAGTAATAACATCAGGATCAACAGAGAATTCATAATCCTTATCAGTAACACAGATAGGTGAAGTAGCAAAAGCAGGATCGGGTTTCATTCTAGCATTAAGAGACTGCTGCTTCCATTTAGCTAATAATTTCTTAAGATCATTTCTATCATTGCAAGCAAGAATTTTCATAGCAGCTGCTTCATTCATAACATAACCCTTAGGAACAACAGGTAATACATAATCATTGGGGGAACGTTCATCATCACTATCATCAATAATAGGTTCTTCAATATTTTCATTCCCCTAACTCTAGCAAGTTGTTCATCAAGAAATTCACCTAATGGCAAAGTAGTATCACCACAGAAGTAGTTTCATCATGCATAGCAGAAGTGGCATCATCAATAACATGCGACATATCAGAATTCATAGCAGTAGCAGGTTTAGGTGTCGCAAGCCTACTAATAACGGAAGGAGAATCTAGTGCGGAGCTAGATGGCAGTTCCTTACCTCCCCTCGTAGTTGAGGGCAAAATCTTGGTCTTAGCGTCTTTCAAGTTCTTCATAGTGATCAGTAGATATAAATCCCAAGTGACTCAGAGAATAGAGCTATGCTCCCCGGCAATGGCGCCAGAAATTAGTCTTGATAACCCACAAGTGTAGGGGATCACAACAGCTTTCGAGGGTGAAGTACAACCCAAATTTATAAATTCAACACAAGGGGAGCCAAAGAATATTCTTGAGTATTAGCAGTTGAGTTGTCAATTCAACCACACCTGGATAACTTAGTATCTGCAGCAAAGTGTTTAGTAGCAAAAGTGGTATGATAATAAAGGCAACGGTAGCGAAAGTAAAGATAAATGTTTTGGGGTTTTTGTAGTAGTTGTAACAGTAGCAACGGAAAAGTAAATAAGCAAAGAACAATATATGAAAAGCTCGTAGGCAATGGATCAGTGATGGATAATTATGCCGGATGCGATTCCTCATGTAATAGTTATAACATAGGGTGATATAGAACTGGCTCCAATTCATCAATGTAATGTAGGCATGTATTCCGTAAATAGTCATACGTGCTTATGGGAAAGAACTTGCATGACATCTTTTGTCCTACCTTCCCGTTGCAGCTGGGTCCTTACGGAAACTAAGGGATATTAAGGCCTCCTTTTAATAGAGAACCGGAACAAAGCATTATCACATAGTGAATACATCAACTCCTCAAACTACGGTCATCACCGAGAAGTATCCCAATTATTGTCACTTTGGGGTTGTCGGATCATAACACATAATAGGTGACTATAGACTTGCAAGATAGGATCAAGAACACACATATATTCATGAAAAAATAATAGGTTTAGATCTGAAATCATGGCACTCGGGCCCTAGTGACAAGCATTAAGCATAGCAAAGTCATAGCAACATCAATCTCAGAACATCGTGGATACTAGGGATCAAACCCTAACAAAACTAACTTGATTACATGGTAAATCTCATCCAACCCATCACCGTCCAGCAAGCCTACGATGGAATTACTCACGCACGGCGGTGAGCATCATGAAATTGGTGATGGAGGATGGTTGATGATGACGACGGCGACGAATCCCCCTCTCCGGAGCCCCGAACGGACTCCAGATCAGCCCTCCTAAGAGATATTAGGGCTTGGCGGCGGCTCCGTGTCGTAAAACGCGATGAAACTTTCTCTCTGATTTTTTTCTCCTCGAGACGGAATATATGGAGTTGGAGTTGAGGTCGGAGGAGGTCGAGGGGGCCCACGAGATAGGAGGTCGTGCCCTAGGGGGGGCGCCCCCCTGTCTCGTGGATAGGCTGTGGGCCCCCTAGCATTAATTCTTTCGCCAAAAATTCTTATTAATTCCAAAAAGTGCCTCCGTGGATTTCCAGGACATTTCGAGAACTTTTCTTTTCTACACATAAAACAACATCATGGCAGTTCTGCTGAAAACAGCGTCAGTCCGGGTTAGTTTCATTCAAATCATGCAAGTTAGAGTCCAAAACAAGGGTAAAAGTGTTTGGAAAAGTAGATACATTGGAGACGTATCAGCACTCATTAAGTATGACATGCTAAAGAGTTGATGTTGGACAAGGAAGACAACGTAATGGTTTATGTTTTCTCACATCTCAGTTAAAGTATATTGTCATGGACCGTCCAACGTGTTGAGATTTCCTTTCCCTCTCATGCTAGCCAAATTCCTTGCACCAAGTAGAGATACTACTTGTGCTTCCAAATATCCTTAAACCCAATTTTGCCATGAGAGTCCACTATACCCACCTATGGATTGAGTAAGATCCTTCAAGTAAGTTGTCATGTTGCAAGCAATAAAAATTGCTCTCTAAATATGTATGACTTATTAGTCCGGAGAAAATAAGCTTTATACGATCGTGTGATATGGAAGTAATAAAAGCGACGGACTGCATAATAAAGGTTCATATCACAAGTGGCAATATAAAGTGACGTTCTTTTGCATTAAGATTTTGTCCATCCAACCCTAAAAGCACATGACAACCTCTGCTTCCCTCCACGAAGGGCCTATATTTTTCTTTATGTCTTTTACTATATGCAAGAGTCAAGGTGATCTTCACCTTTCCCTTTTTAATTTTATCCTTTGGCAAGCACCTCGTGTTGGAAAGATCCTGATATATATATCCAATTGGATGTAAGTTAGCATGAACTATTATCGTTGACATCACCCAAAGGTGAATACATTGGGAGGCGAAATTATAAGCCCCTATCTTTCTCAGTGTTCGATTAAAACTCCATAACCATAAGTATTGTGTGAGTGTTAGCAATTGTAGAAGACTATATGATAGTTGAGTATGTGGACTTGTTGAAAGGCTCTATTCTTGACTCTTTCTGATGTTATGATAAATTGCAATTGCTTCAATGACTGATATTATAGTTTGTTAGTTTTCAATGAAGTTTATGATCCATGCTTGACATTGTGAATAGATTGTTACTTGAGCATGAGAAATCATATGACAAAATATATATATATATATATATATATATATATATATGTTGCTGTTATAAGAATGATCATGATTCCCTCATGTCCGTATTTTATTTTTATCGACACCTCTATCTCTAAACATGTGCACATATTTTTCGACATCGGCTTCTGCTTGAGGACAAGCGAGGTCTAAGCTTGGGGGAGTTGATACGTCCATTTTGCATCATGCTTTTATATCAATATTTATTGCATTATGGGCTATTATTACACATTATGTCACAATACTTATGGCTATTCTCTCTTATTTTACAAGGTTTATCATGAAGAGGGAGAATGCCGGCAGCTGGGATTCTGGCTGAAAAGGGAGCAAATATTGGAAACCTATTCTGCACAGCTCCAAAAGTCCGGAAACTCCACGGAAGTAATTTTTGGAATTAGTAAGAATTATTGGGCAAAGAAAGTACCAGAGGGGGGCCACACTTTGGCAAGGAGGGTGGGGCGCGCCCCCTGTCTCCTGGGCCCCCTGGTGGCCCTCCGATGCCCATCTTTTGCTATATGAAGGCTCTTACCCTAGAAATAATCATAAGCAAGCTTACAGGATGAAACACCACCGCCTCAAGGCGGAACCTTGGAAGAACCAATCTAGGTCTCCGGCGGAGCTGTTCTGTCGGGGAAACTTCCCTCCAGGAGGGGGAAATCATCACCAACGTCATCACCAGCGATCCTCTCATCGGGAGAGGGTCAATCTCCATCAACATCTTCACCAGCACCATATCCTCTCAAAACCCTAGTTCATATCTTGTATCCAATCTTGTATCAAAACAACAAATTGGTACCTGTGGGTTGCTAGTAGTGTTGATTACTCCTTGTAGTTGATGCTAATTGGTTTACTTGGTGGAAGATCATATGTTCAGATCCTTAATGCACATTAATACTCCTCTGATCATGAACATGAATATGCTTTATGAGTAGTTACGTTTGTTCCTGAGGACATGGGAGAAGTCGTGTGAATTTGGTATTCATTCGATATTTTGATGAGATGTATGTTGTCTCTCCTCTAGTGGTGTTATGTGAACGTCGACTACATGACACTTCACCATTATTAATTTGGGCCTAGAGGAAGGCATTGGGAAGTAATAAGAAGATGATGGGTTGCTAGAGTGACAGAAGCTTAAACCCTCATTTATGCGTTGCTTTGTAAGGGGCTGATTTGGATCCACTAGTTTCATGCTATGGTTAGGTTTACCTTAATACTTCTTTTGTAGTTGCGGATGCTTGCAATAGGGGTTAATCATAAGTGGGATGCTTGTCCAAGAAAGGGCAGCACCCAAGCACCGGTCCACCGACATATCAAATTATTAGAGTAACGAACGCGAATCATATGAGTGTGATGAAACTAGCTTGACCATAATTTCCATGTGTCCTCGGGACCGCTTTTATCATTATAAGAAATTGTCCAAGCTTGTCCTTTGCTACAAAAAGGATTGGGCCACCTTGCTGCACCTTATTTACTTTCATTACTTGTTACCCGTTACAAATTATCTTATCACAAAACTATCTGTTAGCTACAATTTCAGTGCTTGCAGAGAATACCTTACTGAAAACCGCTTGTCATTTCCTTCTGCTCCTCGTTGGGTTCGACACTCTTACTTATCGAAAGGACTATGATAAATCCCCTGTACTTGTGGGTCATCACCCTCCGGGAGGGAAGTTCCCCCGATGGAATCGCTCCGTCGAAGGGCAAAAGTGCTCCTGCCCAACTTCCGCCTCAAGACGGCGGCGCCCCGTCCCGAAAGTCCTCTCCTTAATTTTTCTAGGTCAAAAGACCAGGGTGGGCCAGGGTGCCCACTACCCACCAGGGCGCTCCTTGAGGGGCTGGCGCACCCTGGTGTCTTGTGGCCACCTGGCAGCCCCCCTCTGGTAGTTATTTTCTCCAATATTTATTATATATTCCAAAATTATTCTCCGTAGAATTTCAGCTCCTTTGGAGATGTGCAGAATAGGTATCTCTGACATAGCTTTTTCAGGTCCAGAATTACAGCTACCGGTATTCTCCCTCTTTGGGTAAACCTTGCATATTATGAGAGTAAGGGCATTAGAATTACTCCGCAAAGTGTTACTATGCATAAAAACATACAAATAACAGTAGGAAAACATGATGCAGAATGGACATATCACATACCCTTAGCCCCTAGGGTCAACTACTACCTCCTCATCATGGTTGCCGCGGGGATGATGAAGATGGCCTCCGGTAGGGTGCCGGAATAAGGCTCCAGATGGTATTTGAAGGTACAGAGGCGTGTGGTGGCGGAGTCGAAGTTCTAGGGTTATTTTTGATGGTTTCTCTATTTATAGGACTTTTTAGCGTTGGTCTCACGCGAAGATGGGCCCAAAAGGCACCAGCACACCACCAGCCCCCAGGGCGCGCGGTTGTGGTTTGTGGGCACTGTCGGTGTCAAAACCGGCAGATCTCGGGTAGGGGGTCCCGAACCGTGCATCTAAGGCTAATGGTAACAGGAGGCTGGGGACATGATGTTTACCCAGGTTCGGGCCCTCTTGATGGAGGTAATACCCTACTTCCTGCTTGATTGATCTTGATGATATGAGTATTACAAGAGTTGATCTACCACGAGATCGTAGAGGCTAAACCCTAGAAGCTAGCCTATGACTATGATTGTTCTTGTCCTACGGACTAAACCCTCCAGTTTATATAGACACCAGAGGGGGCTAGGGTTACACAGAGTCGGTTACAGAGAAGGAGATCTACATATCCGAATCGCCAAGCTTGCCTTCCACGCAAAGGAGAGTCCCATCCGGACACGGGATGAAGTCTTCAATCTTGTATCTTCATAGTCCAACAGTCCGGCCAAAGTATACAGTCCGGCTGTCCGAATACCCCCTAATCCAGGACTCCCTCAGTAGCCCCTGAACCAGGCTTCAATGACGATGAGTCCGACGCGCAGATTGTCTTCGGCACTGCAAGGCGGGTTCCTCTTCCAAATACTCCATAGAAGGTTTTGAACATGAGGGTCATGTCCGGCTCTGCAAAAAAAATTCCACATACCACCGTAGAGAGAATAGTATTCCACAAATCTAATCTACTGACAACTTTTTGTAGCGTGACATCACGCCACGGCCCGGTCATTATTCGAACCATTTTTCACAACCATCTATTGCACATATTGTGAGGCGGTTTCCTTGGCACGTCTTGTCAAAGCAGAGATCGTGTCCCCTTATTGCGGGATTCTCATCAATACGGGCGTGGGTAACCCAACCGCGCCATCAACCCTGGCGCTTGGGGAATAAGCGATTTTAACGGGCGAGAGGGGAGGCACATAGTTTCTACTGCCTTTATAAAGAGATAAGGATTCCCCTTTTTCACCCACACCTTCTTCCTCCTTTGCTCATCCATTCTCGCACTCTCGAGCTCTAGCGCCCAAGTTCTCACCTTCTCCGTAAAGCCATTCCAATCATGTCCAGAGCTGGAGGCAAGTGGATGGCCTCCTCCGTCACGGAGGAGGACATTATGAAGCTTCGGGAGGCCGGATACTTAGCCGCAGACATTGCGCACCGGCTCCCGGACGAAGGGCAGATCATCCCCACTCCGGAACCCCACAAGAGGGTTGTATTTCTCCCCCACTTCATCCGCAGACTGGGATTTCCCCTCCACCCATTCGTCCGTGGGCTCATGTTTTACGATGGGCTAGATTTTCATGATCTGGCCCCAAATTTCATCCTCAACATATCGGCGTTTATCGTCGTGTGCGAGGCCTTCCTCCACATCAAGCCCCACTTCGGCATGTGGCTAAAGATCTTCAACGTGAAACCGAAGATAGTGGGTGGCCAGCAAGCGGAGTGCGGAGGCGCCATGGTGGGCAAGATGCCCAACGTTACCTAGCTCGAAGGCTCCTTCGTGGAGACCGTGAAGGGGTGGCAATCGGGGTGGTTCTACATCACTGAGCCGCGCGACGCCAACTGGGCGGCGGCCCCCGAATTTCGATCTGGCATCCCCATGCGGCTCACCTCCTGGGAAAAGAAGGGCTTGGCCTGGGGTGCACCTGCGAAGCTGATCGGACTCCAGAACTGTATGAAAAATATGATAGGCAAGAAGATCAAGCTTGTCAACATGGTCCAGATCATGCTCTTCCGTCGGATCCTCCCGTGTCAAAGATGGGCATTCAATATGTGAGAGTTCGGATTCGGCCGAACACCAGATGCTATGAGAGCTCTTCGACACGATGCACAAAGACGTCTGGAAGGTGATGTTCAAGGCCGTCGAAGTACCCCCTCCCCCCACCAAGGACCGTGGACTCAGCACAAAGCGCCCTGCCAATCCAGTAAGCCTTCTATATTTCAAGATGAGCCTTTCCTAGTATGTTCGTGAGGGGAGTCTAAGCCACCATGCTGATTTAACAGGAGTATGTGGTAACAGCGGAGCGAATCGACTGTCCGACTCTGCTACCTAAAGATCCAGCAACTGCTCTCCTGACGGAGATGCTGGTTCCGGCACCTTACAAGGTGGCAGAGAAGAAGGCCAAGAAGAAGGTCACGGGGACCAGGAAAGGTCTCCGGTGCAAGGTTGTGTCGGACTCATCGTCCAAAGACGCCGCGGTGCCCTCCTCTAATGAAAATGAGGAGGAGGAAGAGGAAATTCCTCCCCCAACCAGGGAGGAGAATAAAAGGAAGGCCGCCCCATCTGGGGAGGCCGAAGAGTCCAAGAAGGGAAGGACCCTCCCTCCGGACCAATCCACAACAGCCGCCTACAACGACGAGGAGTGGCGGCCCAAGGATAAGCCCCGAGCGAAGTCGTAAGTATCCGGACACTATAATGCTTCCGGTATGTTTCACTTTATCGCTTCTTAACATGTTAAACATGATCATGCAGTCCATCCAAAGCCCACATTGACGTATCCTCCTCGGATGGGTCTTTGAGTCAGTCGGAGATAAATAGCTATTCGCTCCTGACGGCCACGTCTCCCCAGCCCGCGGACGACACCGAGGTGTTGTCCCAGAGGATACCAGAGCAGGGGGAGATGATCCTGGAGACGCCCCAAGGCGAAATCCCAGATGTCGGGCTCATGGGGGGAAAGACCCCCATGGATCTTAACGACGGGGGCCGCAGCAAGTCCAGCTCCCGGCCGGACACTGCGCCGGAACCTCGAATGGTTCCGAATTCAGGTAGGCAGCCCCTCGCTAAGGAGGGTGAGCCGCCTGTTATGATGACCTCTGCCCAACCAGAGGCATCGGACAATTTGCTGGAAGCGCTTCACGGCGCTTCCATTGAAGAAGACAACCGTACTCTTATGAGCACGGTGATTGAGAAGGTTCGGTCCGCTAAAAGCGGATTGACCGAAGTCTGCGCCAGCCTCCTAACAGGCTTTGAGTTAAGTAATCTCATTATGAGAAAATATCATAGCATAAATAGTAGCCCCCGATGCTCTGTTTGGTGTTCGGAAAGAAAGACCGAACGGGGGATCAAAAACACCCGCAGGAGTCTAATCATATTATGTGTATGTGAATAAGCAGGTGTCGCTGCTGGCCGCTATCGCCCGTACTACGGAGGTCTCTGGACTGAAGCGGGACCTGGGGCGGGCCGAGGAAGAGCTTGGCCTCGTGAAGAGGCAGCTCGAGGAGAACAAAGGTAAGTGATACCCCGTCCGTGTGTCATATAAAAGAAAATCATTGATGCTAATAGAAGCACCATGAATTTTAATAGGGGCCATGACCGAAGTGGCGGCCCTTAAGAAAGCGTTGTCCGAGGCTGAAGACAAGGCGGCCAAGGAGCGCACCGAGCGCGAGAAGCAAGATGCTCGGGTAAATGAGGTCCAGCAAGAGCTCCAGGACTTCGTCAAAAAATATGAGTCCTTGGAGCGTGACTTCAAGACGCAAGAGTCCAAGCTTGCGAAGGCCCTACAGAGCGCGCAAGACGCCAAGGCCCTCCAGGAGATCCAGACGGCCAAGAAGATAGCGGCGGGTAAGGCATTCATTATGCAAAGCAAGCATGTGAAGGAGACTTTCCTTTTACTTACCCGAATTCAGAGCTCTCCAGGAGCGTTCACCGACCTGCCGCGCAGCATATCGGATGTCGCGGAGTTCTACCGTGTGGAAGAGGGGAGCTCGACGGAGAAGCTGTTCTGGTCCCAGTATATTGGGGCCCAACATCTGATGTCCTTGAGCGACCAGCTGAAGCAACTGGTCGAGCTACACAAGGCGGCCGAACTGGCCATGAAGGACCTTATAGTCCGGCTGTGGCCTGGCAAGCCCCTACCCGACAGCTACTTCGGCCTTGTAAAGCCGATGGTAAATGCCTGTCCGCAGCTTGAAGTCATTAAGCGGTCCGTCTGCATTGAAGGTGCACGCAGGGCCCTCGCCCGTGTAAAAGTGCACTGGGCGAAGATGGACGCCAAGAAGCTGGTGAAGGAGGGGCCGCCGAAGGACAAGGAGCATCGTTACCCTGAGAAGTATTATGAGGGTGTCCTGAAGGGTGCCCGCCTTGTGGCGGATGAATGTGCTAAGGATGTTATGTTTGAGTGAAATGTACTTATGTCATCCTGTAATATGAAAGTCGAGTTCATGTGCGTTATGTAACGCTTGTTGATTTAAAATATTATCTTCTGTGCGACCGTTTATAAAATGTGAGAGTTGGCCAGTCGTCGGCTTCCGCCCCCATGTAGCTAGTACCGGGGTGTTCGGGATAAATCTAACACTCTTAATCCAAATCTTTGGTCCTTTAAGGAGGTGTTTAGCGCAACGAACAAGGCAATCAGACTATACAGCTTTATCACTCTCACTTATCCATAGAAGTCTACAATTTTAAATTTTGGCGAAGCCCCTAGTATTCGAAAGGCCGAAGTTGGGGCGCTATGCATGCCTAAATCGGGCAAGGCCGATTCCTCGCCCGAAGTGGAAAAAATCTTTAAGGATTTGAGACCTCTTGAACAGCGACCAGCTCTCGCCGCATCACAACAGTCAGTTTTCGGCTTTCTCTATTGAGGTGCTCATCCGAAAGAATTGGGACACAATCGCAGTAGTTCTCCCTGTGCTACCTTAGCCAATATAGCGAAACGTAAGGCACCAAAACAAGGGAGCCGGGCAAACCCAACTATTGACCCAAGACATGATTCGGAGCTGATGCATATAATGCTATAAGTTCGGGGTGCCGCACTGTCGAAAGTGTTCGGACTTTTCCTGCCGTGTTATGGGGTACACTGAAGCCCCTGGCGAACTAAACGTACCAAAGTGTACGGATGCGATTTGTAGTAAATAAACAGTTTAAGGAAAAATATGAAGAAAATGTAATAATAAGCTGATGTTGTATGTTTCTTCCACTGTTATTCAAATGATACGTCAAAGCGTATGTATACAGGTAGTGCGATAAGAAAAATAGGACTATTTAACATGTCCTGGCCAAGGGTGAACTGCGTGTGGGTACATAAAACAGGTATAACGATCGTTAACAGAGACTACCTGGGTATTCCCTTGTGCGTCAAAGCTTCTTACCTCCTTGGTTTTTCCCTTCCGTGATGAGTCCGATAATCCGGCTATCTGAAAGGGCTTCCAGAAAATTGGGTCCTGAAAGAAAGAAAATGATGAAGGAATACGGGTCCTATGGCGGTTGAGCCGCATTGTGGACCGCGTCATAGCTGTGCCTCCGCTTGTGCCCATGGTATTTTTAGTGCGTAATTATGTACGCGCGGCACAAATTTTGCCGCTTAACTGGGACTAGGACGGAGGCCTAATTGCTAGTCAAGCTCTGGACGTGCCGGATGATCCTGCTGCAGGATACTCCGGACTCGCTTAACGGTGTCCAGGTTCTTCATCGCCGAATTGGCTGTTTGCCTAAGAAGGTTGCTTTGTACTTCTGCCGCGAGGGCCGCAGTGTGCTCCTCCGTACGGAGCGAGCGCTCTGTGTTTCCATTAACTGTTATAACCCCGCGAGGTCCTGGCATCTTGAGCTTGAGGTATGCGTAGTGTGGCACCGCATTGAATCAAGCAAATGCGGTTCGTCCTAGTAGGGCATGATAACCACTACGGAAAGGGACGATATCAAAGATTAACTCCTCGCTTTGGAAGTTGTCCAGAGATCCGAAGACTACTTCCAGTGTGATTGAGCCCGTACAACAGGCCTCTACACCTGGTATTACACCTTTAAAGGTGGTTTTGGTGGGTTTGATCCTTGAGGGATCGATGCCCATTTTGTGCATTGTATCCTAATAAAGCAGGTTCAGGCTGCTACCACCGTCCATGAGGACTCGTGTAAGGTGGAATCCGTTAATGATTGGGTCAAGGACCAATGCGGCCGAACCGCCATGATGGATACTGGTAGGATGGTCCTTGCAATCGAAGGTGATCGGACAGGAAGACCATGGGTTGAACTTTGGGGCGACTGGCTCCATCGCATAGACGTCCCGTAGTGCACGCTTTCATTCCCGCTTGGGAATATGGGTTGCGTATATCATATTCACCGTTTTCACCTGGGGAGGGAATTTCTTCCGTCCTCCTGTGTTCGGCAGCCGGGGCTCCTCATCGTCATCGCTATGCAGCCCCTTGTCCTTGTATTCGGCATTCAACTTGCCGGCCTGTTTAAACACCCAGCATTCTCTGTTGGTGTAGTTGGCTGATTTATCGGGGGTGCCGTGAATTTGACATGAGCGATCGAGTATGCGGTCCAAACTGGACTAGCCCGGATTGTTTATTTTGAATGGCATTTTCCGCTGACCAGATTTAGAGCCTCTGAATCCTGCGTTGACTATCGTGTCTTCGGCGTTGTCGCCAATGTTTCGACGCTTGTGTCTATTGCGTCGTGGCTTGCCGTTGCTGTCTCTGGCGTCTGAATCGCCGGAGTTTTTTGGTCTGGTGTTGCTACGAGCTAGCCAGCTATCCTCGCCCGTGCAAAAGCGGGTCATGAGTGTCGTGAGGGCTGCCATGGACTTTGGCTTTTCTTGGCCGAGGTGTCGGGCGAGCCAATCGTCATGGATGTTATGCTTGAAAGCTGCTAAGGCTTCGGTATCCGGACAATCGACAATTTGGTTCTTTTTAGTTAGGAACCGAGTCCAGAATTTCCTGGCTGACTCTCCGGGCTGTTGGGTTATGTGACTTAAGTCATCAGCATCCGGTGGTCGCACGTAAGTGCCTTGGAAGTTGTCGAGGAATGCGTCTTCCAGGTTCTCCAGACTACCAATGGAGTTTGCGGCAAGCTATTCAGCCAATGTCGAGCTGGTCCCTTGAGTTTTAGTGGGAGGTACTTGATAGCGTGTAGATCATCTCCGCGGGCCATGTGAATGTGTAGGAGAAAATCTTCAATCCATACCACGGGTCTGTTGTGCCATCATATGATTTAATATTCACGGGTTTAAACCCTTCTGGGTATTCATGATCCATTACTTCATCAGTGAAGCATAGGGGGTGTGCGGCGCCTCTATGCCGGGCTACATCACGACGCAGTTCGAATGAGTCTGGTGTGTTGTATTCGGCCTGGCCAAAGTTTTGTTTATTGTATCTGGCGTGACGGTCATCGTCGCGCATTGTGGCGCACCCCCGTGATCCGTAGATCAATCTTGAATGTCCTGCTTTGTTTTCCAATACATCTCGCAGGTCCTTCGTGTAGCCCCCCCCCTTCGTGTTTTTGCTTGTTTGGCGATGGGGTGCGGTCTGGACTTCGGGCTTGTACGCCGCTTTGTCTCGGCCACTGGGTGGCCGGTCAGCCGCATCATGCGCTGGCAGTGTGGGCTTTAACGCCTCCTCCTCGAGTTGAGGTAGCAACCTGCGCTTTGGGCAACTTTTTGTAGGGCACTCGAGTCCGTATTCCTCGGTAGCCAGGACCTCGGTCCATCTATCAGTTAGCAGATCTTGATCAGTTTGAAGTTGTTGCTGCTTTTTCTATAGGCTTTTTGCAGTGGCCATAAGCCGACGCTTGAAGCACTCCTGCTCGACGGGATCCTTGGGCAAGATGAATTCGTCGTTGCCAAGGCTCACTTCGTCTTCGGAGAGAGGCATGTAATTATCATCCTCTAATTCTCCATCTGTTGCCTGTTCCTTAGGGCTAGTTTGCCCATCCTCCTGCTCGGACTGCTTGAAGCCTGGCTCGGCAGGATTGTTTTCATCTTCGGCACCATCCAGATTGTTGTCATCTGTTGTGCCGGTATCATTATTTTTGCTATGGCGGGGCTTGGAGCGGCGTCTATGACGCCGATGCCTAGATTGCTTCTCCGGGGGATTATTCTCCATTGTCTCATTGCCATTGCCTTCTTTGGGGGTGTCCATCATATATATATCATATGATGAGGTGGCTGTCCAGCGCCCGATATGCGGTGGTTCCTGTTCATCTCCTGCATCGTCGTCCATACCGTCGATGTCTTCGGAGTCAAAGTCGAGCACGTCGGTTAGGTCATCGATAGTGGCTATTAAGTGGGTGGTGGGTGGGGAACGAATTTCGTCGTCCGCTTCCCACTCGAGCCGGACATAGTTCGGCCAAGAGTCTTCTGACAAAGAGAAAGACCTTAATGAGTTTAGCACGTCGCCCAAGGGCGAGTGCTGAAAGATATCCGCGGAGGTGAACTCCATGGCCGGTGCCCAATCAGATTCGATGGGCACGGGCATACGCGGTTCGGATCCTGTAGCCAGAGATGAGTCCGAGGGTCCGATGGTACCGACCTCATAGGAGGTGGAATGAGTGTTCGGCTCCAAGGCCGATGAGTGTGCGGCCTCTGTGGCGGGGTCCATCCACCCGTCCTCGAATGGCACAATCTGCTCCGGATTGCTTCCCGGGCAGCCGCCGGCGCGATCCCTCGAATACTGTCCGATGGCAGATCTAAGTCATGCTCGTCGGGACTGTTCGGCGCACCTGACATGGGCTCGAATCTGTCGAAGATCAAGTCTCCATGGATGTCGGCAGTGTAGTTTAGGCTTCCAAACCTGACCTGGTGGCCAGGGGCGTAGCTGTCGATCTACTCCAGATGGCCAAGCGAGTTGGCCCGCAGTGCGAAGCCGCCGAATATGAAGATCTATCCGGGGAGGAAAACCTCCCCTTGGACTGCGTCGTTGAAGATGATTGAAGGAGCCATCAAGCCTTATCCCGACGACACAGTGGAACTCTCAATGAAAGCACTAATGTCGGTGTCAAAACCGGCGGATCTCGGGTAGGGGGTCCCGAACCGTGCGTCTAAGGCTAATGGTAACAGGAGGCTGGGGACACGATGTTTACCCAGGTTCGGGCCCTCTCGATGGAGGTAATACCCTACTTCCTACTTGATTGATCTTGATGATATGAGTATTACAAGAGTTGATCTACCACGAGATCATAGAGGCTAAACCCTAGAAGCTAGCCTATGATTATGATTATTCTTGTCCTACGGACTAAACCCTCCGGTTTATATAGACACCGGAGGGGGCTAGGGTTACACAGAGTCGGTTACAGAGAAGGAGATCTATATATCCGAATCGCCAAGCTTGCCTTCCACGCAAAGGAGAGTCCCAACCGGACACGGGACGAAGTCTTCAATCTTGTATCTTCATAGTTCAACAGTCCGGCCAAAGTATACAGTTCGGCTGTCCGAATACCCCCTAATCCAGGACTCCCTCAGGCACCTTGTTACTCTTCTGGTCCTCCCACGAAGCTTTAGGGGTCTCTTTTGTTCCAAAAAAACTGGTCAAAAAGTTTCAACCCCTTATGAGAACTTTTTCCGCACAAAAAACAAGACCACGAGAGTTCTACTGAAAACAACGTAAGTCCGAATTAGTTTCATTCAAATCATACCAAAACCATATAAAATTATTGTAAACATGGCATGAATACTTCATAAATTATAGATACGTTGGAGACGTATCAATTTGTTGCGAGCCATGGGGCTTATGGCTTGATCAGTATGCACACACTTGGTTGAAGACGCATGTGGGAGGGCGACGACCTGTGCATTTAACGACCACAAGCGGGGCAACAGTTCCATCTCCCACAAACCAGAAGAGTAGGCAACCGTTTTCCCGATGTGACACCTGTTTCGGCGTCGACTCTGGTGGCTCCCCGTCCCTGATGACCTCGTGGTGGTCGGTGGGCGAGGGCCGCCGGGATCCTCACGGGAACATATACAGCAGTATGCCTTAGGTGTAGGTTTAGTAGCTAGTGTTTCTTCGTTTGTCATATCAGCTCGGGCGATTACGAAGGCGACTATGAATAATCTCCTCTGATCTTCTCCCTCTACGGTGGTCTTCTCCATTGGTGGTGATGGATCGAGGAGTTTCTGCTTTTGTCACCTGGCTTCTCTTGGATCTTGGTGGGTGATTTGGTCTTCTCGACGGTGGCCTTGAGGTAACAACAATGGCAACACCGTGGAATAAATTTTCTCGGGTCTGCTCTTTCCCTGGTGATGCCTACTCTGCCTTTGCTAGTGTCCGGACGAGATGGGTTTAGGAATCTGTCGGCACAACTACTCCATCAGGTTGTGGTGGTGTCCATGTTCGTAAAGCTGCTTCAGCAATGGCGTTTTCTCTGTCCTAGGTTCAATGGATGCTCACTTCATTTTCTTCCAATAGTCGCCCTGGCGATGACTGTGAAGGGTGGTGGGCAATGATATGGCTATGCACGGATGCCCTAATGAATTCAAGTTACCTTTGATTTTCTTAGGGTTCTCTGTATAATTGTCCCTAGACATGTGTCTTGTCAGGACGTTTCTTTTCATTTATGTGTAATGGTGGTTGGACGTTTATTTTCTCTATTATATATACTAACAGAACGCCCGTGCGTTGCTATGGGCTATCCATCATGTTATCTGTAACATCGAGTCTGACACAAAAACCCCATCCCGCGATGCATCTTTCTTTTTTCTATTGGAACCTCCTCTTCCTGCTTGGTTTCCCGCCATAGCGGGACATCTCTCGCCGGAGTCACCTCCTGTAAAATCAGATGACGTCCACCTCATCTTCGTCATGCATAGCAACAGGGATGAAAATTTTCATGTTTACAATATAATAGAGTGGGTTAAACTAAGTTATACTATTGGCACAAACAACAAATAATTATAGAGAACATTCTCAAAGGTTCATTCAACTTTGCAAATGCATATTGACGTTGAAGGCGAGTGGCAACATGAACGTATTCCTAGTCACCAATACGCTCCACCTCCATCGCACATATGCTAGAAAGGATAATTGTTGTTCTTCTCTTCCTCGTCCTCCCCCCACATCTTCTACTCTTAACCTCTTCGCCAAGACGTTTCATTAGCGCCATCCAGCACCAGGTCAACATTAGTGTGTTTGTCATTGACACCTTATCTTCTTCTTTCTCATTCCTTGCCAATTTTACTTCTCGTTTCTACTTATTTTTTAGAATAGTCTTTCTTTCTTTTTCGTCTTATTTTTTGGAACAATCTTCCTTTGTCCAACACCATGGACCACTCTTGGAACACTCTTCCTTTCTACTATAACATAAACTAACTGGTCAATGTTGTGTCATGTAGTCCTCACTCGCGAAAGTCTTGGCAACAGTCAGCGTGTGGACATCCTGTAGAGCATAGTCATTATCCATCTTGGTGAACGCTAGGTCGCCCATGTTGCGAGCGCATGGTGGCTGTTAAAGTTTTTAATTTTGGATCATTTCAGACCTAATCGAAATATGCAATATTTTGGAAATTTTGCATATTTCGGAAATTGTTTCGGACTTTGAGATTTCAAATATCACTTAATTTTAATGACTCCTAACACAATTTAATTTAACTTTGAAATCTGTTTGAATGTACCTCAAAATTTCAGGGTTAAAAATATTTCGGACACCACTGAAATATGTGAAATTTTGAAATTTCACTGAAATATGCCGCTCCATGTTGGCAAGCGGTGCTCGGTCATGTCGTTGAGAGCCTATTTATCGTCCTTGCACACAAGGGCTTTCAAAACGATTCGACGCAGTTAGTAGCTTGCTGAATTAATTAAATACACAAATAATTAATGGCCTACCTAATTCTTCACATGCCTAATTAATTGTCAACTAAATCAATTATCTATCTGACTAATTGGACAAAATTCCCATTTCTAATTATCTTTAGGCATAAATAATTGTCTACCTAATTAATTAATTGCATTAATGATTCGATTTCCAAATTGATTCAGCGTGAATAATTTCCTATTTAAATGGACCTAATGAATTGCATACATAATTAAATCTAGCTAACTATTGTATTAATAGTTTGATTTTCCAAATTGATACAGTGCTCAATTTTCAAAATATTTTCGCATGAATGACTGCTACGAATGACGACGACTTCTACCGAGTATTGTAGGACACGTTTCCTTAATGAATTTCTTGACATTTGCATAGACACATTTGGTTTGAGAATATAGTGTGTCGGGGTCCACAAACGTTTGTACGTGTCGGTCCAGCGACCCACCTTCCGCTACGGCCGTCCTCGACGCCATGATCCACGCCCTGGCATTCTCGAGCATCGCATCAACGTCAGGCCCGGCCACGCCGTATGTCGCGCACGGCGTCCCTCTGCTAGGGCGCGCGGATGCGTACGTCCATAAGAAAAAAGATAAATTATTTTTGTTGTATTAGAAAACTCGTGATTGTAAATTAATAGTTTAGATAATGATAATAATAAATGGCATTGCGCGCGTGATTAGCGATTTGTTATGGAGGAATATCTGATTTTGTTTTGGTACGTTATCGAGAAAAATCTTATGTGTGTCTTTTATGAAGTTGATATCACGTATATGATGCGATTTCTGAATTTTTAATTACTTATTATGTACATGATTGAATTGAATCGGCACCCGCCATAAAAAACATGAAATAAGATTCCATGAATGGGATTTGGGTTTTTTAATGGGAGAGAGAAAAAATCGATGGGTTGCGAGACAAAAAAAAATATCGAACGAAAACAAACCGTAAGGCTAACAACTCCCGCTAGGAGTAGAGATACACACACATATGTAAGCTTCCCATTTCACCATCTTCTTCGTCCAACCTGTATATACGTTCTCCCCTTCCCTTCTCATGTTTGATTTTTCCTTGCATCTTTGGTTTTTCTCCCACCGGCTTTTCTTAAAATAGACTCAATCGTCCTACGTTTTATTAACTTACCAAAATAAAATAATATTTTATTGGGTAAGTCAATAAATTCATACAGTACCAAATACGCGATTAATAATAAGATGGCAGGTAAATCATGACGATTCCATATAAAATCTTTTAAAGATTTTATAACACACTAATAGACGTGCAATCATAGGCTAATCTAGTAGAATGTTTAAACCCCGTCGCAACTCATGGGCAATTATCTTGTTCAATTAAAAAAACCACAAGCGGGGCAATCGGAGGGCTGGCCGGACGACCGATCCATGCACCTGACCGGCCAGCCGGCGCCCAGCTCTTGGCATCAGAAGGGTATTTTGGGAACTCCATTTCCTTTTCCCCGTGTCTTCTCCCCACCCCACCCCACCCCACCGGCCCACGCCGACCACCACAGCGACGCGACCCCCGCACCCGCACCCGCTGCTGCCACTGGACTGGACTGGAGTGGAGCGCACTCCAGTGGAGGCGACCCGAGCAGCTGCGGACCAGGCCCTCCGATCCGCCCGCGCCCGCGCCCGCCGCAGCCCTATGGTCCGGCCGCCCACCGGAGCGCCTCGCCGCCGCAGCAACCCGGTACGTACGCGCCCCGAACCAGGCCTCTCTGCCGCTGGAATCCGCGACGGGCGGCCAGATCCGCGGGGGATCGGCGCTCGAATTTCGCCTAGGGTCGGTCCGTCGGTGGGTCTTCGGCGGGGGAGAGGCGCGATCGCTGCGGCGGGGCGGCATTGGGTCCCCGGGCCGCGCCGTGGGGACGGAGGGAGGCGCGTGTTCCCGAGCGCTCAATTCAAGCTCCGATTTTTCTGCCCAAACCTGTTGCAAACACACCACCACATCTCCAGTTCTCTGTACTCGTTTCGGTTTCCCAGTTCGATAGGAAAACGTCTGTTCTCCCCTCTCCTCCCCTGCTCTTTTGGTAACGGGGGAGCTAATTCTGAAATTAGAGGAAGGCGTAGTTAATAACCAGGAGTTACCATGAGTCGTGGTTAGCATATACAATGCCGATCTTGCTTTGTTGCGTTTCTACATGAGGGGGAAAAACAGGTTTTTCTATGAGTCATCATCATCCTCTATTGCTCCTTGGAGTTTCTTGATTTGGGGATACTCACTAGGCGAACGCATCAGGTGATGTTCGTTCACACGGAAATTGATGTGAATCTTTTTAACTAAAGGGTCTCTACCGATTTAAATCCTAGCAGCTAGTTCTCTTCAGCTGGTGGAACCCGGGAGCTGGTCCTAGTAATCTTTGCGCGAGTGCTGTGCATTCAGATGTTGTCGGTGAACCCTTAGTGTTCATTCGGATTCTTCTGTCTAAGCTGTGGATTATTTTTCTCCATTATGCCAAGCAACTTTGTTTTGTTTGTTGTGATCCAGTAATTTTGTTGTTTCCACCATTCAGCCCAGCGTTCCGCTGCATTATTTTTATTTTATTTATGGTACATGTACGATTTCAGCTGAAATCTGTAATTTTTCTTGGACATATTCATGTTGTAGTGCGGCCAGATTGTTTATTTTGTTACTTTGTTCTTAATTTTTCATATGCAGAAGTAGCTGTGTGTGTTTGTCCCACTCCACATGAAGTTTTCTTGGTCCATGAATTACCCTGGTAGTATCTACATGTCATTATACAACCATTCACTGAAGTGTTTTTGTTGCGCATCGGCAACCTTGCTTTCCTTCTGCTGCTAGTTAGTTTGCACTCCTGGTGGTTGGAGATCTATTAATTTCATGTCAGATATGCGCACCACTGATTCATGGGCCTTCCGCTGACAGATTTGCAATACCGACTTAAGTTCCTTACTTCTGCTGCTTTGATGTTGCAGGTAATAACATGTTCAGTGCTCTGAAGGTTTCAGAGTCATAATTCCGAATCAGCTCAATGACCTCATTTGGTGTCGCACCGGCATCTGGGCTGAGAGATGCTGGTGGTAGTAGTGAAGTGGATAAATTGCCAGATGAAATTAGTAATATGAGAATAAGTGACGAAAAGGTATTATCATGTATTGTTATGGTCTTTCTGTTTCAATGCTAAGTCGTATTTTCTGGAAATTTACACTCGAATTTAATTTGTTCATTGTTGCAGGAAGTAGAGGCAACAATCATCAATGGGAATGGAACAGAAGCTGGTCATATTATAGTCACAACTATCGGAGGCAGAGATGGCCAAAGGAAGCAGGTAGAGATGCAGCTTAATTATTGCTTACTTGACTTAAGGTGTCTAAAGCTTCTGATACTTGCATTCAATTTTGTGAATGGCAGACAATAAGTTACATGGCTGAACGTGTCATTGGTCAAGGATCATTTGGTGTTGTGTTCCAGGTATGTTTGCAAGGGCATTTAGAACTGCTGCTTCTTGACCTTTTTTTGTATAACACATAACTTGAGCATAACAACACAACTTTACTTCTGGCTTGGCAGGCAAAATGTTTGGAGACAAGTGAGACAGTAGCTATCAAGAAGGTCCTTCAGGATAAGAGATACAAGAACCGTGAGTTGCAAATGATGCGTCTACTTGACCATCCAAATGTCGTATCTCTGAAACACTGCTTCTTCTCAACCACTGAAAAGGATGAACTCTTTCTGAATCTTGTGCTTGAGTATGTTCCTGAGACAGTCCACCGTGTCATCAGACACTACAACAAGATGAACCAACGCATGCCACTGATATATGTGAAGCTATATACTTATCAGGTAACCATTAACTTCAGTGCTAGGTTTCCTTTAGCTTGATGTGTGGTGCTGCCTTATTGATGCAACTTGACAAGCAAATAACTTCTGTATTAAATTGCGCATACTGTTTACAAGCAAATAGCTTCTGTATTAAATTGTTTTTGATATTCTCCCCCCGTTCCTTCATACCCAGCGTGTTACTTTTTCTCATTTTTCCCATATTACCCAGCGTGTTAGAATCTGAACAAATGCATGCGCCCCATTTGTACTTTGATTGGAGAGCAAAGTGGCCCAAACCAATGCATGCACTGTAATTTATTTTCCTAGGTATGTGTGCTGAATCTTAGACGCTGGGTAATTAGAAGTGGAGGGAGTAGTTTGGTGTCTCAGAGTATGGATCCTTTTTTGCATTTTCTGTCTTACCTGGTGAACTGGAAAAAAAAGGCATGGGATACTGCCTACTGCTTTCGTACACAGATATTTTTATCTATCCTCATTAATTAGTTCCTATTTTACAGTCTGAATTGCGCTTCCAATATGTCAAACTCCCTACATAGTTCATGTGGACCTGGCTTTACTTTTCTACTGACATATATGAATACCTTTATTTAAATATTAGTTCTCCAGAGTCCAGACTCGAGTCCAGTTACTTTGGATAATTTCCTTATCTATTTGACAGATTTGTAGGGCACTGGCTTATATACATCGCACCGTTGGTGTTTGCCACAGGGACATAAAACCACAGAATCTTCTGGTAAGTTGAAGACATCATTTCCTTTCTGTGAACTTTTTGAGTGGTTCCATGTAGTGTATAAATTATTCCATCTTCTGCAAAAAGGTAGTTGGTGTTTGGACTTCCCCATTCCCCTTCCATTGCCAAATACTCCCTCCGTCCGTAAATACTCGTCGGAGAATGGATGTATCTAGATGTATTTTACTTCTAAATACATTCATTTTTATGCATTTCTTCGGCGAGTATTTCCGGACGGAGGGAGTACCAAAGATCAATGTCTGGTACATCTGTGTTGTCCTATATTGACTAATCTCACATTGCTCTTAACAGTAGTCAACTAGTTACTGTGTTTTGAAATTGCTGTGCATATGATGAAAAGTGCGTACGATTTTTGTACGACGTGATCTCACCCACCCACGGAATTCAACGAACGTCTGCTGACGACTGTCGTATGTAAATCATACAAAATTCGCCGTACGTGTAGCAGGACTCCTGTGATTTCGTTTATGATGATGTTTATCATTCATTTGAAAGTTCAGGATTAGGTCTAAAACACAAAAACTTCTTACCTTCTTAATTTCGTACGCATGCAACCATTAGACGATATATGCTCCAGATGTGCTGACTGCTGCTTCTGATGAACTCTAACATCCGAACTCAATCCACAATCTTACTTACTCCCTCCGTCCCATAATATATGAACGTTCTTATATTATGGGACGGAGGGAGTAGAAGATAATGTCGATCGTCTTAGGCACCTTGATGTATCTGAGGCATTATTTGCAATGTACATCATCATCTTCTCATGCCTCCCTTTGGATTCACAATTTTGCGCTTCTATTTACTAGGTTAACCCACACACTCATCAGCTGAAAATCTGTGATTTTGGAAGTGCAAAAGTTCTGGTAATTACCTTGACCATCCTTGATACTGTTGTATCGAGCCTTCTTGATATTGTTGTATTTGAGCTTAGGATATGCTGTTTAGCATTTTATACATTCTTCTACAGGTGAAAGGCGAACCCAATATATCATACATCTGCTCTAGGTACTATAGGGCACCAGAGCTTATTTTTGGTGCTACTGAGTACACAACAGCAATCGACATCTGGTCTGCTGGATGTGTTCTTGCTGAACTTCTGACAGGACAGGTGAACTTGAAAAATCAGCAGTCCTAATTCTTTTCTTTCTCTTATAAAGAAACACTGAATAAAAACAATCTTGGTCAAGGAGAAATCATGAAGCTCACATTTATATCTCGTCTGATTAACAGCCTCTGTTTCCCGGTGAAAGTGGAGTTGATCAACTTGTTGAAATTATCAAGGTGATTCTACTGCTTATTCTTGCTATCTATTCATACTGGTGTAAGCCATTCGTTCTCAAGTTTGTGATGGTTATTTGTTGTAGATTCTGGGCACACCTACAAGGGAAGAAATAAAATGTATGAACCCGAACTACACAGAGTTCAAGTTTCCCCAAATCAAGGCCCATCCATGGCATAAGGTACGGCTCTCTCGATGCAACCTCGGTGCTTCCAAGTTATTGTGTGGTAAATTTTTTGTTGCTGATATATGACAGTTTTCGCCTAACTGCAGGTGTTCCACAAGCGAATGCCACCTGAAGCAGTGGACCTGGTTTCCAGGCTTCTTCAGTACTCACCGCACCTTCGGTCCTCAGCTGTGAGCACATTCGTACCCCGCAGTTTCCATACATGCAGAACACAGTTGTGTAATCCTAACACCACACTTCGATGTTCATGCAGCTGGACGCTCTGATCCATCCGTTCTTCGACGAGCTCCGGGACCCAAACACCCGCCTCCCCAACGGCCGGTTCCTACCTCCCCTCGTCAACTTCAAGCCTCACGGTAAGCACACAGACACACATCGGTCAGCCACATTACACCAACATCGATCCATCACCGAGTTTCTTACCGTTTCATCTGTTGCGCCCAGCAGAGCTGAAGGGGCTTCCGATGGAGATCGCGGCGAAGCTGGTCCCGGAGCACGCGAGGAGCCAATGCCCCTTCCTAGGGCTGTAGGATCTGATCCGGCCTGCTGGCTACATGTGCGAAAAGGTGCTGTCTGCCATGCTAGCGAATAGCGCTCCTGCCTAGAGGGAGGACTAGGCGTCGGAACAAGTGAACATGATCCATGTGGGTGGTGTCTGTACTGTTGCTTTGGACGGTTTGCGTGTGGTCTTGAACTGCCGGGACGAACGACTGAGCAAGTGAGGATTGCAGTGACAGAAGTGGCTGTGTACGCTTTGATTGATGAATTCCGTTGTAGATGGTGGTGCCATCCACTCTTGTTGAGTTAGGGTGGGCGTCCAAAGACTTATGAGATAACATGAAAATATTCTGCAAAACCGTGAAGTGACTGCGTCTATCATATCGTCAAATTTAATCGGCGTGCGTAGAAGGAAAAAAATTACAGCAGATGAGGCTGTCATATACTCCCTTCGTCCTGAATTACTTGTTACATAAATGAACAAAAATTGATGTATCTAGAACTAAAATACGAGATATATCCAAATCCATTTCTGCGATGAGTAATTCTGAAGGAAGTGAGAGGGAGTACATTTTTCTTGGCGACAAGAATTACTTGTTGCAGAAATGGATAAAAATGGATGCATCTAGAACTAAAATATGATTAGATACATCCATTTCCGTGACAAGTAATTGTGAAGAAAAGGAGAGGGAGTGCATTTTTATTAGAGCTTCTCCAACAGGCACGCCCGCGCGGTAAAATAGTTTTTTAGTGTGCGCGGTCCAGTTTCGCGCGCTCCAGCGGTGGCGACAAACTACTGCGCGCGGAAAGCGTTTGCGTGCGCGTCGCGGGAGAAAGCGACAGTAGGCGTGGTAGATTTGGCGTGCCGCTTTGCGCGCCTATAAAATCCGGCGCTCGCCACACACTCAACCACACTGTCACGCGCCCTTCTCCTCGCCACCTCGCCGATCTTTCTCGCCGCATTCCCCGCCACCACCGTGCCACCATGCCGCCGCGCCGCCGGGGTTCTTCAGGCTACCGCGGCGTCCGCGAGCGCCCGAGCGGCTGGTACTCCGCCGAGATCCGGTCCGACGATGTCCGGCTCGGCATCGGCTCGTTCCGGCCCGCGCACGAGGCGGCCCGCGCGTACGACGTGCCGGCGTGGCGCTTGGAGAGGCCCCCGTCGTAGATGAACTTTCGGGACGTCTTCACGCGCGAGCAGACGCAACGCCTTGCCCCTCCGCCTCGTCTCATCACCGACCAGGACCGTGCGGACCACGTTTGGCAGCAGCGCCGCCTCCTCATCGCAGAGGAGGACGAGCGAGCCATTGCGGAGTGGGTCGCCGCCTGGAGGACGTTGCCGCCGAGAACGCCTTCTGGGCAGAGAGGACGACAAGGCGTCGGCGCAAGGCACTGGCCTTATCGCAGTGCGATATCGTCGAGAACAGTCGGTAGTCGATCTTCTCCCCCAACGATGTGCGTTGGGATGACATGTGGCTCGATACCTCGGACAACACCATCGAGGATGATGATGGTGATGATGATGATGATGGCTGGGAGTCACCGTAGTTTTTCTCGTTGCACCGTAGTTTTATCTATCTAGTTGCACCGTAGTTTTATCTATCTATGCTTTCAAACTATGTAAAATATCTTTGTATCTTTTTTAATCTATGCTATGAATTATGTATCTTTTTTTATCTATGCAAAGTTTATTTAAAGAAAATGTTGTGTGAAAGCGCGCGCTGCATTTTAGCGTGCCTGTTGGACCTACGCGCGCTGCATTTTAGCGCGGCCGCTGGAGCCAGCGCTGCGCGCCGCGCCAAACCTGGCGAAGGGCGCGCCGTAAACCGAAATTTAGCGCGCCAGTAATTCTGAAGGGAGGGAGAGAGAGTACGCTTTTCTCGGTACATACGCTGTAGGCCCTAGCAACAGGCTACACATGTGCGCAGATAAGAACGCACGGAAGGCGCCACCGTGTATCTGGCTGGTTGATTGCCTGGTAAGACTCAAGAGTGATTGCCCAGTACAAAGCTCTTCTGGCGCCAATAATAATAATAGACCTCAATGTTACTAATTGCTTATGATTTTGCCAAAAGATGGGTACAGTTCAGTGATGACTAGATGCAAAAGATGGCTGAATGTCAGACCGTGCACATGTCGAAGATTGAGGCTGCAGGTGTTTGAAGTTCAGTTATCCACTCCGTTTTGAAAAAAAAAAAGCTCAGTTATCCTACGGCCACGATGTACTCACTTCAACGGCTGAGATCTTCCGGTACCGATTCATCTTGTAACAGTACCATCCTTCCTAGGGCTATAAAATGCTCGCCTCCGCTGCTGCGTCTGCTAACCCCCTTTGTCAAATCATAACAATAGTACACTCCATGATACTCGATGTTCCTCTGCTCAATACAAATATCTGTGAGTGAGTTGGGAGATAATCTTCATCTGTTGTTCCTTTGTGAGTGATTAATCATGTCGATCCCTTTTGGGACCCGACACTGATTAACTTCAAGAGCTGCACCGCAAAGTATGTCCAGGAACCTGAAACTACCTACTTGCATCAATATTAATCGATTGATGTGGGGACTGACATAGGGAAGGCGAACTCCATTAGGATTCAAGAGCTGCATGGATAAATGTTAGTTTTTTTCAGTGTGATACATAGTCGGTAGGTAACTGAAATTTACCCCAGAGTAAACCCAGAGTTGCAAAACATACCCTCACGCAAAGACAAAGTTTGATTGATATAATCTACAGTAACACAATGGAGATTGAGAGAAGTGCTTTTTTTTTTTGGCGGGGAGAGAAGTGCATATTTCAACCATGAACTGTATGGTCAGCTAAATTTACAACCATGAACTACAAAACCGGTTAGGACACAACCTCGAACTATCAACAGCAGTTACCCCCACCCCCACACACACAGATTGGAGGATGATTTTGCATGATGTGGCATCTACATTGACTTTTCAAAGCTGATGTAAATTAAACCGACCCTAGAGAAATCTAAGACAAGAATTTTGGGACGGAGGGAGTATACAGTAACACAATGGAGATGTCGTGGGTCGACGAATGGAAAACAAAATAGAAAATTCATAACTGAAGAGCACATACCCTCATGCAAAGATAAGGTTGATATAAAGGTGTTGAAAATTGAGAGAAGTGTTTTTTTTTTGCAGGGAGAGAAGTGCATATTTCAACCATGAACTCTATGGTCAGCTAAATTTACAACCATGAACTACAAAACCGGTTAGGACACAACCTCGAACTATCAATACCAATACCAATTACCCCCCTCACCCCCCCCCCCCCCCCCCACACACACACGCACACACACACACCATATTGGAGGATGATTTTGCATGATGTGGCATCTACATTGACTTTTCAAAGCTGATGTAAATTAAACTAACCCTACAGTTCAGGGTTGAACCCTTAAAATTTGAAATGCAACCTTGCAACCCCACAGAAAAAACAGCCAGTGATCCCCATTGAAAAGGAAACTATAATAACAAATGACATGTTAGCTTGGTGAACCTCAGGTCTTAGCAATACTTCAGTAGTGGCTTCCCCAGCCTGTTTGCACTTTGCACAAGGGGTGAAATCACTGCTCTGTCTGAGATGACATGAAGAGATCAAAAGTTCACATCAAATCAAAACTGATGGCACAAATACATTTCAGTTGTGACTCCAGAAGCGCCCGTCGTACGTTTCTTGTTTCGTGATGACCAAACAAATAAAAACATGATAGTAGAATAACTCAAAAGAGATTTAGCCATGGCTACTTCGGATGAATCAATACGTCCATGTCTCCGGAACAGGAAATTAATCAGCAGCATCAAAAAGTAAGCATCGGGGAATCGAGAAGGTAAGGCTTACTCAATATGCAAATCAGTACCAACAACGATCGAGTCTTCCACCATTCAGATTACAAGGCATCCACCACTAATATCAATCAGCAATGGATAAAGCTTCCGACTCGAAACCCCAATTTCCGCTTCATCTTCCACCTTTACTACTACTCGTCGTCGTCGGTGACCCAGCCCATGACGTAGCCCTTGGTGCGGAGGTCCTCGCGGATGTCGTCCTGCACCTTGTGGATCTTGGCGACGCGGGCCTGGCGCAGCTTCATGGCGGCGAGGACCGCCGGCGGGAGGTCTCTCTCGGGAGACGGGATGACGACTGGCTTGTGATCGATGGCGAGCACGCGGCGCACCTTCTTCATGGGCAGCCTCTTCCTCACCATCCTCTTGCCGTTCACCACCCTGCGCTCCGGCTCCGGCTCCCCATTGGTCTTCGTCGCCGTCTCCTCCGCCGCCACCTCGGCGACGGCAGGATTCGGCTCCTGCCCCTCCGCCTGCTTCCTCATCTTTCTCGTCCTCGTCTTTCTCATCCTCGGCCGCCGGGTCTGATCTGAGACCTCCCGCGCCGCCCCCAACCAAATTTATGGCGGCTGCTAACCCTAGCGGTTCAGCTCGGGATCGGTCTCCGTCTCTCCGAACCCGACATGAACCCAAGTCAGTGTCAAAGTGGGCACAAGTCACCCGCATAGCCCGCTCCACAAAAAAATGGACATCTCGTGTAACGAAAAAACCCAAATCAATCAACTAAAAAAATCAACTAAAAAAAATGTCAATCAGTTTTCAGGCCATTCATCGTCGAGTCTGGTTTTTTGGAGCTTATACAACTACTCCCTCCGTTCCTAAGTCTTTGAAGAGATTTCACTATAGATCACATATGAAGTAAAATGAGTGAATCTATACTCTAAAGACTTATATTTAGGAACAGAGGGAGTACTATGCAATGGTGAAGCCGGCCGGAGTCTCGAGCCTTTACTTCACAATCATGACCGAGTGCTTTTTGTGAATTGTGAGATCTCAAAGAATTGGGAAGATCTCCTTCTAACGTTGTGCAAAGAATGCAAACAAGGTGGCTCATTCTATCGGTAGGCATGCTTATGATTCTATTGCATTCATGTTTCGGCAAACTCATTCAAAAATCCAAACTGATGTAGAGAGATGATCAAGACCTTTTGGCTCAGATCCCGTATTGAATTCATGCTTCAGCCAACTCATCCAAAAGTCTGAACTGATGTAGAGAGATGGTCAAGACCTCTTGGCTCAGATACGATACTGAATTCATGCTCCAGTAAACTCATCCAAAAGTCTGAATTGATGGAGAGAGACGGGTAATATATTTCAACAGATTCTAATGTACTGCTTTATTTTGGGACGGTGATTCACCCAGGTTTATCATGCCTCTCATAATAAACATTGTAACTATCTCAATTTGTAATAAGCGAGACACAAGGCACTCCCGTAAGAAAAACAAGGTTACGTTGCACCTATGTAATTTCAGCCCGCACGCTTCTTAAAGCAGCCCTGGGTCTGGATGAGGAGGAACGTCTGAATTTATTGTTGCCTCAGAGCTAGGCTCCTGCGGGCGCAGTGTGGCTCGGGGCTACATACGTTGGGAAGCACGGGAGATGGAACGGCCCGGCCTTAATTCCCCACTCCATTCCCCTCACCGACCAAACCCCCATTCTCTCACCACCCCTTCATTGTCCTTGATGGTTGGCTCTGCTCCACCACCACACCCCGCAACGACGCGTGGGGTATCATATAGTTCTACAAAATCTCCACTCCATTGTCGACGTTCTAAGAAAAAACAAAAGTTAAGAAAGATGAGTTGTGAGAAGCCTGGGGCTGCCAAGCTAAGACAACGATGGAGTCAGGTGATACATATAATTCCACATGGTACAATCTCAACCAGAAGGGTGCTATCACAAAAAGTGGTAACAATGAATATACCTAAAGTTCATGACATAGTTTGATATGTGGTATCCCGACCTCCTAGTACCTTATCAATTGAAACAATAGATTATTCACATGCATTGCGTCTTATTTTGTAGAGATATTATTTTTTAAAGTTCCACATTTAAGTACATGGAAAATAATTTCCTAATCGGTACGCATTGCAGTCGCGGTGTAAAATTGACATGTGATTAAGATGTCATCCATGTTGGCCTACTCACGCTCAGACTTGTCATGAGCAGCCCAACCTGAGCCCAAATGCCTGGCATCTGGGCCAGGATCAGGTTCCACTTTTCCGCTCGAAGCCCAGCCCCAAAAAACACAAAATGACCAAAGTACATATTGTATATTCAAAAAATAGATATAATATATTTTTATACCCTGAAAATGATTATTTTAATTATTAAAATGGCACCATTCATGTGTTTCGGGTTTGGCCAGGCTTGGCTCAGGCTTGGAACTTTTAGTTCACGTTATGTCAAGCCCAGCCCAGCTCAAAGGATGATGCTACCAATACAAAGAAAAAGGATAATGCTACCAATACAAAGAAAAAGGATAATGCTACCAATACCTGGAAGCAAAAGTGTAAAATGACTGGACTGAGCGTATAGCATGAACAGAATTGAACAAATAGACCAAAAATATATACTTACTCGGTTTCAAAATAAATGATGTTTGTAATAGGTGTTTTCTAACTTTGATTGTGGAATCTAAATAGTCCTAGAGAAATATTTAATTCATATTATTAAATTGGTGTTCTAATTTTTATTTAAATTGTACAGATCTATGCGTCTTTAGTGGCAGAAATCAAGCATCTCAAGACTTTCCGTATGACTTGTATTGCTCATGTCAACCGTGCTCAAAACTCTGTTAGTGATTTTTTAGCTAAGTATGCTAGTTCCAAGAGTAGAACCGTAATCTGGCTAGGCTCCGACCTCCTGGAAGTTATGGAATTGTGTAAGATGGATTGTACGGTTGTCTCTTGAGTAATATAAAGTTTACTCGCAATTTTTGTTGTTGTTGAAGTTGGCTCATGAAGACCGTCAATATCTAAAATATCGCATAGCTCAGAACATAGAAGTAAATGAGAGTAAGAAATGTGTACAGAAAGGGAAATTTTAGATTATTCCCCCCTACCCGACAAAACAGGGTTCTCATTTTTTTGGAAATGGGGCGCAGCCCCGGCCTCTGCATTAGAAAGATGCATACGGCCACATTTATTAAAATAAAATAGGTCCAACAAAGGTATGTAACTCCGTTACACAATAGTCCCCAAACGGCTCACAAAGAGCAACAAAGTAAAAGCCACAGCCGGCATGCAAAATAAAGATAGGAAAACTAATTGCCTATCCTATTACATGACCGCCATCCAAACTGGCTGAAAATAGCCCGAGCTACCATCTCCCATCAGGCAGATCCAGTAACCAAATGCTCTCTGGCCTCCGTCTGAGTGAGTAGTGACCACATACGGATCAACGTAGTAGCTCGGAAGATGACCTGCAAAAAATGAGTATTTGTTGTTCTGTTAAAAACCAAATCATTCCTACAGTTCCAGACTGCCCAGAGTAAGGCACATACTCCTACACGAATGTGTTTAGCCGTTTGGGCCTCTATCCCATCCAGCCACGTCCCAGATAACGTGTTGATATTATTCGGAGGAGTAATATTAAAAGCAATGTGGACAGTCCGTCAAAGAACCTTCGCCATAGGACAATCGAGGAAGAAGTGTTTGATAGTCTCGTCTTGATCACAAAAACTATATCTCTTAGAGCCGGTCCAATTGCGCTTTGTCAAATTATCCTTGGTTAAAATAACTTGTTTATGAACAAACCACATAAACACTTTAACTCTCAGAGGGACCTTGACATGCCAAACATGTTTGGAGAAAGGAATAGAGCTAAAATTGATGACATCTAAGTACATCGATTTAACTGTGAACTCTCCATTCCTGGTTAATTTCCAGCTCAGTGAATCCGACCGTTGAGCAAGCTGCACATTCATCAGTCTTCTCACCAGATGTAGCCAGGCTTCCCAACGCGCCCCGGAAGTGTTCTCCTAAATTGGATATTAAGGGGAGCGGTCCGGAGAACGGTTGCAACCAGAGCATCTCTCCGTTGCACGATGTTATAAAGAGACGGATACTGTAGTGCGAGAGGTGCTTCCCCTAGCCATGTATCCTCCCAAAATCCGGTAGTGTTACCGTCTCCGATAATAAACTTTGTTCTATTGAAAAAGACCGATTTAACTCTCATTAGTCCTTTCCAAAAAGGTGAGTCCGTCGGCCTCACTGTCACCTGTGACAAAGTTTTGGAATGAAGGTACTTGTTGCGCAGAATCTGCGCCCATGAGGCTTTCAACTCTACAGATAACTTGTACAGCCACTTGCTGAGAAGACATCTATTTTTCACCTCAAGATTTTCGATCCCAAGACCCCCTTGGTCTTTTGGTCGGCCAATAATACCCCATTTAGTGAGTCGATATTTCCTTTTGGAATCATCACTCTGCCAAAAGAAACGGGATCGATAGAAATCCAGTCTTTTCCTAACTCCAACTGGTATCTCAAAAAATGACAAAAGAAACATAGGCATGCTCGTGAGGACTGAATTAATAATAATTAATCGGCCCCCATAGGACATCAGCTTGCCCTTCCAACAGCTTAGTTTCTTCTCGAATTGATCCTCAACACACTTCCACTCTCTATTTGTTAGCTTACGATGGTGAATTGGTATACCTAAATACGTAAAAGGTAAACTTCCAATTTCACACCCGAACGATTGCTTATAAGCCTCTTGTTCTTCTTTGGCTCTTCCAAAGCAGAACAATTCACTCTTGTGAAAGTTAATCTTTAAGCCCGTCAATTGTTCGAATAAGCATAACACCAGCTTCATATTTTGCGCTTTTGCCAAGTCATGCTCCATGAAAAGTATAGTGTCATCAGCGTACTATAGGATAGACACCCCTCCATCAACTAGATGAGGTACAAGGCTACCTACTTGGCCAGCATCCTTTGCCCTACCTATTAGAATGGTCAACATGTCAGCTACGATGTTGAACAGAATAGGTGACATCGGATCTCCTTGTCTCAGGCCTTTATGTGTTTGGAAATAGTGACCTATGTCATCATTCACTTTGATTCCAACACTTCCTTTTTGCGTAAAAGATTCAACCTGCTTTCTCCAAGTTGGGTCGAAGCCTTTCATGCGTAAAGCCTATTGTAGAAACGACCACTTAACTTTATCGTACGCCTTTTCGAGATCCACTTTGAAAACATCCCCATCTAGTTTTTTCGTATGGAGTTCATGGAGGGTCTCATGCAAGACTACAACCCTTCTAGGATGTTTCTGTCTGGCATGAAAGCGGTTTGGGTCGGCTGCACCACAGAATGCGCAATCTGTGTGAGCCTATTAGTCCCAACCTTGGTAAAATTTTTGAAACTGACATTAAGAAGACAGATAGGCCGGAACTGCTCAATTCTCACAGCCTCTGTTTTCTTCGGGAGTAATGTAATTGTTCCAAAGTTCAACTGAAATAGCTGAAGCTGACCAGAGAACAGATCGTGGAACATCGGTAACAGATCCCCTTTAATAATATGCCAACATCTCTTATAAAACTCAGCAGGAAATCCATCTAGCCCCAGAGCTTTATTGTTCTTCATCTGTGCAATCGCGTCAAACACCTCTTTCTCCGAGAATGGCGCAGTCAATACCTCATTCTCATTGGCAGCCAACTGAGGCACATCCTCAATTCTCGACTCATCCAGGGACACAAAGTTATCCTCTGGAGGCCCAAATAGCTGCTTGTAATAATTGGTAATGTAAAGCTTTAGGTTCTCCTGTCCTATGATCGTACCCTCGTCTTGCTCAAGCTGAAAGATTCTTTTCTTTCTGTGCTTGCCATTGGCAATCATATGGAAGAATTGAGTATTGGCGTCCCCTTGGACTACTTTACAAACCTTAGCTCGCAATGCCCATTTCGACTCCTCTTCTCTCAACAGCTCTTTCAATCTCATCTCCGCATCCACTTTAGCATGAAGCTATGCGGACTGCAAAAATGTGGACTCGGCTTTCACATCTAAGGACTGAATAAGAGTAAGGAGTCTCTCCTTTTCAATCTTATAAATCCCACTAAGATGCTTAGCCCAACCTCGCAAGAAACTTCTCAAGTTCCTAATCTTATTCTGCCATCTCTCAATAGGAGATCTTCCTCCTGCATCTTTCGCCCATTCTCTGGCTATCAGATCCAGGAACCCTTCTCTTTCAAACCACGCAAGTTCAAAAGAGAAAGTATTTTTGTTACCCACATGCGTTGCCTCCCCAGAATCCACTAGCAGAGGTGTGTGGTCTGAGATACCGCGAGATAATGCTTGGACTGTAACCAAGGGGAATTTCTGTTCCCACTCAACGCTTGCTAGGACTCTATCTAGCTTCTCATACGTTGGGTTTTGCAAAGTATTATCCCACGTGAATTTTCGACCTAAAATCTCTATCTCTCTGAGATCCAAGCTTTCTATGATGGTGTTAAACATAAACGACCACCTGGCCTCGAAATTATCATTGTTCTTTTTATCTCTCCTTCTAATAATGTTGAAATCTCCACCAACCAAAATTGGGAGTTGTTCAGATCCGCAAATCCTGACAAGATCCGCCAAAAAGTTTGGTTTTAATTCCAGCTGTGCGGCCCCATACACCGCAACAAGTGCCCAATTAAAGCCATCGACTTTGGATCTTACCCGAAATTTGACGGCAAAGTCACCCATAACTACAGTTCTGACTTCTAGCATCTCACACTTCACCCCAAGAAGGATCCCCCCGATCTACCCCTTGGCGGAAGGCAATGCCAATCAAAATCGACACCGCCGGACAAAGTGTTCAGGAACTGAGGAGAGAAATTGTCCCTTCCTGTCTCGGAAAGGGCAATAAAATCCAACTTATGCTCAATGAAAGCATCCGCAAGAAACCTATGTTTAGCCAAGTCCAACAGACCTCTGCTATTCCAGAAGATGCCTCTCATAGTTCATCATGGAATTTTTTGGCTGTACGGACCCTAGCACTCCGACGCACTGCGGATGTTGGATAAATCTTACGCCTCCACTTTCGCTTAGGCTTGTTCTCCTCCTCCACCTGGTCCTCACAACCGATCTCCGCAGCTCTAACCTCCAGCTCCTCTACCGGAGCACTCTTCTCCAGGGGTAGCAAGCCATCATCCTCCTCAGTCTCAGGGAGTGGATGGGCAAGATCCGCACACAACGAATCGAGTACCCTGACTCCCAAAGCATCAATATCCGAATCGTTCATAGGTTTAACCACAGCTATGTTACAGATCAATTCTAAGGCACGATCCGCTTCTAGGTCGAGAATGTCATTAACAGATTTTGAAATTTCACTATCATTACTACTCAGTGAAACTCCTAACTCATTTGCATTGTGGATGATCTCATCATTATTAAAATGCAAAATAGAATTGGAAATATTGACTGACATACCCGTAGTGACCTCCATGTCACGAAGCTTGGCCGCCCGCATGGCGCACCTCAGCTGTATATCATCAACAACCCCCTTGTCCTGAAGGCGACAACTCATCCGTCAGCCCTCAGACACAGGATCCGGAATGCCACCAAAAGCTATGACCGCCTCTCTGGTTGCCTCGTTGGGGGTAAGGCCTCCTGCCCCACCTCCAATGGACGGCCCAGAAATAGCAGACGGAGACCCGGCGCCGACAATCGGCGAGCGTGGGGCCAGTGGAGGATGGGTCGCTTGCCCAGACTCCCCATCAGGTGACCTACGCATAGGAGAGAGGGCGGGGGCCACCTGCCCCTGCGCCCCACCCAACCCGGCAGTCGGACAGGACTCCCCAGGTCCGGCCATCAGGTCCAACGTAGAGGGGGAGAGAGCCAAGGCCTCCTGCCCAAGCCCCCCTCCCAGAGCTGACCTGCCGTCACAGGGCAACGCCGCCACCCCAGCTGTCAGACCAGACGGAAACCTCCCAAGCAGCGCGCCAGCAGCAGTAGGATAGGTCACCTGCTGAAGACCGTCCCTCCCAACCGGAGAGCCCGGGGCCTCGGCAAAGTCCAGTGAAGGCAATATGTGCTCAAACACATCCTCTGAATCAACCCTATCACTCCACAACATGGGTGGCGCTGAAACCGCCTGGAACAATCCGAATCTCAAGGTACTCATAGGGACTGTCGTAGAAGGAGCCACCCCATTTCCGGGCGTCTGAGGGTCAGCTACCGGGCCACTGGGCAACTCATGCCCATCCTCCCCCTGTTGTTCCTTCGAGTTACCTGAGCCATCGTCCTTATCATGCATGTCCACATCCATCCCAGCCAAAGCCTGAGCGAAGTACTCAGAATCCTCAAACTCAATATCAATGTTATAAACTAGGCCCTTATGCGTCCACTTGACGACATCAGGAACGAACTCGATATCCAGCACACTTACCAACACCCTAGCCACCCCATTGGCCCGTGTGAAGGGCATATCGACTCTCTCAGGTCTGCCAACCAGAATCCCCAAACTTGCGACAACCCGAACATCCCGAACCAGTTTGGATGGGACTCCCAAGAACCTCAACCAAACCTGAGTGAGTGGTTTTCCCTGCGGCTCCACTTTATTCCACTGAAGAAACTCAAGAATGCACTCAGTTCCAGGAACTCTGCACATCCCAAAACTGAGAAGCCTCTCCAAGTCCTCGGCACTCGGAAACTCAACCTTATAGCTGTTGTCCTCAAGGCGAATAAGCTCCCACTGAAAGTCCCCCGGAGCTAACTCCCTGAGTCGCTTGATTATCTGAGCCTTAGAAACGTCACCTTTCATTACTTTGACCACACCCGTGGTCGAGTTCTCAGCCTCCTCAGGGACCTCCTTCGCACAGGGAGACTCAAATAACATTAGCTCAGCACAGCAGACACCGTAAATCATGATACTCGGCATCAGATCCCTCAGTATCGGGCACTCTCCCATGTCGTGCGCTGGTTTGAGGCAGGTGTCACAAAGCTCAGTAACACACTCAGCAATGAAATGGCCTCTCTCACCACACCGATAACACAACATCTTTTCTTTTTTCCTTTCCCACTTAGAAGCTCTCTCACCCTCAGACTGGTCAGCCGCTTGAGAAGCAGGCGCCACAACTGGTTCAGACACCGGAGCCTCAGTAGCGGCCTGCGCCGTTACCACCTCCATAGCCTCACCGGATAGAGCACCCGTCTGTCCAGTCATGGGCATCTCAGAAGAGGCCGTGGGCTCTGCCATGGCCGTCGAAGGAGGAGGCTATCGGAACCGGTTCCTCCCACCGCGACCACCACGATGTCCTCGGAAACCACCTCTCGTCCGACGATCCGGGCCAGAGGCGCCCTCGACGAATCCACCTGTAGGTCCAAGAAAGGGTCTTTCAGCCGTTCCACCACTCTGCCAGGCATAACCTCGCCCACCGCCGTCCGAGGAGGACCCACGATGCTGACCCTCGCCATACGCGTCGATGCCATCATCGCCCTACTGACCCCTGGGCGCCGAAGTATGAGCACGGTTGAGTCTCACGCCACCACCTCCCCCTTGCTGCGCCGTCGCGTTCGGCACCAGCCCCGAGCGTTGAGGGGGCCTGGCAGCGACATGAGGGGGCAATGCCCTTGGCTGAAGCGCCTGCGCCGGAGGTGGCTTGCAGTGCATGCCGACAGCAGCGCCGGGCGCTAGCAGCCTTTGCCCACCTGAAGCACCACCCCGACCCGCCATAGTCGGCCCCGGGGGCGCCGCTGGCCGCGGCCCCAACGGAGTAGTCCCGCCTGCAGCCGGTCGCGGTCCCGTCAATGAAGACCCTCCCGGCGCCGGTCTAGGCCCCGCTCCCAACCCCGACGGGCGTTGGCCAGGAGCAGCTGCAGTGCTTCGGCCAATCACAGCAGTCGGCACCGGAGGGCCTGCACCTCGCCCCGCATGCCTTCCCGTGGTAGCCCCCGATGGCCTCGGTCCAGAGTTGCCTACGCCACGTCCCCGGGCCATGCCAGGGGGAGGGATACGTGCAGCTCTTCCGATTCCACACGAAGGGAAACCTGACTTGGCGCAACGACGAACCCTAGTCGACGGCAGCGTGGAGTCACATAGCCTCGTCGCTACGCAGTCGACCCGATCAGCACTGCCCGCATCGCTAATTGACTGGGCCTCATACCCAGCAATTGCGACTTTACTCGGCCCATCTAGGACACCCCCATGTTGGGCCACCTGACTAGTGCCAGTCTGCTCCAACTCCGGCCCAGACTGGCCCAGTAACTCGTTCAAACGCACAGCCCTCGCCGCCCGGATCTCAGCCACGGAGGTCGTCACCGGCGCCGGCGGCTGCATGTTGAACCTGCCTTTCCCTTTCTTCTTCTTACGAACTACGCGAGTCCAAGAATCGGAATCGAAGAAATCAGCTAAAGTAATGGGTTTGAGACATACCTTCGGAAGGGGCCCTTTCCATGCCCGACCCGCGGCGGCCGCCGTCGTCCTCCGGTGAATGATCCGGCGTACCACCTCCACTCTCTCTTCGGAATGCAATCCTCGTCTTGCCGGATCGTTCAACGGCATGACCCTGTCAACTATCGTGGCCACCTCCTCCTCCGAATACCCTGGGTTGAATGCTTCGCAAATCACATCTGACGGCATGGGCGAGTAATCCTCCGGCGTCTCGTGGGCGAGATCGTCGTCGTCATTGTCCTCGTCCGACCCCGCTAGGATCCAGAACCGGCCGCCGATCTGCCTTCCCCCGCCGTGCAAGCACCTTGCCGGCTGGATCGCGTCGGATCCCCAAACAAATCTAGGGTTCCTCTACCTCTTGCCGGCGCGGCGGTGCCGCCGTCGGTCCGCCTCATCTCCGATGGCCTTAGGGCCATGTCGGCGCGGCGGATCCCGGCCATTGTCGGTGGAATGGCTTTGCTTTTAGATGTTTCTTCGAGTTTTGTTAGGGGTTTGTGTCCTGCTTAGGAAGACGAGACGATGGCGGCTCCCGCAAGATGGAATAAGATTCTTCCCGCATAGCCCCCGTCCCGGTGGTGTGTCTAGCATCATTGGTGTGTGTGTGGAGGTGTGTCTCCGGCGGATATGCCCTTGATGGATTTGCTCGGATGTGGTTGTAGTTCGTCTACGTTCGTGTGTCTCCAGGTTGGATCCTTCCGATCTACACTACTCTTCCACGACGACTGTTGTTATTCTGGTGCGCTGGTCCTATGGGGCCTTAGCACAATGACTTTCCGACCGTCTACTACAACAAGTTTTGTCCGGCTCCGGCGGAGGAGGGGCGATGACGATTGCTCACCTTAAGCTCGCTTCCGTGCTTGTAGTCGTCGCTAGATGGTTTACGAATTCGAATGTAATTTTTTATTATTTCTAGTGTTTATTGTACTGTCATAATTGAAAAAAGAATAGATTAGAAGTTCTCCCGGTAAAAAAAAAACTCAATTCGATCGCCTGATATAGGATCACCTAAAGGGCTGAGGGCACATACGGTCATTCATATGACGTTTTGTTTAGCAAAACATCTATAGTAGTATTAATATCTAGTATTGCATAACCGGAAGATCATTGTAATCTGGATTTGGAGGTAGCATGTTTGCCAAACACGTGTTTTTTTTATCGGAGCTCACGTGTGGAGTGGAGCACGGCCGGGGTATAGCAGCACGGCCAGCACCTCCTTGACCCCTGTCTCCACGCTTGCGCGCAGCAGCTTGACGAAACGCTCGCTCTCGATCATGGCACGCCAGCTCCGGCAGACGAGCTTGAGATGCATGAGCTCCCGTGGCGGCGGCGGGCAGCCCGCTAGCGCCACACAGAGGGCATGCGTGGCCGCCGACGAGAAGAGGATGTCCTCGTGTGGCCGCCTGGGAGAGATGAGGCTTTCCTCATAGAGTGTGACCGGCCACGTGCGGTTGCTGTAGGTGTGGTAGGAAGCGATCAGCCCTCCACCGGAGGGCAGGCGCTCCATGTGGCCTGTCGCTGGCGTGTACGCGAAGGTGCAGGCTGCCGGCTGCACGTAGCTCATAAACAGGATGCGGCGGCCGTCTGTCAGTACTAGCGTGCTGACGATGAGCGTCGCACAGCCGGGAAGGCGTAAAGGGACACAGAAGGAAACGTAAAGTGCCAGCGGGCGATTCAAACAACTAGTTTGGGCCCGGGGTTGTGTGGTGGGCCGTGGGCCAGGGTTGAGTTGTAAACGAGCCGGTTGCGTATATAAGCCTCTCCTTATCTGAATTTATCCTCTTCTTATCTGAGTTTATCCTCTCTGTTCCTTCTCCTACCTTCCTACCTCGCCTCAGATCTCACCATCTCTCCTCACCTCCGACTAGCTCCGGTCGCCGGTAGAACCCACCGTCCTCAAGACGTGACAATCTGGTATCAGAGCCGCTGCTTCCGCTCGTGCCGCCACAATTTTTTTCCCATTTCGTACCCGGCAAATTCCGACGCGACGGTAGCGGATCACCTGAGGGTTTGATCTGCGTAAATCCTGACCCGAGGTGGGTTGATTTGGGGGAAATTCGTCACCACGGCGGCGTTCAAGCCCAATCTGCAGACGCGTTACCTCGCGGACGAGATGGAGGCGTTCCAGACGCGGATGCTGCAGGAGCTGGCTAAGATCCGAGCGGCTCAGGCGAAGCTAACAACGGTAGACGACATCTGCGAGAAGCTAGAAGCCCTGGATGCCAAGCTATCGGAGCAGGGAAATCGGCTAGATCAGGTACAAATGAAGGTCAATTTGTCCTGCGACACTTTGGGGAAGGTGCAGCAGGAGCAAGCGCACGCGGCACAGTTGGGGAAGCAAAATTGTGCGCAAGGGAGTGGAAGTTCGTCACCGACTGCTTCGGATGTTTCTGACGGCATTCTGGGTGCAAATCCGTTAGGTCAGTATCACGCACCACCGCATTTTCCCCCGGTTCCCATTCAGATGCCGCCTGTTGGCCATGGAGTTGCTGTGGGAGGGGATGAGTCCACAGGGAAACGAGCTTGGATGCCTAAGATGGATTTTCCGCGCTTCGATGGCACAGATGTGAGGATTTGGTTGGACAAGTGTGAAGCATTTTTTCTGCTGTATGACATACCTGACAACTTCAAGGTTACGTCCGCTTCTCTGTATCTGTCAGACAACACAACCCACTGGTATCAGGCATTCAAACAGCACAGCACGTTTCATACTTGGGAACAGTTCCGGGCAGCAGTGTTACAAGAATTCGATGTGAACATACACAGAGAGCGAGTGAAGTCTCTGATGATGCTCAAACAACAGGGTTCAGTCGAGGAATACGAAGTGCACTTCCAACAGCTGGTTTACAATATCAGGCTATATGAACCAGCCATCAGTGACACGTTTTTGGTGACCAGATTTGTCATGGGGTTGAAAGAGGAACTGCGGAGTGTGGTGGAACTTCAGCTTCCTGTCAATGTGCAGACAACTTCTATGTATGCTACAGTACAGGAAGGGCTCTTAAACCAACAGAAGACATTCAAGCCTAGTTTCACTAAGAACACAGCGACTAGGAATGACAGCAAAAACAATTTTGCTCCGGGTGAGTTGTGGAAGGCCAAGCAACTCAAAGAGTACAGACGTGCTAATGGTTTGTGTTACAGTTGTGGGGAGAAATACATACCTGGGCACACCTGCAACAAAGCACCTGCACCTGCAGCTCAGTTAAAGACAACAGAAATGGTAGATCTTCATGAGATCATTTCAGATGCAATACTGGATGCTCTGATTGACGACCATCAACCTGAATGTGCTCATATCTCAATTACTGCCTTGTCAGGTGCTGCTCACCCTAAAACAATACAACTCCGAGCTCTTGTGGGTAATCAAGTGGTGCTGATTTTGATCGACTCAGGGAGCACTCACACATTTGTAGATAAAGCCTTGCTGAGCAGAGTACCAGTAACTGCTGAGAAATTAGCAGCTCCTCTGTATGTGAAAGTGGCAAATGGAGATACAATGGACTATACAGAGTTTGTGTCCAACTTGAATTGGTGGATTCAGGGTCATGATTTTTCCACACCAATGCATGTGTTGGAATTGGGAGGATATGACATTATTTTGGGAATGGACTGGCTGGAGAAATGGGGAGTTATGCAATGTCATTGGGCAGATAAATGGACTAAGTTTGACTACCAAGGGAAGGAGATCAAGCTACAGGGAGTGTTGCCTGTTAAACAGGAGCAGATCCAGGAAGTGTCCATGGAACAATTGCAGAAGTGGGACAAGGGCAATGACATATGGGCAACTACTATTCTACATCAGATTTGTGTTGCTCCAACAACTAAAGTGCCAGAGGAAGTACAGAAACTGTTACAAGAAAATAAAGCTGCATTTGTGGATCCAAAAACCCTACCTCCCCACAGGGAGTTTGACCATGAGATACACTTAGTACCTGATGCTGTACCTGTCAACTGCAGACCATATAGGTACCCTCCTCTTCAGAAAGATGAGATAGAGAAGCAGGTTTCAGAAATGTTGCAATCTGGTCTGATCTCACCTAGTTTGAGTCCTTTTGCTTCACCTGTACTGTTGGTCAAGAAAAAAGATGGTACATGGAGGTTTTGTGTGGACTATAGAGAGCTCAACTCACTCACTATTAAAAGCAAATTTCCAATGCCTGTGATTGATGAGCTGTTGGATGAATTAGGAGGTGCTCAATGGTTCTTCAAGTTGGACCTGAGGTCAGGCTACCACCAAATAAAAATGGCAGAGGAAGATGAGTTTAAAACAGCATTCAAGAAACATAATGGACAATATCAGTTTAAGGTGATGCCCTTTGGATTATGTACTGCTCCAGCTACTTTCTAATGTTTCATGAATTTCATTTTCAAAGGTTCAAACAGAAAATTTGTACTCATATTCATGGATGACATATTGGTGTTCAGTGGGACATTAGAAGAACACCTGCAACATTTGCAAGAAGTGTTTGCAATACTCAAGGAGAACAACATGTTTGTTAAGGAAAGCAAATGTGCTTTTGCTCAGAAGTCCATGGAGTATCTGGGACACATTATTACTGCTGTAGGAGTCACCACTGATCCTGCCAAAACAGCTGCTATGGTGGATTGGCCTACACCCACTAATGTCACTGAATTGAGAGGATTTTTGGGACTAACTGGCTACTATAGGAAGTTTGTCAAGAACTATGGCCTGTTAGCTAAACCTCTCACTGTTCTGTTGAAGAAACAAGCATTCCAGTGGACTGAATCTGCACAGGCTACCTTTCAACTTCTGAAGCAAGCTATGGCCACTACACCTGTGTTGGCCTTGCCAGATTTTAACAAATCTTTCACAGTGGAAACAGATGCTTGCAACACTGGGATATGTGCAGTGCTCACACAGGAGGGACATCCCATTGCATACTACAGCAAGGCCTTGGGCACAAATAGTCATAAAATTTCCATCTATGAAAAAGAATTTATGGCCATAATGATGGCTGTGGATAGATGGAGATCATATCTGTCCAAAGCCCCCTTTGTGATCAAAACTGATCACCAAAGTTTGCGTCATTTAGGAGATCAAAATCTGACATTTGATTTGCAGAGGAAGGCAATGACAAGACTAGTTGGATTACAGTTTTCCATTCAGTATAAAAAGGGGATAGAAAATACTGCTGCAGATGCATTATCCAGAGTGGCACACTTGTTTCCTATGCAAGCTGTTTCCACTAGCAAACCTCTGTGGATACAAGAGATATTGAATTCTTATACTGTGGATACTTCTACCCAGACCATGCTACAGAAAATGGTAGTAGATGCAGATGCTTGCCCTGGATTCAAGCTCCAAGATGGTCTGATCAAACATGAAGAGAAAATATGGGCGGGAGCAAATGCTGGACTTCAAACCAAACTGATTCAAGCTTTTCATTCAAGTCCTATTGGGGGTCACTCTGGGATGCTACCCACTTATCATAGAGTCAAACAATTGTTCAGTTGGTAGGGCTTAAAGAAGGATGTGGAAAACTTCGTTAAGCAGTGCAGTATTTGCCAGCAGGCTAAGCATGAGTTGTGTAGGGTGCCAGGTCTACTCCAGCCTCTACCAATCCCAGATGGACCTTGGCAAGCAATCATCATGGACTTTATCGAGGGTTTGCCTAAATCAGATGGATACAATGCAATTCTAGTGGTGGTTGATCTCTTCACAAAAGTGAGTCATTTTCTACCTCTGAAACATCCTTTTACAGCAGCTTCAGTGGCAAAAGTGTTCCTCAATACAATTGTCAAACTGCATGGTTTGCCATTGTCCATTGTGTCTGATCGAGATAAGATATTCACAAGTGCTTTCTGGAAAGAATTGTTTAGAGTGTGGGGAACTGAGCTACAGATGAGTACTGCATATCACCCACAGACGGACGGTCAAACCGAACACGTCAACCAGTGTCTGGATATGTATTTGCGATGTGCAGTACATGCTTCTCCCCACAAGTGGGCCACTTGGTTACCACAAGCTGAGTTCTGGTACAACACAACGTACCATTCATCGTTGGGCTGTACTCCATACAAGGCACTGTATGGGCATGAAGCTAATGTGGGACAACTTCAGGGTCAGACAAAATCATTGAACCCAGATGTTCAGGAATGGCTAGCAACACATACACAACACACTGCATCACTGAAGGAACACCTGGCTAGGGCTCAGTGCAAGTACAAACAATACGCAGACAAGAAACGATCTGATCGCCAGTTCTCTAAAGGGGAGATGGTTTACCTCAGGCTGCAACCATAGACACAATCGTCAGTAGTGAATCGACCATGTTCGAAGCTAGCAATGAAGTTCTTTAGCCCTTTCAAGATTCTAGCAAAGGTGGGCACATCGGCTTATCGCTTGGAGCTGCCTCGAGGCAGTATGGTACACCCAGTGTTTCATGTCTGCATCTAAAAGAACACATTCCAGACCATACTCCAGTGTTCAAGACGCTGCCAGAACCACTGGATCTATCAGGACCTGGACTGATACTCGAGGAGATTCTTGATCGCAGGTTGGTCAAGAAAGGCAATGCCGCACATCTGCAAATTCTGGTGAAGTGGTACTCGATTCCAGCGGCTGCAGCAACTTGGGAAGACTATGAGGTGCTGTGCACCCATTACCCAAAAGCACCAGCATGGGGACAGGCTGGTTCTCCTGGGGCGGGTACTGTCAGTACTAGCGTGCTGACGATGAGCGTCGCATAGGCGGGAAGGCGTAAAGGGACACCGAAGGAAATGTAAAGTGCCAGCGGGCGATTGAAACAACTAGTTTGGGCCCGGGGTTGTGTGGTGGGCCGTGGGCCAGGGTTGAGTTGTAAACGAGCCGGTTGCGTAGTACTCCCTCCGGTCCTTTTTACTCTGCATATTAGGTTTGTCCGAAGTCAATCTCATTCAACTTTGACCAAGTTTATATAAAAAAATTATAAACATTCTCATAACAACACCAATATCTTTAGATTCATCTTGGAATATATTTTCATATTATATTTATTAGATATTATAGATGTTAATAATTTTTAATATAAATTTAGTCAAACTTAGCAAAGTTTGACTTTCGTCAAAACCAATGTGCAGAGTAAAAAGGACCGGAGGGAGTATAAACAACGGTCATCTGCTGTATTGGCATCGAAGAAATGAAAACGCTTCGAGCCTCTCCTTATCTGAGTTTATCCTCTTTGTTCCTTCTCCTATCTTCCTACCTCGCCTCAGATCTCACCGTCTCTCCTCACCTCCGACTAGCTCCGGTCGCCGGTAGAACCCATCGGCATGCGTGGCCACCGACGAGAAGAGGATGTCCTCGTGTGGCCGCCCGGGAGAGATGAGGCTTTCCTCATAGAGTGTGACCGGCCACGTGCGGTTGCTGTAGGTGTGGTAGGAAGCGATCAGGCCTCCGCCGGAGGGCAGGCGCTCCATGTGGCCGGTCGCTTGCTTGTACGCGAAGGTGCAGGCTGCCGGCTGCATGTAGCTCATAAACAGGATGCGGCGGCCGTCGTCCAAGGAGGCGACCGGACTAGCGCCACAGCATATGAACGAAGTGACCTCCGGCGACGCCGCGTCTGGGTCTATGCGGCAGCGCAAGTCCCACGTGCCCGTCTCATGGTCGCGCAGCGACCATAGGTCGTATGGCCGGTGCCCGCGTTTGATGTTGTCGACGATTTGGCTGAAGAGGCACAGGCGTCCCTCCAGCTCCGTTAGCTGGTACTCGCCGAGGTAGTCCACACGGGGAGGTAGCGGCACGACCGCACGACCCCGAAGTGCTCGTCGGCGACGGATAAGGAGACGATGAGCCCCCGCCCCCGGCGCGTCACCCTCCAATGCGAGTCCTTCTATGGATTCTGCATCTGGGCCATCCAATGAACGTGGCCCTGCGCGAACACACTTGGCTCGTATGAGCTCACCAAGCCAGCCGGTTTCGTCGCCTCAGGCCGACCGATCGCCGCCGGCGCACGCCAGAACCCCGCGCCGGAGTCATCGTCCACTATGTAGACCTCGGAGTAGACAGGGAGCCGGTACCCGCGGTAGTGTATTCGCACCACCTTGTGCTTTTAGATGCACGCGTCGTAGCCGAGCCCAAAGCTCTCCTAGTGCCCCTTCGGCGGGCGATGGTGGTGGAGGCCCTCCATCAGGTTCAGGCGGCGCCGCGGGTGCGGGAGCGCCGTCATGTGTCTGGTGGACGGGTTGTACACGCAGTGCACCGGCTGGCGGGACCGCTCCTTGGGGAGGACGAGGCCGCGGCACTGCTGAGTGATGCCGCCGCGCATGAGCAGGCGCCGGGTGAGCTGCGGCGGCGGCGCGATTCTGCCGCCGGGTGACCACGCGTGCGCCGTGGTGAGGGATGGCGTCCACGAGAGTAGGAAGAACCTGGGGCCGCCAAGGCGGTTGGCGGCTCGGAGGTGACGGTCGACGAAGGCATCGGAGGAGATTGTGGCAGCCCAGTGGCGGGACAGGCCGCGGCACTGGAGGGCTAAGTTTGCCGGCAGCCGCGTGAAGATGTCCTCGATGATATCATCAGGGAGGAGCGGACATGGAGCGATGTCCTGCGCCTCTGATTTCGCCCACGGATTGATCGCATCGTAATAGACATCGTCGGGGAGGGTCGAACATGAAGCCTCCATGGCGGTGGCCGGCTGGATGAATTCGCTTGAGATCGATCACATCAGAGTGGACGAACACATGCATTTTTTTTATTTTTTTAAAAAAGGAGGATGACCCCAGCCTCTGCATCTGGGAGATGCATACGGCCACTTTATTGATTATTCTCGAGGACCTTACAAAGTATTACAACAATATGTTTGAATCCGCCATCTTGGCAACATATGCCACTATTCCTATCCATATGATGAAGGGGTGCTACCTGGGCCACATACCCAGACTACTCACCTAAGCCTATCATCAAAAGCCAGAAGCCCCAGCCGAGCCACATACCGGGTCTGGGGCATAAACTGGTCTGACGCACTCACATGTGTCGTCGCCGTCATCTTCCACAGTTCCGTCTTCAGAGCAGGTATTGAGGCTTCTACCTTGTCAGGTCACTCCGTCATCGACGCCACCTTGACGCCAGACAACCACCTCCACCTGCGCGAGTCCATCACCGCGCATCGGGCGCCGAGTCTCCACTGCACCACGCCGCCGAGATCCGCCGTCATCAATGTGAAGGATGAAGCACCGCTCCACCAAAAAAGGCGCCCGTTGGTCCCCTCAAACCCGTGTACGCCTCCAAGAATGACGCCCCCAAGGAGGAAACGACACCAACGCGCCGCCGTCATCCGATCAACTGATTTAGGGTTTCCCCCGGAGGTAGCGGATAGAGGTCTAGAGCTTCTCCACGGCGATGCCTTCAAAAAGATAATGACACAAAAGGGTGCCACCATCGCCGGTCTTGGCATCAAGCCGAGCACAAGGTTTTCACCCGGATCCGCTCGAAGAACCTCCATCACGTATTGTGTGCACGAGTCGCCGTCGATCTGAGCCGCCGCACATCGAACAGGCCGCACCGGCCAGATCAGATCTGTCCGGAGGGCACAGCCCGCATGGTGCCGACCCAACCACAATGTACTACATGGAAACTAAACTCAACTCTACCATATATATACGTGCACTGATACGACATGCATGACAACTGCCCTGTCTTACCGTGAATATTGCAAGCTTTTTTTTAGCAAAGTGAATTGTGCAAACTCAGAAGAGAATCAGTGGCGGCTACGTAAGCTTGTTGCCTGGGCCGGTCACCATGGGTGGGCTGCGCTGGCTTAATTTGTCTGGCCCAAAAGCTACCTTTCGGCCAGGTCTGAATTGATCGCAAATGCTATCTGCCACCGGTGTTATGATCGTCCGGTTTTGAGGAGTTTCACACGATTTTGACTTTTTTAAATGCTTTTTATCTACTCTTTCACCATTTTTTCATATTTTTTCTATTGTTATTTCCTATTTACTTTTCATTTTTCAAACGGATATTAATTATTAAATGAATGAAAATTGAACAAATTTGTGTGCAGGCCAAACATTTTGAAGATACACGTTGAACATGTTTTTTAAACATGTCGAACATTCATCTTGATACGTGTTAAACTTTTGTAAAACGAACGTTGAACATTTTTTAAATAGAAAGTGAACATTTGTAAACACATGTTGAATTTCTTTAAAAAATGCCATGAACATTTTTCTGAAACAGGCAAACATTTGTTAAGTGTTATATATTTTTCTAGAATATCACAGGCATTGTCTTTTATGTTACAAATTGTTTTCAAAAACTGCAGGAACAATTTTTTTTTAAAATTTCATGAAAATTTTATAAAAATGTCATGAAACATATTTTTAAATGCATGAATATTTTTGAAATGTTATGAACGAATGGTATGATCTTTATTTTACAAACATGCACACAATGTTACATTTACATGAACATTCTAAAAAATGGCATGAGTAAAATTTGAAACTTGTGAACATTTTTTAAATGACATGGAGATTGTTTTGATGGTATGAACAATTTTTAAAATTTCCGAACAAGCTTTTACATTGCATGAACTTTTTTAAATGTGCACTTAATGTTTTTAAGATCCGAGTAAATTAAATTTTATATAATATTTCATAATATAAACAAAAGTTAAAAAGAAACAAATAGCTCAATCTGTACATATGAGACAAATAGTGATGCTCTGGTCATGTACTAGTATACAAGATCTAGCGTATCGTATGAAAATGAACAATGGACATTCGTGTCATTCAATATGAAGCTAGTTGATATATAATCATGCACGGAATTGTTGTAGTACTTTTCTATATGGATGTGGTGAGTATTGAGTGTGAATGTCCAAAGGTAGGACTCCTTTTTGAATGTGCATTGACACTCAATTACTATTTTGGTGTTGATAACAATAGGAATAGCGAGATCTAATGTCGTTTGTCGAATTTATCTCTCGTATGTGTCTACGGACTTCGGTGACTCCTATTTCAAAAGGTCAAAATATGTTGTTTTTCAATGGCTCATAAAGTTTTTGGTTGATTTTGAGTCATAGGAGAAATTAGGAAGTTGGAAAACTTATTTCTCTTCTACACATACTGCCTTCCCAAATTATGCCTCCAAAAGAAGGGATCTTTTCAAGGTTGGAGGCATCTCAACAAGGTGTCCGAGTGAGGGGTCATGGACCTCCGAGTGCCCGAAGGCATTAGCAAGCCACTACCCACCTCGGTGTGGTCAGGGTGCCTGGGGTCCCTGAACCTCTAGTGCCCAGAGTAGGGCATGGCTCTCTTGCCCAATGCTCCCTGCTGACATATCCTTGTGTTGTCCGGGTGCCCGGTCCTCCTGGTATTGCTCCTGACTAATCTGGGTGCCCTAACTCCATTGCCCTGGGTGCCTAGGGTTGCCTGCGGGCCAACGACTACCTCGGCCTTAGGGGGTATAAATACCCCCCTTCTTTAAACTTCACCCGTAATCTTGTGCAAGCTTTCTCCCCCATTTTAAAACCCTAAAAGATTGAGATAACACTCTTTAAACTTCACCCGTAATCTTGTGCAAGCTTTCTCCCCCATTTAAACCCCTAAAAGCTTGAGATAACTCTCTGATTCTTTGGGGTTTGTGGGAGATTCACCTAATCTACATTCCTACCAAACCATTTTTTGTCTTCCCAACTCGTTCATCTTCACCAACTTGTTACTCTTAGAGCTTGGGATCCTGGATGGTTAGAGATTCCTCCAGAAGCTTTCTTGCTTATGGTGTGCTCAGGAGAAGTATTAAAGGTTTGGTGGTCACCTTCAAGACAAACCCCGACTGATTCGAGACTCATCCGTTGGGGGTGACTCAAGAAGAATATAGTGAGCCTTCCGTGTTGTTGCTAAAGCCTTGGCTCTAGGTGAAGGAAATATGCCCTAGAGGCAATAATAAAGTTGTTATTTTATTTTTCCTTATTTCATGATAAATGTTTACTATTCATGTTAGAATTGTATTAAACCGGAAACTTGATACATGTGTGGATACATAGACAAAATACCGTGTCCCTAGTAAGCCTCTACTAGACTAGCTCGTTGACCAAAGATGGTTAAGTTTCCTAACCATAGACATGTGTTGTCATTTGATAAATGGGGTCAATCATTAGGAGAATGATGTGATGGACAAGACCCATTCGTTAGCTTAGCATTATGATCATTCCATTTTATTGCTATTACTTTCTTCATGCCAAATACATATTCCTCTGACTACGACATTATGTAACTCCCAGATATTGGAGGAATGTCTTTTGTGCTATCAAACGTCACATCGTAACTGGGTGATTATAAGATGCTCTATAGGTATCTCTGAAGGTGTTTGTTGGGTTGGCATAGATCGAGATTAGGATTTGTCACTCCAAGTATCGGAGAGGTATCTCTGGGCCCTCTCGATAATACACATCATAAGAAGCCTTGCAAGCAAAGTTACTAATGAGTTAGTTGCAAGATGATGTATTACGGAACGAGTAAAGAGACTTGCCGGTAACGAGATTGAACTAGGTATGGAGATACCAACGATCGAATCTCAGGCAAGTAACATACCGATGGACAAAGGGAATAACGTATGTTGTCATAACGGTTCGACCGATAAAGACCTTCTGAGAATATGTGGGAGCCAATATGAGCATCCAGGTTCCGCTATTGGTTATTGACCATAGAGGTGTCTCGGTCATGTCTACATAGTTCTCGAACCCGTAGGGTCCGCACGCTTAATGTTTGATGATGATATTGTATTATATGAGTTATGTGATTTGGTGACTGAATGTTGTTCGGAGTCCGGATGAGATCATGACATGACGAGGAATCTCGAAATGGTCGAGAAGTAAAGATTGATATATAGGATGATAGTATTCAGACACCGGAAGTGTTCTGGAGGGTACCGGGTACATATTGGGTCACCGGAAAGGAGTTTCGAGCAACCCCGACAACGATATGGGCTTAATGGGCCGAGAGAGGGACAGACCAGCCCACAAAGGGCTGGTGCGCTGAGGGAGTCATGGATTAGGGGGTATCCGGACAGCCGGACTATATAGTTTGACCGGACTATTGGACTATGAAGATACAAGATTGAAGACTTTGTCCCGTGTCCGGATGGGACTCTCCTTTGCGTGGAAGGCAAGCTTGGCTATTCGGATGTTAGATCTCTTTCTCTGTAAACCGACTCTGTGTAACCCTAGCCCCCTCCGGTGTCTATATAAACCGGAGGGTTTAGTCCGTAGGACAACAATAATCATAATCATAGGCTAGCTTTTAGGGTTTAGCCTCTACGATCTCGTGGTAGATCAACTCTTGTAATACTCATATCATCAAGATCAATCAAGCAGGAAGTAGGGTATTACCTCCATCGAGAGGGCCCGAACCTGGGTAAACATCGTGTCCCCAGCCTCTTGTTACCATTAGCCTTAGACGCACAGTTCGGGACCCCCTACCCGAGATCCGCCGGTCTTGACACCGACATTGGTGCTTTCATTGAGAGTTCCTCGGTGTCGTCGCTGCAAGGCTTGATGGCTCCTTCAATCATCAGCAATAATACGGTCCAGGGTGAGACTTTTCTCCCCGAACAGATCTTCGTATTCGGCGGCTTCGCACTGCGGGCCAATTCGCTTGGCCATCTGGAGCAGATTGATAGCTACGCCCCTGGCCATCAGGTCAGGTTCGGAAACCTAAACTACACATCCAACATCCGCGGAGACTTGATCTTCGATGGATTCGGGCCCGCGTCTGGAGCGCCAGACGGTCACGATGTGCATGACTTAGATCTGCCATCGGAAAATATTCGGAATATCACACCTGCCATAGCTCGGGACTTCAGTCCAGAGCAGATTGTGCCATCCGAGGACGGGGGGATGGACCCTGCCGCGGAGGCTGCATATCATCGGCACTGGAGCCGAACACAGACCCCACCACTAAGGAAATGTGTGTCACCGGACCCCCGGACTTGTCTCCGGCCGTAGGTTCCGGACCGCGTGCATCCGTGCCCATCGAATCTGATTGGGCTCCGATCATGGAGTTTACCGCCGCGAATATCTTTCAGCACTCGCCCTTCGGTGACGTGCTAAATTCATTAAGGTCTCTCTCTTTGTCAGGAGACTCTTGGCTGAACTATATCCGGCTCGAGTGGGAAGCAGATGACGAAGAAATTCGTTACCCACCCACCGCCCACTTCATTGCCACTGTCGATGATTTAACCAACGTGCTTGACTTCGACTCCGAAGACATCAACGGTATGTACGACGATGGAGGAGAAGAACAGGAACCACCGCCCACAGGGCGCTGGACAGCCACCTCCTCCTATGACATATATATGGTGGACACCCCCAATGAAAACAATGGTGATGAGGCAACAGAGGATAACCCCTCAGGGAAGCAATCAAAGCATGGGCGCCATCAGCGCCACTCTAAGCCCCATCACACCAATACCGGCACAGGAGACAACAGAAATCCGAATGGTGCCGAAGACGAATACAATCCAGACCAGCCCAACTTCGAGCAGGACGATCAGGAGAACGGGCAATCTAGCCCATATGAACAGGCGACAGACGGAGATTTGGAGGATGACAACTATATGCCTCTCTCCGACGACGAGGTGATCCTCGGCGACGACGAATTTGTCATGCCGGAGGATCCCGTCGAGCAGGAGCGCTTCAAGCGCCGACTTATAGCCACTGCAAGAAGCCTAAAGAAAAAGCAGCAGGAGCTTCAAGCTGATCAAGATCTGCTCACAGACAGATGGACTGAGGTCCTGGCAGCCAAGGAATACGGACTCGAGCGTCCAACCAAAGGTTACCCGAAGCACATGTTGCTACCTCAACTCGAGGAGGAGGCCCTAGAGCCTACACTACCAGCACAGGACGAGGCTGACCGGCCACCTCGTGGCCGAGACAAAGCGGCGTATTAGCCCGAACACCAACCTGCACCCCGACGCCCATACACTACGGCCCGGGGCAATACGCAGGACCTGCGAGATATACTGGAAAACAAAGCAAGACCGCCAAGATCGATATACGGATCGCGGGGGCACGCCACAATGCGTGATGATGACCGTCATGTCGGATATGCCAACAACAAGTCCGGCCGGGCCGAACACAGCAGACCAGACTTAGTCGAGTTACGTCGTGACATAGCTCGGCATAGAGGCGCCGCACACCCCCTCTGCTTCACTGATGAAGTAATGGATCATGAATTCCCAGAAGGGTTCAAACCCGTAAACATCGAATCATACGATGACACAACAGACCCCGTGGTATGGATTGAAGATTTTCTTCTCCACATTCACATGGCCCGCGGTGATGATCTACATGCCATCAAATATCTTCCCCTTAAGCTCAAAGGACCAGCCCGACATTGGCTGAATAGCCTGCCAGCAAACTCCATTGGCAGTTGGGAAAACTTGGAATACGTGTTCCTCGACAACTTCCAAGGCACTTACGTGCGATCGCCGGATGCTGATGACTTAAGTCACATAACCCAACAGCCCGGAGAATCAGCCAGGAAATTCTGGACCCGGTTCCTAACCAAAAAGAACCAAATTGTCGACTATCCGGATGCCGAAGCCCTAGCGGCCTTTAAGCATAATATCCGCCACGAGTGGCTCGCCCGACACCTCGGCCAAGAAAAGCCAAAGTCCATGGCAGCCCTCACGACACTCATGACCCACTTTTGCGCGGGCGAGGACAGCTGGCTGGCTCGCAGTAACACCATGCCAAGAAACTCTGGCACTTTAGATATCCGCGATAGTAACGGCAAGCCACGGCGCAACAGACATAAGCGTCGAAACAATGGCGACAACACCGAAGACACGACAGTCAATGCCGGATTCAGCGGCTCCAAGTCCGGTCAGCGGAAAAAGCCGTTCAAGAGAAACAATCCGGGATCGTCCACTCTGGACCGCATACTCGACCGCACATGCCAAATTCACGGCACCCCTGATAAGCCAGCCAACCACACTAACAGAGATTGCTGGGTGTTCAAACAGGCCGGCAAGTTGAATGCTGAAAACAAGGACAAGGGGCTGCACAGCGAGGACGACGAGGAGCCCCGGCGGCCGAACACAGGGGGACAGAAGAAATTTCCTCCCCATGTGAAAACGGTAAATATGATCTATGCCACCCACATTCCCAAGCGGGAATGAAAGCGTGCACTAAGGGACGTCTATGCGATGGAGCCAGTCACCCCAAAGTTCAACCCATGGTCATCCTGTCCGATCACTTTTGATCGCAGGGACCACCCTACCAGTATCCGTCATGGCGGTTCAGCCGCATTGGTCCTTGACCCAGTCATTGACGGATTCCACCTCACGCGAGTCCTCATGGACGGTGGCAGCAGCCTGAACCTGCTTTATCAGGACACAGTGCACAAAATGGGCATCGATCCCTCAAGGATCAAACCCACCAAAACCACCTTTAAAGGTGTAATTCCAGGTGTAGAGGCCTGTTGTACGGGCTCAATAACAGTGGAAGTGGTCTTCGGATCTCCGGATAACTTCCGAAGCGAGGAGTTAATCTTTGACATCGTCCCTTTCCGTAGTGGCTATCATGAACTAGTTGGATGAACCGCATTTGCTCAATTCAATGCGGTACCACACTATGCATACCTCAAGCTCAAGATGCCAGGACCTCGCGGGGTTATAACAGTTCATGGAAACACAGACCGCTCTCTCCGTACGGAGGAGCATACTGCGGCCCTCGCGGCAGAAGTACAAAGCAGCCTTCTTCGGCAGACCGCCAACTCGGCGATGACAATCCCGGACACCATCAAGTGAGTCTGGAATGCTCTGCAACAGGATCGTCAGACACATCAAGAGCTCGACTAGCAATCCGGCCTCCGTTCGAGTCCCATTCAGGCGGCATTTGTGACGCGTGTACACAATTACGCACTCAAAATACCATGGGCATAGGCGGAGGCGCAACGATGATGCGGTCCACAGTGCGGCTCAACCGTCACGAGACTCGCATACCTTTATCATTTTCTTTCTTTTTTAGGACCCTACTTTCGGGCAGCCCCCTCAGAGAACCCGATCATCGGACTCATCACAGGAGAGAAAACCAAGGAGGCAAGAGGCTTCGCGTACAAGGGAATACCCAGGTGGTCTCTGTTAATGATCGTTATACCTGTTTTACATACCCACATGCAGCCTGCCTTTGGATAGGACATGTCAAATAGTCCTATTTTTGCTTATCGCATTAATTGTACACATATGCTTTGACGTATTATTTAAACAACAGTGGGAAACAATATACAGCATCAGCTTATTTTCTCCATATTTTCCATTGATTGTTTCTTTAATATTGCACCCGTACACTTTGGTATGTTCTGCTTGCCAGGGGCTTTTATTGTGCCCCATAATACGACAAGAAAAGTCCGAACACTTTCGACAATGCGGCACCCCGAACTTATAGGATTATATGCATCAACTCCGAATCATGTCTTGGGTCAATAGTTGGGTTTGCCCGGCTCCCTTGTTTCGGTACCTTACGTTCCGTTATATCGGCTAAGGTAGCGTAGAGAGAACAACTGCGATTGTGTCCCGGTTCTTCCGGACGAGCACCTCAGTAGAGAAAGCCGAAAACTGACTGTCATGATGCGGCGAGAGCTGGTTGCTGTTCGAGAGGTCCTAAATCCTTAAAGATTTTTTTCAGGTGAGGAATCGGCCTTGTCCGATTTAGGCGTGTATAGTGCCCCAAGTTCGGCCTTCCGAATACTAGGGGCTTCGTTGAAATTTAAAATTGTAGACTTTTATGGCTAAGTGAGAGTTATAAAGCCGCATAGTCCGATTGCCTGGTTCGCTGCGCTAAACACCTCCTTAAAGGACCAAAAATTTGGATAAAGAGTGTTTGGGTTTTCCACGAACACCCCAGTACTAGTTACACGGGGGCGGAAGCCGACGACTAGCTTACTTTCAGAATTTTATAAACAACCGCACAGAAGGTAGTATTTTAAATCAAAAACATTACATAACGCACACGAATTCGTTTTCATATTACAGAACGACACGAGTACATTCACTCAAAAATTATGTCCTTGGTACATTCATCGGCCACAAGGCGAGCGCCCTTCATAACTCCATCATAATATTTCTCGGGGTAGCGATGCGACTTACCCTCCGGCGGTCCATCCTTCACCAGCTTCTCCGCATCCATCTTGGCCCAATGCATTTTCGCGCGGGCAAAAGCCCGGCGGGCACCCTCAATACAGACGGAGTGCTTAATAACTTCCAACCGCGGACAAGGATTTACCATCCTCTTTATAAGGCCAAAGTAGCTGTCAGGCAAGGGATCACTAGGCCACAGCCGGACTATGAAGTCCTTCATGGCCAGTTCAGCTGCCTTGTGGAGTTCAACCAATTCTTCAGTTGGTCACTCAAGGGCATTGGGTGTTCGGCCCCAGCATACTGGGACCAGAACAACTTCTCTGTCGAGCTCCCCTCCTCGGCACGGTAGAACTCCATGGCATCCGATATGCTGCGTGGCAGATCTGCGAAGCCCTTGTAGAGCTCCGAATTTGGGTAAGTAAAAGAAATGTCTCCTCCACATGCTTGCTTTGCATAACGAATGCCTTACCCTCCACTATCTTCTTGGCCGCCTGGATTTCCTAGAGGGCCTTTTGGGCTTCGGCCTTGGCGTCTTTCACGCTCTGGAGGGCCTTTGCAAGCTCATACTCTTGCGTCTTGAAGTCACGCTCCAAGGACTCGAATTTCTTGCCGAAGTCCTAGAGCTCTTGTTGTACCTCGCTTACCCGAGCATCCTGTTTTTCACGCTCGGTACGCTCCTTGGCCGCTTTGTCTTCAGCCTCGGATAGCGCTTTCTTCAGGGCCGCCACTTTGGTCGTGGCCCCTATGAAAAATCATGATGCTTTTTGTTAGCGTCACCAATTTTTCTTCCTCTATATGACACACGGACGGGGTATCAGTTACCTTTGTTCTCTTCAAGCTGCCTCTTCATGAGGCTGAGCTCTTCTTCGGCTTGCTTCAGGTCCCGTTTGAGTCCGGCGACCTCCGCAGTGCGGGCAGCAGCGGCCAGCAGCAGCGCCTGCTTATTCACATAGACATGTACTGTTAGAACCCTGCTGATTAAAGTTGACCCTTCGTTTGGCTTTTCTTTCCGAACACCAAACAGAGTATCAAGGGCTACTGTCTATAGGGTGATATTTTCTCACACTTTTGATTACTTACCTCAAAGCCTGTTAGGAGGCTGGTGTAGGCTTCAGTCAATCCGCTTTTGGCGGACCGAACCTTCTCAACCACCATACTCAAAGAGTACGATGCTCTTCGTCAACAGAAGCACTGCGAAGCAGTTCCAACAAATCATCCGATGCCTCCGGCTGGACGGAGGTCATCGGCACGGCCGACTCGCCCTCCCTAGCGAGGGGCCGCCTACTTTAATCCGGAACCTTTAGAGGTTTCGGCGCAGTGTCCGGCTGGGAGCCAGACTTGCTGCGGCTCCCGTCAGTATGACCCATAGGGATCTTACCCCCCATGCGCCCGGCGTCTGAGATTTCGCCCTAGGGCATCTCTAGAACCGTTGCCCCCTGCTCTGGTATCCTTTGGGACAACACCTCAGTGTCGTCCGCGGGCCGTGGGGAGGTGGCGTTGGGAGTGAATCACTATTCATCTTTGATTCACTCAAGGACACATCCGAAGAGGAAACCTAGAGGTGGGACCCGGCCGGACTGCATATGCGTGTACGGCGTTATAACAAACGTGAAGTTAAGACGCATTGAACATATTATAGAGTGCGGATACTTACGATTTCACTAGGGGCTTGCCCCTGGGCAACCACTCCTCCTCGCTGTAGGCGGCCGTGTTGGAGTGATCCGGAAGGGATGTATTTCCCTTCTTCGGCGCCCTAGCCTCCCCCGGTGAGGCGGCTTTCCTTTTCTTCTCCTCCCAGCCCGGGGAGGGGGAATTTCTTCATGTTTCCCCCCATCTCCGAGGGAGGAATCTGCTTTGGCGTCCTCGGACGACGAGTCTATTACGTCCATGCGCCGGAGACCTTTCCTGGTCCCCACGGCCGCGTTCTTGGACCCTTCAGCCTCCCCAGATGGGGCGGCCTTCCTTTTCTTGTCCTCCCCCTCGTCTTCATGGGGGGAGTGCGCATCTTCGTCTTCGGACGAGGCGCCCGATGTAGCCTTGCACCGTAGACCCTTCATAGTCCCCGTAGCCTTCTTCTCCATCACCTTGTATGGTGCCGGAACCAGCATCTCCGTCAGGAGTACGGTTGCTGGGTTTTCAGGCAGCGGAGCCAGACAGTCGATCCGCTCCGCCATCGCCACATATTCCTGTTTTGTCAGCATGGTGACTTCAAATCCTCCCACGAATATGTTGGGAAAGGTACATCTTGTGATGTTTAGAGGGCTTACCGGATTGGCGGGGCGCTGTGCACTGAGTCTGTGGTCCTCGGAAGTGGGAGGAGGTACTTCGGCGGATTTGAATAGAACCTTCCAGACGTCTTCATGCGTCATGTTGAAAAGCTCTCGTAGCATCTGGTGTTCGGCCGGATCGAACTCCCACATATTGAACGCCCATATTTGACACGGGAGAATCCGGCGGACGAGCATGACCTGGACCATGTTGACAAGCTTAATCTTCTTGTCTCTCATATTTTTGATGCAGCTCTGGAGTCCGGTCAGCTCCGCAAGTGCACCCCAGGCCAGTCCCTTCTTTTCCCAGGAGGTGAGCCGCATGGGGATGCTGGATCAGAATTTGGGGGCCGCCGCCCATTTGGCGTCGCGTGGCTCGGTGATGTAGAACCACCCCGACTGCCACCCCTTCACGGTCTCCACGAAGGAACCTTCGAGCCAGGTGACGTTGGGCATCTTGTCCACCATGGCTGCTCCGCACTCAGCTTGTTGGCTGCTTACTATCTTCGGCTTCACGCTGAAGATTTGTAGCCATAGGCCGAAGTGGGGCTTGATGCGGAGGAAGGCCTCACACACGACGATAAACACCGAGATGTTGAGGACAAAATTTGGGGCTAGATCATGAAAATCTAGCCCATAGTAAAACATGAGCCCGCGGACAAATGGGTGAAGTGGAAATCCCAGTCCGCGGATGAAATGAGAGAGGAACACTACTCTTTCCCGAGATTTTGGAGTGGGGGTGATCTACCCCTCCGCCGGAAGCCTGTGCGCGATGTTTGCGGCCAGTTATCCGGCCGCCCGAAGCTTGGTAATGTCCTCCTCCATAACGGAGGAGGCCATCCACTTGCCTCCCACTCCGGACATGTTGCGAATGGTCTTGCAGAGAAGGTGAGAACTTGGGCGCTGGAGCTCAAGGATGCGAGAATGGATGAGTAAAGGAGGAAGAAGGCATTGGTGAAAATGGGGGATCCTTATCCCTTTATAAAGGCGGCAGAAATTGCATGCCTCCCCACTTGCCTATCAAAATCACTCATTTTCCAAGTGCCGCGATTGATGGCACGGTTGGGTTACCCATACCAGTATTGATGAGAATCCCGCGATAAGGGGACACGATCTCTGCTTCGACAAGACGTGCCAAGGAAACCGCCTCGCAATATGTGCGGTGGATGGTTGTGAAAAGAAAACGGTTCGAATAATGACCTAGCCGTGGTGTGATGTCACATTATCTAAAGTTGTCACCATATTAGATTTGTGGAATATTGTTCTCTCTATGGTGGTATGTGAAATTTGTTTTGCAGAGCCGGACACGATTTCAGTGTTCAAAATTTACTTTGGAGTATTTGGAGATGGAACCCGCCTTGCAATGCCGAAGACAATCTGCGCACCGGACTCATCGTCATTGAATCCTGGTTTAGGGGCTACTGAGGGAGTCCTGGATTAGGGGGTATCCGGACAGCCGGACTATATACTTTGGCCGGACTTTTGGACTATGAAGATACAAGATTGAAGACTTCGTCCCGTGTCCGGATGGGACTCTCCTTTGCATGGAAGGCAAGCTTGGCTATTCGGATGTTAGATCTCTTTCTCTGTAAACCGACTCTGTGTAACCCTAGCCCCCTCCGGTGTCTATATAAACTAGAGGGTTTAGTCCGTAGGACAACAACAATCATAATCATAGGCTAGCTTCTAGGGTTTAGCCTCTACGATCGCGTGGTAGATCAACTCTTGTAATACTCATATCATCAAGATCAATCAAGCAGGAAGTAGGGTATTACCTCCATCGAGACAACCCGAACTTGGGTAAACTTCGTGTCCCCAGCCTCCTGTTACCATTAGCCTTAGACGCACAGTTTGGGACCCCCTACCCAAGATCCGCCGGTTTTGACACCGACATGCGCCCTTTCCCTGGTCGCAGGCCCTAGAGGAAGAAAAGGAGAGGGTGCCACCTCATCCTGCCTTTCCCTCTTGGTGGGAGAAAGGAAAATGGGGGGGGGGCACCTCCCCTTCCTTCCCCTCATCGCCAAAAGAAGGAAAGGGGGTGCCGGCCTAGGGAAGGAGCCCAAGTAGGATCCCTCCTACTTGGGGCGCCCCAAGGCTGCTACACTCCCCCTCTCACCTATATATACATGGGGAGGGGGCGTCTAGAACACACACTAACAATTGTTAGCCGTGTGTGGCACCCCCTTCCAAAGTTTACGCCTCCAATCATATTCTCGTAGTGCTTAGGCGAAGCCCTGCGCGGATCACTTCACCATCACCATCACCACGCTGTCATGCTGACGGAACTCATCTAATTCCTCGACACTCTGCTAGATCAAGAGTTTGAGGGACGTCATCGAGCTGAACGTGTGCAGAACTCGGAGGTGTCATACGTTCGGTGCTTGATCGGTCGGAACGAGAAGAAGTTTGACTACATCAACCGCGTTGTCAAACGCTTCCGCTTTCGGTCTACGAGGGTATGTGGACACACTCTTCCCCTCTCATTGCTATGCATCTCCTAGATAGATTTGCGTGAGCATATGATTTTTTTTGAAATTGCATGCTATGTTCCCCAATAGTTGCATCTGAGCCAGGTCTATGCGTAGATGATATGCACGAGTAGAACACAACGAGTTGTGGGTGGTGATCGTCATACTGCTTACCACCAATGTCTTATTTTGATTCGGTGGTATTGTTGGATGCAGCGACCGAGACCAACCTTACACGACCACGTTCATGAGACCGGTTCCACCGACAGAAATGCAACTAGTTTTGCATAAAGGTGGTTGGCTGGTGTCTGTTTCTCCAACTTTATTTGAATTAAATTTGACTGCGGCCGGTCCTTGTTGAAGGTTAAAACAGCAAACTTGATAAATCACCGTTGTGGTTTTGATGCGTAGGTAAGAATGGTTCTTGCTAGAAGCCCATAGCAGCCACGTAAAACTTGCAACAACAAAGTAGAGGACGTCTAACTTGCTATTGCAGGGCATCTTGTGATGTGATATGGTCAAGACATGATGTGATATACGTTGTTGTATGAGATTATCATGTTTTGTAAAAGTTATCGGCAACTGGCAGGAGCCTTATGGTTATCGCTTTATTGTATGAAATGCAAACGCCATGTAATTGCTTTACTTTATAACTAAGCGGTAGCGATAGTTGTAGACAATAGTTGGCGAGACGACCACGATGCTACGATGGAGATCAAGGTGTCGAGCCGGTGACGATGGAGATCATGATGATGCTTTAGAGATGGAGATCAAAAGCACAAGATGATGATGGCCATATCATGTCACATATTTTGATTGCATGTGATGTTTATCTTTTATGCATCTTATTTTGCTTAGTACGGCGGTAGCATTATAAGATGATCCCTTAACTAAATTTCAAGGTATAAGTGTTCTCCCTGAGTATGCACCATTGCTACAGTTCTTCATGCTGAGACACCACGTGATGATCGGGTGTGATAGGCTCTATGTTCACATACAACGGGTGCAAGACAGTTTTGCACATGCGGAATACTCGACTTAAACTTGACGAGCCTAGCATGTACAGACATGGCCCTGGCACACTGGAGACTGAAAGATCGAACGTGAATCATATAGTAGATATGATCAACATAGAGATGTTCACCATTGATGACTACTCCATCTCACGTGACGATCGGACATGGTTTAGTTGATTTGGATCACGTATCATTTAGGTGACTTGAGGGTTGTCTATTGCTGTCTACTACACAACCTTCTTCTTGTAGATATTGTTGGGCCTCCAAGTGCAGAGGTTTGTAGGATAGTAGCAAATTTCCCTCAAGTGGATGACCTAAGGTTTATCAATCCGTGGGAGGCATAGGATGAAGATGGTCTCTCTCAAACAACCCCGCAACCAAATAACAAAGAGTCTCTTGTGTCCCCAACACACCCAATACAATGGTAAATTGTATAGGTGCACTAGTTCGGCGAAGAGATGGTGATACAAGTGCAATATAGATGGTAGATATGAGTATTTGTAATATGAAATTATAAAAAAACAGCAATGTAACAAGTGATAAAAGTGAGCGTAAACGGTATTGCAATGCTAGGAAACAAGGCCTAAGGTTCATACTTTCACTAGTGCAAGTTCTCTCAACAATAATAACATAATTGGATCATATAACTATCCCTCAACATGCAACAAAGAGTCACTCCAAAGTCACTAATAGTGGAGAACAAACAAATATATTATTGTAGGGTACGAAACCACCTCAAAGTTATCCTTTCTGCTCGATCTATTCAAGAGCCCGTAGTAAAATAACACGAAGCTATTCTTTCCGTTCGATCTATCATAGAGTCCATACTAGAATAACACCTTAAGACACAAATCAACCAAAACCCTAATGTCACCTAGATACTCCAATGTCACCTCAAGTATCCGTGGGTATGATTATACGATGCATCACACAATCTCAGATTCATCTATTCAACCAACACAAAGTACTTCAAAGAGTGCCCCAAAGTTTCTACCGAAGAGTCAAGACGAAAACGTGTGCCAAACCCCTATGCATAAGTTCATTGAACCCACAAGTTGATCACCAAAACATACATCAAGTAGATCACGTGAATATCCCATTGTCACCACAGATAAGCACGGCAAGACATACATCAAGTGTTCTCAAATCCTTAAAGACTCAACCCGATAAGATAACTTCAAAGGGAAAACTCAATCCATTACAAGAGGGTAGAGGGGGAGAAACATCATAAGATCCAACTATAATAGCAAAGCTCGCGATACATCAAGATCGTATCACCTCAAGAACACGAGAGAGAGAGAGAGATCAAACACATAGCTACTGGTACATACCCTCAACCCAGAGGGTGAACTACTCCCTCCTCATCATGGAGATCGTCGGGATGATGTAGATGGCCACCAGTGAGGGATCCCCCCTCCGACAGGGTGCCGGAACAGGGTCCTGATTGGTTTTTGGTGGCTACAGAGTTTTGCGGTGGCGGAACTCCCGATCTATTGTGTTCCTTGATGTTTTAGGGTATATGGATATATATAGGTGAAAGAAGTCGGTCAGGGGAGCCACGAGGGGCCCATGAGGGTGGGGGGCGCGCCCAGGGGGGTAGGGCGCGCCTCCCTGCCTCGTGGCCACCTCGAAGCTTCCCTGACGTCTACTCCAAGTCTCCTCGATTGCTTCCGTTCCAAAAATAACTCTCCCGAAGGTTTCATTCCGTTTGGACTCCGTTTGATATTCCTTTTCTGCGAAACACTGTAATAGGCAAAAACAGCAACTTGGATTGGGCCTCCGGTTAATAGGTAAGTCCCAAAAAATAATATAAAAGTGTATAGTAAAGCCCATTAATCATCCAAAATAGATAATATAATAGCATGAAGACTTCATAAATTATAGATTCGTTGGAGACGTATCATCTAAGTGGGAGTTCTTAAGTAATTTGATTAATTGAACTTAATTTATCATGAACTTAGTCCTGATAGTATTTGCAAATTATGTTGTAGATCAATGACTCGCGTTATAGCTCCCCTATGTTTTTTTGTTCCTAGAGAAAACTAAGTTGAAAGATGATAGTAGCAATAATGCGGACTGGGTCGGTGATCTGAGGATTATCCTCATTGTTGCATAGAAGAATTATGTTCTTGATGCACCACTAGGTGACACACCTATTGCAGGAGCAGATGTAGGCGTTATGAATGTTTGGCAAGCTCGATATGATGACTACTTGATAGTTTAGTGCACCATGCTTTACGTCTTAGAAATGGGACTTCAAAAATGTTTTGAACGCCATGGAGCATATGAGATGTTCCAAGAGCTGAAATTGGTATTTCAGGCTCATGCCCGTATCGAGAGGTAAGAGACCTCTGACAAGTACTTTGCCTATAAGATGGAGGAAAATAGCTCAGCTAGTGAGCATGTGCTCAGAATGTCTGGGCACTACAATCGCTTGAATCAAGTGGGAGTTAATCTTCCAGATAAGATAGTGATTGACAGAGTTCTCTAGTCACTATCACCAAGCTACTATAAATTCGTGATGAACTATAATGTGCAAGGGATAACAAAAAAGATTCCCGAGCTCTTCGCGATGCTAAAATCGGCAAAGGTAGAAATCAAGAAAGAGCATCAAGTGTTGATGGTTAACAATACCACTAGTTTCAAGAAAAAGGGCAAAGGGAAAGAAAGGGAACTTCAAGAAGAATGTCAAGAAAGTTTTCACTCACGTGAAGAAGCCCAAAGCTGGACCTAAGCCTGAAACTGAGTGCTTCTACTATAAAGGAAATGATCACTTGAAGCAGAACTACCCCAAATATTTTGGGGGTAAGAAGGATGGTAAAGTGAACAAAGGTATATTTGATATACATGTTATTGATGTGAACTAGTGCTCGTAGTAGCCCCTGGGTATTTGATACCTGTTCGGCTACTAAGATTAGTAACTCGAAACAGGAGTTACAGAATAAATGGAGACTAGTTGAGGGTGAAGTGATGATGTGTGTTGGAAGTGGTTCCAAGATTGATATGATCATCATTGCACACTCCCTATACTTTTGGGATTAGTGTTGAACCTAAATAAATGTTATTTGGTGTTCGCGTTGAGCATGAACAAGATAGGATCGTGTTTATTGCAATACGGTTATTCATTTAAAACAGAGAATAATTGTTATTATGTTTACATGAATAAAACCTTCTATGGTCATACACCAAATGTTAATGGTTTATTGAATCTCGATCGTAGTGATACACATATTCATAATATTGATGCAAAAAGATGCAAAGTTGATAATGATAGTGCAACATACTTGTGGCACTACCGTTTAGGTCATATTGGTTTAAAACGCATGAAGAAACTCCATGATGATGGACTTTTGGAATCACTTGATTATGAATCATTTGATACTTGCGAACCATGCCTCATGGGCAAGATGACTAAAACTCCGTTCTCCTGAACAATGGAGCGAGCCAATCACTTATTTGTAATAATACATACCGATGTATGTGGTCCGATGAGAGTTGAGGCACGCGGCGGGTATCGTTACTTTCTCACCTTCACTCATGATTTAAGTAGATATGAGTATATCTACTTGATGAAACACAAGTCTGAAACATTTGAAAACTTTAAAGAATTTCAGAGTGAAGTGGAGAATCATCGTAACAAGAAAATAAAGTTTAAACAATCTGATCGTGGAGGTGAACATTTGAGTTACGAATTTGGCCTTCATTTAAAACAATGTGGAATAGTTTCAAAACTCACGCCACCTGGAACACCACATCATAATGGTGTGTCCGAATGGCGTAACCGTACTTTATTAGATATGGTGCGATCTATGATGTCTCTTACCGATTTACCACTATCGTTTTGGGGTTATGCATTAGAGACAACTGCATTCACGTTAAATAGGGCACCGTCTAAATTCGTTGAGACGACACCGTATGAACTGTGGTTTGGCAATAAACCTAAGCTGTCGTTTCTTAAAGTTTAGGGTTGTGACACTTATGTCAAAAGGCTTCGGCCTGATAAGCTCAAATCCAAATAGGAGAAGTGCGTATTCATAGGACCCTAAGGAAATAATTGGGTATACTTTCTAACAGAGATGCGAAGGCAAGATCTTTGTTGCCAAGAATGGAAACTTTCTAGAGAAGGAGTTTCTCTCGAAAGAAGTGAGTGGGAGGAAAGTAGAACTTGATGAGATAATTATACCTTCACTCAATTTGGAAAGTAGCTCACCAGAGAAATCTGTTCCCATGATGCCTACACCAACTAGAGAGGAAGATAATGATGATGAGCATGAAACTTAAGATCAAGTTACTACCGAACCTCGTAGGTCAACCAGAACACAATCGACACCAGAGTGGTATGGTAATCCTGTTCTGAAAGTCATGTTACTAGACCATGGCAAACCTACGAACTATGAAGAAGCAATGATGATCCTAGATTCTAATAAATGACTTGATGCCATGAAAGCTGAGATAGGATCCATGTATGAGAACAAAGTGTGGACTCTGGTGGATTTGCCCGATGATCGACGACCCATAGAGAATAAATGGATCTTCAAGAAGAAGACTGACGCTGATGGTAATGTTACTCTATATAAAGCTCGACTTGTCGCAAAAGGTTTTCGACAAGTTCAAGGAGTTGACTACGATGAGACTTTCTCACCCGGTGCGATGCTTAAGTCTGTCTGAATCATGTTAGCAATTGCTGCATTTTATGATTATGAAATCTAGCAAATGGATGTCAAAACTGCATTCCTTAATGGATTTCTAAAAGAAGAGTTGTATATGATGCAACCAGAAGGTTTTGTCGATGCTAAAGGTGCTAACAAAGTGTGCAAGCTCCAGCGATCCATCTGTGGACTGGTGCAAGCATCTCGAAGTTGGAATATATGCTTTGATGAGGTGATCAAAGCATATGGTTTTGTACAGACTTTCAGAGAAGCCTGTATTTACAAGAAAGTGAGTGGGAGCTCTACAACATTTCTAATATTATATGTGATGACATATTGTTGATTGGAAATGATGAAGAATTTCTGGATAGCATAAAAGGATACTTGAATTAAAGTTTTTCAATGAAAGACCTCGGTGAAGCTGCTTATATATTGGGCATCAAGATCTATAGAGATAGATCAAGACACTTAATAGGACTTTCACAAAGCACATACCTTGACAAATTTTTTAAGAAGTTCAAAATGGACCAGTCAAAGAAAGGGTTATTGCCTGTGTTGCAAGGTGTGAAATTGAGTTAGACTCAATGTCCGACCACTGCAGAAGATAGAGAGAAAATGAAAGTCATTCCCTATGCCTCAGCCATAGGTTCTATCATGTTGTGTACTAGACCAGTTGTGTGCCTTGCTATGAGTTTGGCAAGGGGGTGCAATAGTGATCCAGGAGTGGATCACTGGACAGCGGTCAAAATTATCCTTAGGTACCTAAAGAGGACAAAGGAAATGTTTCTCGATTATGGAGGTGACAAAGGGTTCGTCGTAAAGGGTTACGTCGATGCAAGCTTTAACACTGATCCAGATGACTCGGAGTCTCAATCTGGGTACATATTGAAAGTGGGAGCAATTAGCTAGAGTAGCTCCATACAAAGCTTTATAGACATAGAAATTTGCAAAATACATACGGATTTGAATGTGACAGACCCGTTGACTAAGCCTCTCTCACAAGCAAAACATGATCACACCTTAGTACTCTTTGGGTGTTAATCACATGGCGATGTGAACTAGATTATTGACTCTAGTAAACCATTTGGGTGTTCGTCACATGGCGATGTGAACTATGGGTGTTAATCACATAACAATGTGAACTATTGGTGTTAAATCACATGGCGATGTGAACTATATTATTGACTCTAGTGCAAGTGGGAGACTGAAGAAAATATACCCTAGAGGCAACAAATAAAGTTTTTATTTTATATTTACTTATTTCATGATAAATGTTTATTATTCATGCTAAAATTGTATTAAACTGGAAACTGGATACATGTGTGGATACATAGACAAAATATTGTGTCCCTAGTAAGCCTCTACTAGACTAGCTCGTTGATCAAAGATGGTTAAGTTTGCTAACCATAGACATGTGTTGTCATTTGATAAACGGGTTCACATCATTAGGAGAATGATGTGATGGACAAGACCCATTCGTTAGCTTAGCATTATGATAGTTCAGTTTAATTGCTATTGCTTTATTCATGTCAAATACATATTCCTCCGACCATGAGATTATGCAACTCCCGGATACTGAAGGAATGCCTTGTGTGCTATCAAGTGTCACAACGTAAATGGGTGATTATGAAGATGCTCTGGAGGTATATTCAAAGGTGTTTTTTGGGTTGGCAGAGATCGATATTACGATTTGTCACTCCGACTATCGGAGAGGTATCTCTGGGTCGGCCCTCTCGGTAATACACATCATAAGAAGCCTTGCAAGCAAAGTGACTAATGAGTTAGTTGCAAGATGATGTTGTGCCCCTTTCCCTGGCCGCGGTCCCTAGAGGAAGGAAAGGAGAGGGCGCCACCTCCTCCTGCCTTGCCCCCTTGGTGGGAGAAAGGAAAAGGGGGGAGGGTGCCACCTCCTCCTTCCTTCACCTCATCGCCAAAAGAAGGAAAGCGGGCGTCGGCCTAGGGCAGGAGCCCAAGTAGGATCCCTCCTACTTGGTGCGCCCCAAGGCTGCTACCCTCCCCCTCCCACCTATATATACATGGGGAGGGGCGTCTAGAACACACACCAACAATTGTTAGCCGTGTACGGCGCCCCCTCCACAATTTACGCCTCCGGTCATATTCTCGTAGTGCTTAGGCGAAGCCCTGCGTGGACCACTTCACCATCACTGTCACCACACCGTCGTGCCTCGACACTCTGCTGGATCAAGAGTCCGAGGGACGTCATCGAGCTGAACGTTTGCATAACTCGGAGGTGTCGTACGTTCAGTGCTTGATCGATCAGAACGAGAAGAAGTTTGACTACATCAACCGCATTGTCAAAGGCTTCCGCTTTCAGTCTACGAGGGTACGTAGACACACTCTTCCCCTCTCGTTGCTATGCATCTCCTAGATAGATCTTGCTGGAGCATAGATTTTTTTTTGAAATTGCATGCTACGTTTCCCAACACTAGGACCACTCCAATAGAGATTAACACTTCCCCAAGTGTCGAGATTGGGAAAAGAGCAGGTTTTTCCCCAACTTGAACCCAGGGAAACCAAAGAAGAGCTACTTTCGCCCATTTGTTGAGCGAAAAGAAGATTTCAATAAGAAGAATGCATGAAGAGATTGAGATGTTTGGATCTTGGCACTCTCACCTCATACGACTCTGTCCTGGAATCTGGAACCCCCCTTTTTCTTTGACCAACGAGTCCTCGAACCCATGGGGGTCGAGCCCGAGATACCGCCATAGTGCAATGGGTCTTTCAAGGATCGAATTGGGCGTGATCTGGCCCTCATCCTCAAGGACGATGGGGATAAGCTTTATCGTCGAGAGGGAAACAACCTAGATCACCAACTAAGGCCCCTAAATGACCTCCCAGTGAGTCTAGGATACTGTCACCTAGGAAGTGTGAACTTCAAAATAAAATCCATGTCATGGACTCACTTGTGGTTAATATGTTCCCACTCTTTATTTTTTGCTCACCTTTCTAGCCACTTTTCTTTTTGAGAAAGTTTCAAGCGCCCCATTTCCCCCTTTTTTGGAAAATTTTATTTTGTGAAACACTAGAAGAAAATGACTCTCTAAAACTTTGTGGGTTGCCTCAAAGGCTTAAAATTCTCAATTAACCATTCCTCTAGGATCCCAAGGTATATCAATGCAAATTTAAGTTATCAAATATTTGGATCTAAGTCGTGAGTATATGGTAGCATAGATCATGTAACAATGAAATATAACCCTCTTCCTTTGCATTGCCATGTCATAAGAGAACAATTCATGAATATAGAGTAAATGCTAATGCCAATTTCTTGTAATTTTAGTGTATTAGAAACATAGAGAGGCCCGTCATTTCTTCCTTTATTAGAGTAATTATAGAGTAGCAACAAAGTTAATTATATAACTTTCATTAGTAGCATCATGAGAATAAGTAAGTTGCGAGCCACCAATATAATTCTTAACAAAAGCAAACTTCTCTTATATAGTGTAGTTGGGGGAGTTCAAAAGCATAATAGGATTATAAAGTGTGGGTGCAACACTAATAATTTTATTCTTATCGCAAATAACAATAGTATAGTCATCTCTATGTATCATAGGGGAATCATGGCCTTCAATATAGCAAGCATGAAAGTCATCAAAAATAGTTTTTTCACCTAATGAGTTCAAAGGATCATGTATTTCATTTCTTCCTCTAGTAAGCATGGAGGTTCATAAAGCACTTCAAAAGTTTCTTCCAAATGGTGCTAGCTTGTGAACAATTTTGCCCCATCACCTGTTTTAGTTGCTTACTGTGTTGAGACTCCCATTCAAGGCAATAGGATGGACGAAGAGTGATGCTAGATCGCCCATCTGCTCATTTGACAACAGGATTTGAAGGATTCTTCTCACTTCCACTTCTCAAAAGATCTCACATATCTGAAAGCAACTTTGTCCCATTCCATGGCTAAGAGCATCTCCAGCCGCTCGCCCCCCCAGGGCGGCGAAAAAAGCCGCCTGGGGGTGAACCGACGCAAGTTTGGCGCTTGGGGGCGACTCGGCCCCCAGTCGTCGCCCACCAGGTCGCCCTGAGTTCAGCGAAATTACGTAGAAACTTGTGCAAACACTACAAAAACAATACACTTCCGTGATGATACGTGTTTGTCACAGTAGGTCGCGTTTTCTATCATGCATGTACATCCATGACGATTTTATGACAGAATCAAGATAGTCATACCTGTGCTATCGTAGAAGTGTTCCATGACATTACCAAAATTATAATCACGGAAGTGTCCACTTCCATGACGATAAATCGCGCGTCAGAGAAGTGCTTTCGTCAAGGGTGACCGACACGTGGCATCCACCGTAACGGAACGCCATTAAGCTATCGGGTCGGGTTTTGGATTCGATAACCCGTTAACAGCCTGGACCAATGGGGATTTTCCATGTGTAAAATCATCATTGGCTGGAGGAAACACGTGTCGGCTCATCATTGAGACAGATGTCATCCAGTCATTGGACAGAAGGCGCCTATGATACGTCGACACGTGGCACGGCCCAATAGAGGCCCATTCCTGTGAAAAGGCCGGCCCATGGAAAGCCTGTTAACGGCCTGTTCGCATATAGCCCATTTACAGCCTGCTAACCCAAGGCCCGTTACGCCCTATCCGAATTAGGCCCAGTAGCGTCATCTGGGCCATCCAATATGATTCCAGCCCGTTTTCACTTCTGGCCCATGTATGGCCCATGATGTCTTCTGGGCCATATGAGTCCCTTTGTAACTCTTGGCCCATTAACGGCCTGTGGTTAAACTGGCCCGCGATGAACAGTGTATCACTTTATACCCATTAACGACCCGTGGTGAAACTGGCCCGTAATGAACAGTGCATCACTTTATACCCATTAATGGCCCGTTATTCTGTTGGGCCGTTTCTAGCCCATGTTATCTTTTGGCCTTCTCAGAGCCCATTTATTCTTGGGCTCATTTCCAGCATTCGTTTACTTACGGCCCGTTACTGTCATTTTCAGCTTGTGGGCTAAATTCAGCCCGAGGTTACAGTCGGCCCGTTTGTGGCCCGTTAATACGTTGGGCTGTTTTCATAGCGTCATCAAATACAGCCAATTAACGATGACCCGTTATGGTCGGCTCATGAACATACGATTCCAACTCTAGCCCGTTTACGGCCATAATGCGGTCTGTTATTGGCCCATGTTTGGCCAACCGATCATACGGCCCGTACAAGGCCCATTGATGATACGACCCGTAGAAGGCCCATTGATGATACGACCCGTAGAAGTCCCATTGTGTCTACGACCCATATAAGGCCCATTGTTTCTATGACCCATAGGAGGGAAATGGTAACTACAGTAAATATGTAGCCCATGGTTATTGTGGCCTAGTTTTAAAAAATAGGTTATTGCGGCCACTAGCAAACCGCGGAAAAAGAACTGCACTGACTACAAGCAAACAAATAAACAAGACAATAAGGAAATAAATAAGCAAGCAACTTACGCTAGGCTATCACGGCTATTACACATATTACATCCACTGGGCATCAAAGTTCGCCACCAGTGCAAATATAGGGAACACAACAGCATATAAACGCCGCAACAAAACAAGTCCAGAACTGAAACCACTTTAGAAGAGCTCAAGAAACAATATCCTGGGTACCCATAATGCTGGCAAGATGCTTAACAAGCTTATTAACTTTCTCTTGTTTGGCGGTTAAATCCTCCAGCGCTTGCTGTTGCACCAGGAAGTATGCATCTGAATTCTGCAGGGACTTCCTGAGTCCTTCAGCTTCCTGTCACAGCACATCTGATCGATGTCTTTCAACTTGAAGTTGAGACTCAAGAAGCCGAACTGATTCAGGCAACGAGTTTGAAGAGCTGGTGCCAGCAGTAGTAGCCAGCAACTCGAACACTACATCAAGACAGGACTTTGGGTTTGTCTCAGTGTCTTTAATATAGTTTTTATCAGCTTTCTTGGAGACCAACAGGGATGTCTCACTATCTTGAACCTTATCTGCATTACTTCCTTTACCATTGCATAACGGTGTACTCTTCTCCAATATTTTATCCGCGTTCTAAAAGAGAAACAAACAAACACATCACAGGTTTACAATGTAGTATATGAAACTCATTTTGGTAAACCAGTTCAGTAGTAAGGTGGACAGGATAACAACATGAAACAAACATATATCTATGTAGTATGGTCACTGTACTGTCTATATCATTCTAGTTTATGTTTCCAAATCAAGATAGATACAGTTTGAATCATATCTATTTAAGTCAAAGCAGCATAGACAGAATATAAGTGTGGGAAACTACATAGCAATAACAACACTTGTAATGTGCATGGCATGAGAACATAACTGTTTATTCAATTGAAACTGAAATCAACATAGAGCAAATTACAACAGCAAACAGCCAAACACATTAAAGAAACAGGTTTAAAACATACCTGTTGCGCCATTGGAGTTTCAATTGCATCCTTCAAATTTGAAATTAGTTGGTATGAGTAAATACAGTGATGCAAGAGCAAAGTAGTATGAACCATAGCTACGGAACCTGACCTGAGAACAATTCTTCTTCTGCTTTAAGCGTTGACTTGGGGTTCGCAGTGGTGGTCCTCGTGCTTTGGGCACTGTAGTTGCCTTACTAAGTGCTCACGTTTGGGTGCTCTATGGTGGAGATGGTGCTGTGTCAACGGGAACTGGGTTACTATCTGCTAGGGTTGGGGTTAGGAGGGGTGTAGCTGGTTCTCTGTCCAACTGGGTAGGGTTACAATCTGCATGAGTCTGGGTTATGTGTGGTGGGGCTGGTTCTTGGGCAAGTACAACCGTGGTTCTATCTGCATCGGCAGGTAGCATGATCTTTCCCGAAGACCGTGTTTTTACTCCAACAGATACTGCCATCACTCCCTCCAATTGAAATGGCTGATAAACAAGAAAAGTAATTGAATTTACAGACATTGTAAGATAGACAGGTGCAATGGATAGTAGGGAAGAAAATAGGGCATGAAATAATTCACATTTATGTTGTCTAACCAAACAGAATAGCAGGACATAATTTCACATATATGATGGCTAATTAAACAGGATAGCATGACACAATTTCACATGTATGATGGCTAACTAAACAGGATAGAATGACATACTTCAAAATATGATGACTATGTAAATAGGATGACATGATATAACTATACGATGTGTCTATTAAAGTGGTTGGTATGCCATAAATCACAAACATGTCGTCGATGGAAACATGATGGCATGCTATAATTCATGGATAGAATGACATAATTCAAAATATGATGACTATGTAAACAGGATGAGATGATATAACTATATTGTCTTTAGAAAATGGATTGGCATGCCATAATTCGGATACATGTTGTCTATGTAAACATCATGGCATGACATAATTCAAATATATGATTTATATACTAAGGAAGTGAGCAGAGGGCAATCACATATATGATGTGTCAACTAAGGAGATGGCATTCAATATTGTGTATATGATGTAAAAACTAAGCATTGCAATACAACATATGCATGATATGAGTAATATAACCCTGCCAAGTTTGAGCATACACCTCAGGGGGATAATAGGACTGGTCATCTGCCTCTAAATCCTCCTCTGAAGAGCTATCTGTAACCAGCAAGATATCTGCTTCAGCAGGTAGCATTGTCTGCTCTGAAGACCTTGTTTTCACTCCAGATTTCTCCATCACCAATTCAAATGGCTGATGCATAGGAAGATCAGTTGAATATACGAACATTTTCGACAAAAGCAATGAGAAATACAAAAAAAGGATGGCATGATATAATTCACATATATGACGCTTGCCTAAACAGCATGGCATTGCATAATTCACATACATGATGCCTTGCAACAAGATAACATTGCATAATTCACATATATAATGTCTTGCAACAAGATGGCATTGCATAATTCACATATATGGTAATTAGACACTAAACAGGTGGCATTCACACAAAGCATGTCTAAACTAAGCAAATGACATAGCAATGCAAGATACCATACGCATGATATGAGCAACATAACCCTGCCAAGTTAGAGCATACACCTCGGGGGGGGGGGGATATGAATGTTCATCTGTCTCTAAATCCTCCTCTGAGGAGCTATCAGTAACCAGCAAGACATGCGCTTCGTTAGATAGCATTGTCTGCTCTGAAGACCTTGTTTCCAATCCAGATTTTTCCATGACCGTGCCAAATGGCTGATGCACAGGAAGAGTAATTGAATGTACTAAAATTGTTGACAAATTTAACACGTAATAAAAAATGAGGGCATGATATAATTCACATATAAGATGACTGGCTAACTAGGGTGGCATTGCAAAATTCACATATATGATGCCTGGCTAAACAAGATGGCATTGCATGATTCACATATACGATAAAGAAACTAAAAAGATGGCATTGACACAAAGCATGTCTAAACTAAGCAGATGACATCTTTAATGTATACAGTAAGCAATGCAAGGCACCATATGCATGATATTACCAACATCAGCATGCCAAGTTAGAGGAAAGACCTCATGGGGTAAATAGGAGTGGTCTTCTCCTTCTGAATCCCCCTCAAAATAGTTATCTTCCTCTTAATTATGATCCGAAATGGGTGGAGGGAGGGATGCCTTTGCGTCCACCATGGAGCGACATCTCCATGAAATTTTATTGCCATGCAAGGCTCGTCTCTTTTGCTCTACATGATCACTTCCATTGTGTACAATAACTGGCATGCATAGGAATAAAATATAGTGAGATTATGTAAGGAGTGCATACACAAATCCAGAGTGATGGTAGCAAACTGTGGATAGACCCAAAACCAATGACAGCAGGCAGATGCTAGCTTTAGTTAAAAAATACAGATAATGGCTCCTTTAATGTTTGTTTGCACCCAACATGAAACTCATAGTATATACCCGAGATTAACCAGATAGTAGACAGATAGTACTGATTGCTGCCCCAATATGTACCCCACAACCATTTTAAAACTCAAGTTTCAGCATTAGTTTGGACCTGACTCGGAGTCTAATAGGTGAACACGACGATAATGTAGCATGTCATCATATTAAGCGATGCATAATGTAAGCAGCCACGGAAGAGTGCGACCTCTCTTGCAGACCCGTGTAGTGCTCAAGGTCATCTGCTTAGTTGATGATGGTAATGTAGTTGTCGTGGTTGCCGGTGGGAGGGAAGAAGACCTGAGGCGGTGAAAGATAGTCTGGAGAGCGGATCCCTGCTGTGGTGAACCCTTCCGTCGTTGGAGAAGCTGAGCTGGGGTGGAACACAATGCTGCAGGAGTAGGACAAACCACACAAGGTTTTCTTTGACACATATCTGTAACAGAAGTAATTGAGTAAGGGCTTGTTTGAATTTGAGGATTCTAACAATGCAGGGATAGGAAATAAACAGGAATAGGATAGGAATGCACGTGCAAAACAGAGAATTTAAAAACACATGATTTCTGCCAATCTGGGTGTTTGATTCACAACAATTGGAAGATCACAGGATGCAAAGAAGCATGGTGAGATTAAGTCAAACCACAAGAAAATGTACGGTTATAATGCTATTATACTACTATCTCTTAGTCTTGTGCTTCATGAATAGGAATTTGAAAAGGAGGACAAGTGAAAATTAAAATTCCTACATTTTTTCTTTCAAGGAGACACTAAAGGAACAAATCCTACAATTTTCCTTTGCTCCATTCCTTTGAACCAAATTCATGAATAGTAGTACCATAGGAAACTTTCCAATTCCTATGTTTTTCATTCACTTTTCCTTTCAAGCACTGGCGATTCTAGTAGGCAGGCTTGAGGAAGGAGAAGCCTACACTAAAAAAATGTTTTTGTGCTACTTCTATTACTTTGGACCCAGGTCACTGCCCTACTAGCTCAACTCACAGGGCCATCGACAAATGCACAACTCAAACGCGCAGAGATAAATAATGATGGCGTTCAAGAGAGTCCATCACGGATAGCTAAATTGCCTGGTACCTCACTGCTTGTCATATAGAAGGTTAAAATAATCGTATTTCCCATTACTACGTGTGCTCAGTGGACAATATATATAAATTGTAGAGTAAAAAAGAGATGCAACAAGTGTACAACCTCTTTGGCGAAGCCATGTTGATCTCAGCGTGATTGGGTTGGCCGGTGAGGATGCTTCGGCTGACTTGGCTGTCGGAGGAGGGGAAGAAGATCTTAGGAGTCTGGAGATGGAGCCCGAGGTACTTCTCCGCTGTGATGGAGGGTTTCATCGTTGGAGGAGCTCCCGTGAGTTGTACGACGCAAAGGCTGAAGCAGGACAAGAGAGACAACGTAAACCTGAGTGGAAATCTAATAGTATCTCCAATACATGATGTAAAATACATAACCACAAAGTTCTAGATGTAAAATACATCAGCCGCTCATCTCTGATCTTAGCTGTCGAAACTGAATTTAACTGTCGAAACTGAACTTAACTATCGAAACTGAATTTTGCTGTCGAAACTGAATTTTACTGTCGAAACTGAACGCACTAGCAAGGTGAGGCTACACGTCAATCGACTGACTTTTTCATCTCTGGTCAGTCGATTATGCACCCGTTGGATACGAAATCAAAGGCCTACAGTTCATCTTCAACCTCCACCCCCTGAGCCACCAGCCACCACCAGCCAAACAGCAGCCCCCCGCCGCCCGCGGCCGGCGGTGCGCCGTCCCGCCTGCCCCTAAAACACTCCCCACCACCGGTCCGCCGCCGCCCAGGACATCCCTCTAGCCCCCCCCGTGCCGAGCTTTTTCTCCGGCGATCCCCACGCCACCGCCCCACCACCGCCCCACCCTTGTCACATCCCTAGTTCTGGTTTGCTCTGAGCTAGCTAGTCATGTGTTGCATCATGTTTAAATTCTTTTGAAATTGAAATGGGGTCTGATCAAACCCTAGCACCAGATCAAATCAAATAGGTTCAACATAAAATCATTTTCAATGAACCTGAAATGCCCTTCTAAAATGTCCATCATTTTTGCCTTGGGTTAGAGCCTCTGCCAAAATTGGTTCACATTTTTCTAGGACACCTAAGGTCACTGAATTAAAGCATATGCTATTTGCAATTGGGCATTTAAATGCTATATATTATTTTAATTGCTCAATTAATTCCGAACTTAAGTGTGGGCTGTTAGGAATAATCCTAATAGAGCCCATAACTATTTTCAGGATTTTTGGAAATGTTTTGGTATGTTTAATAAAGCTCAGAAGTTACAAAAAAATAGAAAACAGATTTTACTTAGAAGAGAGAGAGAGAGAGAGAGAGAGAGAGAGAGAGAGAGCGAGAAAGGCCACGAGCCAGTTAACTGGCTGGGCCAGCCCACCTGGCCCATGCCAGTCATCACCTACCTCTGCCAGTAGGCAGAGGAGGGAGATAGCGCACGAACGCGCGAGGCGCCACGCCTCCTCCCTGCTCGTCTGCCTCACCAGCGCCTCGAAGCAACTCCGCGGTGCCGCCCCGATCCCCTGGACACCTCACTTCCCCATAGCTCTCTCCCTCGTTCTCTCCTCGTGATGGCCGACGCAGCAGCGCCGTGCCGCCGTGGTAGCCGCAGCCACCGTCGCCCCCTCGCCTCCCCGACGTGTTCCCGAGCTTCGCCGCCGTCCGCTTCACCGAGCTAGCCGAGCCCCGAGCGCTCGCGCGCCCCAGAGACACCGCCTCGACCTCGTCTTCACCGACTGTCTCCGGAGATCCCCCTCGCCGCCCCCTCGCCGTCCAACCTCCTCCAAGCTCACCGTCCATCTCCCTGGAACCGTTGTTAGCTCCTGCCCCTTCTCCCCCTCTCCATTTGCCTTCTCGTGCACCACAGCGACCACACTGAGATTGCCGCACCCGCCGTCGCCTCTGCTTATCGCCATCGTGGCCACAGCCATGTTAGCTTGAAACTGAGCACGCCACCGCACCCACCGCATCCCCAGGAGCCATAACACCACTCCACGCACGTCGCCGGCCGCACCAGCACCTGCCACCACCACCGTTTGACGCGCCGCCTCGCGGGCGTTCCAACGAGCGCAACCCCGCCTCCTCTCGTCGTTGGAATCGCCGGGATGAGCGACGCCGCCGCATTGGATGGTCGCCGGCGGCCTAACTCCGGCAAAGCTAACGTGGCGCGATTAGATTAGGTCTAATCCACCCACTAACTACCACCACAGTCACTGAGAGTGGACCCCGCCATGTTAATTAACCATGGGGTAAACCCCTGTTTAGACTTAAGCTAACCAAAGTGGCCCCACGTGTCAGCTTTGACCAAGCTGACGTGGCCATTGACTGGTCCCACCAGCCAGTGACCTAAACTAGCACTGAGTCACTGACCAGTGGGCTCCACTTGTTTGATTTGACCTGGAGCAGGTATGTTGACCTGCTCAGGTGAGCATGACGCAATGATGACGCAGTTAATCATTTTATAGATTGAAAATAATTCAGAAAAATCCAGAAAAAGGGTTAAACTTCAATAATTCATAGAAAATTATCTGTAACTCCAAATTAGATAAATTATATATGAAAAATGATCAGAAAATTCCAATCTATCCATCTATACTGGTTTCGTGCATGTTAGAACAACTTATGACTACTGTTTAGGACAAATGAAATGAATGGCATTTAAATAACCACATGTGGAGTTTGAATTTGAATCTTGGATTCAAACCAGCTTCATTTAACCTGTTGCTAGTTGCATTAGCCCAAATCACAGCATATTAACATGTCATGATCATGCATCATATTGTGCATTGCATTGATTGTGTTCTTCCTTGTTTGCCGGTATTTGTCCCCTCTCAGTTGACGACGTTCCGACGATGAGTTCATTGACACCGATGAAGAACTATAATATCTTTAGAAGTGCCAGGCAAGCAAAACGTCGTTGTTCATTCCGATACAAACCCACTCTCTCGCTCTGCTCTCTTTTACTTCATTAGGACAACAACGATTCAACTGTTACATGTTGCGGTAGTTGAACCCCTTTCCTCTGCATAACCTGTCATTGCCACAGTAAATAGATGAAACCCACTAGCATGAGTAGGAGTTGTCTGAGCCCTGATGTGCCTACTCATTCATGCTTGATTGTCATGCCTGCTCCTGCTTAGAGTTGAGTCAGGTCTGATTCATCGGGGATGAATTGGAATGGTGATAAACATGTCCTACTATGTGTGAGCTAAGCGTGTGAATACGATTTGGTAAAGGTAGCGGTGAGAGGCCATGTAGGAGTACATGGTGGGTTGTCTCATTGAAGCCGTCCTTAGGAACTGAGTTCTGTGTTTGTGATCCATGAACAACTACTACCACGCATTGGAATGCTTAAGTGCCCCTCTCGACTTATTAATCAACTTGATCTCTGTCCAGGAGTTGCAACTAGTTTCTGGTGTTTGTAGGTAGTGCTAGTAGTCTACCAAGTGGCATCCGGTACAGGTGGGCTTGGGACAGACTAGGTGCAGTGACACGGTGTACCAAGTGGCACCCGCATGGTGGGCTTGGAACCCTGCTCACATCGTTTGGGGCCATGAGCGACACCTCGGCCGGATCTCCTTGCGGATGGAACCCGAATAGGCAATAAACCTGGACTAGAGACTTGTGTGGTTAGTCAGGTCATGGCCGACACCCTCACCAGGCTTCCGCTTGAAGGTTGCCGAGATACATAACATGTACATGGCGGTAAGTGGCCAGAGCATGTATGAAGAAGTACACCCCTGCAGGGTTAATATGATCTATTCGAATAGTTGCGTCCGCGGTAAAGGACCTCTCGGTTGCCTATACAGTTCATACACAAGTGAAAGTGGATACTCTAAAATGTGCAAGATAAGCATGAGTGCTATGGATGGCATTCTCGTTGGGAGACGGGAGAGGATGCATAGTAGTGTATTGATATGGTGAATATGTGGACTCGTGTGCGCCACCTCAAAAGAGATACTTGCAGTCGTAGTTCAGGATAGCCACCGAGTCAAAGCTGTCTTGCTGCAGTTAAACTCCACCACCCCTTTTGTTGATACTGATACATATGTAGATAGTTCTTATGTAAGTCTTGCTGGGTACATTTGTACTCACGTTTGCCTATTTTATGTTTTTGCAGAGAGATTTCGGTCTCATAGTAGTACTGCTTGGACTTTAACATTTAGCTTGTTACCTCCGCTACGATCTTGTGCCCTCGGCAGGATTTGGTAGATAGTCAGGCTTCTCAGACCCTTTTCATTTGTAGATGTCTGTACTCAGACATGTTAAGCTTCCGCTTGTGCTTTGACTTGTATGCTCTGAATGCTGGGTCGAGAGACCCATGTTTGTAATATCTTGCTCCTCGGAGCCTATTGAATAAAGTACTTGAGTTGTAGAGTCATGTTGTGATGCCCTGTTGTATTTGCACATATCGAGCATATTGTGTGTATGTTATTGAAATGCTTGATATGTGTGGGATCTGACAATCTAGTTGTTTATCCTTGGAAATGTCTCCTAGTGCTTCCACTGAGCCTTGGTAGCTTGCTATTGCTCCGGAACACTTAGGCTGGCCGGCATGTGTCCTTCTTCGTTCCTGTGTCTGTCCCTTTTGGGAAATGTCACGCGGTGTCTACTGGAGTCTTGTTAGCCTGCTATTGCCCGGTTTACCGGAGTCCTGCTAGCCCAGTTGCTACAGCCCGAATTCACTCGCTGATGACTGACACGTTCGTTGCTGGGTCATGTATGCATGTCCCTATAAGTTAGTGCCACTTTGGGTTCACGACTAGCCATGTCAGCCCGGGTTCTTTGTCATATGGATGCTAGCGGCACTATCATATACGTGAGCCAAAAGGCACAAACAGTCTTAGGCCAGGTAAGGTGGCACCCGTGGGAATACCGTGCGTGAGGTCGCAAAGTGATATGATGTGTTACATGCTAGATCGATGTGACTTAGGATCGGGGTCCTGACAGCTTTGGTATCAGAGCTTGACTGCCTGTAGGATTACCAAGCCAAACTGGTCGAAGTTGAGTCTAGAAATTCTTTAGTTATATAAGGGAATTGATTGTGGGATGGAAGGTAAGGCTCTTTTTACTCCTTATACCTTATTCCTTCGGATCGGAGTCATCTTATCCTTCCTACGGGGTTAAGAAACTAGGCTTTCTCTTCATTCTATCAGGATCACATGTTACTAATCCATAGACTTATATGATTGATGGTTCCAAGCTTCAAATCGGTTCCTACTACTTCCATGTAGTCATGGTTGGCCTCAGATTCTTGATTCTATGATGATCGAGTGGTTATGCCACCATTTTGCAGAATGTCTCAAATCATCTTGAGATTTTACAGCCGTTATGTTGTCCGAGTCATCCCAGGTTTCTAAACAGTCTGATGCATTTGCAAATTCCTTCTTACCGTTTCAAAGTTCCTTTGTGCCAGATCAACCACATTAACTAGTGTGTTGAGGTACTCTATTGCCTCGACATATATGTTGGAGCTATTACTATGAACCTAGGTGTCTTATAGAACCACCTAGTAATCTAGCCATGTTTTGTGTCCCAGTGTGATGATTCTGGCCATCATTCTCGAAAGCATCCCGTGATGCCACGTAGTAGTAGGTATTATACCCCTGGGTTCTTGGACCCGAGATTCACCCTACTTACTTCATGTTGATAGTGTTTGCTAGTTCCTTTAGGATATTAGTAACCTTTGCATTAGTCCTCGAGGTCCGTGGTATATCATTCTTCCAAATACCGAGAACTACTTATGGTAGAAGTTCTTAGAACCAAAAGATCACAACAAGAGTGCTCTCGATGAGTTCTCCATTCTATGTTGTGACTCTGTCAGATCTACCTTCTCTGCATGGGTTATCCGAAAGAAACCTGTTGAACTTGGTTCGACATACTAATATATGCATCCACAACTCAGAAAGTCATATGTTCTTTGAGTTGTTACCCCATTAGTTGCATTTTGACCCCCGTCTACTAATTGATAGTCAGGAGTAGTCGTGCATTCATGTTTATCGATGCCTATTATTCATGTGTTCCGTCAAGCCATTCTATTCCAGAATGACTAGGAGAAATGAACTCCAGTACCTCATCCATATCTAGGATTGGGTCAAAGTAGTCATACTCCGCAGATCAAAATACTAATCCAGTTTTTGTTCTGTTCCACCTTGGAGTGTTACCATCTTTATATCAAGAATATCATGGGAATTGCACACCCTCCTATGAATTCTTGATATAGTGATACTTCTCGCCCTCATTAGTCATTTCTCGGCTCCCATGTTGTTGCAACCAGAATGCTGACAAATGAACTATGATGTGTGAAATCAATACTCCTAGCAACCCCGTTGCCTGATAGTTAAAGGGCAATAATCTCATTCTTAGTGTGTTAGCTTTTGAGTTATCATTCTAAGACTGGTCGTGCTACCAGTCCTTATTTCCGGTGCACCCTTCGACCAATGAGTTAGGATTGTGCCAATCCCTCGCTCTTTTGATCATATCGTCTTGCCTTGAAAAGCGAGATTGTTCTTGAACTTGGTGACATATCGGTGGTTCGTGATTTTCTGAATATCTTCTCAGAAGTATCACCAGGTCGTCACCTGACCGCTATGTTGAGTTCGTGAGCAAGTTGGTTGCTTGTAACCACCCCTTCTCCAAGAATCTGTGTTGGGTACCCCTGAGCTAGTTGGTTAAGCTGAACAACAACTTGGAGAGTTGGAAGATAGAAGCTTGTCGATTTAGTTCATTATAAGGGATATCTTGTATGTGTGTTGAAGAAAGTTGATATTTTCATTGACTGAACCTCGTGATCACTTAATGGACGTGTCATTTTTATCCAACCTTGATTTGACTATGGGCTATTGTCAAATCAAATCAGAACCAATGATATTCATAATGTTGTCTTACTCGTGGTTGACCCCTCGAGCATACACCATTACATCTTTTGGTCTGACCAACGCTATCACCTTGCTCACATAATGGTGGAATTCCAGTGATATGGAAATTCCGATGAGTTGTTGTTGAACCCATCAACAACATTTTATCTCCTCCATAATTCATGATGAACATCAGGCTAGTGTTGGAAACTTGTGTAAGCATTTTCTTCGTGCTCCGTTCATGAAGGATACGCTTGGATGAAAGGAGTGACTTCCTCTAATTCATGTGCACCTGGTGTAAGTTGCCGCCATGAATTTTAGAAAGGTTTGTTTTCTTTCCTCTGGAATCGTCCCAAGTCAGTCATGCATGTGCAAAGTATACTGTGGTTTGGTAGATTAATTACCTCCACTCCATATGTATTCCGTAGCACACCAAGCCACTGATTGGTTTGATCAGGGATAAGAAGTGACTTCTTAAGAGCTAACTGGGCTTAATCAAGGACTTCATTATCCACAATGATGGTTCCCAACTAGAACTCGGTAGTGTTTTATTATAAGACTACTATGTGGTCATGCTTGTCTGGGACAACGTGTTCACATGTGTGTAGCAGAACCAGCTCATGTTTTAGAGCTTGATATCATAGTTCATTCCCCGAGAATCCCGCAACGCCACCTCGTCGATTCGTGTTGCAAACTTTCATTTTCCTTTCTAGACTTGATGAGTCTGGAATATCCTGACACCAACCAGATCTGAATTTCAGGCAGATATGATGGTTGGAACATTTCCCAAGAACTATAATAATGGTCTCTCTGTAACCCGGTAAAGTGGATGTCGTGGCCAACACACCCTGCCGGAAGGCCTATTATTGTAGTATCCTGATTGAGGAAGTTGGCCACCTCCCCATAAGGATTTCGTAGGATTCACTCCCTAGATGTCCCTTATGGATTTTTGTGTTCCCGAAGTCCGACCTTTACTTGTTGTTCTAGATATCAAACCATATCAGTACATCAAGGAGAACATTAGAAGCGGAGTGCTAAATATCTCTCGGTCGATCATCCAGATTTTGTTCCCTTGGCCCCGCTAAGGTGAAATCTGAGAAGGTTATCTTCCTTTGCATCTGCATCGTCCATCGCTGTTCATCATGGTAGTACATTGTGTTGCCAGGATCCTTGACATGGATATTGGTAAAACCTTGATGAATATGGAAATGCTCATGTTCTTGAGAGCACGCACAAGCGCTAGGTGTTATCATCGGCACTAACTGGGATTGCTCTCAGTTTGCTCGGTTATGTTATCACTTTTCAAACAGTGGACTCACTCTCTACTGTTGAGCTTCTACCCAGTTACTAAAGTCATCCCTTGTGTTGTTTTCAACAAGGTAATCCACATCATCCATTCTAATCCGGGTATGCCATTCTACCGAACCCCTCCAAACAATCGCTCGAGAATTGCCTTAGGCTGGTATAAAGAGTTTCAATGATCTCTGAATCAAAGGTAATTCTTTTTGCCACTTAAGGGGATATTTCTACGAGTCACCTTCCCTAAGGTGCCCTGTTATGGTTTCATGCCAACTCAACTCCTCGCTATGTTTTTAACCGTTCACCACCTTCTTAAGTGTGGACCTCGTCGTTTGTTCCACTCCATCCCTCTAGATGTGTGCTTTGTGTCTCAACTCGAGAGATGTTGCTATGTCTCATTCCGTTAGTTAATCCTGAGTTGTCCGGTCTCCGAGAAGATCGATCCTTCTAGAGTCTCCTTCTCCTCTCATTGTCATGTTGGGTGGAGATCTTAGAGCAAGACGACGAGACAAAGATGGTGATTGAATCAACGTTCATTTGAAGTGCAACCTGGATCGTGAAGATTGAGTTAGTTGTGTTCCCCCTTCATCTTACCCTAGGCTTGAATCTCAAGACAAGATTCTTATTTAGTGGGGGTGAGTTGTCACATCCCTAGTTCTGGTTTGCTCTGAGCTAGCTAGTCATGTGTTGCATCATGTTTAAATTCTTTTGAAATTGAAATGGGACTGACCAAACCCTAGCACCAGATCAAATCAAATGATTTTCAATGAACCTAAAATGCCCTTCCAAAATGTCCATCATTTTTGCCTTGGGTTAGAGCCTCTGCCAAAATTGGTTCACATTTTTCTAGGACACCTAAGGTCACTGAATTAAAGCATATGCTATATATTATTTTAAGTGCTCATTTAATTATGAACTTAAGTATGGGCTGTTAGGAATAATCCTAACAGAGCCCATAACTATTTTCAGTATTTTTGGAAACATTTTGGTATTTTTAATAAAGCTCAGAAGTTACAGAAAAATAGAAAACGGAATTTAATTAGAAGAGAGAGAGAGAGAGGGAGAGAGAAAGGCCATGGGCCACTTACCTGGCTGGGCTAGCCCACTTGGCCCGTGCCAGTCATCACCTACCTCTGCCAGTAGGCAGAGGAGGGAGACAGCGCATGCACGCGCGAGGCGCCACGCCTCCTCCCAGCTCGTCTGCCTCACCAGCGCCTCGAAGCAACTCCACGGCGCCACCCCGATCCCCTGGACACCTTACTTCCCCCTAGCTCACTCCCTCGTTCTCTCCTCGCCATGGCCGACACAGCAGCGCCACGCCGCCGTGGTAGCCACAGCCATCGTTGCCCCTCGCCTCTCCGACGTGTTCTCGAGCTTTGCCGTCGTCCGCTTCACCGAGCTAGCCGAGCCCCGAGCGCTCGCACGCCCCGGAGACACCGCCTCGACCTCGTCTTCACCGACCATCGCTAGAGATTCCCCTCGCCTCCCCATCGCCATCCGAACTCCTTCGAGCTCACCTTTCGTCTCCCTGGAACCGCTGTGAGCTCCTGCCCCTTCTCCCCCTCTCTGTTTGCCTTCTAGTGCACCACAGCGACCACACCGAGCTCGACGCACCCGCCGCTGCCTCTGCTTATTGCCGTCGTGGCCACAGCCACGTTGGCTCGAAACCGAGCATGCCCCCGCACCCCAGGAGCCGTAGCACCACTCCACGCACATCACCGTGCCCCCTAGCGACGAGCCCGAGCTCGCCCGAGCTCCAGCGTCCGCCAAGGTCATCGCCGGCGTCGTCTCCGGCCGCACCAGCACTTGCCACCACCACTGTTGGACACGCCGCCTCGCGGGCGTTCCAACGAGCAGAACTCCGCCTCCTCTTGTCGCCGAAATCGCCGGGACGAGCGATGCCGCCGCACTGGATGGTCGCCGGCGGCCTAACTCCGGTGAAGCCGGCGTGGCACAATTAGATTAGGTCTAATCCACCCACTAACTACCACCATAGTCACTGACTGTGGACCCCGCCATGTTAATTAACCACGGGGTAAACCCCTGTTTAGCCTTAACCTAACCATAGTGGCCCCACACGTCACCTTTGACGAAGCTGACGTGGCCGTTGACTGGTCCCACCAGCCAGTGACCCAAACCAGCACTGAGTCACTGACCAGTGGGCTCCACTGGTCAGGCTTGACCTGGAGCGGGTTTGTTGACCTGCTGAGGTCAGCATGATGCAATGATGATGCAATTAATCATTTTCTGTATTTAAAATAATTCAGAAAAATCTAGAAAAAGGGTTAAACTTCAATAATTCATAGAAAATTATCTGTAACTCCAAATAAAATAAATTATATATGAAAAATGATTAGGAAAATCTAATCTATCCATCTGTACTGGTTTCATGCATGTTAGAACAACTTATGACTACTGTTTAGGACAAATGAAATGAACGGCATTTAAATAACCACATGTGGAGTTTGAATTTGAATCTTGGATTCAAACCAGCTTCATTTAATCTGTTGCTAGTTGGATTAGCCCAAATCACAGCATATTAACATGTTATGATGATGCATCATATTGTGCATTGCATTGATTGTGTTCTCCCTTGTTTGCCGGTATTTGTCCCCTCTCAGTTGACGATGTTCCCACGATGAGTTCATTGACACCGATGAAGAACTATACTATCTTCAACAGTGCCAGGCAAGCAAAACCCCCTTGTTCATTCCAATACAAACCCACTCTCTCGCTATGCTCTCTTTTACTGCATTAGGACAACAACGATTCAACTGTTACATGCTGCGGTAGTTGAACCCCTTACCTCTGCATGACCTGTCATTGCCACAGTAAATAGATGAAACCCACTAGCATGAGTAGGAGTTGTTTGAGCCCTAATGTGCCTACTCATTCATGCTTGATTGTCATGCCTGCTAATTCTTAGAGTTGAGTCAGGTGTGATTCATCGGGGATGAATTGGAATAGTGATAAACATGTCCTACTGTGTGTGATCTAAGCGCGTGAATACGATTTGGTAAAGGTAGTTGTGAGAGGCCATGTAGGAGTACATGGTGGGTTGTCTCATTGAAGCCGTCCTCAGGAACTGAGTTCTGTGTTTGTGATCCATGAACAGCTACTACCACACATTGGAATGCTTAAGTGCCCCTCTCGACTTATTAATCAACTCGATCTCTGTCCAGGAGTTGCAACTAGTTTCTGGTGTTTGTAGGTAGTGCTAGTAGTATACCAAGTGGCACCCGGTACAGGTGGGCTTGGGACAGACTAGGTGCAGTGGCACGGTGTACCAAGTGGCACCAGATGGTGGGCTTGGGAACCCTGCTCACATCGTTTGGGGCCGTGAGCGACACCCCGGCCGGATCTCCTTGCGGATGGAACCCGAATAGGCGATAAACCTGGACTAGAGACTTGTGTGGTTAGTTAGGTCGTGGCTGACACCCTTGCCAGGCTTCCACTTGAAGGTTGCTGAGATACATGACGTGTACATGGCGGTAAGTGGCGAGAGCGTGTGTGAAGAAGTAGACCCCTACAGGGTTAATATGATCTATTCGAATAGCCGCGTCCACCGTAAAGGACCTCTGGGTTGCCTATACAGTTCATAGACAAGTGAAAGTGGATACTCTAAAATGCGCAAGATAAGCGTGAGTGCTATGGATGGCATTCTCGTAGGGAGACGGGAGAGGATGCATAGTAGTGTATTGATATGGTGAATATGTGGACTCGTGTGCGCCACCTCAAAATAGATACTTGCAGTCGTAGTTCAGGATAGCCACCGAGTCAAAGCTGGCTTGCTGCAATTAAACTCCACCACCCCTTTTGTTGATACTGATACATATGTAGATAGTTCTGATGTAAGTCTTGCTGGGTACATTTGTACTCACGTTTGCCTATTTTATGTTTTTGCAGAGAGATTTCGGTCTCATAGTAGTACCGCTTGGACTTTGACGTTTAGCTTGTTACCTCCGCTACGATCTTGTGCCCTCGGCAGGATCTGGTAGATAGTCAGGCTTCTCAGGCCCTTTTCATTTGTAGATGTCTGTACTCAGACATGTTAAGCTTCCGCTTGTGCTTTGACTTGTATGCTCTGAATGCTGGGTCGAGAGACCCATGTTTGTAATATCTCGCTCCTCGGAGCCTATTGAATAAAGTAATTGAGTTGTAGAGTCATGTTGTGATGCCCTGTTGTATTTACACATATCGAGCATATTGTGTGTATGTTATTGAAATGCTTGATATGTGTGGGATCTGACAATCTAGTTGTTTATCCTTGGAAATGTGTCCTAGTGCTTCCACTGAGCCTTGGTAGCTTGCTATTGCTCCGGAACACTTAGGCTGGCCGGCATGTGTCCTTCTTCGTTCCTATGTCTGTCCCTTCAGGGAAATGTCACACGGTGTCTACCGGAGTCCTGTTAGCCTACTATAGCCCGGTTTACCGGAGTCCTACTAGCCCAGTTGCTACAGCCCGAATTCACTCGCTGATGACCGACACGTTCGTTGCTGGGTCATGTATGCCCGTCCCTGTAAGTTAGTGCCACTTTGGGTTCACGACTAACCATGTCAGCCTGGGTTCTTTGTCATATGGATGCTAGCGGCACTATCATATACGTGAGCCAAAAGGCGTAAACGGTCCCGGGCCAGGTAAGGTGGCACCCGTGGGAATACCGTGCGTGAGGTCGCAAAGTGATATGATGTGTTACATGCTAGATCGGTGTGACTTAGGATCGGGGTCTTGACAACCCTGAACCCTAAGATAGATAGTGGGGTACCTCTCCAGCGATCCCCCTCCCTACTGCGGCTGGTTCTTCCTTCACCCCGGCGAGCCCCTTCACCCCCTGAAAATCGACTGACCCAAAAGACGATTCAGTCGACTGAGGTGTAGCTAAATCGGAGCAGCATCCCAAGCAAGAGCAAGAGCGAGAGCAGCAGCACGTGCAAAAGCAATAGCAAGAGGAGAACAGGCAGGGGACTGAGAGCAAGAGCAGAGCAGCAGCGCGAGCGAGAGCTAAAAGCAGCAGCAAGTCCTACTGATGTGGATGTCGCTGCCGAGGGAGCGACATCGTGGAGGAAGTGGCCGGTGATGCCGCCGTGGATGGACCCGCGCTGTGTCGGCTCGAGACCGAGCGCCGGCAGCACCGTGAGATCGAATCAAGAAGAAAATGCGGCGATTAGTGTACAACCTCTTTGGTGGCGCCGATTAGGCTGTAGCTTCATCTGAGGAAACAGTGATGATGATGCTCTTCCGGTGGTGCAGGTGAAAACGGCGGTGTGGGAATGGAGGTGGCGCGAAATATGAGGGGAACGTCGGGGCAGCTCCTTGGAGGTGGAGGACCACTACTAGGGAAAGGCCTAGCAGCAGCGCGGGTTTTAGGCCTATCAGTAGCACGGGGCGATGCGCTACTGATAAGGAGCTACAACTAACGTGTAGCAGTAGCGCCTGCCATCCCATGCTACTGCTATACACGGATAGCTATAGCGCGCTTCAGTGAAGAGCGCTACTATTATTATCTGCAGTGCTTTTTACAGGACAACGCTACTAGTAAGACGGCGCTACTGCTAACTTTTGCCCATCGCTACTACTAGTTTTATTAGTTTTTTTCCTGCATAATTGTTTTGTATTTGAATAGGCTTTATACAAATGTAATCATAGCATATACATACAACTAGTCTCATCAAATCATGTCATCATCATAATCATCATCCAACACAAAGTGGTCTCTCGTCATCATCTCGAAAATAGCGATACAAGTCTTGATTACTTGCAAATACATCATCATCAATCTAAACAATGATATATGCAAGAAGAGCTATCACTTTGAGTGAGAGCAGAACTATGCAGTACATGAGTTCGTATCCCTCTCTCGCATTAGCGTGAACCTAAACTAACTACTGCCTGTCGCTCGGAAACCGGAAACCGGTACACCTGGGCCTGACACTCCATACACTCGTCGTATATATACTCCTGGCGTAGCACTTCTTTTCCATCAATGATCTATGCACTTGCATCGTCACATGAGTCAATGCTATGCAACATATATAGTTGAGCAACAGAAAGAGACAGACTTGGCAAAAATAGAAACAACATATCATAAGCATAAATAACAAAGTTCATCGTACCCAAAATGCCCTAACTAGAGTGATCTTCGCTAGTCGAGGAGGAGGACGGTTTAATTACATCACAAATAAAGTTTCACCGCGCATAACTCAAAGTTTTGTCATACAGAAAGTATGGACTAAACGAACACATTGTCATATATCGAGAATCACTCCAACATGTCGTGCCATCCATCGAGGTCAGGGAGATAGTCCCCAAGCTTAGTGAAAGGTTCATGTCGAGACGCTGAGAGGCTACCCATGTTCGGACGTCTTCCCGCGACATTTGTCCTTCTTTGTAGAATATCCCTGTTTTTTCAACGACGTCCTTCATGATGATTTGGGCAAGTTCGCGCTGGATGTGATAGAACTCAGCTCGAAGTCGATGATCCTCGATATCTGTGACACTCCAAAAACTTTTTTGGTTTTTGTTTTCAGCTAGAGTCTTGTTTGGTTTAAAGAAGGTCTTTTAAACCCTTCTTAAAAGCCTCTCTTGAGTTTCCCCTCTCAAAAAACTTTCTTGGAGGTAGTTTCTTCTAAAAAGAAAACCTTTTTGGTTTTTGGGCTTTTATTTGGTTTTGATCCTTTCTAAATTTTACCATGCCTCCTATGGTAAAATTTTCTCTAAAACCCCTCCTTCCACTTTGGGACAACCCAAACATTCTGTCCAAACTAATAAAATCCATTTTTGGATTTTATTCCATTAAATTCATTTCCCAAAATAATTCTGTCATTCTTTTGGAGCCTAGGTAGTTTGCAAAGCAAGTACCTTAATGCATTTGATTTTTGACCTCAACTCAACTCCTCTGGATAGTCCTTTGTACCCAAAACCTAGAACCATATTGATCCACTCTTCTTCTTTTCAAATATTTCAAATTTCACTCTCTGCAAGTTTGGACCAGATTTGCCAAAATTGGTGAAATTCATATCTACACTTCTCTAAAAATTCCACCAAAATTCAGGCAACCTCTAGATGCAATGAGAGACCACTCCACCAAAAACCAGCTCAAGGAAAAATCCCTTCATGCCAGAATCATTCTGTCGAACACCTTGCATGCACTAGTACTGTTCATATTCAGTAAATTCAGAGTTCAGTGTCGTTCTCCGTCAGTAACTCCAGTCACGTGTCCACGGTGCCCTTGGCACATTGCTCGCAGCCTATCCCTCTTGTCCGGAGCTTCACACGAGCGCTTGGCGTGTTCCTGGTGTCGGTGGCGCCCTGGCCCGCCTGCGCCGACGTGCTTTGCGGTGGCAGAACCACCGTAGCGGCCGACAGGGAGCAAAACTGCGGCGTAACACCGTTCGGCGCCGCCCAAGCGTCCTGGTAGCAACGCGTGGCCACCTCCTTGCTAGCGCACGCATGCGGCACCGTCGCCGTGGCCTAGCACGCGCAGAGCGCGTTCTCTGCCGCCGACGGGCCGTGCAGCCATTCCGTCGAGGGCAGACCGTAACCAACCCTCCCGTGTTGAGTTGGACACGGGAACGTCACCAATACTCCACCTAGGAGATGCTCAAGCTCCTAAGCCGACCATCCAGCCACAACGCCGCCGTAATCAACTCGCCGGACTTATTCGTTCACGACAACCGACTCAGGCCGGCTATATATAGCACCCTCGAGCTTACTCTCGCCCCCGCATGACTCCACCACCTCACCAGACCCCGCCTAGCCACTGGAAGGGCCTCGAGGGGCCTTTCTTCCTAGACTCCGGCCACCTCCGTCCGCCTCGAGCTCCGGCAACGTTCTCTCCGGTGAGAACTCCTCCGCCGCCCTGCTCTCACCCGTAGCCTCGTACCACCTCCAGTAGGTTAACCCCCACGTCAATTTTGACCCCGCGCTCCCTCCGGCAAGATCCACGACTGCCCGAACCGCCGTCTGCCGGAGCAAGGGCCGCTGTCGACGTGGTGCTCGCCGGCGACCTCTACCACCACCCACAGACGCGGAAAGGTGCACTGATCACGAAGGTAACCCCCGATCTCCTTGCCTCGCCGTGGATCGCCGCCGGCGACCACCGCACCTCTCGGGCGCCGTCGTGCTCTATTTTCCCTCGTTTGAAAATTCAAACCTGACAGGTGCAGCCCGCCTATCAGCCTCACAGCCGTTTCTTTTAAACGAAACGTTTTCTGGTGTTTTCCGCAGAGCTCCCTAGAAACTTTCTGTTTCATTACAGATGGGTCCTTGGACCAAAACTCTTATAACTTTTAAACAGAAAAGTATTTTTGATTGATTCTTTTTCTGTTCTCTTTAGATTTTTGTCTAGTTTTTTACAATATTTATTTGAGAATTTATTTGGAGTATTTTCTGTACACTCACGGTGTTTACGTTACGTACGTATTTTTCTTTTACCGTAGATTCCGGAGGAAGCGACGGAGCTGCAAACTTCTCACAGTTAGACTCCGACTACTCCGAACCAGGCAAGCATGTTTGAACTATTGATATGATGAAGTGCTTGTTGCATGTTTGCATTTTAGTATAGTCATGGCATGTTTATGAGCATTCTTTGAATGATATATTTTGATGCTCGTAAGTGGAAAGTAAGTTTCGGAAAGCCATATGTTGTTGGATACATATTGGCAAGGCCATGAGATGGCATGAGGATGGGTAAGATGGCAGTGTTGTGACATGCCAGTCTTATGCCAGTCCATGACAGCAGTGTCATCACGATCAAATCATATTCCCATTCATTTCCTTCCTGTGCTGCCACATGTTTTCCGCAAGGAATATGGCATAGTAAGTTGCAACCGTTTCCTGGTACACACCAAGTAGAGAGGCCGGGATGAGGGTTCCATGGCCCTGGATTAAAGCCCGTCATCCGGTCAGGGGGCATGGGTGTTTCCGGTTGGGACCGAGAGGGGGGCACCCCTCAGAGCGCGCGTATAGAAATTTGATCCCATGCTATTCGAGGTTGTGGCCTCCCCGTCTCAAAGTTTTTCTTGGACGTTGCCTAGGGTGATTCCTGGCATCATGAGGTGGAATGGGTGTGTACTAGTTAAATGTGTTTCTTCTGAAATACCGTAAACGGAACTAGTCCTTCGTGACTACGGAAATCCGTTGGCTGTGGACAGTAAGTACAAACTCTGCAGAGTCACAACTCCTTTAAATCATCTTGTACTTGTCCAAGTATTGTACTCATCTTATCTTCTCAGGTATCAGTCTCAGTGACAAAAACTCCGGTGGACTACCTGGGTGGTAAACCTGGTTAAAAGATTATTCTTGTGGATGAACTAATCTTGTTATTTACATTTGTTATAAGCCCTGTCTGTGATGTCGCTCAGACGTCCGACGGTGGCATACCTGTTATTTACATTTGTTACAAGCCTTGTCTGCGATGTCGCTCAGATGTCCAACGGTGGCATACCTGTTATTTACATTTGTTACAAGCCCTGTCTGCGATGTCGCTCAGACGTCCGACTGTGGCATTTCTTTTAAAGCCCTTTATGTGATGTTGCTCAGATGTCTGACTGTGGCATTTCTTTTAAAGCCCTTTATGTGATGTCGCTCAGACGTCCGACTGTGGCATTTCTTTTAAAGCCCTTTATGTGATGTCGCTCAGACATCCGACTGTGGCATTTCTTTTAAAGCCCTTTATGTGATGTCGCTCAGATGTCCGACGGTGGCATTTCTTTTAAAGCCCTTTATGTGGTGTCGCTTAGACGCCCGACTGTGGCATGCATTTTATTTGTTTACCTTTCGAGGCGTCGCTCTAGACACCCGATCGGTTTTCAGTTCTTTATTCTACCTTGTCAAATCTTTATCATTGTATTGAGCATTATTATTTTTGCTCATGACGCATTCATGCATGCATTTGTTATATCTTTTGTCCGAACTGTCTTGCGAGTACTTTCAAAGTACTCACCTGGCTTGTTGATTTGGCCATATGTTGACGAAGGCGATCTCATGGATGAGGAATTCAATAGCGAGTCCGATGCCTAGAGGAGTCCCAGTCAGTCCCGTGCGATCCTGTTTTGGTCATTGTATCATATCCGCTTCCGCTACCCCAGAATAAATTCATCGAGCCTCACCTCGACCCTCGATGAGCAGCCAGTAGAAGTCAAGTTATCCACCACCACTTTTTATCTCGAGCTAGTAGCATGTCACCACACCCTTGTGCCATAACCGCCTCTATGTAAGATATTGGCGAGTTTGTAATAAATTGTTGAGCAGCCTCAGCTCAACCCTGTAATATATTTGATGCTACTGGTTCTCTGTTTATCAAGTATTTGTCTACCAGAAAGGATGACTTTTCCTATACTGGGTTTAAAAGATTGGTTTTATCAATAAGCATTTTATTGAAAAGCCGGTCGTGACAGACTTGGTACCAGAGCCAGGCTGACTGTAGGAAGCCACTAGGTGCGATCGCTAATTAGTTATTAGCATGATAGAGTTTATTCATGTCTTTACAAATGTAGTCATTTTTCTGACAGTCAGCATAACATTTATGATCTGATCACTCAGAATTTTTGCCTACTTTTGTAGATGGCCGGCGACGAATGTGAGTCACAGATGTTCGCCAACGTGCCTGAGGGGATCATCAAACTCCTCTCCTTCATCGTTCAGGTCGCGATGGGGCCATCCGTGCGCCCAGTCTTCACCCTTTATCCACACAAGATCAACGATAGTCTGACTATGCACCAGGCCGCGGTGCAATTCAGGGGAGGTCATGCTGAGATACGCCGCCTCCGATTCATGGGGAGAGCCATGCCTACAGAAAGGCATGCTATGCAGATGGCTGCCCGCGAGACGATAGCCCGTCTTCGGGATGTTCTTCCTGCAATGAAGACCCGTCGCTACCGCTACCTTCCATGCCATGTGCCTTACACCTGTCACTACTCTTTCTCTTACCCCATAGGAGAGCGAGATGAAGCTTTTGGGATGCTTGTCAAGTACCTCCGAGCCCTGGAGGCAGCATTCGACTGCATGGTGGACGACCTCGTAGATGCACGCATGGACTCAGTTCATGGCTGTGCTGCTAACACGAGGGAACTCCTGCACACCGCTCCACCACTGACTTTTGTCTCATCCGCAGCTTCTCACTCACCTACCATACTCGCTACTGCTCGTCGTCTGCCTACCACAGAGGAATTTAACCAGGCTATTGCACCCACTCCCGTCCGCTCTGCACCACTTGTTGCACCCACTCCCGTCCGCTCTGCACCACTTGTTGCACCCACTCCCATACATGCTACCCCACCTATTCCACCCACTCGCCTTCGTGTTATTCCGCCTACGGCACCTGCTCCATCAGCTCAGCGCAGCGTTTCTCGTCTGGAACCTATTAGCGAGGAGGAGGTTGATTCCCCAGCGTCTCTGCGTCTCACCCTCGGCAGGCCAAGGGAGATCCTCACCATCTCCGACTGAGTACGTGTAGCCGCCATGCGACGCAACAACTTGTGAGATATGTGTATATGTACATAGGTTGTGAGAAGTAGCCTATTTGCGCATCATGTAGGATCCGGAGAAGTGCACTAGTTTCAATAACATGTCAGGATTATGTACGCATATCCTAAGTGGTGTAATGTATAATTATGCTCGCGTGTAAGATATGTAATAGTCCTTCTCCGCGCGCAAGCATGTGTTTGGTTTTTTTTTCAAGTGTGTGATTTTATTGACTTCTGCGACTCTATTTCCTGTCTTATGAGTTTCACAAAATGTATCCCCAGAGTGAAAGATATCTCGTCCTTGGACGCGCTCTATGCCAAGCCAGCCAGAAGAAAATTTTGGCACACCGCAAAACCACAATTTCACTCAGGGATAGACAAGTCAACAGGACAGTGAAACAACATTTACCCAAGTATGTCGTCTGTATGAATAGAGTCAGCAATAACACCAGGAAATGATGAACCAATTCATCAATATGGGAAGTAACTGTGGTCAGTATCAGCATCAGTCCAAGTTATCTGAGTTACAGAAGACGCGTCCTCCAACTTTTTCTCATACTGACAAGCCTCTTGAGGCCGAGGACTCGCTTCAAGACATGGAGAGAAAATTGATTATCGCACAGTGTTCAGACCATGAAAAAGTGTTGTATGCGCCACATTATCTCATAGGAGCAGCCGCATCGTGGTGGGAAAACTTCCTGCACATGCACCCCAACGAAAATGAAATCACCTGGGAAAATTTCAAAGAAGGTTTTCGTGGGGCACATATTCCTAAAAGCGTCATGAAAATCAAGAAGAAAGAATTTGATGAACTCAAGCAAAGGGCCATGACAGTGTCAGAATATAACAGCCAATTCACTCTGCTGTCTCGCTACGCCAATGAAGAGCGCATGACCGAGAGCAAGAAGATGGAAAAATTCTTGGAAGGCCTGGCACCCGCTCTTAGATGCCAGCTGGTTGTGCATACCTTCCCAGATTTTAAAACACTGGTGGATAAGGCCATTACCCTGGAAAATGAGCGACGTAGCCTGGAAGATTTCCACAAACGAAAAAGGGACCAGACTACTTTTGCTCGCAATCACAGAAGCAAGAAGGAATTTCAGAAGAGGGATTCACACAAAACCCCGACGAATAATTCACGCCCAGCCAAGAATTTCCATGCAAGGGACAAGGAGTTCACATATCGCCCAGGCATTACTTGTTACGCTTGTGGAGAAGAAGGGCACTACGCCAAGCAGTGTCCCAAGCCAAGAAATTCAACCCCAAAGCCTAACAATGGTGGCAATAATTCAGCGCCAGAGCAAAACAATTTCAACCCCAATAACAACCACCAGAAGGGTCATCTGAACCACGTGACAAAAGAGGAAGCACAGAACACCCCAGATATCGTACTCGGTACGTACCCTATCAACACAATACCTGCCATGGTTTTGTTTGATTCTGGAGCTTCTCACTCATTTATTTCGAAAGATATTGCTTCTCAAAATAATTTTTCGATGCTTCCTTTGGAAAAATCAATGATCATCAAGTCCCCTGGAATTAAGCAAGTGACCTAGAGTTACTGTCAAGGTGTGGTTATTGAATTTGAAGGATTCAAGTTTTACGTCAACCTTATTGTACTGGAAAGTAAAGGACTGGATGTCATCCTAGGGATGGATTGGTTAACCACCAACAAAGGTTTTATTGACTGCTTCAACCGAACTGTTATTCTCACACACCATCATGGGAAGACAATAAAAGTTTCAACCAAAGAGAGACAAATACCTCGGCAACCAAGATTAAACAAGGAGGACATTTCTGAGCTAGACAAGGTTCCAGTAGTGTGTGAATTTCCAGATGTATTTCCAGAAGAACTACCAGGCATGCCACTAGACAGAGAAATAGAATTCAGCATTGAGATAGCACCCGGAACCGCTCTCATTTACAAGAAACCATACAGAATGGCACCATCCGAATTGGTAGAGTTGAAGAAGCAAATAAAAGAATTATTGGAGAAAGGATACATACGAGCCAGCTCCTCACCATGGGGTTCTCCAATTTTATTTGCCAAGAAGAAGGATGGAACACTGAGGTTGTGTATTGACTATCGGGCTCTTAACATGGTCACAATCAAGAACAAATACCCAATGCCCTGAATAAATGATCTATTTGATCAACTCGCACAGGCCAAAGTCTTCTCAAAAATTGACTTGAGATCAGGATACCACCAATTAAAAGTACAAACAGAAGATATTCCCAAGACAGCCTTCACCTCCAGATATGGGTTGTATGAGTTCACAGTGATGCCATTCGGGCTAACCAACGCCCCCGCATATTTTGTTCACCTCATGAACAAAGTATTTATGAAGTATATGGACAAGTTCGTTGTGGTATTTATCGATGATATTCTGGTATACTCCAAAACACCAGAAGGGCACGCCGAGCACCTCAGGATTGTACTAGGAGAACTCAGGAAACATCAACTGTACACCAAATTCAGCAAATGTGAATTTTGGCTAAGACAAGTGGGTTTTCTGGGCCACGTGCTAACCCAAGATGGTATTGCAGTAGACCCGCAAAAGTCAAGGCCGTACTTGGCTGGAAACCGCCAGCTAACGTAACGGACGTACGGAGTTTCTTGGGAATGGCAGGCTATTATCGGAGATTTATTAAAGGATTCTCCACCATAGCAAAGCCCATGACACAATTGCTCAAGAAAGGCAAGAAGTTTGAATGGACGGAAGCATGTGAGAAAAGTTTCCAAGAGCTAAAAAGCAAATTAACAACGGCACCAGCATTAATTGTACCAGACATACACAAGAATTTTGAGGTATATTGTGACGCATCCCGGAAAGGCCTCGGATGCGTATTGATGCAGGAAGGCAAGGTAGTTGCATATGTCTCCAAACAACTTCGCAAGCATGAGGAGAATTATCCCACTCATGACTTAGAGTTAGCAGCGGTCATCCATGCACTCAAGGAATGGAGACACTTTCTACTTGGAAACCACTGTGAAATATACACAGACCATAAGAGTCTTAAGTATATTTCCACACAGCCGGAACTTAATCTACGGCAACGAAGCTGGTTAGAATTGGTGAAGGATTATGATGTTGGAATCCACTATCATCCTGGAAAAGCAAATGTTGTGGCAGATGCCCTGAGTCGGATGCCCAGCACAGACAACGATAGTATACCAAAGTTGAGGCCAGAATTTCAATAGGAATTTGCCAGGCTCAATTTAATAATGGTTACGGAAGGCAGTGTGGCAAATTTGGAAATACAGCCGATCCTGATGGAAAAGATCAAGGGAGCCCAGCACGGACACCCCAGCATTGATGGCATAAAAAGGAAAGTAAGTTTGGGCAAGGCCTCGGAATTCAACGTAGATGAGCAAGGAATATTATGGTACGGGGAAAGAATCTGCGTACCAAATATCCAGGACCTCAAACATCAGATTTTGTCTGAAAGCCACACCACTCCGTACTCAATCCATCCTGGAGGGACAAAGATGTACAAAGACCTTCAGGAAAAATTTTGGTGGCACGGTATGAAGAGATACATAGCCACGTTTATTGCATGTTGCGACTCTTGTCAACGCATAAAGGCCAAGCACCAGAAACCAGCCGGGCTGTTGCAGCCAAACAAAATACCTGAGTGGAAGTGGGACGAGATTGGAATGGATTTCATTGTTGGACTACCACGGTCACGACATCGAAATAATACCATATGGGTCATAACCGACAGGTTAACCAAGGTGGCACATTTTATTCCGGTGAAGACAACTTACTCCACTCAGAGACTGGCCAGACTTTATCTTGCCCGTATCGTCTGCCTGCATGGAGTCCGAAAGACTATCATATCCGACAGAGGCACACAGTTCGTCTCTAGATTTTGGGATCACCTACAACAGGCACTGGGTACCCAACTAGCATTCAGCACCGCATACCATCCCCAGAATGATGGGCAGACCGAATGCGTAAACCAAATCCTGGAAGATATGCTGAGAGCTTGTGTCCTCACCTACGGAACCAGTTGGGAAGAAAGCTTACCATATGCAGAGTTCGCATACAACAACAGTTATCAAGCCAACTTGCAAATGGCACCCTTTGAAGCTCTGTATGGCAGAAGATGTCGTACCCCGCTAAATTGGTCAGAGACCGGAGACAGCCATATCTTCGGCCCAGATATGCTCAAAGAGGCTGAAGAGAAAGTTAAGACGATTAGAGATCGACTCAAGACAGCTCAAAGTCGACAAAAGAGTTATTACAATCGGAAGCATCGGGAAATCAGTTTTGAACCCGGAGAGTTTGTTTACCTAAGAGTCTCTGCAACGATTCAGGATTAAGGGAAAGCTAGCACCTAGATTCATCGGACCATTCTGTATAATGGCCCGAAGAGGCACGGTAGCCTACCAGCTAGACTTACCCAGGGATTTATCCGATATCCACAGCGTGTTTCACATCTCACAATTGAGAAAGTACGTAGTCAATCCAGAGAAGCAGGTATCACATGAAAATATTGACGTGCAACCGGACCTCACCTACTGGGAGCACCCCATAAAAATATTGGAAGAGTCTGAGAGGAGGACCCGATAGAAAACCATCAATTTTTTTAGAGTTCAGTGGAGCAACCACACCGAGAATGAAGCAACTTGGGAAAGAGAGGATTTTCTTCGGACAGAGCACCCACACCTGTCTAAGGATCAGCTGAAATCTCGAGGACGAGATTTTTCCTAAGGGGGTAGGTGCTGTGACACTCCAAAAACTTTTGTGGTTTTTGTTTTCAGCTAGAGTCTTGCTTGGTTTAAAGAAGGTCTTTTAAACCCTTCTTAAAAGCCTCTCTTGAGTTTCCCCTCTCAAAAATCTTTCTTGGAGGTAGTTTCTTCTAAAAAGAAAACCTTTTTGGTTTTTGGGCTTTTATTTGGTTTTGATCCTTTCTAAATTTTACCATGCCTCCTATGGTAAAATTTTCTCTAAAACCCCTCCTTCCACTTTGGGACAACTCAAACATTCTGTCCAAACTAATAAAATCCATTTTTGGATTTTATTCCATTAAATTCATTTCCCAAAATAATTCTGTCATTCTTTTGGAGCCTAGGTAGTTTGCAAAGCAAGTACCTTAATGCATTTGATTTTTGACCTCAACTCAACTCCTCTGGATAGTCCTTCGTACCCACAACCTAGAACCATCTTGATCCACTCTTCCTCTTTTCAAATATTTCAAATTTCACTCTCTGCAAGTTTGGACCAGATTTGCCAAAATTGGTGAAATTCATATCTACACTTCTCTAAAAATTCCACCAAAATTCAGGCAACCTCTAGATGCAATGAGAGACCACTCCACCAAAAACCAGCTCAAGGAAAAATCCCTTCATGCCAGAATCATTCTGTCGAACACCTTGCATGCACTAGTACTGTTCATATTCAGTAAATTCAGAGTTCAGTGTCGTTCTCCGTCAGTAACTCCAGTCACGTGTCCACAATGCCCTTGGCACATTGCTCGCAGCCTATCCCTCTTGTCCGGAGCTTCACACGAGCGCTTGGCGCGTTCCTGGCGTCGGTGGCGCCCTGGCCCGCCTGCGCCGGCGTGCTTTGCGGCGGCAGAACCACCGTAGCGGTCGACTGGGAGCAAAACTGCGGCGTAACGCCGTTCGGCGCCGCCCACGCGTCCTGGTAGCTCCGCGTGGCCACCTCCTTGCCAGCGCACGCATGCGGCACCGTCGTCGTGGCCTGGCACGCGCAGAGCGCGTTCTCTGCCGCCGACGGGCCGTGCGGCCGTTCCGTCGAGGGCAGACCGTAACCAACCCTCCCGTGCTGAGTTGGACACGGGAACGACACCAATACTCCACCTAGGCGATGCTCAAGCTCCTAAGCCGACCGTCCAGCCATAGTGCCGCTGTAATCAACTCGCCGGACTTATCCGTTCACGGCAACCGACTCGGGCCGGCTATATATAGCACCCCCGAGCTTACTCTCACCCCCGCACGACTCCACCACCTCACCAGACCCCGCCTAGCCACTGGAAGGGCCTCGAGGGGACTTTCTTCCTCGACTCCAGCCACCTCCGTCCGCCTCGGGCTCCGACAACGTTCTCTCCGACGAGAACTCCTTCGCCGCCCTGCTCTCGCCCGTAGCCTCGTACCACCTCCAGTAGGTTAACCCCCACGTCAATTTTGACCCCGCAGCTCCCTCTGGCAAGATCCACCACTGCCCGAATCGCCGTCCGCCGGAGCAAGGTCCACCGTCGACGTGGTGCTCGCCGGCGACCTCTACCACCACCCACAGATGCAGAAAGGTGCACTGATCACAAAGGTAACCCCCGATCACCTTGCCTCGCCGTGGATCGCCGCCGGCGACCACCGCACCTCTCGGGCGCCGTCGCGCTCTGTTTTTCCCTCGTTTGAAAATTCAAACCTGACAGGTGGAGCCCGCCTGTCAGCCTCATAGCCGTTTCTTTTAAACAAAACGTTTTCTGGTCTTTTCCGCAGAGCCCCCTGAAAACTTTCTGTTTCATTACAGATGGGTCCTTGGACCAAAACTCTTATACCTTTTAAACAGAAAAGTATTTTTGATTGATTCTTTTTCTATTCTCTTTAGATTTTTGTCTAGTTTTTTATATGATTTATTTGAGAATTTATTTTGAGTATTTTCTGTACACTCACGGTGTTTACGTTACGTATGTATTTTTCTTTTACCATAGATTCCGGAGGAAGCGACGGAGCTGCAAACTTCTCACAGTTAGACTCCGACTACTCCGAACCAGGCAAGCATGTTTGAACTATTGATATGATGAAGTGCTCGTTGCATGTTTGCATTTTAGTATAGTCATGGCATGTTTATGAGCATTTCTTTGAATGATATATTTTCATGCTCGTAAGTGGAAAGTAAGTTTCGGAAAGCCATATGTTGTTGGATACATATTGGCAAGGCCATGAGATGGCATGAGGATGGGTAAGATGGCAGTGTTGTGACATGCCAGTCTTATGCCAGTCCATTTGACAGCAGTGTCATCACGATCAAATCATATTCCCATTCATTTCCTTCCTGTGCTGCCACATGTTTTCTCCAAGGAATATGGCATAGTAAGTTGCAACCGTTTCCTGGTACACACCAAGTAGAGAGGCCGGGATGAGGGTTCCATGGCCCTGGATTAAAGCCCGTCATCCGGTCAGGGGGCATGGGTGTTTCCGGTTGGGACCGAGAGGGGGGCACCCCTTAGAGCGCGCGTATAGAAATTTGATCCCATGCTATTCGAGGTTGTGGCCTCCCCGTCTCAAAGTTTTTCTTGGACGTTGCCTAGGGTGATTCCTGGCATCGTGAGGTGGAATGGGCGTGTACTAGTTAAACATGTTTCTTCCGAAATACCGTAAATGGAACTAGTCCTTCGTGACTACGGAAATCCGATGGCTGTGGACAGTAAGTACAAACTCTGCAGAGTCACAACTCCTTTAAATCATCTTGTACTTGTCCAAGTACTGTACTCATCTTATCTTGTCAGGTATCAGTCTCAGTGAAAAAAACTCCGGTGGACTACCTGGGTGGTAAACCTGGTTAAAAGATTATTCTTGTGGATGGACTAGTCTTGTTATTTACATTTGTTATAAGCCCTGTCTGTGATGTCGCTCAGACGTCCGATGGTGGCATACCTGTTATTTACATTTGCTACAAGCCCTGTCTACGATGTCGCCCAGACGTCCGATGGTGGCATACCTGTTATTTACATTTGTTACAAGCCCTGTCTGCGATGTCGCTCAGACGTCTGACTGTGGCTTTTCTTTTAAAGCCCTTTATGTGATGTCGCTCAGACGTCCGACTGTGGCATTTCTTTTAAAGCCCTTTATGTGATGTCGCTCAGACGTCCGACTATGGCATTTCTTTTAAAGCCCTTTATGTGATGTCGCTCAGACGTCCGACTGTGGCATTTCTTTTAAAGCCCTTTATGTGATGTCGCTCAGACGTCCGACTGTGGCATTTCTTTTAAAGCCCTTTATGTGGTGTCGCTTAGACGCCCGACTGTGGCATGCATTTTATTTGTTTACCTTTCGAGGCGTCGCTCCAGACACCCGATCGGTTTTCAGTTCTTTATTCTACCTTGTCAAATCTTTATCATTGTATTGAGCATTATTATTTTTGCTCATGACACATTCATGCATGCATTTGTTATATCTTTTGTGCGAACTGTCTTGCGAGTACTTTCAAAGTACTCACCTGGCTTGTTGATTTGGCCAGATGTTGACGAAAGCGATCTCATGGATGAGGAATTCAATAGCGAGTCCGACGCCTAGAGGAGTCCCAGTCAGTCCCGTGCGATCCTGTTTTGGTCATTGTATCATATCCCCTTCCGCTACCCCAGAATAAATTCATCGAGCCTCACCTCGATGCTTGATGAGCTTCCAGTAGAAGTCAAGTTATCCACCACCACTTTTTATCTCGAGCTAGTAGCATGTCACCACACCCTTGTGCCATAACCGCCTCTATGTAAGATATTGGCGAGTTTGTAATAAATTGTTGAGCAGCCTCAGCTCAACCCTGTAATATATTTGATGCTACTGGTTCTCTGTTTATCAAGTATTTGTCTACGAGAAAGGATGACTTTTCCTATACTGGGTTTAAAAGATCGGTTTTATCAATAAGCATTTTATTGAAAAGCCAGTTGTGACAATATCTCCTACGTTCTTTGCCCATTGCATAATATGGGCATCACCGGATCTAGGTGACATGCGAAGGTTCTGTTGATCCTGTCTGTACTCCAGCATGTGGTGTAGGACATAGAAGCCACCATTAAGAGAATCACTCGATTGCTGGATGCAGCAGAAGTCGGTCTTATGGCCGAAGGCGACCTTGCCGCCCCTTTTCTTCTTGTCCCTGACCTCTCCACCCAGTGATTGGTAGTAAAACATAGAACTGTCAAGAACATCCTTGATGTGGGTGTAATCCTTTTTGTGAATGTTCTTCGACGAGTCCAAGTAAAGAGCGTGGGAGTATCGGGGGTAGAGGATGATGAGGACGGCGCACCCGCCGCTGCGCAAAGTAAGTACATCTCAAATTAATTAGCCTCCACCGTGCAAATGAATGATTGAAATCGAAGGAAGGATATCTGTGTGGATGACTTACACGGGATGATAAGGCACGAGAATCGCTTCCTTGTCCTTATTGGCGAGCATGAAACTGACGATGCATTCCCTCGCATATTCACGGTGCTTTTTGTGCAGACTCCCAGAAGGCCTTGTGCATGTAGTACGGGTCAGCGACACAGATATAAGGTATCTGCTCAAGCCCGATGATGTAGTTCATGTCCAAGGCATAAAGGCGGACAACCATAAAATCTAGCTTCTTCACGTGAAAAATGTCGAATATGTAATCGAACTGAAGGAAGAACTAATCCGCGGGGAAGCAGTCGACGTACGACAATTTACGCGGAACTTTAACCATGTAGAGTGGGTATCCTGGATCTTTCGAGGCGATGATGCCTTTCTCTATCCGCAACACATCATCATGAAGTCTCCTTAGATCACCGTATCTGGCCCCTAGCGCTCTTGCAGGTAGGATTGGTTGACCAGGGATATGCCATTTATCCACATCGGGGATATCTATACGGTCCTGAAGTCAAGGCTGCTGAGGCAGCTGGATCATAGAATCAACTTTTTTGCCCTTCCTCGCTCTCTTCCTAAACTTCTTTACTACCGGAAGGTCATCCATAATATGTTCAGCCTCTGGAGACGGCAATTCAGGCACCGACTCATGACGCTCAAACCCTGAGTAGGCGCCAGTATAGACATACTGTTGAGTGCCATCGTCATCCTCATCCTCATCCATGGCGACGTCATCAACGACTAATGGAGCCTCTTCCTTACCGCATCCGCTATCACCCAACCCGACACCCGACGCTAATTGGGTAGGTGGGTGTTGATGTTCATACCTTGCTGTTGCGTGCTCGTGGGTGTGCTCACGGCCGCCTCCAGACGAAGTAGACTCTTTAGCCACAAGAGGACCCACCCATTGCAACAATCACGAAGCCGCCGCGGGGTCTCGTCGTCATCCCCCACTAGTATCAGAGGAGGCAAATTCTCATGGCCCGATTTGACACTGGCCACGGAAACCTTGAAGACGTTCGGGGGCATCAGCCGGCTGTGGAAGAATGGTTCCTTCGGCTCCATTATCGTCGCCTTCCCCACGTCCACCTTCTGTTCACCGATGGTGTATAATATGGTGCACGGGGTTTCATCGGCCTGCAAAGAAAAGTCTACAACGTGAGACATCCGAAAGGCAACGAAAATGGGAGATTATACATTTATTAAAGGGGGGCAGTGTGACAGATACCGTGAGGGCGTCGAGCTCAGCCAAAGACGAAGCACCGCCAAGCACGTCCGGTGCCGGAGCCGATGCGGGAGCAGGTGCGGGAGCAGGTGCAGGAGCCGGTGCAGGAGCAGGTGCGGGAGCCGGTGCGGGAGCAGGTGTTGGTGCAATGTTCCCCAAGAAGTCAGCAAGGGGAAAGTCCGCTGCATTTTTTTCTAGATTTTGCCTGGTCCAATTGAAAACGGCTAGAACCAATGAAGTAGACATATCTACAACCACCTGCTTTGCGGCAGCTACCGCTGTTGCGACTGTCTGAGATGATTTCTTCTCAACCGCAATCTCAACCTTCTTGTCGATGTTTTCTTCAGTTAACCTCCGTCTTTCCTTTCTCTCCTCTGTGGTCTCACGGTAGTACTTCTTCCATGTGGCGCCGTCTCCGACACCGTGCACGCTTCCATACGACGGCCGAGTCTCCACCGAGAGTCGTTTCAATATGTTCAACGCCCGGTTAAATGGAGTGTCCCACTTGGGCTTCGCCAATGCCTCAGACAGCGAGTCGCTTCCGGCCGCAATCCTGTGCTGCTTTCTCTACAAAAGGCACAAGGATCATTTACAAATATGACTAACGTGTGTAGTCGAATTGATCAGAAACTAAAATTACAAGCAGTCTAATGAACTCCGTCATGACCGTGTTTGTCTCGTAAACCTTCTTCACTAGGTCCCAATGGTGCTAGGCCCTGAGGATGTCACGCTCCTGCGGGACAGTGAACTCTGCCAAGCTAGGGGTCTGGGATGCCCAGACTCGCGGCTTTCGCATCCTCCTTGGCCCATTTGGACCTCTTCCCGCTGTAACCATGGCTTCCGAGGTGGTGGCTCCCAATGTTCCTCTCTTGAAGCCCCTTCATGTACTTAGACTTTTTTTGGGCAGCTTCGGCCTCTCAAGTCGCCTTGAATATTTGAAATTGCTCTTCCGTGATTGTCGGATTATCCTTTACAATCTCGGAGTAGAGTTCCTTCTTGTTGATGATCCTTGCTTTCACCCTTGTTTTCCAGGCGGCAAACGCGTCGCTAAACTTGGTCATGGCGTGTTTGTTTATCTTCTTCATTGCCCAGTCCTTATCTGGATCTTTATGATCCTTTTCATTCTGGCCCGGGAACAAGAATATCTGGTGAAACTTCTTTAGAGGGAGGGCCTCATATTATCTATCTTCTGTAGTTTCTCATCGTTGATGGTGGCGGTTGTCCATACGATGCAGCCTATTTGATTGCCGTAGCACCTGCGCGCTTCCTCGGGCGCCTTTGGCGCAAAAATGCTGTCGTCCACCTCCGTGACCACCAGTCTATTAGTCCTGAGTTTGTTAGGAAGCCGTTGCCTCTTTGCTTTCGGTTCTACACCGGCTCCGCTCCCCGACGCAGCGCCGGTCTCAGTCTCAGCACCGGTCTCGATGCCGGTCTGAGTCTCAGCGCCGGTCTCAGTCTCAACACCGGTCTGCATGTCGGTCTGAGTCCCTGATGCCACCGGTGGGCCCAGCAACAACATCGGTTGATCGTCGGCAAGGCTCAAAAATTCGTCTGCCGCCCAGTAGACGTCGTCACAATCACCAGAACCCTATCCTTCATCGTTGCTAGCCATGTTTCCTATGATTAAATCTAGTCAATTAATTCTAGACCTAATAAAATGAATAATGACATAAAAAAGGCCTATTGTTATGTAGGAACATTGACTCCTTCCCGGTGGGGCAAATCCCGAGCACTCGATATGTCCTAGTTTGTAGCACAAGTCATGCCAAAATTCACAGAAAATTTCAGCATGACCTCTGCTAAAAAGTGGACAAATAGAGAACCTGAAATTTGCCGGAACGGAAATGAATCAACATTCCGGCAAAACATAGTCCACTCAGCTTCATTCCCTAGAAACAGTGTTCAAATATCCCTCTTCGACACTGCAACACATGTCCAAATATACACGAGCAACCACGTGTCCAAATTTCACAAGCTAATTCAAAAACAAAGTGTAGAAGAAAATTCATTTAACTACTAATAGAACAAAATTCAGTTAACTTCAGTGCTCTATAATGATGAAAGGAAAAAAATTCAGTTAACTACTAATTTCATTCATTTAGGTTATTCATTTAACTTCACCTAATTAACCTACTGTACCACTACTACTAGCAGCACTACTAACCTAATTAACCTAGCAAAACTCTACTGGCCTAACTGAAAAACATCTAATTAACATCTACTAGTATCAGTACTGCCCTAACCTAATTAACATCTACTAGTATCACTATATACTACAAGCAGCATCTACCCTAATTAAACCCTACTGCCCTAACTAACTTTTGCTGTAAACCAATTTTTTTGCTCTAAACTAATTTTTGCTCTAACATCTACTACTTAACGTCCTTTGCTCTAAACTAAATTTTTTTCTATAAACTAACTTTTACTCTACTATTTTTTGCTCTAAAATGTAGAGAGAGAGGAGTGGGGGGAGGGGTGGGGGACTTACAGAGAGGGGAGAGACGGTGGCGGGGAGGTGCTCGGCGACGGAGGCAGGGGCGGAGAGGGCGGGCTCGGGCACGGGCAATGGCTGTCCTACGCGGGCTCGAGTGACGGTGAGGTGGAGGGCAGCGATGGTGAGGTGGAGGGCAGCCTCGGGCGGCGACGGTGAGGCTGAGGGCAGCCTCGGGCGGCGGCAGTGAGGATGACAGCGGCCTCGGGGGGAGACGATGAGGTTGCCGGCGTCCACGCCGGCAGGAGACGACAGCGAAGTGGGGCGACGATGAATTGGGGAGACGGTGGCGAGGGCGAGGGATTTGGGGAAGAAGTGGTTGCTGGGGGGAACCACTGTTTAAGTGAAATGTAACACTAGCGCGTTCATGGAAACGCGCTATAGCTAAGTTAGCTACAGCGCGTTTACCGAAAAGCGCTACTGCTATTCCTCTCTCTTTTTCCCTTTTTTCATTTATTTTTCTTTACATTTTTTCCTTTCTCCTTTTTCTATTTCTTTCATTTTCATTTACTTTTCTACTTGTTTTTCATTTTATTTTATTTTCGTTAGCAGTAGCGCCTTACACATAAACGCACTGCTAGAACAAAATTAGTGGCAGCGCTCTTTCCAAAACAGCGCTACTACTATGTGTAGCCGATCGGCTCCGTGGTGGGAATTTTTGTAGTAGCGCTTTTATAGCGACACGCGCTACTGCTATATATGTTTCTGCAGCGCGGTTTTTTCGCCCGCGCTACTGCAGTCTAGTAGTAGCGCCCTTCTTTAACATGCGCTACTGCTAAATTTTTGTGTATAGGCTTTTTCCTAGTAGTGGATGCGGTGGCTGAACCGGCGGGACGACGAGATCGACAACGGATCCTCATCCTGTACGGTGGATGCGGGACGTCGAGGTGTTTCTGTGGACGACGTCGTCGGGGAAGAGGCTCCGGCTGGGTGGCGGACGGAGGAGGGTGTATGGGGCTTCGTCGCGGGTTTTCGCGGCCTCGCTGTATGAATGGGTGGGCGGATGGGATGGGAGTGGGGAAGACGCGCTTGTCCGAAATGTGGGGTAAGTTGCGAAAGTACCCCCATCGATTTGAGGCGGTTCTTTCGGTTCAGGGGTACCACGGGCATTTCACGTGTCGGGATTTCACAGGAGGTGGGAGTTTTCGCGCGCGTTGTAATTTTGGAATAGCAAGACGCGGGTTGAGATGGAGTGAATTGACGAAGCACAACGAGACAAAGATATATCTTAAATATTTTGGGCTAACAAGGCGTGGGTTGAAGAGGCGGGAGTTTCGCAGCACGATAGACAGAGACGCTAGCTTGAATTTTCGGCATAACAAGGCGCAGCTTGAAATTTCGGGAGAACAAGCTTAACGTTTACCAAAAAAAAAAGATAATTTGCACCTCAACAGGCACAACACACACACAAACACCATTTAGACTAGAGTAAGGTACACGTGCATTGCACGCATGAGATTTGGCAACCAAATTATGAATAAATACCAGCTTTGAGTCATATATGCATGATGTAGATGTTTGTTTAATTCTTATAGTTCATTTCATTCAAAATCATCTAGTTTTTATAAGAAAGCTAATCTATTTTACGATTCATGGAATTGTGCGTTGTAAGACATAAAGTAAAAACAAATAATGGCAAATCATGTAGAAAAACATTTGGGCAATTCTGATACAGAAGATTCTAGAACAAAGAAGAAGTGCTTCTGTTTTGATGTTTGTGCATTATGCTTAAGTTCAACCATGGAGTCTTCTAGATTATTCATGTGGACAAATCTGGTGGAATCTAGATGATATCCAACGGCCAGTAGTGCTCAAATTTGCCATCTTTGGACCATCGGATTCGCCTCATCCAACGACCATCTTTCAAAGTTAAAGTTTCCCGCACACAATATAAAAAAAATATAAAATGATGTCTGCCATCGGTATCTCAAATTCAAATCAGTCTAACCTTGTTCAATGTGTATACATTACAACATGCTCGTTTCCAAACCACACCGCGCAGATCTCCGTTATATCCATGCATGCATGGGTTTCAAACATCAGGATCTCTTATTTAAATATTTGAATTAAACTTTACACTGATTATGACCTCGCCTAGTCTTTTACACCCACACAGTCGTCTTCTCTTTATAATTGTACCACTAACTTTCTCTCGTGCATGCATGCACACACACACTACCAGTCGGCATTATCCATCGCACACATGCAATCTTTTTCTTCAGGTCGGTCTCCCATGAAGGCACACACCCACACACATCCCCCTCTCCATCATATCGGGCATTCTTTATCTCGCACGCGTGCATGCGCAACGATCGATGTTCCTCTATGTATGTGTGTATATAGCTAGGTCTTTCATAGTTTTCCACACAAACCGATCAATCGATATATCCAGTGAGGTCTCACCCTCTTTCCCATGTCCACATCGATCAATCTATACCGCTCTATATAGGATTAACATATATAGCTAATACACCCACATTAATTATATATCCAACGTCCCCCTCTCATCATCCATGCCTTCTGCTTCGTCTCTCAGACGCGCGCACAATGGCGAAGACAGGGGGCAGCAAGGGCCCTGCCCCCCCCCCTAACATCACTATATATCGAGTCTAATATGAATGTGATCGTTAGACAATTGCTGCTAAAAATGGTTTAAGTTCATGAATTGACCCTCCTCGTAAAGGATTAGCAATGCTTGGCCCCCTAGCTCATTTATTTTTCATGGCTCCGCCACTGCGCACAACAGCGCACGTTCTCGCCCCCTCTCTCTAAATATCGATCTCGCACTTGTGCACTGCTCGCCCCCTCGCCCACTCGGCCCCTCGCACCATCTTCTAGCCCCCCACCAGATTTTGCCACATGTACAATCTAGCAGACTCCATGGTTGAACTTAAGCATAATGCACAAACCTCAAAACAACAGTGGTTCTCTTTTGTTCTAGAATCTTCCGTATCATAACTGCCCAAACTTTTTTTCTAGTTGAATTGCCATTATTTGTTTTTACTTCATGCTTTACAACACACAACTCCATGAATCATAAAATATATTAAGGGCTTCTTTGATTCAAAGTATTCTCAAAGGAATTTTGGAGGATTCTAATCCTTAGGAATTTTTCCTATCTTGGTTGTTTGATTCGTAGGATTGTAAACCATAGGAATTTTTCCATATGATTCATTTGCACTAGATTTCATAGGAAACATCCCATCCACTCAAACCTCTTTGAACGAATTCTATGTTTTTCTATGCACAATCAAACACTCATACAATCCTGTAGGATTCAAGACGACATTCCACTATAATTCCATGTTTTTCCTATTCCCGCCTTTTGGAAATCCTACGAATCCAAGAGGCCCTAGCTTTTTTATAAAAACTAATTGATTTTGAATGAGATGAACTATAAGAATTAAATGAAGGTCTACATCAGGCATATATGACTCAGAGCTTACATGCTATAGTGTGGTATTTATTCATAATTTGGTTGCAAAATCTGATGCGTGCAATGCACGTGTACCTTACTAGTACTTCGAGTATGTGCAAAACACGTAAATTAGAATTCCAATGGCATGCTACATTCATGAAGCCACGTGACACATGTGGAGGCGTTGTCGGGACCTCCTTGTGTGGATTGATCATAGTGACGTGCTGCTGGTTCCAGAAGAATGTACTCGTCCTCCCTGAGCCATACTATCGGTACATGCACGAAGCGAAGATGTGCACGCACGCCACGCAGGCACTCATTCCCTCGCACGCACACGCGGGTACATGGGCGGACGCAATTTTGTACCAAGATCCACCCCATGTGATAATTTGATGCGTGTAAAGTCGTTCACTTCATTGATGGTCAATTAATACAGCGCATGCAAATAGAGTGGACGTGAGGGCGGAAGAAAGACATTACTACTCTTAATCATGGGTTGCTAGTAGTACTTCCATTGATCTCTTTCGTATTTTGTGCCAATTTTTGACAGTAACATAATATTTACGCATTTGAGCAGTGTAGTCTACTTGAAATTTATATCCCACTAAACTCATCGGGCACCGTTTCGGGCCTCGAAACCAAAACCATCAATTAATCTTTACCTTGTTCCCATCCCATTCGAAAGGCTGCTCACGCCTACTAGTACGTACCAAACCTGAACGTGTTCCCACTATGCAGGTAGTAGTACTTGCTAGTGCTAGTACTTAGGTTATAAAAAGGGGAACTACCTAACCGAAAATTACTCTACCTTTCCTCCTCATAAGTGCTTCTTCTTCGTTTGTCCTTGCCATGGTCGGTGAGCAGAGCTCTAGGTCGAGAACTACTCATAACAAGGGAGCGGCAACCAAGGCTGCAGAAAAAAAGAGGGCTCACCGCCACGCAGAGACCTCAAAAGATCTCTCACGGGCCCTAGAGCGCCCTAGCCGCGGAGGCGAACATGCCGAGCCGGCGGCGCTAGAGTCGGTATCCCTCGACGGCATGCCCGATCAGCTCAATAAGCACCTCAATAAGTAGAAGAATTTCATCCAAGGCTTGGTGGAGCTGCTGAAGGAGAACCTCGACGACATGCCCGCTAAGCTCAATAAGCACCTCAATAAGTAGAAGAATTTCATCCAAGGCTTGGTGGAGCTGCTGAAGGAGAACCTCGACGACATGCCCGCTAAGCTCAATAAGTAGGGGCAGTTGACCACCGGGTTGGTGATGCTGCTGAAGAAGAGCATTGCCTCAGAGAAGAAGGCGACCAGTGAAATCCTGCAACTTCAGGAGGACAAGGCGAAGCTCTGCCACGAGATCGACCTGTTGAAGGAGAAGAACGCCGGCTGGAAGAAGCTGCATGAGAATAGTAGTTCCTCGATGAAGATGTTGCAGGCCCTCGTCATGGAACAGAAGGAGGAGTTGGCGAAGCTCCGCATCAAGCACCCAACTGCTGTCAAGGTACATAATGCGGACGTGGAACAGATGATGAAGGCCCACGTCGAGAAATCCCGCGTCATGGACAGAATGAAGAAGATGGCGGAGGAGACGCGCAAGGAGATGGAGGTCGTGGAGGCGATGAAGAAGCAGTTACGACTCCGCGGTGAATTAGATCATTTGGGGTGATAATCTTCCTTCTTCTTTTGCTCTTGTGTTTCATCTTTTGCTTCGGGTGTTTCACCGCACGTGTCACGTTCTCTGCGAGGCATGAATAGAACGATGTTTTTTAGGGAATGAATAGAACAATGCTAACAATGAGATGACTAGCAAATTAGATCATTTTTATCACCATATGGCACTGGGCTGCCATGTTTCGTGCTCCTCCGTCGTAGTACTACTCCAGTGGAAAACTTGAGTATACCGCACGGTTCTTTGCTCCTCCTCAGGTCGTCGGCGCATTTATACGAGCAGTCAAATCACAAGGCCCTGCCTTCCAGCAATAATGAGCCGTCAAATCACAAAGGCCCTCACCTCTGGTGAAACCGACCAAGCTAGACTGCCCCGCCCTCTAGCCTTTTAAAAAATGTACTATACTTTTGTACAGTAGTATATCGATGGATTGGACCATGGAGCAAAACTTGAAATGAAAAAAAGGTGGTACATATAGAGAGTGCTCATCGCCAAATTATGCATATAGTACTATTAAAAAGGCTAGTCACAATAATGGTGGCCAGCACAACCCAGCCCTCAAATAAAACTAAGCATCCTGGAATTCTTTGACAAAACTAAGCACCATGAAATTCTTTGACAACTAAACTGCTGGCTATATGATATTGGCCATATATATTGTACGTATATAATGTGAAGAAACGAGTGGTAGTACTATACCAACTAAAATATGAAATGTAAGAAATACTGGTATGTACGTACTGAAGAGTTAAAGTAATGAGAAGAAACATAACATAGTTCTGCTGGGGGCTCAGTACAACACACCCCTCCAATTAAACTAAGCACACCTGAAATTAAACTATGCAACTAACCCGGTAGACACTGCATTAGAACCACCATGAGCAACGACACTTCAACCTTACTCGGAGTCCTCATCCACGTCCTCGACTTCGTCCTTGTCCCTCTTCCTCTTGGCTGATATTTCTTTGCTTGAACCACACACTTGGCTCTTAATCTTCATCCACCCCTTGTAGATATTGAAACAAAGGTAGCCATCCATTGCAGCATAGTGGATGCGCTCTATATCTAGTACATTCCGCTGCCATGCATAACTATGAAACATGTATTTAGGTTTCTCCAGTTTACCGTACGAAGGATGAACCATGGCTCCTGCCAGGGTCAGCATTGAAGGTTGGCCAGAGGGCAGCAGCCTATTCTTCTGGAGGTCGAAGGGGTAGCCTACAACGAGGCCTATCCGACCCAGGACTTCTTTGTCGTTCGTAAAGTCTACAATAACGAATTTGACTAGGTTGCTTTCAAGGAAGTTCTTAAAATCCAGGCATTCAACGTCGGCATGGCATATGTGGTAGACCAAGCATAAGTCATGCACGCAAACCTGGATCACGGCGGGCTTCTTCCTCTCTTCGTCCTTTAGATCCTTCTCTCGTCCTAGGACTGTGGTGTACTCAACATCTAGCCCAGCGACCCACTCATCATGTGAGTTTTCGAACATGCGTCTGAAGCGAGAAAGGCATCCTTTCACCGTCGCGGAAGAACGGGTGTAGATGACATCGAACTCATTGTCGGTGATGGTTCTAACCTTGTACTCACCGCCGATCATGGAGATTTGGGACGCCATGGATTTGGGAGGAGGGTTAGGATTAGTGGAACTGCTGTAATGTGAAAGGACGGGACGACTAGGAGCAAACCGCCGTAATATTAAAGGACGTGCGGGGACAAGTAGGAGCGAACTGCTAGCGTACGAACGGCAGGGTAGTGGCTTTCCATTATCCCATGATACGGTCTTCCGAGAGCCCTTGGATCTGAGATCGAATGGTTGCATGGCGTGATTCTAGACCTATGGGTGAATATCCTATCCTGGAGGGTTATTCTGCAAATTTTCAGCAACTTAGCATGCGACCGTTTGATATCAGATCCAAGGGCTGCCAGCAGCCCGTATCATGGTCACGCCTACCACGACCGTTGCGTCGCTCGCACGGTCGCGCCCTTGGAGATTTAACATGGTGTGTTAGGCTATCTGATGTTGGCATGTCATACATAGTCATCACTTAGTCACTCATACTACAACAAGGTTAGCTATAAGGTTGGCTATATGTGTATTTTTTTTACTTCTCTCTATCTCTTTCTTCATAGTAGTATTTATTGCATTTGCCAAGGAGTGACCTCTTCCAATGAAATGGTGCTTAGATGAGGTGCTAAGGGCATTAAATGGCTCAGCAATCAAGTCCCCAATGCATAGGTGCTTATTAGTAGTTTTTTGTTGCTAAGTTTGCTTCATTTAATTAGCTATAGACTCAAAATTGTCTTTTCACCTAGGTACACGTGCTTAGCACCATTTCTTCCTTGGGTCACCAAACTTTCCACATCAGACGTTATGACTATGTGGCAAGCTTAGCACCTGTAGGAGCAAGTAAGTACAATATTGCGCTTTACATGGCATTTTTGCATATGTGGAGGAAAGAGAGGCAGGGAAAAAGTGGAGAAGTGGGCTCTCATGCCAGAGCCAGCCTCTACTACATGGTGGAGCATTGGGAGAGGCACATGTATGAAGGTGGTCAGGCTGGCCATAGTGGGGGTAACATAAGTAGTATCATGCACTTGGGACTCGCAAACATGCTTATGTGGCAGGCAATTAAAGAAGAGAGAGATGGTTATAGTAACATAGGTAGATACCGTAACATAATAAATATGATGCTACTATGCATCATGCATGGCAATAAATGAGACCACCTATGATACTAATCTATGATACTATGCACTATAGAGGTGGTAACATAGAATAGTAATATATGCATGTTACTAGTCTAAGTTACTCCCCACTATGACCAGCCTCAGGAATCAGCAGACTCACACCGGTCGTAGCGCCGCAGTTAAAATGATAATGGCAAGTCAAATCACGGGGCCCCACTTGTCCAGCGGTAACTCGCTGTCAAATCACACAACCCTACGTTTGCAGCAGCCTACTCCCTCATCTTCTCGCATCTCTGTCGAACCGACTAGGCGGAACTGCCCCGCCTACCGTAGAGGAAAAGCCCCGCCCACGACTTTTAAATAGTATAGTATACTAATTTTGTATCCATGGATTGCGCCATGGAGCAAAGCCTCTAGAAAACGGCGGTACACATGTACGGAGTATACAGCACGCCCGTCGCGTTCGCATCGCACCCCAGACGGTCGGTCAGTCTGTCATGCTGCTCTTCGAATGGAACGCGCGTCATATTGCGTTTGCACACACATGTGGGACCACAATTGAGAACCGACCATATATAGGCACACTCCCCGGCCCCGCAAGTCGGGTGACTTAATAGAAGAGGGAGATGAGCGATAGTACTAGAGAAGTGGTGTACTACGTTGGTGCCTGGACGATCTCTGCAAGACACGGAAGATCAGCTCGTCCATGCATGTGACCAGACTCCAGCAGACACGCCTGGATTGGCTATCGTCTACATATCGTGCATGTTGTGTTGTACATGGTTGTAGTTGTGGTGAGAAATCTAAAAAAAGTTCCTTGTCATCTTGCAAAATTAGGTGTCATGTGCTTCGGATCACTATGAGGGTTAAACAGCGACAACTGAGTTGGGCTAGTCATTGGGGGCACATGCACGAAGACTACTCGGCTGCCATCTAGGTCAAGCCGGCTATGTTAATTAGGACATCTATTGACAGACCCCTTTTCTATGAGTTTATCTTTAATTTGAGCTTTGTTCCTCGTCTAGTTTGTCCATCGGGATTCATGTTGTCTCCTTTGGGCAGTGAGGTTATGATTTCTTGTCATGTGGCATTTTTTCGTGTTATATGTTATAATCCGGTGCTTCAGATCAAAATGACGACAACTGTGCCTCCGGGCCACGTGCATGAAGATGTCTCGACAGTCATTGACGAGGTCAAGCAGACTCCGGTAGACAAAAGAAAACCAGTACTCCACTATATAGGCAGGAGCCTCCGTGCTTGCTTGCTAGTCTTGCTCTCTTCATATTGTCTCGTCCTCTCCAGATCTAAACACGACAGCGGTGGCCACGCACTCTCTCTCTCTCTCTCTCTCTGCTCATCGCTGGTCACAGATCCAGCCGGATCCTCTCCACCGGGGAAGGTGAGAAGGTGCAATGTTCACGCGGTCGTCCTCAGTGATGGCTCTTACCCACTGCTGGTGTGTCCCGATCAGCCCGCCTTATCGTTCTCTCCCAAGCACCGCTGGCGAGGGAGGGCCTCCGACCCCTTCTTCCTCGCTGCCGTAGTGTGGGCAGATCCGGCCTCCCGCCGCCTACCTAGCGACATCCCGGCGACCATCAGGTATAACTTACTTCGAAACCGGCCTTGCTCTACTTCTCGAGCTCCTGACATCGCTGCATTTGTATCTTTTACTATTTCTCAGGCCCCCTCATAGATAGGATCGATCGGCTGTTTGAAAACCACCTAATTTTTTATGTTTAAGAGGTAAAACTAGTTCATGCACTCGGATCTAGTACTACTTGGTTCAAACAATGAAGAAAGGGGGTGGGGGTGGGGGAAGATTTGTTACCTGAATCTAGGACTTGGTCGAAAGAGGAAATAATGGGGGCGAAAAGTAGCAGAGACTGGCTATCCAACTGGTCTCTAGGTCTAATAGGAAAAAAAGGGAAACGCAGTAGAAACTCAATATAAACCTAATCTATTGGTTGAAAAAAGAAAGAAAGTGGAGACTGGGGGACAAGTCAACAGAGTAAGTCCAGCACTAGATTTTCTAGCCTGACACAGTATAAGGTGGCAATACCGAACAAAAATGGGACCAACCCAGATATCATGTTCTGATGTTTGTTGCCCAGAGCCACTCTTATGTAATGCCACTGGTAAAATGTAGCAGTCGCACTGTTAAAAGTAAGGACACGTTAAACCAATGTTGTTTTCAATGTAATGCCTCCAGTAATATGATTCAATGGCACTTTTTACATGTCCTGCTAAATTTCCCATTAAGATAAGTTGGTTCTTTTCGTTAGAAATGCAACTGTCCTGGTCCGCCTACTCTCCCGTTCCCAAAGTAATGTCGTATTTAACGGTTGTCATAGTTAATCCTAATGCCCACACTAATATCTAGCAATGCCACTGCTTTAGAAATTGCTACTGTCCTTGTAGGATTGCCATTCAGATAGGGAACATGCTTGTTTTCATTTGATGCATGTTTCATCACTTGTTAGTCACCCTCCTTTCCACCTTTTTTGTGCAAACAGAGATATACATTTCACGCTCGAGCTTAGTTGGACTGCACAAATGATATCCAGATTATACTTGAACATTCCATGAGCTTCACAACCAACCTTGATGTTGCTCAATTTTATTGCAACTAATGAAGAAGAAGCTCTGTGGGTTTCATTTTCTGATGGAAATGGAACCGGGGTTGGAGCCCTTTTCTTAAAAAATGAAGTAGAAGCTGCTAGCTCACGGGACATTGCTTCATTTTAGGTGAACTGGACCAAAAGGTCCCATGAATTGAATCATCGGTGTTGGTGACTGAAAGAGCCAGCTTCAGCATCCCAGTCTAAGCACCCCCAGCCTCCATCCTTGCGATGCACGGTACACCTCGTTTGCCACCTGCTCGACCCTAGTGTCACTGATAAAATGAAGTAATAATACAGTTAAAATAGAGCGAGTGTCCTCTCTATCATTTCATTTCCAATGTAGATAAAGAAAGTGCTTCTCTTTGTTAATGTATGTTTCATCAACTAGTCCCATGGTTAATGTTTAAGCATTTTTGCAAACTTGGGTGCTTAATTTTAGTTGATCTGTACAAAAATAGAGATTTGAATGTCTCAAGGCGCTTCCTTGTACTACCACTGTACACTGATGTTCATCACTAGCAGATGGTGTATCTGGGAGAGTTGGGATGATTTCCAGTATGAGGCGTGCCGTATGAGGCGTCGCAGGGCCCATCTCGCCCTCGCAGCATGGCATACTATGATACTATTGCAATATTTTCTTCTATTTATTTTGTGTGTTTGATCAACTAGTGCCACTATAATGTAATCACACTTTTTCATTATCTGTGCAAACAGGGTTATTCAGCTGCATTTTGGTGGAACTGCACAAATGTACGTATGGAACCGGCATATATGCAGAGTGCGAGGTGTGCCAAGTAAAAATTACCGACACCAACCATGCTGCATGCACGCATTGGCATCCACCACCACCAGTGGGATGTGTGGCGCTCTCTGTGGACGGATCTTGCTTGGCAGCAAATCCTCTAACCAAATACTAGTAGCTTATATTGGCAGTTTTCTAGGGAGTACTCTTTTCTGAAAGAAGCACCAATCTATTTTTCTTTATTTGTACATTGTGTCACAACTTTGACCCAAAGGTCCAGAGCTATTTTATGGTGATTGGTGTAGTACTCGGAGACTGATTGTAAGCATGATTTTCATTAGCTGTCACACTAATTGTAAGCATGAGCAGGTGGAAGATTAGGTTAGTGCTAAGCTTAGCTTAAACCCTACCGTCGCCGTTGAAACGAGGCGAGCATCGAGGGAACCATGGAGAACGACAGGGAAGCGACGTCGCGCCATCCGGCCTCCTCTTGCGGTGGGAGAACGAATACTCCTAAGGCTCCGGCTGGCTATGCACCCTCATGAACGACACACCATACTCGGTCGATTCCCTATCCTCTGGGTGCTCGACCTTCGACCTGTACGCCCACCACCTCCGCCTGACTGTCGCCTCGGGCGAATCTGTCTGCTCCATCGCCCAGAGGAGATACTCGATGAACTCGGAGGACTGCAGCGTGACTGCCGCCGAGGAGTACATGTACATCGCCACCGCTGTCTCGCTCTTTCTCATACATTGCCACATCGCCCGCACCGTCCTCGAAATCTCCCACTCATTTTCAAACCAAGTAAGGATCTCCTTCAACCTGGCTAACTTTGCCTGGTCGCTGCCGGCGATCTGCCTAATTCGTTGCTGCATCCTCTCCACTTCTGAGTGGTCCGGTGCTAGCTTTGGAAGATGGGAGGAGAGACAATGGTCTTGCAATAGAGAAGAGGGAGAGGCGAGATGATGGTTTTGGAATGGAGATGATGGAGAGGAGAGGAGGTGGTTTTGCAATGGAGAAGATCAGAAGAGGGAGAGGCGAGACAGTAGTTTTGGAATGGAGATGATGGAGAGGAGATGAGGTGGTTTTTCAATGGAGAAGAGGGAGAGGAGCGTGCGGCAGCGATTTAGGATTGGACGAGAGGGCCGGCACGCTGTGACTGGATCAAAATCAAAATCAATTTATCCTTCAACTAAGAAAGCGATTGTCGGTGTCAAAACCGGCGGATCTCGGGTAGGGGGTCCTGAACTGTGCGTCTAAGGCTAATGGTAACAGGAGGCTCGGGACACGATGTTTACCCAGGTTCAGGCCCTCTCGATGGAGGTAATACCCTACTTCCTACTTGATTGATCAATACCCTACTTCCTGCTCGATTGATCTTGATGATATGAGTATTACAAGATTTGATCTACCACGAGATCGTAGAGGCTAAACCCTAGAAGCTAGCCTATGATTATGATTATTGTTGTCCTATGGACTAAACCCTCCAGTTTATATAGACACCGGAGGGGGCTAGGGTTACACAGAGTCGGTTACAGAGAAGGAGATCTAATATCCGAATCGCCAAGCTTGCCTTCCACGCCAGGGAGAGTCCCATCCGGACACGGGACGAAGTCTTCAATCTTGTATCTTCATAGTCCAACAGTCTGGCCAAAGTATATAGTACGGCTGTCCGGATACCCCCTATTCCAGGACTCCCTCAGTAGCCCCCGAACCAGGCTTCAATGATGATGAGTCCGACGCGCAGATTGTCTTTGACATTGCAAGGCAGGTTCTTCTCCAAATCCAGAGTACATGTCGTAGCAAACAGTGCCCGGCTTCCCATTAATGTTGTAGTCCTCAGCTTCTGTGCTTCAATAATGGCTATGTCCACGTGTCAAGTGAATACGAGGAGCAGGGGCATTTTTACATTTGCCACCCTGACCCTGTAAGGGAACCTCCTATTTGAAGAGACGGGGATCCTCAGATCCAAATCTCACCTTCTTCCCCCAAGGAAGCATCCAACAGAGCACATCCGGAAAAACCATTCCATCATGGCCGGTCGCCGTAGCTCCTCTTCTCGCTCCCTTAGCTCTAAGCCAGGTGATTGGGAAAAGTGTTCTGTCCCCCACAACCATTTAGTAGAGTTATAGACCCAAGGGTTTCTTCCACCTGCATAGATGGTCCCCGTCCGAGCCTGACTAGCCACCTATAATGGCGGGGAGCAAGCAGAGAGCTTGCCTAACCCATCTCAGGGGGAGCGGGTATGCCTTGTCCCATATTTGCTGAGAGGACTCGGGTTTCCAATCCACCGGTTCCTCCGCGGCCTGGAGTTCTACGGCCCCCAGCTGCATAACTTCACACCCGCCTCCGTACTGCACATCGCATGTTATGTTGTCCTCTGCAAGCTATTTCTAGGCTGCGAGGCTCATTTTGAGTTATGGAAGAGGCTATTTTGCCTCATCCCTCGTAACTAGGAGGGATCTATATATCAAGTGGGTGGAGCCGAAATATGGCGCATCGCCCAGACCGAATACTTGTCCGATACTCCAAAGAAGGCACCCGAAGACTGGCCTTCAGAGTGGTTTTATGTAGATGACATTCCCCTTCCGGACCTAATCCGGACGGGCCTTCCTGAGTTCACTAACGCTCTGTTGAAGAAACGCCAAAGCTGGCGCCCTCGAAGCCCCCAGGAGGAAGATGATAGAGAAGTCCACTTCCTGATGAGCAGGATAAAAACACTGGCCCAGTCAGGACTGACAATAACCGAAGTTATGTCAATATGCATAATGCGGGGGGTGCACCCACTTCAATATTGGGGGAATCCCATGTGGCACTTCAACGGGGAAAACGATGCCACCCGCTGCAGTCGTAAAGGTCTGGACTCCGCCACCGCTCTGGCGAGAATATTATCCAATTTATATAAAGGAGAAGAAGAGGAGTTCCTCCGCATTAAGCCGCGGGATGGGTTTTCCATGTACGACCCCCCAAGCTGGGTAAGTTGTTACCCTTTACTCAACTCTATCCATTCTTGCATCCTTTGTCGCAATCATTTACCTTGCTATTTCAAAGCAGGAACCGAGGAAGGCCGTGAAAGAGTTCAACAGCCCACCTCTGCAGCCAGAGTATCCTGGCCGGGCTCTCAACCCCGAACTTGAAGAAGATCCAGATATATCTGTGGAGCTTGTCGATGGGACATTTTACCAGGCAAGCTGTGATGGCACCTTGGTGGCCATCATCGCCGATTATCCCGGACTGCTCCCTGTATCACATGTAAGCAAAGCTGAAGTCCTAACCTCCGAAAAGGATTCCTTCGCTATACCATACCTTATGCACATATATCGTACTTTTATAGAGACCACCACTGGGACACAGCACCGATCCCCTGGGGGCTCATCAGCAAAGGGCATCCAGGCCAGGCAGGCTTAAGAGGAAGGTGGTTAGGATAGAAACACCGTCGCAGTGGTATAATTTAAAACCTTCTCTATGATTATCATCTTTGAAATGTAACAGCGTACATCATCTCCTGGCAGAAAGAGTAGTTGCCGGACTATATCTGGAGACCCTACCGGCCACGCCTCCACCAGCCGGATTCCAGAACCGGCCTCACGAGTGGAGGCTAATGTGGGGATGACGCTGAATTGTCCTCCGACAGAGTATGCGGATAGGCTCTCCGCCACAAATTCCAAAGTAGAGAGCGCCATGAGTCACCGGCGCCGACGGGCCGTACTCCGTGATGGTATTTTTTCCAAAGAGGCATTCAATGCCTTCAATTTGGGAGACGCATACATCCGAGCTACTCAAGATGGACTCGCCCGAGTGACAGACCAATATGCAAAGGATATACGGGTAAGAAAATTTGATAAACACGTATATCAGTAGCCCCTGAGACTTGAAACAGTTGGAACAACTGATTTAAGGATCATTGTATGCACAGGTTCTTGTAGAGAAGAATACCCATTTATCTCAAGAGCTAGAGGAATGCAAGACCCAGCTGAGGGCCGCACTTGCTAAACTAGAGGAATCCCAGAAGGCCTCATCTGGTAATACTTGTCTCGATAGAGAAATTCTAAGGATGTATACCAGTTAGTATTCGGCATGCTTTATAAGTCTAACAAAAGATTCTATAGACAATCCCGGAGAGAACCCGGAGATCGCAAAAGATAGTGAGCCACATGTCCGAAGCAGCTAAAGGCTGGCGAGCGTGTGCTTTACGCAGGTTAGGCAGGAGAAAGACAATCTCCAAGATGCCAATATCTGGCTGAGCGTCGAATTAGCAGATGTTCGAGCTCAGCTTGCGGACTCCGTGAAGGAGAACAGGAGGCTTCGACGCGGCATTTATGGTAAGTGCTTAAACGAACTGCAGTACAGTTCGGCGACGAAGCGTATTAACAGAGTTATGTCTGTAGGTATGCTGACGGGCCGTCCTGAAGAGGAGATGCTTGGATCTGCAGGCGATTTGCTGCAAGATCTCTCACAACTGCATGAACAAGCTCGGCAGGTGATGCAGGCTATTGCCCAGGCCTTGTGGCCATCCGCTTCCCTGCCAGGAGGCATGGGGGAGAGTGTGGATATGATCAAAGGAGCACGGCGGCGCTTCCGGTTATGGAAGGTATCAGCCTGCCGACAAGGTGCAAGGGAAGCCTCGGCCATGGTGAACACGCGATACGCCAAGGCTGACCCAAACCATATGGCCGAAGTCGGACCGGTGGGGCCAGATGGGAAAAAGATTCCCGTAAGTATGGTGTATGATCAAGTAGCATTAGCCACAAAGTATTCCCAACAGGATTGTAGGCTAGACAGCCTGTTGAATGGCACAGAAGAAGAATTTAGCCAGTCCAAGTGACTATGTACTTCAATGGACGTATGTAGTACGTAGCCGGATTGTAAATCATTTGTCATGGCGGACCTTTTTGCTTCAGCCTCCGGACCCGACAGTCCAAAGTGTATCCGAATACCCGCTCAGTTATGTAAAACCGGGGTACGCGTGGAAACCAGGCGTAGGGGTCATAAGTGCTTGAACAGACAAGTACCCAACTAGTTATGTTATATTACATGGATAGTAAGAAACATCTTCCAGAGAGAATAGTTCCGTTAGGGGTTCCTTTCCCTGGCTACGCGTGCATCGATGTCCATGTCCAAACTGCGAACAGAGACGCAGGATACAAAACATCTGGGGATTTATGTTGTAATAAACAAAAAACATCTTTTGTTCACCGACCGAATATTCCCTTAAGAACGCTAGCTTTCGGCTTCACCCAGTCTGAGGTACACATCCGGCTGAACCGGCAGTAACAATCACAGAGGTGCTCCCCTTATGCCCTAGCCGAATTAATGGGAACGTAGGGCATAAACACAAGAGCCAGGCAACCCAGCATGGCCAAAACTTAAGTCATATCGATGCATATAATGGTGAAGAAAAGGCACATATGGAAAGGTGACGCATATGTGGTGGGCATGAAGCCATGAAAATAATTATATTAAGCTTCCGTATAGGAAGCCCCCAGGTATATTGAGCACGCATAGTGCGGCCGTAGCGATAGAAGCATCCGTAAAGCATTTGAGGCTTTGTGTTTAAAAAGTGTTGGGGAACGTAGTAATTTCAAAAAAATCCTACGCACACGCAAGATCATGGTGATGCATAGCAACGAGAGGGGAGAGTGTTGTCCACATACCCTTGTAGACTGTAAGCGGAAGCGTTAGCACAATGCGGTTGATGTAGTCGTACGTCTTCACGATCCGACCGATCAAGTACCGAACATACGGCACCTCCGAGTTCAGCACACGTTCAGCCCGATGACGTCCCTCGAACTCCGATCCAGCCGAGTGTTGAGGGAGAGTTTTGTCAGCATGATGGCTTGGTGATGATGATGATGTTCTACCGACGCAGGGCTTAGCCTAAGAACCGCTATAGTATTATCGAGGTGGACTATGGTGGAAGGGGGCACCGCACAGTGCTGAAAGATCAAACGATCAATTGTTGTCTCTCTAGGGTGCCCCCCTGCCCCCGTATATAAAGGAGCAAGGGGGGTGCGGCCGGCCAAGGGGAGAGGCGCGCCGGGAGGAGTCCTACTCCCACAGGGAGTAGGACTCCCCCCCTTTCCTAGTTGGATTAGGACTTGGGAGGGGGGGAAAGAGGAGGGAGAGAGGAAGGAAGGGGGGCGCCGCCCCCCTCTCCTTGTCCTATTCGGACTAGGGGGCGGGGCACGCGGCCCAGCACTGTCCGCCTCTCCTCTTCTCCGTAAAAGCCCACTAAGGCCCATTAACCTCCCGGGGGGTTCCGGTAACCTCCCGGTACTCCGGTAAAATCCCGATTTCACCCGGAACACTTCCGATATCCAAACATAGGCTTCCAATATATCAATCTTCATGTCTCGACCATTTCGAGACTCCTCGTCATGTCCGTGATCACATCCGGGACTCCGAACAACCTTCGGTACATCAAAACATATAAACTCACAATATAACTTTCATCGTAACGTTAACCGTGTGGACCCTACGGGTTCGAGAACTATGTAGACATGACCGAGACACGTCTCCGGTCAATAACCAATAGCGGAACCTAGATGCTCATATTGGCTCCCACATATTCTACAAAGATCTTTATCGGTCAGACCGCATAACAACATACGTTGTTCCCTTTGTCATCAGTATGTTACTTGCCCGAGATTCGATCGTCGGTATCTCAATACCTAGTTCAATCTCGTTACCGGCAAGTCTCTTTACTTGTTCTGTAATACATCACCCCACAACTAACTCATTAGTTGCAATGCTTGCAAGGCTTAAGTGATGTGTATTACCGAGAGGGCCCAGAGATACCTCTCCGACAATCGGAGTGACAAATCCTAATCTCGAAATATGCCAACCCAACATGTACCTTCAGAGACACCTGTAGAGTACCTTTATAATCACCCAGTTATGTTGTGACATTTGGTAGCACACAAAGTGTTCTTCCGGTAAACGGGAGTTGCATAATCTCATAGTCATAGGAACATGTATAAGTCATGAAGAAAGTAACAACAACATACTAAACGATCGGGTGCTATGCTAACGGAATGGGTCAAGTCAATCACATCATTCTCCTAATGATGTGATCCTGCTGATCAAATGACAACTCATGTCTATGGTTAGGAAACATAACCATCTTCGATTAACGATCTAGTCAAGTAGAGGCATACTGGTGACACTCTTTTTGTCTATGTATTGACACATGTATTATGTTTCCGGTTAATACAATTCTAGCATGAATAATAAACATTTATCAGGATATAAGGAAATAAATAATAACTTTATTATTGCCTCTAGGGCATATTTCCTTCAGTCTCCCACTTGCACTAGAGTCAATAATCTAGATTACAGAGTAATGATTCTAACACCCATGGAGCCTTGGTGTTGATCATGTTTTGCTCGTGGAAGAGGCTTAGTCAACAGGTCTGCAACATTCAGATCCATATGTATCTTGCAAATTTCTATGTCTCCCACCTGGACTAGATCCCGGATGGAATTGAAGCGTCTCTTGATGTGCTTGGTTCTCTTGTGAAATCTGGATTCCTTTGCTAAGGCAATTGCTCCAGTATTGTCACAAAAGATTTTCATTGGACCCGATGCACTAGGTATGACACCTAGATCGGATATGAACTCCTTCATCCAGACTCCTTAATTTGCTACTTCCGAAGCAGCTATGTACTCCGCTTCACATGTAGATCCCGCCATGACGCTTTGTTTAGAACTGCACCAACTGACAGCTCCACCGTTCAATGTAAACATGTATCCGGTTTGCGATTTAGAATCGTCCGGATCAGTGTCAAAGCTTGCATCAACGTAACCATTTATGATGAGTTCTTTGTCACCTCCATAAACGAGAAACCTATCCTTAGTCCTTTTCAGGTACTTCAGGATGTTCTTGACCGCTGTCCAGTGATCCACTCCTGGATTACTTTGGTACCTCCCTGCTAGACTTATAGCAAGGCACACATCAGGTCTGGTACACAGCATTGCATACATGATAGAGCCTATGGCTGAAGCATAGGGAACATCTTTCATTTTCTCTCTATCTTCTGCAGTGGTCGGGCATTGAGTCTTACTCAACTTCACACCTTGTAATACAGGCAAGAACCCTTTCTTTGCTTGATCCATTTTGAACTTCTTCAAAACTTTGTCAAGGTATGTGCTTTGTGAAAGTCCAATTAAGTGTCTCGATCTATCTCTATAGATCTTAATGCCCAATATGTAAGCAGCTTCACTGAGGTCTTTCATTGAAAAACTCTTATTCAAGTATCCCTTTATGCTATCCAGAAATTCTATATCATTTCCAATCAGTAATATGTCATCCACATATAATATCAGAAATGCTACAGAGCTCCCACTCACTTTATGGTAAATACAGGCTTCTCCAAAAGTATGTAAAAACCAAATGCTTTGATCACACTATCAAAGCGTTTATTCCAACTCCGAGAGGCTTGCACCAGTCCATAAATGGATCGCTGGAGCTTGCACACTTTGTTAGCTCCCTTTGGACTGACAAAACCTTCGGGTTGTATCATATACAACTCTTCTTCTAGAAATCCATTCAGGAATGCAGTTTTGACATCCATTTGCCATATTTCATAATCATAAAATGCGGCAATTGCTAACATGATTCGGACAAACTTAAGCATCGCTAAGGGTGAGAAGGTCTCATCGTAGTCAATCCCTTGAACTTGTTGAAAACCTTTCGCAAAAAGTCGAGCTTTGTAGACAGTAACATTACCGTTAGCGTCAGTCTTCTTCTTAAAGATCCATTTATTCTCAATTGCTTGCCGATCATCGGGCAAGTCAACCAAAGTCCATACTTTGTTCTCATACATGGATCCCATCTCAGATTTCATGGCCTCAAGCCATTTTGCGGAATCTGGGCTCACCATCGCATCTTCATACACTACAGGAATCTGCTACTTTGCCATCTGCCACGGCAGACGGCAAAGGCATGGATGACGGACGGCAAAGACCTTTGCCGTCAGCTGCGGACGGCAAAAGGTGAGGCAAAGAGCTGCGTTGCCGTCTGCTTCGGGCAGCTGACAGCAAAGGGGCCTTTGCCATCAACAGCGGACAGCAAAGAAGACGGACGGCAATAAATGTGATGTTACTCCGTTAGGTGGTTAACGGTAGGCCTTTGCCGTCTGCTGTGGACGGCAAAGCCTTTGCCGTCAGCTGCTAATGGCAAACTGACCAAATTGGTCAGCCTCCCAGGAAGCACAGTTGCCTGCCACGTGGCCTCTTTGCCGTCCGCTGCTGCTGGCAAAGAGCCCTTTGCTGTCGGTGGCAGACGGCAAAGAGCCTGCATATTGTCTCTTTTTTTCTATTTTTTTAATCCAACAATTTTCACATCAAATATATATGACATATATAGATATATTTCCATATCACATATCCAGCACATAAGTTTCATATCACATATCACATCAGTTTCATCCATACACATTGTTCATACATAAGCAAGTTCCATCCATACACATTGTTCATACATAAGCAAGTTCCATCCATATACATATTACAATGCAAAGTTTCGTCAAGATAGCAAGTTCTATCATAGCAAGCTAGATACAATGCAAAGTTTCATCAAAGGAAAAGCAAGCACTCCATCATAACAAGCTAGCTTCCATGAAGTGAATGAAATCTGCAAAATGGTAAATAAGAAAGTTAGAAATAGGTGACTAGAACAAGAAGAAGACTAGAACAAGAAGTATATGTCATTTATGAGCTAACTTAGGTGAAATGGATCATATATGAGCTAACAAAGTTGAAATGGGTTGTTTATGAGCTAACTTAGTTGAAATGGATCATTTATGAGCTAACTTAGTTGAAATGGGTCGTTTATGAGCTAACTTAGGTGAAATGGATCATTTATGAGCTAACTTAGGTGAAATGGATCGTTTTTGAGCTAACTTAGGTGAAATGGATCATTTATGAGCTTTTATGAGCTAACTTAGTTGAAATGGGTCGTTTATGACCTAACTTAGGTGAAATGGATCATTTAAGAGCTAATTTAGGTGAAATGGATCGTTTTTAGCTAACTTAGGTGAAATTGATCGTTTAGGAGCAAATCTAGGTGAAATGGGTCATTTTGGAGCTAACCTACGTGAAATGGGTCATTTTGGAGCTAACCTAGGTGAAATGAGTCATTTTGGAGCTAACCTAGGTGAAATGGGTCATATTAAAACTAACGTAGGTAAAATGGATCATTTACGAGCTAATCTACTAAAATGGGTCATTTTAGAGCTAACTTGGATAAATTGGATCACTTGTAAGCTAACTAAGGTAAAATGAGTCATATTAGAGCTAACTTAGGTAAAATGGATCGTTTATGAGCTAACTAAGTTAATTATGCAATTTTTGACATAAGTAAGCTTATTAAGTCATTTTGAAGGAAAAGAAGCTAACTCTAGGTCATTATGGTAAGCATATTGGAGGAAATAAAGCTAAGTCTAAGTCTAGAGAAACTTACCGTGATCAGGGAGGTGTAGGAGCGGGCTGGCTCGTGCCGGTAGCTGGAGAAGGATCGTGCGATGCGTTTCTGGAGTTAAGCTGCACCAAAGATCATTTCCAATGTCTCGTTAGCATTATGACACTCAAATGTTAAGACTAGCAAGTAATGTCCATTCAAATTAAACTCACCGTGCTCCCAGGAGCAATCACTGGCATCGGCGGAGCGGTCTGACCGGACTTCTCGCACACAGACTGCACATTTGGTTTTCACAACAGAGTCATACTAGTTAGTAATGAGACTCAAATGTTAAGACTAGCAAGTAATCTGCAGAAGAAACTTACCACAAGGAGCTCATACATGGCCCTTGCCTGCATGTCATTCCGTGCCCTCTCCTCCTCCAACATCTTTGTCGTCCTCTCCTCCAACTCCCGCTGCCTCTCCGCCGCCTCCGCCAGAAGTTTCTCCGTTCTATCTCTCTCACTCTGTATAGCAGCCTGCAACACCACTCACATGACCATTTGTAATCATTGATGGAAGCGCACACAATGTAATGGAGAAAGATAGCTGAGTACGTATAACTAACCTTGATGGCGAGTTGGACTGGCCGTTCACGAGGCCTTATCTCAGGAGCGGAGCTCGACTGGCGCGCCTTGATCTCCGGGAGAGTGCTAGGACAACGGATAAGTCCATCTCCCATGGCTATGGAGCCATGGGACCTCCCGCCACCAGATATCATCAGCAACTCTGTATCAATGGGACCCTGGCTCGGGTTAAAGTCCTCCCCTTTCCTCGCCTTCCCCTGATCTCTATATTGCACGAGCTTGTCGTGGGCGGAGATGTTGGTGAAGTTCTTTGGATCATCGAGGTCAGACGCAGAGAATGCCTTGACTTTCTTGTAAGAGCCAGTGTGGGCCATGGCATACAGGTCGTACACCTCTGGCACCTTATCCGCCTTATTGTAGCGTGCCTGAAAGAGAGAAACAAAGTAAATTAGTAATTAAAGGGCTAAAGCTAGCATGATGAATGAATTGCATGAATCATGAAGCAAACCACATACCCAGTTCCGCCCGTACTGAAATAAGTTGGAGCTGCCTTGGTGGTGTGGCACACCTTCCATTTGGGCACGTTTGTCCTTGGCCTCGTTGTGGGTGGCCCGCCATTCTTTTGAGCACCACCCATCGACCAACACCTCCCAACAATCCATCCGATCCGCACACCATCTCTGAGGGGCCTAAGTTAGCAAATAGAAACTTCAGCGCTACGGCTATGAATTACTAAATGAAGGAATTAAGTACAAGGCCTTAAGAATTACCTTCATGTACTGCTCCTTACTCAAGAACTTATCGCGGCACTCCCGCTTGGACTTCTTGATACCACGGTCGGCGTAGTAGTCTCGAACAGACTGCACCCGAGCCTCATGCCGTAAGTTCTGAAGTAGGCGCTTGCACTCCTTGTGGATAACATCTGCCGCCTCCTCCTCGTATCCCTCCTCACACCTGTAGAATGTCTGCAATCAAATGAGACAATATTGATTAGTACAATTAATAACTAGCTAGTTGAAGATTTTTAATTGTGTAAAGGAGAAATTACCCAGAACTTTCTGATCACCATGTCTGCCCTCGTCTTGCACAAGACACCGTCGATAATCTCACCCGGCGGGGCCGGGGCAGCCAAGTAGTGCTCCCAACTCAATCCAACCTCTGGAAGCCGACCCTCACCAGGCAACGTGACAAACCCCGGAAAGTTTTGCCGAATCAGAACTCCAAGGACGGAGTTGGGCCGGCGGACACTTTCATGGTGGTCCCAACCCCTGCAGCATGACAAGGCCAACGCATTAGTTATTTGAAGAAACGTGAATGCAGAAGGTACAAAAAGATTAAATGCACTTACCTCTCCCCATCAGGGAAAATCAACCACCTCTGCTCGCGGGTCGCCGGCACGGACGGGAGCCGTGTAGCACCACGCTGGTAGACGTTGCCCCCCTCCTCCCCCTCCTCCTCAAAATCAGTCGGCTCCCCGCCATCATCAGCATGGCCACTCGGCTCCCCGCCATCATCAGCATGGCCACTCGGCTCCCCGCCATCCTCAGGCTGACCCGACCAAGTACCCCATCCAGACGTGTGCTCCTCCGGGGTCTCGTGGGCCCAACTCTCGTGGGCCGAAGGCCCGTCGACCCGAGGCTCGTGGGCCGAAGACCCGTGGACCGGAGGCTCATGGACCGGAGTCCGTGTAGCCTCATCCTCAGACGAGTCCACCCTAGCAGTCACGTGCTCGGGTGAAACAGCTGGGGGCGGCGGCGAGGAAGGCGCCGTAAGAGTCACCCTACCTCCTCTCCCGCGACCACGTGCTCCACCTCGGCCCTTCTTCTTACCTCGTCCCCTGCTGGGCACCGCGGTCGACGAAGAAGGGCCCGACGGTGTCGCCATACTGTCCAGCAACGCTCGGCGGAGAGGTGCGTGTGGAATGGAAGATCTCACACTACGCGCCGACGAAGAAGGGGCCTCGGCGCGCTCCTGACCAGCGCCCACCATCTTTCAACACCTGCCATGACAAAGAATAAACGAAATTAGTACAACATGAAAAAAAGTACCGACATGAATAATAATATGTATATCACTTAAGTGTATCATCATCAAGTACAACATAAACAACTGCACATTTAAAACTACCCGATCAACACAATTATATATGATGTTTTTCATAACAAAATCGAAAAATATATGACCTAACTAATAATTCACAAATATATGACCCCGTCGGCCTCTGGAAGGCCAAAGAACACCTTTTCGGGAGGTGTCGGGGGTCGGGGTGTCGTGTCAGTGTCGGGGTTCCGTGTCGGTGTTGGGGTTGGGGTCTCGGGGTCGGGGTGTCGGGTCGGGGTGCCGGGTCGGGGTCGGGGTGCCATGTCGGTGTCGGGGTCGGGGTGTCGGGTCAGGCTCGGGGTCGGGTGTCGGGTCAGGCTCGGGGTCGGTGTCGGTGTCGGTGTCGGGGTCGGGGTGTCGGGTCGGGTGTCGGGTGTCGGTGTCGGGTGTCGGGGGTGTCGGTGTCGGGGTCGGGGTGCCGGGTCGGGGTCGGGGTGCCATGTCGGTGTCGGGGTCGGGGTGTCAGGTCAGGCTCGGGGTCGGGGTGTCGGTGTCGGGGTCGGGGTCGGGGTCGGGGTCTCGGGGTCGGGGTGTCGGGTCGGGGTGCCGGGTCGGGGTCGGGGTCTCATGTCGGTGTCGGGGTCGGGGTGTCGGTGTCGGGGTCGGGGTGCCGGGTTGGGGTCGGTGTGCCATGTCGGTGTCGGGGTCGGGGTGTCGGGCCAGGCTCGGGGTCGGGGTGTCGGTGTCGGGGTCGGGGTCGGGGTCTCGGGGTCGGGGTGTCGGGTCGGGGTCGGGGTGCCGTGTCGGTGTCGGTGTCGGGGTCGGGGTGTCGGGTCAGGCTCGGGGTTGGGGTGTCGGTGTCGGGGTCGGGGTCTCGGGGTCGGGGTGTTGTGTAGGCGTGCTGGGTCGGGGTCGGGGTGCCGTGTCGGGTCGGGGTTTTTTCCTCTTTTTTCCTTTTCTTCTTCTTCCTCTTCTTCCTTTTCTTCCTTTTTTTCCTTCTTCTTCTTGTTCTTCTTCTTCTTCCTTTCCTTTTTCCTCTTCTTCTTCTCCTCCTCTCCTCTTTTTTCTTCTTCTTCTTCCTCTTCTTCTTTTTTCTTCTCCTCCTCCTCTTCTTCTTCTTCGTTTCCTTTTTCCTCTTCTTCTTCTCCTCCTCTCCTCTTTTTTCTTCTTCTTCTTCCTCTTCTTCTTTTTTCTTCTCCTCCTCCTCCTCTTCTTCTTCCTTTCCTTTTTCCTCTTCTTCTTCTCCTCCTCTCTTGTTTTTTCTTCTTCTTCTTTTTCTTTCCTAAAACTGAACTAAACCTAAAACTAAACCTAAATCTAAACCTAAATCTAAAACTAAAACTAAAACTAAAACTAAATATAAACTAAACATAAACCTAAAACTAAAAAAAGAAAAAAAAAGGAAAAAAACTAAATCTAAACCTAAAACTAAACTAAAACTAAACCTAAAACTAAAACTAAAACTAAATCTAAACTAAACATTAACCTAAAACTAAAAAAAGAAAAAAAGGAAAACAGAGGAGGTAGAGCTCACCTGGGCTGGTGGAGGAGGTGGCCGGTGGAGGAGGGGGGCGGGCTGCCTGGGGCGGTGGCGCCGGGCCCGGGGCGGTGGGGCGCGGGGGGGGGGGAGCGCCGGGGGGCGGGGCACGGCGGCGCCGAAACGGCAGGGCGGCGGAGGCGACGGGGCGGGGGCCGGTGGGGCGACGGCGCCGGCAGTAGTGGCGACGAGGCGGGGGGCGGTGGAGGAGGGGGCGGGGCGGCCTGGGGCGGCGGCACCGGGCCGGGGTGGTGGGGCGCGGGGGGGCTGGGCGCGGGGGGGCTGGGGCGCCGGGGGGCGGGGCGCGGCGGCACCGAGACGGCAAGGCGGCGGGGGCGACGAGGCGGGGGGCGGTGGGGCGACGAGGCGGGGGGGCGGTGGGGCGGCGGGGCGGTGGGGCGACCGTGCGGCGGCGAGTGCTGGGGGCGGCGGCGCGCATGTGATTGCAGGAGAGAAACAGAGAGAGAGGGCGGGGTGGGGCGCGCCGTTAGATATGTTGAATGTTTACCGTCCGCCCTCTTTGTCGTCCAGTTTTTTGCTCTTTGTCGTCTGCTAGCAGACGGCAAAGAGGGGGGACGTTAAGTATTTTTTAAACAGCTCCTCAGTGGGCCCCCCTCCCTCTTTGCCGTCTGCTAGCGGACGGCAAAGATTCTTTGCTGTCAGCTAGCGGAGGGCAAAGAACAGGCTGATGGCAAAGGCTTTCTTTGCCATCAGCCAGTTCTTTGTCGTCTGCTTTCGGGTAGCTAATGGCAAAGAGCTTCTTTGCCGTCTGCTAGCTGATGGCAAAGAGCTGGCAGATGGCAAAGTAGCTGATTCCAGTAGTGATAGTTTGTAGGTTCATCATGATCTAGTAGCATGAGTTCCAGAACGGGATTACCGTACCACTCTGGTGTGGATCTTATTTTGTTTGACCTACGAGGTTCAGTAACAACTTGATCTGAAGTTCCATGATCATCATCATTAACTTCCTCACTAATTGGTGTAGATGTCAAAGGAACCGATTTCTGTGATGAACTACTTTCCAATAAGGGAGCAGGTACAGTTACCTCATCAAGTTCTACTTTCCTCCCACTCACTTCTTTCGAGAGAAACTCCTTCTCTAGAAAGGATCCATTTTTCGCAATGAATGTCTTGCCTTCGGATCTATGATAGAAGGTGTACCCAACAGTCTCCTTTGGGTATCCTATGAAGACACATTTCTCCGATTTGGGTTCGAGCTTATCAGGTTGAAGTTTTTTCACATAAGCATCGCAGCCCCAAACTTTAAGAAACGACAACTTTGGTTTCTTGCCAAACCATAGTTCATAAGGCATCGTCTCAACGGATTTCGATGGTGCCCTATTTAACGTGAATGCGGCCATCTCTAAAGCATAACCCCAAAATGATAGTGGTAAATCAGTAAGAGACATCATAGATCGTACCATATCTAGTAAAGTACGATTACGATGATCGGACACACCATTACGCTGTGGTGCTCTGGGTGGCATAAGTTGCGAAACTATTCCGCATTGTTTCAAATGTAGACCAAACCGTAACTCAAATATTCTCCTCCACGATCAGATTGTAGAAACTTTATTTTCTTGTTACGATGATTTTCAACTTCACTCTGAAATTCTTTCAACTTTTCAAATGTTTCAGACTTATGTTTCATTAAGTAGATATACCCATATCTACTTAAATCATCTGTGAAGGTGAGAAAATAACGATATCCGCCACGAGCCTCAATATTCATTGGACCACATACATCTGTATGTATGATTTCCAACAAATATATTGCTCTCTCCATAGTTCCGGAGAACGGTGTTTTAGTCATCTTGCCCATGAGGCACTGTTCGCAAGTACCAAGTGATTCATAATCAAGTGGTTCAAAAAGTCCATCATTATGGAGTTTCTTCATGCGCTTTACACCGATATGACCTAAACGGCAGTGCCACAAATAAGTTGCACTATCATTATCAACTCTGCATCTTTTGGCTTCAACATTATGAATATGTGTATCACTACTATCGAGATTCATCAAAAATAGACCACGCTTCAGGGGTGCATGACCATAAAAGATATTACTCATATAAATAGAACAACCATTATTCTCTGATTTAAATGAATAACCGTCTCGCATTAAAGAAGATCCAGATATAACGTTCATGCTCAACGCTGGCACCAAATAACAATTATTTAGGTCTAATACTAATCCCGAAGGTAGATGTAGAGGTAGCGTGCCGACCGCGATCACATCGACTTTGGAACCATTTCCCACGCGCATCGTCACCTCGTCCTTTGTCAGTGTTCGCTTAATCCGTAGTCCCTGTTTCGAGTTGCAAATATTAGCAACAGAACCAGTATCAAATACCCAGGTGCTACTTTGAGCTCTAGTAAGGTACACATCAATAACATGTATATCACATATACCTTAGGTCCAGACTTGGGTGTCTTCTCCTGAGCAGCAACTTGCTTGTTGTTCTTTTTGAAGTTACCCTTCTTCTTCCCTTTGCCCTTTTTCTTGAAACTAGTGGTCTTGTTGACCATCAACACTTGATGCTCCTTTTTGATTTCTACCTCCGCAGCCTTTAACATTGCGAAGAGCTCGGGAATTGTCTTATCCATCCCTTGCATGTTATAGTTCATCATGAAGCTCTTGTAGCTTGGTGGCAGTGATTGAAGAATTCTGTCAATGACGCTATCATACGGAAGATTAACTCCCAGTTAAATCAAGTGATTATTATACCCAGACATTTTGAGTATATGCTCATTGACAGAACTATTCTCCTCCATCTTGCAGCTGTAGAACTTATTGGACACTTCATATCTCTCAATCCGGGCATTTGCTTGAAATATTAACTTTAACTCCTGGAACATCCCATATGCTCCATGACATTCAAAACTTCATTAAAGTCCCGGTTCTAAGCCGTAAAGCATGGCACACTGAACTATCGAGTAGTCATCAGCTTTTCTCTGCCAGACGTTCACAACATCTGGTGTTGCTCCTGCAGCAGGTCTGGCACCCAGCAGTGCTTCCAGGACGTAATTCTTTTGTGCAGCAATGAGGATAATCCTCAAGTTACGGACCCAGTCCTTGTAATTGCTACCATCATCTTTCAACTTTGCTTTCTCAAGGAACGAATTAAAATTTAACGGAACAACAGCACGGGCCATCTATCTACAATCAACATAAACAAGCAAGATACTATCAGGTACTAAGTTCATGATAAATTTTAAGTTCAATTAATCATATTACTTAAGAACTCCCACTTAGATAGACATCCCTCTAATCCTCTAAGTGATCACGTGATCCAAATCAACTAAACCATAACCGATCATCACGTGAAATGGAGTAGTTTTCAATGGTGAACATCATTATGTTGATCATATCTACTATATGATTCACGCTCGACCTTTCGGTCTCAGTGTTCCGAGGCCATATCTGCATATGCTAGGCTCGTCAAGTTTAACCTGAGTATTCTGCGTGTGCAAAAACTGGCTTGAACCCGTTGTAGATGGACGTAGAGCTTATCACACCTGATCATCAGGCGGTGTCTGGGCACGACGAACTTTGGCAACGGTGCATACTCAGGGAGCACACTTTTATCTTGAAATTTAGTGAGAGATCATCTTATAATGCTACCGTTAATCAAAGCAAGATAAGATGCATAAAAGATAAACATCACATGCAATCAATATAAGTGATATGATATGGCTATCACCATCTTGTGCTTGTGATCTCCATCTCCGAAGCACCGTCATGATCACCATCGTCACCAGCACGACACCTTGATCTCCATCGTAGCATCGTTGTCGTCTTGCCAATCTTATTCTTCTACAACTATCGCTACAGCTTAGTGATAAAGTAAAGCATTACAGGGTGATTGCATTGCATACAATAAAGCGACAACCATATGGCTCCTGCCAGTTGCCGATAACTCGGTTACAAAACATGATCATCTCATACAATAAAATTTGGCATCATGTCTTGACCATATCACATCCCAACATGCCATGCAAAAACAAGTTAGACGTCCTCTACTTTGTTGTTGCAAATTTTACGTGGCTGCTACGGGCTAAGCAAGAACTGTTCTTACCTACGCATCAAAACCACAATGATAATTTGTCAAGTTGGTGCTGTTTTAACCTTCGCAAGGACCGGGCGTAGCCATACTCGGTTCAACTAAAGTGAGAGAGACAGACACCCGCCGGTCACCTTTAAGCAACTAGTGCTCGTGGCGGTGATACTAGTCTCGCGTAAGCGTACGTGTAATGTAGGTCCGGGCCGCTTCATCTCACAATACCGCTGAACCAAAGTATGACATGCTGGTAAGCAGTATGACTTATATCGCCCACAACTCACTTGTGTTCTACTCGTGCATATGACATCTACGCATAAAACCTCGCTCGGATGCCACTGTTGGGGAACGTAGTAATTTCAAAAAAAATCCTACGCACACGCAAGATCATGGTGATGCATAGCAACGAGAGGGGAGAGTGGTGTCTACATACCCTTGTAGACCATAAGCGGAAGCATTAGCACAACACGGTTGATGTAGTCGTACGTCTTCACGATCCGATCGATCAAGTACCGAACGTACGGCACCTCCGAGTTCAGCACATGTTTAGCCCGATGACTTGCCTCGAACTCCGATCCAGCCAAAGTGTTGAGGGAGAGTTTCGTCAGCACGATGGCATGGTGAAGATGATGATGTTCTACCGACGCAGGGCTTCGCCTAAGCACCGCTACAGTATTATCGAGGTGGACTATGGTGGAAGGGGGCACCGCACAGGGCTGAAAGATCAAACGATCAATTGTTGTCTCTCTAGGGTGCCCCCTGCCCCCGTATATAACGGAGCAAGGGGGGTGCGGCCGGCCAAGGGGAGAGGCGCGCCGGGAGGAGTCCTACTCCCACCGGGAGTAGGACTCCCCTCCTTTCCCAGTTGGATTAGGACTTGGGAGGGGGGAAAGAGGAGGGAGAGAGGAAGGAAGGGGGGGAGCCGCCCCCCTCTCCTTGTCCTATTCGGACTAGGGGGGAGGGGCGCATGGCCCAGCCCTGGCCGCCTCTCCTCTTCTCCGTAAAAGCCAACTAAGGCCCATTAACCTCCCGGGGGGTTCCGGTAACCTCCCGGTACTCCGGTAAAATCCCGATTTCACCCGGAACACTTCCGATATCCAAACATAGGCTTCCAATATATCAATCTTCATGTCTCGACCATTTAGAGACTCCTCGTCATGTCGGTGATCACATCCGGGACTCCGAACAACCTTCGGTACATCAAAACATATAAACTCATAATATAATTGTCATCGTAACGTTAAGCGTGCGGACCCTACGGGTTCAAGAACTATGTAGACATGACCGAGACACGTCTCCGGTCAATAACCAATAGCAGAACCTGGATGCTCATATTGGCTCCCACATATTCTACGAAGATCTTTATCGGTCAGACCGCATAACAACATACGTTGTTCCCTTTGTCATCGGTATGTTACTTGCCTGAGATTCGATCGTCGGTATCTCGATACCTAGTTCAATCTCGTTACCTGCAAGTCTCTTTACTTGTTCCATAATACATCATCCCGCAACTAAATCATTAGTTGCAATGCTTGCAAGGCTTAAGTGATGCGTATTACCGAGAGGGCCCAGAGATACCCCTCCGACAATCGGAGTGACAAATCCTAATCTCGAAATAAGCCAACCCAACATGTACCTTCGGAGACACCTGTAGAGTACCTTTATAATCACCCAGTTACGTTGTGACATTTGGTAGCACACAAAGTGTTCTTCCGGTAAATGGGAGTTGCATAATCTCATAGTCATAGGAACATGTATAAGTCATGAAGAAAGCAACAGCAACATACTAAAGGATCGGGTGCTATGCTAACTGAATGGATCAAGTCAATCACATCATTCTCCTAATGATGTGATCCCGTTGATCAAATGACAACTCATGTCTATGGTTAGGAAACATAACCATCTTCGATTAATGAGCTAGTCAAGTAGAGGCATACTAGTGACACTCTGTTTGTCTATGTATTCACACATGTATTATGTTTCCGGTTAATACAATTCTAGCATGAATAATAAACATTTATCATGATATAAGGAAATAAATAATAACTTTATTATTGCCTCTAGGGCATATTGCCTTCAGAAAGAAAAGAGGAAGAGAAAGAAAAAGGAGGACATAATTGAAAAGGCGGAGGTAAGGAGACGAACACTGAGTTCGGCACTAGGCGTAGAATCTTCGGAGTCTGGCCGCGTTCCATGGGTTCGGCTCGAGTCTGTTATATGATGCATTACGCAGATAGTACGCTCCTCCGGTGAGAACTTTATCAATGATGAAGGGACCCTCACACTTGGGCTTAAGCTTGTCCTTCTTCTTCTCCGGTAGGTGTAGAACGAGTTCGCCAATGTTATAAGTTTTGGCCCGTACTTCTCTGCTTTGATACCTTCGAGCCTGCTGCTGATAGAATACGGAACGGGTTTTTGCAACATGACGCTCCTCCTCTAGGGCATCTAAGTTGTCCTGCCGATCTAGCTCAGGTTCTTTCTCTTCATACATGCGCACGCGAGGTGAGTCATGAATTATATCGCAGGGTAGTACTGCCTCTGCGCCATATACCATAAAAAATGGTGTGTATTCGGTGGTGCGATTTGGCGTGGTCCGCAGCCCCCAGAGTACGGAGTCGAGATCCTCGACCCAGTGCGTATCTGATTCCTTCAAGGATCGCACTAGTCTGGGTTTGATGCCGCTCATGATAAGACCATTTGCATGTTTGACTTGTCAATTTGTTTGGGGGTCATAGATAGAGGCGTAATCGAGCTTAATGCCCCTATTGCCGCACCAAGTTTTCACCTCATCGGCTGTGAAATTTGAGCCATTGTCAGTGATGATGCTGTGGGGGACACCGTAACGGTGCACAACCCCTGATATGAAGTCTATCACTGGCCCGGATTTGGTCGTTTTAACTGGTTTGGCTTCTATCCATTTGGTGAACTTGTCCACCATGACCAATAAGTATTTTTCTTATGGCTTCCCCCTTTAAGAGGTCCAACCATATCCAGCCCCCAGACTGTGAAGGTCCAAGTTATGGGGATTGTTTGGAGAGCGGTAGGGGGCATATGGCTCTGATTGGCAAAGAGTTGGCAACCGACGCAATGTTGGAGAAGGTCATGTGCATCTGCCCAGGCTGTCGGCCAGTAAAAACCTGTATGGAAGGCCTTGCTTACAAGTGCCCGAGCTGCGGCGTGGTGCCCACCGAGTCTGGCATGGATTTCAGCCAAGAGCTGCCGCCCTTCCTCTTCGGAGATGCATCTTTGGAGGACTCCGGTGGCGCTTTTCTTATAAATCTCTCGCTCGATGGACCTTGTAGGCCTTCGAGCGCCGCACAATACAACGTGCCTCATTTTGGTCCTCGGGGAGCTCTTGCCTAGTTTGGTAGGCTAAGAAGGGCTCGGTCCACGGGGTGATAATAGCCATAATTTTGTGGGCCGAGGGTGTTATTTCGGTGCCAGAGCCTCCGATTACGCCTGATGGTTCGGAATCTGGGGTTATATTTAGATCCGGACTGGTGTTGCCGGTCTCCCCTTCCCATACCACGGATGGCTCGAATAGACTTTCCAAGAAGATATTAGGTGGGACGGGGTCGTGTTTAGCGCTGATGCGGGCGAGGATATCCGCCGCTTGATTGTTTTCTCGGACCACATGGTGGAATTCGAGCCCCTCGAACCGAGCTGACATTTTGAGGATGACATTACGGTACACCAGCATTTTTGGATCCTTGGCATCAAAGTTTCCATTTATTTGTGATATTGCGAGGTTCGAGTCCCCGTGCACTTCTAGGCGTTGGATGCCCATGGAGACTGCCATCCGAAGACAATGCAACAGAGCTTCATATTCGGTTGCATTGTTGGAGTCTGTGTATAATATTTGGAGTACATATTGAACCGTGTCTCCGGTGGGGGAGGTTAGGACAACACCCGCTCCCAATCCTGCCAACATTTTAGAGCCGTCGAAGTGCATGATCCAATTGGAGTATGCGTCGTACTCTTTAGGGAGTTTGGCCTCTGTCCATTTGGCGACAAAGTCAGCCAGTACTTGCGACTTAATGGCTCACTGTGGTTTGTATGTTACGTCGAATGGAAGGATCTCAATAGCCCATTTGGCAATCCGGCCCGTGGCATCCCAGTTATTTATTATGTCATTGAGTGGTACTTTGAAGGCCACCATAATTGAGCACTCTTGAAAGTAGTGTCGTAGCTTCCGGGATGCCATGAAGACTGCGTATGCTATCTTTTGATAGTGTGGGTGCCGGGATTTGCATGGAGTGAGGATAGTGGACACGTAATATACTGGCTTTTGGAGCGGGAACTTGTGTCTGTCTGTTTCTCATTCGACGACGAGCACTGCGCTTACAACCTGGTCTGTTGTGGCTATATATATAATAGCATAGGTTCGCCAGTAGTTGGTGCGGTCAGGATTGGATTACTGGCCAAGAGGGCCTTTATTTCTTCCAGTCCGGCCGTTGCCGCATCTGTCCACTCGAAGTGTGCGATGCGTCGAAGAAGGCGATAAAAAGGTAGTGCCTTTTCTCCTAATCGGGAGATAAAGCGGCTTAATGCAGCCATGCATCCAGCTAATTTCTAGATCTTCTTGAGGTCTGTTGGGTAGCCAACTGTGACAGAGCTTGGATTTTTGCCAGATTTGCTTCAATTCCTCTATTGGAGACGATGAAGTCGAGCAACTTCCCGGAATGTACGCCGAGAACACATTTTTTCCGGGTTGAGCTTGATGTCATATGTTCGGAGGTTGTTGAACATGAGTCTCAAGTCATCTATTAAAGTTTCGACATGTCTTGTTTTGATGACCACGTCGTCCACGTATGCCTCCACTGTTTTGCTGATTTGTTTCTTCAGGCATGTCTGAATCATGCGTTGATAGGTTGCGCCGGCATTTTTGAGCCCAAAAGGCATGGTATTGAAGCAGAAGGGGCCGTACGGTGTGATGAATGTCGTTGCAGCTTGGTCAGACTCCGCCATCTTGATTTGATGGTATCCGGAGTATGCGTTGAGGAAACACAATGAGTCGTGTCCTGCAGTGGCGTTGATGATTTGATCAATGCAGGGGAGGGGGAAGGGATCCTTAGGGCAAGCCTTATTGAGGTCCTTGAAATTGACACATAGGCGCCGGGATTTGTCCTTCTTTGGTACCATCACCAGGTTTGCTAGCCAATCCGGATGTTTTATGTCTCTGATGAATCCGCCCTCGAGTAACTTAGCTAGCTCTTCTCCTATGGCTTGCCGCTTAGGGTCTGAAAAGCGCCTAAGAGTCTGTTTGACCGGCTTATATCCCTTCAGTATATTTAGGTTGTGTTCGGCCAGCCTGCGTGGGATGCGTGGCATGTCTGAAGGATGCCAGGCAAAGGTATCCCAATTCTCACACAAGAAATCTCGCAGTGCGACGTCTATTGTAGGGTTCAGCTGTGTCCCAATGGAAGCTGTTTTTGTGGGGTCCGTTGGGTGGACCTGGAATTTGACTATCTCGTCCGCTGGTTTGAAAGAGGTGGACTTGGGTCGTTTGTCGAGTATCATGTCGTCTCTGTCCATTGTGGCGTGCAGCGTGATTAGGTCTTCAGCCGCGAGGGGCTTCGGATAATGCCTCCAGGGCCAGTGCGGCGGTTTTATTTTCGGCACGGAGTGCGACGTCCGAATCACTAGCTAGAGTGATCATTCCATTGGGCCCGGGCATTTTGAGCTTCATGTACCCGTAATAGGGTATAGCTTGAAAGCTCGCAAATGCGTCCCTCCCTAAGAGGGCATGGTATCCGCTGCTGAACGGGGCCACTTGGAATGTGATTTCTGCGGACCTGTAATTCTTCAGTGTGCCGAATACCACATCTAGTGTGATTTTTCCCTCGCATCGTGCCTCCCGACTAGGGATGATTCCCCTGAAGGTCGTGCTGCTTCGCTCAATGCGGCTCTTGTCAATTTCCATCTTGTTGAGGGTTTCCTCGTAGATGAGGTTTAATCCGCTTCTGCCGTCCATGAGCACTTTAGTGAGCCGGAAGCCGTCCACGATTGGACTAAGGACCAAAGCGGCTGGTGCCCGGACTATTCGGAATTGAGGTTCGTCACTGGCATTGAAAGTTATAGCTGTGTCGTTCCACGGATTTATTGTTGCCACGTGGCAAACTGAAGGAAATATGCCCTAGAGGCAATAATAAAGTTATTATTTATTTCCTTATATCATGATAAATGTTTATTATTCATGCTAGAATTGTATTAACCGGAAACATGATACATGTGTGAATACATAGACAAACTAAGCGTCACTAGTATGCCTCTACTTGACTAGCTCGTTTATCAAAGATGGTTATGTTTCCTAGCCATAGAAAAAGAGTTGTCATTTGATTAATGGGATCACATCATTAGGAGAATGATGTGATTGACTTGACCCAATCCGTTAGCTTAGCACTTGATCATTTAGTATGTTGCTACTGCTTTCTTCATGACTTATACATGTTCGTGTGACTATGAGATTATGCAACTCCCGTTTACTGGAGGAACACTTTGTGTGCTACCAAACGTCACAACGTAACTAGGTGATTATAAAGGTGCTCTACAGGTGTCTCCAAAGGTACTTGTTGGGTTGGTGTATTTCGAGATTAGGATTTGTCACTCCGATTGTCGGAGAGGTATCTCTGGGCCCACTCGATAATACACATCACTATAAGCCTTGCAAGCATTAAAACTAATTAGGTAGTTGCGAGATGATGTACTACAAAACGAGTAAAGAGACTTGCCGGTAACGATATTGAACTAGGTATTGAGATACCGACGATCGAATCTCGGGCAAGTAACATACCGATGACAAAGGGAACAACGTATGTTGTTATGTGGTTTGACCAATAAAGATCTTCATAGAATATGTGGGAGCCAATATGACAAGAAACGTGTCTCGGTCATGTCTACATAGTTCTCGAACCCGTAGGGTCCGCACGCTTAAAGTTAGATGACAGTTATATTATGAGTTTATATGTTTTGATGTACCGAAGGTAGTTCAGAGTCCCGGATGTGATCACGGACATGACGAGGAGTCTCGAAATGGTCGAGATGTAAAGATTGATATATTGGACGACTATATTTGGACAGTGGAATGGTTTCAGGTGAGATTGGGATAATACCAGAGCACCGGGAGGTTATCGGAACCCCCCGGGAGGTATATGGGCCTTAATGGGCTTTAGTGGAAAGGAGGGGAAAGGAGCAAGGGAGGGGCGCGCCCCCCCAAGCCCAATCCAAATTGGGAGGGGGGTCGGGCCCCCTTTCCTTCCTCCCTCCTTCCTCTTCCTTCCCTCTCCCTCTCCAAGTAGGAAAAGGAGGAGTCCTACTCCCGGTGGGAGTAGGACTCCCCCCTTGGGCGCGCCTCCTCCTCCTGGCCGGCCCCCTCCTCTCCTCCTTTATATATGGAGGAGGGGGGCACCCCATAGACACAACAATTGATCCCTTGGATCTCTTAGCCGTGTGCGGTGCCCCCCTCCACCATAGTCCACCTCGATAATATCATAGCGGTGCTTAGGTGAAGCCCTGCGTCGGTAGAACATCATCATCGTCACCACACCATCGTGCTGATAGAACTCTCCCTCGACACTCGGCTAGATCGGAGTTCGAGGGACGTCATCGAGCTGAACGTGTGCAAGAACTCGGAGGTGTCGTGCTTTCGGTGCTTGATCGGTCGGGCCGTGAAGACGTACGACTACATCAACTGCGTTGTGCTAACGGTTCCACTTTCGGTCTACGAGGGTACATGGACAACACTCTCCCCTCTCGTTGCTGTGCATCACCATGATCTTGTGTGTGCGTGGGAATTTTTTTGAAATTACTATGTTCCCCAATAGTGGCATCAGAGCCTAGGTTTTATGCATTGATGTTATATGCACGAGTAGAACACAAGTGAGTTGTGGGCGATACAAGTCATACTGCGTACCAGCATGTCATACTTTGGTTCGGCGGTATTGTTGGATGAAGCGGCCCTGACCGACATTACGCGTACGCTTATGCGAGACTGGTTCTACCGACGTGCTTTGCACACAGGTGGCTAGCGGGTGTCAGTTTCTCCAACTTTAGTTGAACCAAGTGTGGCTATGCCCGGTCCTTGAGAAGGTTAAAACAACACTAACTTGACAAACTATCGTTGTGGTTTTGATACGTAGGTAAGAATGGTTCTTGCTCAGCCCGTAGCAGCCACGTAAAACTTGCAACAACCAAGTAGAGGACGTCTAACTTGTTTTTGCAGGGCATGTTGTGATGTGATATGGTCAAGACGTGATGCTATATTTTATTATATGAGATGATCATGTTTTGTAACCGAGTTATCGGCAACTGGCAGGAGCCATATGGTTGTCGCTTTATTGTATGCAATGCAAACGCCCTGTAATTGCTTTACTTATCACTAAGCGGTAGCGATAGTCGTAGAAGCAATAGTTGGCGAGAGGACAACGCTGCTACGATGGAGATCAAGGTGTCGCGCCGGTGACCATGGTGATCATGACGGTGCTTCGGAGATGGAGATCACAAGCACAAGATGATGATGACCATATCATATCACTTATATTAATTGCATGTGATGTTTATCCTTTATGCATCTTATCTTGCTTTGATTGACGGTAGCATTATAAGATACTCTCACTAAATTTCAAGATAAAAGTGTTCTCCCTGAGTATGCACCGTTGCCAAAGTTTGTCGTGCCCAGACACCACATGATGATCGGGTGTGATAAGCTCTACGTCCATCTACAACGGGTGCAAGCCAGTTTTGCACATGCAGAATACTCAGGTTAAACTTGACGAGCCTAGCATATGCAGATATGGCCTCAGAACACAAAGACCGAAAGGTCGAGCATGAATCATATAGTAGATATGATCAACATAGTGAAGTTCACCATTGAAAACTACTCCATTTCACGTGATGATCGGTTATGGTTTAGTTGATTTGGATCACGTGATCACTTAGATGATTAGAGGGATGTCTATCTAAGTGGGAGTTCTTAAGTAATATGATAATTGAACTTTAATTTATCATGAACCTAGTCCTGGTAGTATTTTGCAAATTATGTTGTTGATCAATAGCTCGCGCTGTTGCTTCCCTATGTTTTTATATGTGTTCCTAGAGAAAACTAAGTTGAAAGATGTTAGTAGCTATGATGCGGACTTGGTCCATGATCTGAGGTTTATCCTCATTGCTGCACAGAAGAATTATATCCTTGATGCACCGCTAGGTGACAGACCTATTGCAGGAGCAGATGCAGACATTATGAACGTTTGGCTAGCTCAATATGATGACTACTTGATAGTTTTGTGCACCATGCTTTATGGCTTAGAACCGGGACTACAAATACGTTTTTGAAACGTCACGGAACATATGAGATGTTCCATGAGATGAAATTGATATTTCAGACTCATGCCCGTGTCAAGAGGTATGAGACCTCTACAAATACTTCACCTAAAAGATGGAGGAGAATTGCTCAACTAGTGAGCAAGTGCTTAGATTTTCTGAGTACTACAATTGCTTGAATCAAGTGGGAGTTAATCTTCCAGATAAGATAGTCATTGACAGAGTTCTCTAGTCACCATCACCAAGTTAGTGGAACTTCGTGATGAACTATAGTATGCAAGGGATGACGAAAATGATTCCCGAACTCTTCGTGATGTTAAAATCGACGAAGGTAGAAATCAAGAAAGAACATCAAGTGTTGATGATTGATAAGACCACTAGTTTCAAGAAAAGGGCAAAGGGAAAGAAAGGGAACTTCAAGTAGAATGGCAAGCAAGTTATCACTCCGCGAAGAAGCCCAAAGCTGGACCAAAGCCTGAAACTGAGTGCTTCTACTGCAAAGGAAATGGTCACTGGAAGTGGAAATGCCCTGAATATTTGGTGGATAAGAAGGATGGCAAAGTGAACAAGGGTATATATGATATACAGGTTATTGATGTGTACCTTACTAGTGTTTATAGTAGCCCCTGAGTATTTGATACTTGTTCGATTGCTAAGATTAGTAACTCGAAACAGGAGTTACAGAATAAACAGAAACTAGTTGAGGGTGAAGTGACGATGTGTGTTGGAAGTGGTTCCAAGATTGACATGATCATCATCTTACACTCCCTATACTTTCGAGAATAGTGTAGAACCTAAATAAATGTTATTTGGTGTTTGGGTTGAGCATAAATATTATTAGATCATGTTTGTTGCGATACGATTATTCATCTAAGACGGAGAATAAATTGTTATTCTGTTTACATGAATAATACCTTCTATGGTCATACACCCAATGTTGATGGTTTATTGAATCTCGATCGTGGTAATACACATATTCATAATATTGATGCCAAAAAAGAGGCAAAGTTGATAATGATAGTGCAACTTATTTGTGGCACTGCCGTTTGGGTCATATCGGTGTAAAGCACATAAAGAAACTCCATAAAGATGGACTTTTGGAATCACTTGATTATGAATCATTTGATGCTAGCGAACCGTGCCTTATGGGCAAGATGACTAAAACTCTGTTCTCCGGAACAATGGAACCAGCTACTGACTTGTTGGAAATAATACATACCGATGTATACAGTCCAATGAGTGTTGATGCTCGTGGCGGGTATCGTTATTTTCTGACCTTCACAGATGATTTGAGCAGATATGGGTATATCTACTTAATGAAGCAAAAGTCTGAAACGTTTGAAAAGTTCAAAGAATTTCAGAGTGAAGTGGAGAATCATCGTAACAAGAAAATAAAGTTTCTAAGATCTGATTGTGGAGGAGAATATTTGAGTTACGAGTTTGACCTTCATATAAAACAATGTGGAATAGTTTCACAGTTCACGCCACCTGGAACACCACAGCGTAATGGTGTGTCCGAACGTCGTAACCGCACTTTATTGGATATGGTGCGATCTATGATGTATCTTACCGATTTACCACTATCGTTTTGGGGTTATGCATTAGAGACAGCTGCATTCACTTTAAATAGGGCACCATCAAAATCCGTTGAGATGACACCTTATGAACTGTGGTTTGGCAAGAAACCAAAAGTTGTCGTTTCTTAAAGTTTGGGGTTGTGATGCTTATGTGAAAAAGTTTCAACCTGATAAGCTCGAACCTAAATCGGAGAAGTGCGTCTTCATAGGATACCCAAAGAAGACTATTGGGTACACCTTCTATCATAGATCCGAAGGCAAGACATTTGTCGCTAAGATGGATCCTTTCTAGAGAAGGAGTTTCTCTTGAAAGAAGTGAGTGGGAGGAAAGTAGAACTTGATGAGGTAATTGTACCTTCTCCCTTATTGGAAAGTAGTTCATCACAGAAATCAGTTCCAGTGATTCCTACACCAATTAGTGAGGAAGTTAATGATGATGATCATGAAACTTCAGATCAAGTTGCTACCGAACCTCATAGGTCTTCCAGAGTAAGATCCACACCATAGTGGTACGGTAATCTTGTTCCGGAAGTCATGTTACTAGACCATGATGAACCTACAAACTATGAGGAAGCGATGATGAGCCCAGATTCCACAAAATGGCTTGAGGCCATAAAATCTGAGACATGATCCATGTATGAGAACAAAGTATGGACTTTGGTTGACTTGCTCGATGATCAGCAAGCCAAGTTAAATAAATGGATCTTCAAGAGGAAGACGGACACTGATAGTAGTGTCACTATCTACAAAGCTCGACTTGTTGCGAAAGGTTTTCAACAAGTTCAAGGTGTTGAATATGGTGAGATTTTCTCGCTCGTAACGATGCTTAAGTCTGTCCGAATCATGTTAGCAATTGCCACATTTTATGAAATCTGGCAAATGGATGTCAAAACTGCGTTCCTGAATGGATTTCTGGAAGAAGAGTTGTATATGATGCAACCAGAAGGTTTTGTCGATCTGAAAGGTATACTAACCTAATGTGCAAGCTCCGGCGATCCATCAATGGACTGGTGCAAGCATCTCGGAGTTGGAATATACGCTTTGATGAGTTGATCAAAGCATATGGTTTTATACAGACTTTTGGAAAGGCCTGTATTTACAAGAAAGTGAGTGGGAGCACTACAGCCTTTCTGATAAGTATATGTGAATGACATATTGTTGATCGGAAATAATGTAGAATTTTCTAGAAAGCGTAAAGGAGTGTTTGAAAGGAGGTTTTTCAAAGAAAGACCTCGGTGAAGCTGCTTACACATTGAGCATCAAGATCTATAGAGATAGGTCAAGACGCTTGATAAGATTTTCAATGAGTACATACCTTGATAAGATTTTGAAGTAGTTCAAAATAGAACAGTCAAAGAAGGAGTTCTTGCCTGTGTTGCAAGGTGTGAAGTTGAGTAAGACTCAAAACCCGACAATGGCAGAAAATAGAAAGAGAATGAAAAGTCATTCCATATGCCTCAGTCATAGGTTCTAAAAAGTATGCTATGTTGTGTACTAGACCTATTGTATACCTCACTCCGAATTTGGCAAGGGACTACAATTTTTTGATCTAGGAGTAGATCACTGGACAGCGGTCAAGAATATCCTTAGTGAGGACTAAGGAAATGTTTCTCGGTTATGGAGGTGATAAAAGAGTTCGTCATAAAGAGTTACATCAATGCAAGCTTTTACACCGATCCAGATGAATCTAAGTCTCAATCTGAATACATATTGAAAGTGGGAGCAATTAACTAGAGTAGCTCCATGTAGAGCATTGTAGACATAGAATATTTGCAAAATAGATACGGCTCTGAATGTGACAGACCCGTTGACTAAACTTCTCTCACGAGCAAAACATGATCATAGCTTAGTACTCTTTGGGTGTTAATCACATAGCGATGTGAACTAGATTATTGACTCTAGTAAACCCTTTGGGTGTTGGTCACATGACGATTTGAACTATGGGTGTTAATCACATACAGATGTGAATATTGGTGTTAAACCACATGATGATGTGAACTAGATTATTGACTCTAGTGCAAGTGGGAGACTGAAGGAAATATGCCCTAGAGGCAACAATAAAGTTATTATTTATTTCCTTATATCATGATAAATGTTTATTATTCATGCTAGAATTGTATTAACCGGAAACATGATACATGTGTGAATACATAGACAAACTAAGTGTCACTAGTATGCCTCTACTTGACTAGCTCATTTATCAAACATGGTTATGTTTCCTAGCCATGGACAAAGAGTTGTCATTTGATTAACGGGATCACATCATTAGGAGAATGATGTGATTGACTTGACCCATTCCGTTAGCTTAGCACTTGATCATTTAGTATGTTGCTACTGCTTTCTTCATGACTATGAGATTATGCAACTCTCGTTTACCGGAGGAACACTTTGTGTGCTACCAAACGTCACAACATAACTGGGTGATTATAAAGGTGCTCTACAGGTGTCTCCAAAGGTACTTGTTGGGTTGGCATGTTTGGAGACTAGGATTTGTCACTCCGATTGTCGGAGAGGTATCTGTGGGCCCACTCGGTAATACACATCACTATAAGCCTTGCAAGCATTACAACTAATTAGTTAGTTGCGAGATGATGTATTACAGAACGAGTAAAGAGACTTGCCGGTAACAAGATTGAACTAGGTATTGAGATATCGATGATCGAATCTCGGGCAAGTAACATACCGATGACAAAGGGAACAACGTATGTTGTTCTGCGGTTTGACCGATAAAGATCTTCGTAGATTATGTGGGAGCCAATATGAGCATCTAGATTCCGCTATTGGTTATTGACCGGAAACGTGTCTCGGACATGTCTACATAGTTCTCGAACCCGTAGGGTCCGTGAGGGAGTCCTGGATTAGGGGGTGTCCGGATGGCCGGATTATGACCTTTGGCCGGACTCCCGGACTATGAAGATACAAGATTGAAGACTCCGCCCCGTGTCCGGATAGGACTTTCCTTGGCGTGAAAGGCAAGCTTGGCGATACGATATGTGGATCTCCTCCCATTGTAACCAACACTGTGTAACCCTAGCCCTCTCCGGTGTCTATATAAACCGGAGAGTTTTAGTCCGTAGGACGAACAACAATCATACCATAGGCTAACTTCTACGGTTTAGCCTCTCTGATCTCGTGGTAGATCAACTCTCGTACTACCCATATCATCAATATTAATCAAGCAGGAGTAGGGTTTTACCTCCATCGAGAGGGCCCGAACCTGGGTAAAAACATCGTGTCTTGTCTCCTGTTACCATCCTCCTAGACGCACAGTTCGGGACCCCCTACCTAAGATCCACCGGTTTTGACACCGACATTGGTGCTTTCATTGAGAGTTCCTCTGTGTCGTCACCATCAGGAAGGATGCCGCACCCCGTATTTAAAGACGACGCTGTTGCTAAAGGAGCTTTGGCTATCGGCCAAACTCTCTGGCTAGGCAGTTTTCCAATGACCGCTAGTTCGGCTGCCGCGCCGACGATGACTTCTCGGGTCATCGAAAGCGATCTCCACGTCAACTCAGAACTCGCCGAGCAGTTAGATCCGATGGAGCTCTCTTCCTTAAACGAGCTCTTGGATCACATCGCTGCCCTGGGAGTCGCTACAGACTACGATCAGATTGGGCTTAAACCCGATCCGAGAGAGATTGACTCTCCCTAGGTCACCCACCACGTCGAAGTGGTGGGGGAACAATGCGGCAAATCTTCACCCATCCTAAGGACCAGATATGTCCGGATTCCTAATCCCTCCAAGCCGGATACCCACGGAGGGGAGGACGTCACTCAAGCCCTGAACCTAAAGTCAGGCAGCGGGCCTGATTCATTGGACAACATCCAAGAACCCAAGCTTCCGAGTTCGGAAATTTCTTGGCCCCTGAGTCTTAGATTGGGCGAGGTTCCGGATTTAACTCCACCCGCCCACCCAAATATAAGGGATCTATCCCAAATTCGGCAAGAGCCCAGAGAAACAGTACACCATTACTGGGCCAGATTCCTCCTGGTTATGAACAGGATAGAGGACTGCCGCGAGGGAGATGCAATTTCATTCTTCTGCAATAACTGCACGGACATCGGGATCCTCAACGCCATAAGTCGCCGTGAAATTACACGCTTCACCGACTTGGCATCCATAGTACGAAAATACTGTGCGACAGAAAGCGTTCAGAATACCGAAACAAAATTCTGGGACAATCCGGCCCTGAATACAATCCCAGTCCGAAATAAAAGGGCGCATTATCGCCCGGCACCTGGGCCAAACAACAAAAAACAAAAACTCTCTATAGGGTATGGAACCGTATTGGAGAGCTGGCTCAATGGACCCTATAAAATTCATAGTACATAGGGCGTCACACCAACTCATAGCCTTAGAGCATGTTGGATACTCCGGCAGGTGGCCAGAAGTGGCGAGGAGCTTCTAACTCCAGAATCCACAGAGCACCACCCCAGGAATACCAATACGGTATCAATAGTCTTCGAGACTTTTGCATCAAACAATGTGCGGAAACGAACGCTCCGCAGCCTTACCGAAGTCTACCAGGTAGCAACAATAAACCCATGGAGTGACACAGGTATTACCTTTAATGCCAGTGACAAACCTAAATACCGGACAGCCCGAGCACCAGCCGCACTGGTCCTCAGTCCGATAGTGGACGGCTTTCGGCTTTCCAAGGTACTCATGGACGGTGGCAGCGGATTGAACCTCATTTATGAGGAAACCCTTCGAAAAATGGAAATAGACTGGAGCCGCATTGAGCGAAGCAACACAACCTTTAGAGGAATAATCCCCAGTCGGGAAGCATGCTGTATAGGAAAAATCACACTGGATGTAGTGTTCGGCACACCGGATAATTACAGATCCGAGGAGGTCACATTTCAAGTGGCCCCATTCAGCAGCGGATACCACGCTCTGTTAGGGCGAGAGGCATTCACAATTTTTCAAGCTATACCCCATTACGGGTACATGAAGCTCAAAATGCCCGGACCCAACGGAATCATCACTCTTACTAGTGATTCGGACATAGCGCTCCGCGCCGAAAACAAGACAGCCACACTGGCCCTTGAGGCATTATCCGAAGCCCTAGCGGCCAGGGAACTAACTGCGTTGCGCTCCATGGTGGACAGGGACGACGTGATACTCGACAAAAGATCCAAGTCCGCCTCCTTTAAACCGGCAGATGAAATAGTCAAATTCCAAGTCCATCCAACGGACCCTACAAAAACGGCCTCCATCGGGGCACAATTAAACCCTAATGTAGACGCCGCACTACGAGAATTCCTACGCGAAAATTGGGACATTTTTGCCTGGCACCCTTCAGACATGCCAGGAATCCCACGCAGGCTGGCCGAGCACAGCCTGAACATCCTAAAAGGATTCAAACCTGTTAAGTAGGCTCTTCGGCGTTTCTCTGAACCTAAGAGACAAGCCATGGGAGAGGAGCTAGCCAAACTACTGGAAGCCGGATTCAGCAGAGATATAAAACATCCGGACTGGCTAGCAAACCTGGTGATGGTACCAAAGAAGGACAAATCCTGGCGCCTATGCGTCGATTTCAAAGACCTCAACAAGGCTTGCCCAAAGGATCCCTTCCCCCTCCCCCGCATTGATCAAATCATCGACGCCACTGCAGGACACGGTTCATTGTGTTTCGTCGATGCATACTCTGGCTACCACCAAATTAAGATGGCAGAGCCAGACCAAGCCGCAACGGCATTTATCACCCCATATGGCCCATTCTGCTTCAACACAATGCCCTTCGGGCTCAAAAACACCGGCGCAACATATCAGCTCATGATTCAGACATGCCTGGCCAACCAGATCAGCATAACAGTTGAAGCATACGTGGATGACATGGTCGTCAAAACCAAGCATGTCGAAACTCTAATAGACGACTTGAGGCTCACGTTCGATAACCTCCGAACATACGACATTAAGCTTAACCTGGAAAATGTGTTTTCGGCGTACCAGCTGGAAAGCTCTTGGGCTTCATCGTCTCCGGTAGAGGAATTGAAGCAAACCCAGCCAAGATCCGAGCTCTATCACAATTGGATATTCCAAAAGACCTCAAACAAATACAAAAATTGACTGGATGTGTGGCGGCTCTAAGCCGCTTCATCTCCCACTTGGGAGAAAAGGCATTACCCCTTTACCGCCTCCTCCGGTGCACCGAACACTTTGAGTGGACGGATGCCGCCATGGCCGGACTCGAAGAAATAAAAGCCATATTGGCAACAAACCCGGTCCTGGCCGCGCCTAACATCGGCGAACCAATGTTGTTGTACATCGCGACAACTTATCAAGTTGTAAGGGCAGTGCTCGTCGTCGAACGAGAAACGGATGGACACAAATTCCTTGTCCAGAAACCAGTCTACCGTGTCCACTGTCCTCACTCCATGCATGTCCCGGTACCCGCATTACCAAAAGATAGCGTACGCAGTGTTCATGGCGTCCCGGAAGCTACGACACTACTTTCAAGAGTGTTCAATAACAGTAGCCTCCGAAGTACCTATTAATGATATTATAAACAACCGCGACGCGACGGGCCGGATTGCCAAATGGGCCATTGAGCTCCTCCCATTCGACATAACCTATAAGCCACGGCGAGCTATCAAGTCGCAAGTTTTGGCCGACTTTGTCGCTGAATGGACTAAAGCCAAACTCCCTAAAGAGTATGACACATATTCCAACTGGATCATGAACTTCAACTGCTCCAAAATGCTAGCGGGCCTGGGGGCTGGCGTCGTTCTGATGTCCCCAACAGGAGATACAGTTCAATATGTACTCCAGATAATGTATACGGACTCCAACAATGCAGCCGAATACGAGGCCCTTCTACATGGTCTCCGGATGGCAGTCTCCATGGGCATTCAACGCCTAGAAGTGCGTGGGGATTCGAACCTCGTGATATCCCAAATAAATGGAGACTTTGCTGCCAAAGATCCGAAAATGGCAGCTTATCGCAATGTCGTCCTAAATATGTCAGCTCGGTTCGAAGGGCTCGAATTTCACCATATAGCTCGGGAAAACAATCAGGCAGCAGACGTCTTAACTAGGCAAGAACTTCCCGAGGACCAAAATGAGGCACGCTGCATAGTGCGGCAATCTAAAGCCTATAAAGTCCACAAAGGAGAGCTTTATAAGAAAAGCACCACCGGAGTCCTTCAAAGGTGTATCTCCGAAGAGGAAGGGCGGAACCTCCTGGCTGAAATTCATGCCGGACTCGGCGGGCACCACGCCGCAGCCCGGGCCCTTGTAAGCAAGGCCTTCCGTACTGGATTTTATTGGCCGACGGCCCGGGCAGATGCTCAGGACTTAGTCCAGCGATGCGTCGGTTGCCAGCTATTCGCTAACCAAAGCCACATGCCACCTACCGCCCTCCAAACTATACCCATTACCTGGCCTTTTGCGGTCTGGGGGCTTGACATGGTTGGACCCCTTAAAGGAGGAACACACAAGCAAAAATACCTACTGGTCATGGTGGACAAATTCACCAAATGGATAGAGGCCAAGCCTGTTAAGACGGCCGAATCCGGACCGGTGATAGACTTCATATCAGGGGTCGTACACCGTTACGGTGTCCCCCACAGCATCATCACTGACAATGGCACGAACTTTACGGCCGACGAGGTTAAACTCTAGTGCAAAAACATGGGCATCAAGCTCGACTATGCTTCAGTCTCTCACCCACAAACTAACGATTAAGTCGAGCGAGCCAATGGTCTAATCATGAGCGGCATCAAAACCAGATTAGTGCGATCCCTCAAGGAATCTAACACGCACTGGGTAGATGAGCTCGACTCCGTACTCTGGGGGCTGCGGACCATGCCGAATCGCACTACCGGATTCACACCATTCTTTATGGTATACGGCACAGAGCCAGTCCTGCCCTGCGACATAATTCATGACTCACCTCGTGTGCGCATGTACGAAGAAAGAGAAGCCGAGATCGATCGGCAGGACAGTTTGGACGCATTGGAGGAGGAGCGCGACGTGGCAAAAGCCCATTCCGCATTCTATCAACAACAGGCTTGAAGATATCAAAGCAGAGAAGTACGGGCCAAAACTTACAATGTTGGCGAACTAGTTCTACGCCTGCCGGACAAGAAAAAGGACAAAGTCAAGCCCAAATAGGAAGGTCCCTTCGTAATCGACCAAGTCCTGACTGGTGGAGCGTACCGTCTACGAAATGCATCGGATAACCGACTCGAGCCGAACCCATGGAACGCAGCACGCCTATGAAGATTCTACGCCTAGCGCCGGACTCTGTGTTCGTCTCCTTCCTCCGTCTATTTTTTACACATTAGCTGCCTTATATTTCTCTCCTTCTCCCTCCTTTTTTCTTACAAGCCTTTAAGGGCTCGCTTGTGCATTGTTCGCACATAATTGACGCGCTACCCGCGCTCATTATACCTAGGGGCTTCTTTATCAGAAGCTTGTATACACGGGCCTCATGCCCAACACATGTGTCACACTTCCGCATGTACCTTTTATTCACCATTATATGCATCGATATGACTTAAGTTTTGGCCAAGCTGGATTGCCTGGCTCCTGTGCTTACCCCTACATTCCCAATTGTTCGGCTAGGTGGTAAAGGGAGCACCTCTGCGATTGTTACTGCCGGGTCAGCCGGATGTGTACCTCAGACTGGGTGAAGCCGAAAGCTAGCGTTCTTAAGGGAATATTCGGTCGGTGAACTAAAATATGATTTTTCACTTGTTTATTTATTCGCCCCCAGATGCTTTTCTGCTTTTTTCGCAGTCCGGACATGCACTTTAGGGCATGCCTCCCAGGGAAAGGAACCCCTAACGGAACTATTCTCCCTGGAAGATGTTTCTTACTAACCATGTAATATAACATAACTAGTTGGGCACTTGTCTGCTAAAGCACTAATGACCCCTACACCTGGTCTCCACGCATGCCCCGGTTCTTACATAACCGAGAGGGTATTCAGACACACTCCAGACTATCGGGTCCATAGGTTGAAGCGAAAAGGTCCGCAATGACAAATGATCTACAATCCGGCTAGAAGGCATTTTACATGTCATTTTAAATTACATAGTCCATTTGACTGGGTATATTCTTCTTCAATACCATCCAACAGGCTGTCCAATTTACAGTCCTGTTGGGAATACTTGGCGGCCAGCTCTACCTGGCCGTACACTAAACTGACAGGGATCTCCTTCCCATCGGGCCCCATAGGTCCGACCTCGGCCATGTGGTTTGGGTCAGCCTTCGTGTACCGCGTCTTCACCATGGCCCAGGCCTCCCTGGCACCTTGATGGCAGGCCGATATCTTCCATAATCGGAAGCGCTGCCGCGCTCCCTTTAGCTTCTCTACAAGCTCTCCAAGGCCTTCCGGCATGGAGAGGGATGGCCACAAAGCCTGGACGACGCCTTGCATCGCCTGTCGAACTCGCTCGTGCAGTTGTGATAGCTCGGGAAGAAGGTCACCCATAGAACCGGGCATTTCCTCCACAGGCCGACCTGTCAGCATACCTACAGACATAACTCTGTTAATCGACTTCCTCGCCGAACTCTTTTTCAAAGATTCGTTCAAGCACTTACTAAGAATGCCGCGTCGAAGTCACCGATTCTCCTTTACGGAATCCGACAGCTGAGCACGAACATCCTTTAGTTCCTCGCCCAGCTGGGTATTGGCATCTTGAAGCTTGTTCTTCTCTTGCCTCAACCTTGTAAGCACGCTCTCTCCGGCCTTTAACTGGCGCAAGAGTTGTTGCTTGTCCGGATCCACTCCGGCGCCATCTGTACTGTTATTGTCAGAATTGCACACATACCGCACTTCACAACATACTCATCTTTCGAAGCATATATTACCTGAGGGGGTCTCCTTGGCACACCCCTGTGGCGGCTAGTGAGGCCTCAAGTTGGGCCTTACACCCTTCCAGCTCCTGGGACAGTTGCATATTCTTTTTTGTAAGGTCCTGCATAACAAATGATCCTTAAATCAGTTATTTTAACTGTTTCAAGTCTCGGGGGCTACTAACATATATAACCATCATATTTACTCACCTGTATGTCTTTTACATACTGCTCTGTGGCTCTAGCTAGACCATTTTGAGCGGCACGGAGGTACGCATCTCCTGTATTAAAGGCGTCCAACGCCTCTTGGTGTCGGGGGAAACTGATCCACGAACACCTATGGGACCGGCGGACCGAGCCCCTTTCGGTTCGGCGGGGGGCGGAGGTCGCACGAAGAGCAGATCGAGGCGAAGCACACGAGCAGTTTACCCAGCTTCGGAGCTCTCCGGAGAGATAACACTCCTATTGCTGCTTGTCTGATGGTATTATGTTCTTGCTCGAGAATGAGCTAAGTGTTTTTCTAGCTTCCGAATGAGCCGAACCTTTTCTACGTTGCGCATGGGCCTCCTTTTATACGTTAAAGGGGTCACCGACAGGTGGCAACGTAGACAAGGGTAAAAATGTAAAAAGAGAGGTGGTTGGTACAGCTACCTGTACAGTGTATCCTACCTAACCCTGACGGCAGGGGACAAGGGCATTAAATGCCCGTCTGTGTCGCCCAAACAGTGCAGAAAAGGACTGTCAGGGGCGCCACCACTTGCCATGATGGCTATCTTGTCAGCATCGCATGCCACTGCGCACCACTGGCTGCACAGCCTCCTGCCACGCGCGCCTAGAAAGGCCCCTAGGGCGACACGTTGGTGGATGCGCTGGAGCGTGGGCACAAAGTGGCCGATTGCCGCGGCAAGCGCCTTGCCGCGGTCGTTGTCTTGTCGCGCCCGGAAGCTTGTCGCTCACCGGGCATTGCCGGGACGCGTGGCGCGTCGTGGCAAGTTCCCTGAGATGCCTTTGTTGGCCTTCCCGGCAAGCTCCTCTTGCCGGGGTCTTGTCTTCTTGGCTTGAATACTTTGTTCTTGAATGGCCTAAAAAGGGACCACGGAGGGCCCTGGCGGCCACCCGGCAAGCCCTTGCCGCGGGGCGCTGCAACTGCCCGTGCACAAGTTCGGGGTACTAGGGTACCCCTATTCTAGTACACCGATAGGAGCCCCCGGGCCTGGGCCACACACGGTGCCGAGCGCTGTTGGGCCAGGCCCAAAACAGGGCACGGGCACATGCGGCCTGGGTTACGCCGTATCCTACTCCGTATCCACCGCGCCCTCCCCAACGGCACGCGTCGAATGCGGCGTCGTGGGAGAGATCGTGGGTGGATTCTTTATTCGGAAGGGCGAAACATCCGCCCCCTTCCTCTTTATAAGCAGGGGAAACAGGGGCAGTTCGTCCCCCCCCCCCGCTGGTTGCTACTACTTCATCTTCACAAACCTCCACCGCTCCCCCCTTCTTCTCAAAGCCGAGAGAGAGTAGCGCTCCGGCCCCCCTATTGCCACCAGCATTACCAACGCCGTCGACCTCCCCCACCACCTCCGCCATGGCTCCGAAAGCCGACAAGGGGAAGGGCGTGAAGTCGGCCGAGGCGCAGCGGCTCGCGGCGCTGCGGAAGGAGCGGGCGATCTTCTCCCCCCAGCTCGGTGCACAGGAGCTGAGGGAGTACTTCTACCTCTTCTGGTCGACGGAACGCGAGCGCATCCGCGCACGAGGGTACTCCCGGCCACCGCTTCGGAACTGGCTCCAAACGGGTACCCTTTTTTCGCGCCATTCTTCTATTGCGGGCTCTGCCCGCCCTTCTCGGAATTCTTCTGCGACATCATGAACACCTACAGGCTCCGCCTCCTTGACTTCACCCCCAACGCCGTTCTGACCATGGCAGTTTTCGCACATTTGTGCGAAAACTTTGTCGGAGTCCACCCAAATGTAGCCCTTTTCCGCCACTTCTTCATGCCTCGGGTCGAGAAAGGAGAGCCGCTTGCCGGAGGGATCGCCTGGATCTCGAGAGTCGGCAAGAAGGAAGCGTATCTGGAGGGTGAGCTCCGCAGCAAGTGGGAGGAGTGGAGAGCGGAGTGGTGTTGGATCGTCGAGGAGAACCCGCAGCCGTTTACTGCCCTGCGCCAAGCCCCAATAGTGCGCGGCAATGATTGGAGCAACGTGGCCCCGAAGGACGACAGATTGAAGATCGCCGTCACCCGTATCCTTCGCCTCAGGGTTGCCGGGCTCACTGTAGGCGCCGTTGGCACAGATTTCCTTCGTCGCCGCATCACTCCCCTGCAGGAGAGGAGGAGGCCCGCCTGGGAGTTCAAGAACTCGGCGGACATCATGAGGCTGCGGCCGGGCCTCAACTTCAATTTCACCGTCCTGGAGCTGGATGCGATGCTCCTGGAGTTGTTCAAACGCGATCCTCAGCATCCATTCGTGTTGCCGAGGGGCGTCGTTCCATTGTGCAATAATTCTTCGCTTGACCGGATCCGCGCCATGATGCCTTTGTGCGATTCACACGGAATCGTTCCAACTTGGCAAGAGCCTGCGGATGACGTCGTGCGGGCATTCTTTGACAACTTGGAAGAAGTCCCGGTCCGTGCTGACGAGCAGAAGAGCCTCACCCGTGACACCACCGACGCGGAGCTGCAGCGCATCGCCACTAGGACGGAAGAGGCTGCGGCAGCAGCTGCTGCGGGTGAGTTCAGGTTCACCGTAGAGGAGGCAGAGGCAGCAGAGGCGGCAAGCCTTGCCGAGCGCGAGGAGTTTGCCAGCAAGGAAGATCTTGCCGGCCCTGAAGCTGAGCCGAGCGAGCCCGACGAGGAAGAGCCCGAGCCTTCAGACAGCTTGCCGCAGGCGGAGCCCCCGGCCCCACCAAGAAGGCGTCTCCGCAGGGCCGGGGACGTAGCGGGGTGGCAAACGAGCCAACAGCTGCCAAGCCGTGCGACACGCTCTACCGCGGCAAGCAATGTTGCCACGGGAGCGCCTCATGCTGCGGCGGCAACTGGAGCGGGATCCTCCCGGTCCACCGCCCCCGCTCCTGCCAAGCAGGCGAGGGAGCCTACTCGCCGCACAGGAGGCGAGCCGGACTTCGATCTTTCCGCGCTCAGCTCCGATGACGAAGAAGAAGAGTAAGATCCCCTTGCTGTCCTCGTTGTTCTTCAATTATTGCTATCTTGTTGCTTTCGTCTTGTATCTGACTTGCTTCGATCTGGATCCGTTCCTTTTCAGGACGCTGGCCCAGAGAGCGGCGAAGAGAGCCAAGGCCTCGGTGATTGTCATCGAAGATGATCCCACCGTGTCAGCAGGGGGTGTGTCCGAGACCACCTTGACGGACCCGGCAGCTACTCCCCAAAGCAGCCCCCAGTGCAGCCCCCAACGTAAGTACACGATTTGCTTCTTGCTGACAGGCGCTCATGGGTATTCTTTCTTTGCTGATATCTTAACTATTGGATTTGTGTAGGAGCAGAGCAGCCTCACCAGGAGGGCCCGGAAGTCGCTCCCAGAGTGCCACCTGCTTCGACTACACCGCCAAGGGAGGCTTCCCCGGCAAGGGAGCGCTCTCCGGCAAGGGAGAAATCTCCGACAAGGGACAGTTCTCCGGCAAGGGACGGCACCAGTGATCCTCCGGCGGTTGAGACCGTGGCCGCAGATCCTAGCGCAGGTAACTTTCTTGCCTGAAAACTTCCCTTGGGATCTTCTTCTTCTGATTTTCTTCTTGCATATTTGCTTGACTTCTCTCCCCTTTCCGTTCATCAGATCCACCTGCCGCGGAGCCGATGGAGACCAAGGACGCCGGCGAGGAAGGCGCGCGCGGCAACAACGACGACGCCACCGCCACCGAAGAAGAGGCCGGTGCTGATGAGCCCACCGGCGAAGAGGCCGCCAAGGCTGCCGCCGCAGAAGCTGGCGAGGGGTCGGGCGATCACACTGACGGCCCTGAGGCTGCAAGAGCGCCAGGCGCTGCGCCGACCGCTGATCCCTCCGCCGTTGCCGCGGAGCCAGGCTCCAAAGAGCCCCAGCCCGGCGCCTACTTGAAGGCCGGCGACGGTATCTTCATCAAGCTTCCCTGGGCGTCAAGCTCTAGGGCGCCGGTCGAAGGAGAAGCTTTTGACGAGGAGGTGCTCACCTCATCTAGGCTGGCGTTGGTCGATGCGCCAAGCAGCAGCGGCGAGTCTGAGGAGGAGCGGCTGCTGCGGAAGCTGCTGTCGCTCTACCGCGCCCGACAAACCAAGCTGGCGTCCCGAGAAGCACTCGTCGCGAGGGCGGGAGTCGACATCGAGAAGTGCGCGGAGGAGCTCCGGGGTCTCAGGCAGGAAACTCTCCGGAGCTTGGCAGAGGAGCGGGAGAAAGTCGCCGAGGAGAGGAAAGCCTTCCTCCTTGTGAAGGCTGAGGTTGAAGAGAAGCAGCGGCTTGCTGCCGAGAAGCTATCTACGCAGGAGGGAGAGTTGGCGCAGCGCAAGGTCAACCTTGACAGCCACGAAGAGGAGCTTGCCGAGCGCGAGCAAGCGATTGGCGGGGCGCTCAAGGAAGCAAAGGACGCTGCCGCAGCTGCTGAGGCCGCCAAGAAAGAGCTGGAGGCGAAGGTGGCACAGCTGGAGGCCAATATCAAGAAGGGCGGCGAGGAGCTTGCCACGCTCAAGCGTGAGCGCGAGAAGGATACTGCCGCCCATGGTGAGCTGCAGGGTCTTCTCGCTGAGAGGAGCAAGGAGCTCAGCGCCGCCAAGGACTCCAACGCGGATCTCGAGTTGAAGCTGGCTACGCTGACTCGGACGCTGGACGGCGCCAAGGAGCGAGAGGTGACCTTGTCGGAGAAGATCAAGGCTGATGAGGCACTGCTGGCGAGCATCGCCGTTACCCAGAACTCATTTAGGGAGACGGTGGAGCACTGGACCGAGGGTCTGGTGAATATCGCCGCAGTCATCGACGGGGAGCTGGCGCAGCTGGGGATGGAGGACTTTGGGTATCCCTCCGACGAGCACCTCCAACCCAGCGCCAAGCTAGCCTGTTCTTCAAGGGCGTGGCGACGGCACTCCAGCGACTCCGGGAGAAGATCCCAAATCAGTTGGCCGATGAGTCGCGCAGGATTTGCACGGGGGCTCTCCAGAAGGTGCTGATGAAGGTGGCCTTCCGCAACCTAGGCCTCAGCTTCACCAACGTCCTCAAGTCCTTGCCGCCGGATGCCGACGTGGAAGCGCTCAAGGCCCTTGTCGCACCCATCATGGACAAGGTGAGCGGGATCAAGAGGGTTGAGGGCGATCGCGTAGACTAGGCCGCCCGTTTTCTCTTTCACCTTGTCGCTGCTGGCCATATTATGAAATCAATCTGTTAGGCACTGCGAGAAGTTATCTTGTAACATAACTCTATTTCTGGTATCGATTGCTACGTTATTTCCTTTACTAGATTCCTTCCTTTGTATGTTTTTACCCTACACTTTTAGGGAACTTGTCAGCGCAGGCACCCGAGCCGCGAGCGCTGAGTGCGGGACGTCAGCAGCCTGCTGGCAGTGCCGCTTCCGACAAGAAACCTTGTCGCGACTAGTTGCAGCACACTTAAGTTGTTGAGCGGAGTCAAAACAAAGTAAGGGCGCAACTAGCTACGAGTTGGTTCCTCCGCGCACAGGTTTTCCATACAAAGCACGGTCGTTCGAGGAAGATAACTTAAAAATTAAAAGTAACTGCTCAAACTTTGGCAACTTAGCTTTTCTGTCGTTTGCTTCCCGGCAAGGCGAAACTTGCTTGAACGACGCCTAGTCCACATCATAATCTTCTCCTTTCCCCCCGGCAAACTTGTGTGCGAGGGAACCTTCCTTTCCTTTATTAGAAAAAGAAAGAGGAGAAAATAAAGCTATGGAGCCTTTCAGCTCGTTATCGCTTACCGAGGGCAGGTGCTGCACAAAGTGTCAGATAACGCATGCAAGAAAGAATATAATGCATGAAATTGACAAGATGTGCGGAGCACATGAGCTTTACTCATGCACGGGATCTGCGCCCGGCTTTGTACAAAGGATTACATGCAACATCGGCAAGACTTGTACAAAAGGTGGTTGCCGGAACAGGTTCCGGTAACCGCGCCCTACGGGTAAAACTTACGAAGATGCTCAATGTTCCAGGAGTTGCTCACCGGAACGCCATCTTCGGTCTCAAGGCGGACAGCGCCGGGCCTAGTGACTCGTTTCACCCGGTAAGGGCCTTCCCACTTCGGTATCAACTTGTTGGAATTCTTGGCGGACTGAACGCGCCGAAGAACAAGGTCACCTTCCTCGAAGCTTCTGGCATTAACTTTGCGGCTATGGTAGCGGCGCAAAGCTTGCTGGTATCGAGCAGCTCGTACAGCAGCCTGAAGACGATCCTCCTCAAGGAGCAGCGCGTCATCTTGTCGCAGCTGCTCTTGCTCAAGCTCATCATAAGCGAGCACTCGAGGCGATCCGTATACGAGTTCCGTGGGGAGAACTGCCTCTGCTCCATAGACTAGAGCGAAAGGTGTCTGGCCAGTGGCTCGATTTGGCGTCGTCCTGATCGACCAAAGAACCACCGGCAGCTCCTCAATCCAGTTTCTTCCGCACTTGCGCAGCTTGTCAAAAGTTCTGGTCTTGAGCCCACGCAGCACTTCAGCATTTGCCCTTTCCACTTGACCGTTGCTTCTCGGATGAGCAACAGAAGCGAAGTAGACCTTGGCACCAAGATCTTGGACGTACTGCATGAAGGTGCGGCTCGTGAATTGCGTGCCGTTGTCGGTGATGATCATGTTAGGGATCCCGAAACGGCAAACAATCGACCTGAAGAACTTGACCGCTGACTGTGCTGTCACCTTCCTCACTGCTTCCACTTCCGGCCACTTTGTGAACTTATCGATTGCAACGTACAAGTACTCAAAGCCCCCGACAGCTCGGGGGAAGGGGCCGAGGATATCGAGCCCCCAGACCGAAAATGGCCAGGATAAAGGGATCGTCTGGAGAGCTTGAGCTGGCTGGTGTATCTGCTTGGAATGGAACTGGCATGCTTCACACTTAGTTACTTGTGCAGTTGCATCCTGGAGGGCTGTCGGCCAAAAGAAACCTTGCCGGAACGCTTTGCGGGCAAGTGCTCTTGTGCCAATGTGGTGACCACATATGCCTCCATGTATCTCTGCCAACAGCTCTTGTCCTTCTTCCCAGCGAATACACTTCAATTTCACACCGTTGAGTCTTCTTCTGTACAGTGTGCTGTCGACAAACTGGTACATACTTGACTGCCGGGCTACTTTTTCCGCTTCTTCTTGCTCTTCGGGAAGTTCTCCTGTCTAAAGGAAATGGACAATCTGCTGTGCCCATGCTGGATCTTGTGGCTCGACAACAAGGACTAAAGGCACATCTGCTGCTGCGGGAACACCTGCTCCTATGGCAAGAACCTGTGGCTCAGCCGGAGCTTGATGTTCCCCGGCAAGCTTGCCGGAGCAGAGCTTGTCGGGAGCGTCTGCTACGACGGAACAAACCATAAGGCTTGCCGGAGCAGATTGCTCCTCAGCATCCTTGGCGTTGATCTTGGGGACCTTCTTGGCGGCGGCTTCAGGGAGCTCTGCCGGAAAATAGTCACCAGAAATCAACTTCCTCTTCTTGTTCTGTCCAGTTGATGGCGTTACGGACGGTTGAGTCAGCTTGAGCACAAAGATCCCTGGTTCCACAGGTAACTTAAGTGCGGCGCACTTTGACAGGCCATCAGCGATGTCATTCTGAGCTCTTGGAACATGTTCCATCTGTAGGCCGTCAAAGTGCTCTTCTAGCTTTCTCACTTCATCAACATAAGCTTCCATCAACGGACTCTGATAACTCTTGTTCACTTGGCGGACGACAAGCTGTGAGTCACCCCTGACAATGAGCTTCTTGATCCCAAGGTCTGCTGCGATCCTATGACCGGCGAGCAATCCTTCATACTCTGTAGTATTGTTGGTTGCTTGCTCCTTGGGAAAGTGCATCTGGACTACGTACTTGAGGTGCTCTCCGGTGGGTGCGACAAGCAGCACGCCCGCACCGGCGCCTTGCAGCGAGAAGGCACCATCAAACTACATCAGCCACTCTTTGCTTGCCTCCTTGACGGGGATGCTCGTTTCTGAAATCTCTTCATCTTGTGTTGGCGTCCACTCTGCTATGAACTCCGCCAATGCTCTGCTTTGGATAGTTGAAGTGCTCTCGAACTTTAGGCCAAAGCTTGACAGTTCCAGTGCCCACTCGACAATCCTGCCTGTTGCTTCTGGATTTTGCATTATCCTCTTCAGCAGAAAAAGAGTGACGACTGTGATCTCATGTGCTTGGAAGTAATGGTGCAGCTTTCTCGAGGCCATGAGGAGGCCGAAAAGCAATTTCTGCACACCGGAGTACCTTGACCTAGCCCCCTGCAGAAGGGAACTGACAAAGTAAACTGGGCGCTGCACCATTCTCTTCTGCATCTTATCGTGCTCCTGCGCAGATCCATCCTTGTCGGGACCAGAGCTTGTCAGCGAAGCTCCCTGCTTGTCGTTGGATGCATCTGCCGTGGTTGCTAGCTCATCATCTGCCTCCCTCTCCGCCACCAATGCAGCACTAACCACTTGATTGGTTACCGCTATATATAGCAGCAACTTCTCTTGTGGCTTAGGTGCGACAAGTGTTGGAGTGGAGGACAGGTATCTCTTTAAGTCCTGCAGTGCAACCTCCGCCTCCGGAGTCCATTTCATTGGACCTGCCTTTTTCAATATTTTGAAAAATGGCGGGGCGCGCTCAGCAGATCTAGAGATAAACCTGCTGAGAGCAGCCACGCAACCGGCAAGTCTTCGTACATCCTTGACGCGCTTTGGTGCTTCAATCTGCTCAATGGCCTTGATCTTGTCGGGATTGGCTTCAATTCCCCGCTGAGACACAAAGAACCCAAGAAGCTTGCGGGAGGGGACTCCAAACACACACTTCTCGGGGTTCAGCTTGAGGTTGATCTTGCGCAGATTTGCAAATGTTTCGTCTAAATCTTGAATAAGGGTCGCCCTGTCCTTGCTGTTGACCACTATATCATCCATGTAGGCTTCCACATTTCTGTGCATTTGCGGCTCAAAAGCATGATGGACTACCCTTGCGAATGTTGAACCAGCATTCTTCAAACCGAAAGGCATCCGTACGAAATAGTATGTGCCACACGGGGTAATGAATGCGGTCTTCTCTTCATCCTCTTCTGCCATGAAGATCTGATGGTATCCTGAGTATGCGTCAAGAAATGAAAGCAAATCACATCCGGCCGTGGAGTCAACAATCTGGTCGATGCGCGGCAAAGGAAATGGGTCTTTGGGACAAGCTTTATTAACATCGGTAAAGTCGATACAAAGCCTCCAATTCCCATTAGCCTTGCGCACGACTATAGGATTGGCCAACCACGTAGGATGGAGCACTCCTCTGACAAGGCCTGCTGCTTCCAACTTCTTGATTTCTTCTGCGATGAATTCTTGGCGCTCCACTGCCTGTTTCCTGACTTTCTGCTTGACGGGCCGCGCATGAGGACAGACGGCAAGGTGGTGCTCAATTACTTTCCTGGAACACCGGGGATGTTAGACGGTTGCCATGCAAACACGTCGACGTTCGCCCGCAGGAAAGCAACGAGCGCGCTTTCCTATTTAGGGTCGAGAGTGGAACTGATGGTGAAGGTACCACCAGTGCCGTCCTCCTTGGCGGACACCTTCTTAGTCTCAGGTGGAGTTGCCATTGCCTTCTTACACTTGCCGGTGGAGCTCGATGGTGCGTCCTTGATGGTAGCGCAGCACTCCGAAGAGGTGCGCTTGCCGGAGTGGGCATCAGAGCTCTTGCCGGACTTGGTCTTCTTCTTCCCCTGGGAGCTTCAGCGGCAAGTGACTTGCGATCTGTTGCGGCTGTTGCTTCCCGATAGATCTCGTCGGCACAGATAAGAGCATCCTTCTTGTCGCCAGGGACAGAGATGACACTCATCGGGCCTGGCATCTTGAGCATGTTGTAGGCATAGTGAGAGGCTGCCATGAATTTGGCGAGTGCTGGACGGCCGAGTATCCCATTGTAAGGCAATGGGAAGTCAGCAACGTCAAAAGTGACCCTCTCAGTCCTGAAGTTCAACTCGCTGCCAAATGTTACTGGCAACGTGATCTTTCCCTTTGGCTTGCTCCTTCCCGGATTGATTCCTTGGAACGTACCGGTTTCTTCGAGCTCGCTGTCAGGGATCTGGAGTTTCTGGAGTACCGCGGAGGAGATCAGGTTCAAGCCGGCCCCGCCGTCAACTAGCATCTTAGTGACCTTGAGGTTGCGGATAGTTGGTGAAACCAACATCGGCAAGCACCCGACCGCAGTTATGCGATCAGGGTGGTCCTCGATATCAAAGATGATAGGCGTGCTGGACCATTTCAGAGGCTTGCGTGACTCAACGGGTGTCTCTGCTGCATTAACTTCCCGCACCCACTGCTTGAGCTGGCGGTGTGAAGTATGCAGAGAAGCACCGCCGTCAACGCACAGGACCTCTGTGGCTTTCTGGAACTCCTGCTCATCGGCCTCCTCATCATCCATGTCTTCATCGTCATCGTCATATTCATCCTTGTCGCGGCCACGGGGAGGTCTATCTCCTTGCCGCTGCTTGGCCTTGCCGCGGCGTCCTCCTCGGCCGGGACGTTTCTTGCCGGATCCTCCAGCACCTTCCTAGGCTTTCCATTTGTCGCGCCGCTCGTATTCAGCTTTCTGTTGCTCAACAAGCTGCTCGACTTTCTTGCAGCTCTGGAGATCATGGCCCTTGGTGCGGTGAATCTTGCAGTACTGCTTGTTGGTGCCGTCCTACTTGTCGGCAACTGCCACAGCTGCGGCAACCTCCTTGCCGGAGTTACCAGCTTTGGCTTCCTTGCCAGACTGCTCAACGACTAGCACCTCTTTGCCTTTCTTTTTCCTGTTATTCCACCACCGGTTTTTCTTTGCCGGGGCGGCATCCTCACTGTCAGATCCTCCTGCTCCTACATTCTCTCCGGGGAGTCTCCTCCCATCCTCAGCACGTGCACACTTGTCGGCCAGGGCATATAGCTCACTGACGTCTCTGATCTTGCACATCGCCATCTCCTCCCGCATCCTGCGGTTCCGCATGTTCTGGTGGAACGCGCTGATTACCGCGGCAGGGTGGACATCTGGGATGTTGTGCTGTACGTTGCTGAATCTCTGAATGTACTTGCGCAGGGGTTCTCCTTCCTTCCGGGTGAGCAGATGAAGGTCACTCTCTTGGCCATGAGGCTTGTGGCTGCCTGTGAAGGCGCCGACAAACTGATGGCATAGATCAGCCCAAGAGGATATGGAGTTGTCCGGCAAGTGCATGAGCCAGGATCTGACGTTGGGCTTGAGCACCAGCGGGAAGTAGTTGGCAAGGATCTTGTCGTCCCGTCCCCCGGCAGCCTGCACCACAATGGTGTAGATGCTGAGGAACTCCGATGGATGCGTCTTGCCATCGTACTTCTCCAGTATGTCTGGCTTGAAGTTCTTCGTGCTGGGCCACTAGACTTGCCGCAGCTCACGAGTGAATGCAAGGCAACCTACCGCGTACGGCAGGTCGCCTGGTTCCCCTGGCGCATGCATGTCAACAGAAGGCCCAGCGCACTGGTCAGATTGACGTCGCGCTTCTCTTCGGCGCTCGATGCGAGTACGAGCGTCTTCTTGCTATCAATCGCGGAGAACTTGGCGTTGATCGCGACGAGCTCATGGATCCGATGATGCGGTGGAGTCGCTGTCGAGGTGGATCCGGCGAGTCGGCGATTTTGGCCTTCGGGGTGGTGATTGCATGGTGGTTGCACCCCCACCAGTTTCGTCGCCACCGGCTCGCGCCTGGCAACCCTGCCGCGGCGGCGACGTGCTCGGCTGCCGCGGAGTGTCGCCGTTGGCGCAGCCGATGAGACTCTGAATGGTGGCCCTCCATTCATCGATCTTGTCCGACGTTGGAGGGTAATCCAGGAGCAGTTGAGCTCGCGCCAAAGCTTCTGCTGGAGTGGTGGGTGGCAGTGGCGGACCGCGCGAGGAGAGGGATATGCTCGGACTTCTAACTATGTTAGAAGGAGCATTATCCCGTCCGGGCGACCGTGTCTCGCTCGTGCTGGCACGTTGGCGTGCATGTTGGTCTTGAGCGCCCCGGGATCCACAAGCTTGATCTTGGCCCAACAAACGTATGGTACTGCGAGTACCATGACGCTGTCGGTCCTGCGCCTCCTGAGATGGGCGTGGAACAAGCGCGGACGTCGAGGTCTACGCCGCCTTGCCCTTGGACCTGGCAGCGTCGTGAGCTTCCTCGTCGACGTCCGTCCTTCCGCCGACGTCTTCCCCACCACCCATTTGCTCCGGTGGCGGTGGGATCGACATGGACGGAACAGCTGCCTCCGAAACCTTCTTCTTCGGTGGCATGTTGACGAAGAAAAATGAAGATCTAGCTCGTGTGAACGCCGGATCAGGTTCACACAATCTCGACGCCCCCTACCTGGCGCGCCAAAGATGTCGGGGGAAACTGATCCATGAACACCTATGGGACCGGCGGACCGAGCCCCTTTCGGTTCGGCGGGGGGCGGAGGTCGCACGAAGAGCAGATCGAGGCGAAGCACACGAGCAGTTTACCCAGCTTCGGAGCTCTCCGGAGAGATAACACTCCTACTGCTGCTTGTCTGATGGTATTATGTTCTTGCTCGAGAATGAGCTAAGTGTTTTTCTAGCTTCCGAATGAGCCGAACCTTTTCTATGTTGCGCATGGGCCTTCTTTTATACGTTAAAGGGGTCACCGACAGGTGGCAACATAGACAAGGGTAAAAATGTAAAAAGAGAGGTGGTTGGTACAGCTACCTGTACAGTGTATCCTACCTAACCCTGACGGTAGGGGACAAGGGCATTAAATGCCCGTCTGTGTCGTCCAAACAGTGCAGAAAAGGACCGTCAGGGGCGCCACCGCTTGCCACGATGGCTATCTTGTCAGCATTGCATGCCACTGCGCACTGCTGGCTGCACAGCCTCCCGCCACGCGCGCCTGGAAAGGCCCCTAGGGCGACACGTTGGTGGATGCGCTGGAGCGTGGGCACAAAGTTGCCGCTTGCCACGGCAAGCGCCTTGCCGCGGTCGTTGTCTTGTCGCGCCCGGAAGCTTGTCGCTCACCGGGCCTTGCCGGGACGCGTAGCGCGTCGCGGCAAGTTCCCTGAGATGCCTTGGTTGGCCTTCCCGGCAAGCTCCTCTTGCCGGGGTCTTGTCTTCTTGGCTTGAATACTTTGTTCTTGAATGGCCTAAAAAGGGACCACGGAGGGCCCTGGCGGCCACCCGGCAAGCCCTTGCCGCGGGGCGCTGCAACTATTCGTGCACAAGTTCGGGGTACTAGGGTACCCCTATTCTAGTACACCGACACCAAGCACGGTGATGATGTTGTCGTGTCGCCACACACACCTATGGAATGATCAAAAGTGGACAAAGCTCTTCTTGACAAGGCTATAGATCTAGTTAGGGAGGTACATAGGTCACTTCACTAAATGCTAGCTAGATCTACCTATCTAGCTAGTTTGAGAGGAGACAAGTTCAACTAGTGGAGGGGGTGGAAAAAGAGAAAGGAGATGCATTAATGGAGTTGGTGTAGTTAGCTAGGACTAATAAAGACAGAGAAAGATAGGTAGAAGAAGGAGAGTAATGGGGGGAGAAGTAGTGAGGAAGAAGCAAAGTGAGGGAGAGAGGAGGTTGGAGGGGAAAGTGAATGAAGAGAGGATGGGAGAGGGGAGAGGGGGAGGGAAAGGTGGTATGGCTGCGGTTTAGTAGTTGCGTTGGTCGCAAAACATGCTGCTACTAACACGATAGCAGCAGCACGCTCCTGGAGGACGTGCTACTGCGAAGCGGGGCCCGCCATGTGGCCAGGTTCAAAATTAGCAGTAGCGACATGCAGAAAGAGCGCTCTACTACTATCTAATTAGCAGTAGTGCAGTTATCGCGGGCGCGCTACTGCTAAACCTAGTGTGGCCGGAACGGTCGGCCAATTTTAGTAGTAGCGTGGTTCTACCGAGACACGCTACTGCTAAGCTGGTATTAGTAGCGCGTGTTAGCTGAACGCGCTACTGCTAATTAGTAGCAGTGCCCCTTTTTGATAGGCGCTACTACTAAGTTTCTGTGTATAAGGTTTTTCCGCACTTCTTTTTAGCCCGCTGGGCCTCGATGGCCCTTGTTGGCTAGCCACCGCGGGCTCGGCCCTCCGCCTCAAGGACTTCCCCTGCAAAAAACGCCATTGGTATAAGGCGATCAAAAATAAGCACGGATGGATCCTCTTGAAAGTACTAGGACTTCGGTCTCGGTTACCTTTGAGGCTGGAAGTAGTCCGGGATAATCGGCCGTGATGGCCACTAAGGTGTTTACATTACTCAATTGATGAAACACCCCATCAATCAGCTCCACGCATAAGTCCAGGTCCTCTTGGGAGTCTGGGTCGAGGGACCGTTCCGGGTCCTCGGGTTGTGGGGGAGGGTTGTTTATCTCCTTTACAGTCAGGCGTAGCTCCTACGTTAAAATTGCTAGACTAAGTACTTAACTATGGGAATTTGAAAACGGATAGGCAAGTGAAAGTGTTTGCTCACCCAGCTTGGAGGATTGTACATAGAGAATCCGCCCCATGGGTTGACACGAAGGAATTCCTCCTCTTCTCCATTGTACAAAGCGGATAAGATCTTCGTTAGAGTGGCAGCCGAATCTGGCCCCTTGCGACCGCACCGGGTGGCGTCGTCCTCCCCGTTGAAATCCCACATGGGGTGGCCTCTGTACTGAAGCGGCTGCACCCCCCGCGTAATGCATGTGGCCATGACCTCGATCATGGTCAGTCCTGAATGAGCTAACAACCTTATCCGGCTCATCAGGTAAAAGACGTCCCTGTCAGTTTCCCTCTGAGGGATCCATGGATGCCAGCTCAGGCATTTCTTCAAGGGAGCATTATTGAACTCTGGGAGGCCGATCTATACAGGGTCCGGCAGGGGGGACGTCTTCTATATAAAACCATTCTAAAGGCCAGTCCTCGGACGCCTTCTTTGGGGTTCCGGATAGATATCCGGTCCCAGCGATGCGCCATAGTTCGGCTCCACCCACTTGATAAATCGACCCCTCCTGAGAGCGGGGCACGAGGCAGAACAACTTCTTCCACAGCGCGAAATGAGCCTCGATGCCCAAAAACAGCTCGCTAAGGGCCACGAAGCCCGCAATATGCAGTATGGAGGCAGGCGTGAGGTTGTGTAGCTAGAGGCCATAGAACTCCAGGAGCCCCCGGAGAAATGGATGAATTGGAAATCTGAGCCCTCTTATTAAATAAGGGACAAGGCATACCCGCTCTCCTTTGGAGGGATTGGGGACGCTCTCCGCCTGCTCTCCGCCATTATAGGTGGCAAGCCCGGCTCGAACTGGGACCATGTATGCTGGGGGAGTAGCCCCTTGGTTTGGAGCGCTACTAGCTCGGTGTGCGGGACGGAACACCTCTCCCAATCTCCGGGCCGAGGGCTGGAGGGGCGAGAGGAGGAGCTGCGTTGACCGGCCATGGTAGAATGGATCTCTGTCGAATGCGCTCCAATGAATGCTCGCGGAGGGAAGATGGTGTGATTCGGATCTAAATCCCCGTCTCTTTTATAGGCGGCCCATTTGCGCAGCTAAGGGGGTAAATGAAAAAGAACCCTTGTCTTTTCGCATTCTTTTGACACGTGGAAGATGGCCATTATTGGGCGCGGAAGCCAAGGAGTGCAGCATTCATCAGAAGCCGGACACTATTCAACAGGTATATGGGATTTGGAGAAGAACCCGCCTTGCAATGCCGAAGACAAATCTACGCGCCGGACTCATCGTCATTGAAGCCTAGTTCGGGGGCTACTGAGGGAGTCCTAGATTAGGGGGTGTCCGGATGGCCGGATTATGACCTTTGGCCGGACTACCGGACTATGAATATACAAGATTGAAGACTTCGTCCCATGTTCGAATAGGACTTTCCTTGGCGTGGAAGGCAAACTTAGCGATACGATATGTGGATCTCCTCCCATTGTAATCGACTCTGTGTAACCCTAGCCCTCTTCGATGTCTATATAAACCGGAGAGTTTTAGTCTGTAGGACGAACAGCAATCATACCATAGGCTAACTTCTAGGGTTTAGCCTCCTGATCTCATGGTAGATCAACTCTTGTACTACCCATATCATTAATATTAATCAAGCAGGAGTAGGGTTTTACCTCCATCGAGAAGGCCCGAACCTGGGTAAAAACATCGTGTCCCTTGTCTCATGTCACCATCCGCCTAGACGCACAGTTCGGGACCCCCTACCCGAGATCCTCCGGTTTTGACACCGACAGTCCGTGAGGGAGTCCTGGATAAGGGGGTATCCGGATAGCCGGACTATGTACTTTGGCCGGACTGTTGGACTATGAAGATACAAGATTGAAGACTTCGTCCCGTGTCTGGATGGGACTCTCCTTGGCGTGGAAGGCAAACTTGGCAATTCGGATGTAGATCTCCTCCTCTGTAAACCGACCCTGTGTAACCCTGGCCCCCTCAGGTGTCTATATAAACCGGAGGGTTTAGTCCGTAGGACACATCAACAATCATACCATAGGCTAGCTTCTAGGGTTTAGCCTCTCCGACTCGTGGTAGATCAACTCTTGTAATACTCATATCATCAAGATCAATCAAGCAGGAAGTAGGGTATTACCTCCATCGAGAGGGCCCTAACCTGGGTAAACATCGTGTCCCCAGCCTCCTGTTACCATTAGCCTTAGATGCACAGTTCGGGACCCCCTACCCGAGATCCGCCGGTTTTGAAACCGACATTGGTGCTTTCATTGAGATTTCCTCTGTGTCGTCACGATAAGGCTTGATGGCTTCTCCAACCTTCAACAACGCCATCATGGGTGAGACTCTTCCCCCCGGACAGATCTTCGTGTTCGGCGGCTTCGCACTGTGGGCCAACTCGCTTGGCCATCTGGAGCAGATCGATAGCTACGCCCCTGGCCATTAGGTCAGGTTTGGAAACCTAAACTACACTGCCGACATCTGCGGAGACTTGATCTTCGATGGATTCGGGGCCGTGTCAGGAGCACTGAACAATCACGACATGCGTGACCTAGATCCGTAGTAGGACAGTATTCGGAACATCGCGCCTACTACGGCTCTGGACTTCGTTCCAGAGCAGGTCATGCCTTCTGAGGACGGGTGGATGGACCCCGCCTCGAAGGCCGTACACTCATCAGCATTGGAGCTGAACACAGACTCCTCTCCTCAGGAAATTTGTACCTCAGGACCCCCGGGCTCATCCCCGGAAGTGTGTTTCGGACTGCGTGCACTCGTGCCCATCGAATCTAACTGGAATCCAGTCATGGAGTTCGCCACCGCAGATATCTTCCAGCACTCACTGAGGGAGTCCTGGATAAGGGGGTATCCGGACTGCCGGACTATATACTTTGGCCGGATTGTTGGACTATGAAGATACAAGATGGAAGACTTCATCCCGTGTCCGGATGGGACTCTCCTTGGCATGGAAGGCAAGCTTGGCGATTCGGATGTAGATCTCCTCCTCTGTAAACCGACTTTGTGTAACCCTAGCCCCCTCCGGTGTCTATATAAACCGGAGGGCTTAGTCCGTAGGACTGATCACGATCATCATCAACAATCATACCATAGGCTAGCTTCTAGGGTTTAGCCTCTCTGATCTCGTGGTAGATCAACTCTTGTAATACTCATATCATCAAGATCAATCAAGCAGGAAGTAGGGTACTACCTCCATCGAGAAGGCCCGAACCTGGGTAAACATCGTGTCCCCGGTCTCCTGTTACCATTAGCCTTAGACGCACAGTTCGGGACCCCCTACCCGAGATCCGCCTGTTTTGACACCGACATTGGTGCTTTCATTGAGAGTCCCTCTGTGTCGTTGCTGCAAGGCTAGATGGCTTCTCCAACCTTCAACCACATTGTCTTGGGTGAGACTTTTCTCCCTAGACAGATTTTCGTGTTCGGAGGCTTTGCACTACGGGCCAATTCGCTTGGCCATCTGGAGCAGATCGATAGCTACGCCACCGGCCATCGGGTCAGGTTTGGAAACCTAAACTACACCACCGACATCCGCGGAGACTTGATCTTCGACGGATTCGGGCCGGTGTCAGGAGCACCGAACAATCACGACGTGCACGACCTAGATCAGCAGTCAGACAGTATTCGGAACATCGCACCTACTACCGCTCCGGACTTCATTCTAGAGCGGGTCGTGCCTTCCAAGGACGGGTGGATGGACCCCATCCCGGAGGCCGCACACTCCTTAGCGTTGGAGCCGAACACAGACTCCTCTCCTAAGGGGATCTGTGTCTCCGGACCCCCGGACTCACCTCCGGCCGTGTGTTCCGGGCCGCGCACATCCGTGCCCATTGAATCTAACTGGGCTCCAGTCATGGAGTTCGCCGCCGCGGATATTTTTCAGCACTCACCCTTCGGAGACGTGCTAGATTCTTTAAGGTCTCTCTCTCTGTCAGGAGACTCCTGGCCGAACTATGTCCGGCTCGAGTGGGAAGCTGGCGACGAAGAAATTCGCTGCCCACCCACCACCCACTTAATAGCCACGGTTGATGACTTGACCGACGTGCTTAACTTCGACTCCGAAGACATCGACGGTATAGCGATGATACAGGAGAAGAACAGGAACCACCGCCCACGGGGCGGTGGACTGCCACCTCTTCATATGATATATATATCGTGGATACTCCCAAAGAAACCAATGGCGACGAGGCAACGGGAGAAAACCCCTCGGGGAAGAAAGCAAAACATGGGCGTCATTGGCGCTGCTCCAAGCCCCGCCACAACAATACCGGCACTGGAGAAATGCTAGATGGTGCCGAGGAGGAGTACGATCCTGATCAACCCACCTTCGAGCAAGCCGCACAGGAACACGGGCTGGCTAGCCTAGACGAACAGGCAACAGAAGGATACCCGGAGGATGATAACTATATGCCTCCCTCCGAGGACAAGGTTAGCCTCGGTGACGATGAGTTTGGCGTACCAGAGGATCCCATAGAGCAGGAGCGCTTCAAGCGCCGGCTTATAGCCACTGCAAGAAGCCTGAAGAAGAAGCAGCAACAACTCCAAGCTGACCAAGATCTGCTCGCAGACAGATGGACCGAAGTCCTGGCGGCCGAGGAATACGGACTTGAACCCCCAAATGGGGGATACTCAAAACACAAACCGCTCGAAGAAGAGGCCGAAGAGCCTGAAAATCCAGCGCAGGACAAGGTTGACTGGCCACCATGTGGCCGGGATAAAATGGCACTTCAGGTCGGACACCAGCCCGCACCCCCACACCGGTTCACTACGGCCCGGGGCAATGCGCAGGACCTGCAAGACATATTGGACAACAACGCAGGACAACCAAGATCGATCTACAGATCACGGGGGCGCGCCACAGCTCAGGACACAGATCGTCATGCCGGATACAACACTGACAAATCCGGCCAGGCCGAACATCACCGACCAGACCCAATCGGACTACGCCGCGATATAGCCCGGTACAGAGGCGCCGCACACCCCCTCTGCTTCACTGATGAAGTAATGGAACGTGAATTCCCAGAAGGGTTTAAACCCGTCAACATTGAGTCATACGATGGCACAACAGACCCCGCGGTGTGGATCGAGGATTTCCTTCTCCACATTCACATGGCCCGCGGTGATGACCTACATGCCATCAAGTATCTCCCACTAAAGCTTAAAGGGCCAGCTAGACACTGACTGAATAGCCTGCCAGCAAGCTCCAATGGCAGTTGGGAAAATCTTGAGGACACATTCCTCGATAACTTCCAGGGCACCTATGTGCGACCACCAGATGCTGATGACTTAAGTCATATTACCCAACAGCCCGGAGAGTCAGCCAGGAAATTCTGGAATCGGTTTCTCACTCAAAAGAACCAAATCGTCGACTGTCCGGACGCTGAGGCCCTGGCGGCCTTTAAGCATAATATCCGCGACGAGTGGCTTGCCCGACACCTTAGCCAAGAAAAGCCAAAGACCATGGAGGCCCTCACGACACTAATGACCCGCTTTTGCGCGGGTGAGGACAGTTGGCTGGCTCGTAGCAACACCGCGCTTGGAAACCCTGGCACGTCAGACATCCGTGACGGTAACGGAAAGCCACGACGCAACAGACACAAGTGTCGAAATAATGGCGACAATTCGGAGGATACGACAGTCAATGCCGGATTCAGCAACTCCAAATCCGGTCAGCGGAAGAAGCCGTTCAAAAGAAACAATCCGGGATCGTCCAGTCTGGACCGCATACTTGACCGCTCGTGCCAGATTCAAGGCACCCCCGACAAACCAGCCAATCACACTAATAGAGATTGCTGGATGTTCAAACAGGCCGGCAAGATAAACACCAAGAACAAAGACAAGGGGCTACATAGCGACGATGACGAGGAGCCCCGGCGTCCGAACACCGGAGGGCAAAAGAACCCCCCCCCCCAGGTAAAAATGGTGAACATGATCTATGCCACCCACATCCCCAAACGGGAGCGAAAGCGTGCACTCAGGGACGTCTATGCGATGGAGCCTGTCGCCCCGAAATTCAACCCATGGTCATCCTGCCCGATCACCTTTGATCGTAGGGACCATCCCACCAGCATCCGCCATGGAGGTTCAGCCGCATTGGTCCTTGACCCAATCATAGACGGATTCCACCTCACGTGAGTCCTAATGGACGGTGGCAGCAGCCTGAACCTGCTTTATCAGGATACAGTGTGCAAGATGGGCATCGATCCGTCACGGATCAAACCCACCAAAACCACCTTTAAAGGTGTAATTCCAGGGGTAGAGGCTCGCTGCACGGGCTCAATTACACTAGAAGTGGTCTTCAGATCTCTGGATAACTTCCGAAGCGAGGAGCTAATCTTCGATATCGTCCCTTTCCGTAGTGGCTACCACGCACTACTTGGACGAACCGCGTTTGCTCGTTTCAACGCGGTACCGCACTATGCATACCTCAAGCTCAAGATGCCAGGACCTCGCGGGGTCATAACGGTTAATGGAAATACAGACCGCTCCCTCCGTACGGAAGAACATACTGCGGCCCTCGCGGCAGAAGTACAAAGCAGCCTCCTCCGACAAACAGCCAATCCGGCAACGACATCTCCGAACACCGTCAAACAAGTCCAGAGTACCCCGCAACATGACAGACAGGCACGCCAGGAGCTTGATTAGCAATCCGGCCTCCACCCCAGCCCCGGTCAAGTGGCGTTCGTACCACGCATGCACAATTACGCGCTCAAAATACCATGGGCATAGGTGGAGGCAAAATGACAATGCGGCCAAAGTGTGGTTCGGCCGCCAGGAGGCCCGCATACCTTTTTCTTTTCTTTCAGGACCCTACTTTCGGGCAGCTCCTCCAGAAGAGATCGGATGACCGGACTCATCATGGAGGAGGCACCAAGGAGGCAAGAGGCTTTTTCACGCAAGGGAATACCCAGGTGGTCTTCTTCAATGATCGTTATACCTATTCTTGCATACCCGCATGTAGCCTGCCCTTGGATAGGACATGTCAAACAGTCCTATTTCTTTCTGCTTAATGCATCAATTGTACACTTACGTCTTGCCGTATTGTCCAAATAAATGGGAAGTAATACGTAGCGTCAACTTCTTATCACTATCCTCATATTTTCTATTGAAAATTTATTCAATACTGCATCCGTACATTTTGGTATGGTCATTTTTGCCAGGGGCTTCTTATCGAGCCCCATACTATGGCAAGGAAAGTCCGAACACTTTCAACAGTGCGGCACCCCGAACTTATAGCATTATATGCATCAACTACGAATCATGTCTTGGGTCAATAGTTGGGTTAGCGCGGCTCCCTTGTTTTGGTACCTTACGTTCCGTTATATCGGCTAAGCTAGCGCAGGGAGAACTACTGCGATTGTGTCCCGGTTCTTCCGGATGAGCACCTCAGTAGAGAAAGCCGAAAACTGACCATCATGATGCGGCGAGAGCTGGTCGCTGTTCGCGCGGTATCAAAATCCCTAAAGATTTTTTCCACTTAAGGCGAGGAATTGGCTTCGTCCGATTTAGGCGTGTATAGCGCCCTAGTTCGGCCTTCCGAATACTAGGGGCTTCGCCGAAATTTAAAATTGTAGACTTCTATGGTCAAGTGAGAGTTATAAAGCCGAATAGTCCGATTGCCTGGTTCGCTGCGCCAAACACCTCCTTAAAGGACCAAAACTTTGGATAAAGAGTGTTTGGGTTTCTACAAACACCCCAGTACTAGTTACAAGGGGGGCAGAAGCCGATGACTGGCCTACTTTCAAGATTTTGATAAACGACCGCAGAGAAGGTAAAATTTTAAATCCAACAAAGTGTTGCATAGCACAAATAAACATGTTCTCGTATTACATGGACGACATGAGTACATTCACTCAAAAATTATGTTCTTACGACATTCATTCGCCACAAGACGAGCGCCTTTCATAACGCCATCATAATATTCATCGGGGCAGCGATGCTCCTTGCCCTCCGGGGGTCCATCCTTCACGAGCTTCTCAGCGTCCAGCTTGCCCCAATGCACCTTCGTGCGGGCAAAGGCCCGTTGGGCACCCTCAATACATGCGGACTACTTGATAACTTCTAGCCGTGGGCAGGCATGCACCATTCGCTTCACCAGGCCAAAGTAGCTGCCGGGCAGGGGCTCGCCAGGCCACATCCGGACTATGAGGTCCCCCATGGCCTGTTCGGTCGCATTGTGGAGTTCGACCAGCTGCTGCAGTTGGTCACACAAAGGCATCGGGTGTTTGGTCCCAGCATATTGGGACCAGAACAGCTTCTCCGTAAAGCTCCCCTCTTCAGCTCGATAGAACTCCGCAGCGTCTGAAATGCTGCGTGGAAGATCTACGAATGCCCCTGGAGAACTCCAGATTCGTGTAAGTAAAAGAAATGACTCCTCCACATGCTTGCTTTGCATAAAGAATGCCTTACCCTCCGCTATCTTTTTGGCCGCCTGGATTTCCTGGAGGGCCTTTTGGGCTTCGGCCTTGGTGTCGGCCGCGCTCTGGAGGGCCTTTTCAAGCTCAGACGCTTGCGTCTTGTAGTCATGCTCCAGGGAGCCGAACTTCTGACCGAGCTCCTGGAGCTCTTGCTGCGCCTCTCCCACACGAGCATCTTGCTTCTCTCGCTCGGTGCGCTTAGTATCCGCCTTGGCTTCGGCCATGGACAGCGCTTCCTTCAGGGCCGCCACTTCGGTCGCGGTCCCTATCAAAAGCCATGATGCTTTTTCTTAGCATCAAAAACTTTTTATCCTTTATACGACATATGGACGGGGTTTTTCTCACCTCTGTTCGCCTCGAGCTGCTTCTTTGCAAGACCGAGCTCCTCTTCGGCCTGCCCCAGTTCGCGCTTGAGTCCGGCAACTTCGGTCGTGCGCGCAGCGGTGGTCAGCAGGAGTGCTTGTTTGATTCATACAGACAAATACTATTAGTTTCATGCGGTTCTATAATTGACCCTCTGTTTGGCTTTTCTCTCCGAATACCAACCAGAGTATCAGGGGCTACTACCTATCGGGTGATATTTCCTCACACTTTCTTTACCTCAAAGCCCGTTGTCGGTGTCAAAACCGGAGGATCTCAGGTAGGGGGTCCCAAGCAGTGCGTCTTAGGATCAATGGTAACAGGAGGCAAGGGACACGATGTTTTACCCAGGTTCGGGCCCTCTTGATGGAGGTAAAACCCTACGTCCTGCTTGATTGATATTGATGATGTGGGTATTACAAGAGTAGATCTACCACGAGATCAAGGAGGCTAAACCCTAGAAGCTAGCCTATGGTATGCTTGTTGTTGTCTATGTCTATCGACTAGCCTGGCCCTGGTTTATATAATGCACCAGAGGCCTAGGATAACAAGAGTACTAGCCGAATACGCCGGTGGGGGAGGAGTCCTTGTCTTGATCGCCAAGTCTTGTAGAATCTTCCTTGTATGCGGCAGCTGCCCGGACTGGCCCATAAGTATACGGCCATGGGGGTCCTCGGCCCAATCTAACAGATCGGGAGATGACGTGGTGAGTACCCCCTAGTCCAGGACACCGTCAGTAGCCCCCTGAACCGGTCTTCAAGTTTAGGAACGCTCCTCGATTCTTCCGAACCGTTCTTCATCTTCAGTCGTCGGTCTTGAAAACTGGTTCAACAAATCTTCTCATCTTCGATCTTGAGGATCGCCGAAATGCATTCTACAAGTTTATACGTCGGGTATCCGAGGAGCCCCTTTAAGTTTCCGGCCTTTATCAATGCCTTGTTATTTTTATGCCACACCTCGGGTTTGAAGTTGTTCCCGGGCAGCAACATCCTCTTGCGTCCGAGCTCCAACGCCAGACTGCATTCGAGGTATCTTTTGCAGCCGAGCACCAATGTCGGACTGCTTCCTAGCTCTAACGCCGCACTATGTATCCGAGCTCCAACGCCGGACTGTATCCGAGCTCCAACGCCGGACTATATCCGAGCTCCAACGCCGGACTATGTATCCGAGCTCCAACACCGGAAATGCCCTCTATGGAGCAAGCCACTAGCGCTCGAGCTTTATGCCGGACTGCTTCCGAGCTCTAACGCCGGACTATGTATCCGAGCTCCAACGCCGAACTGTATCCAAGCTCCAACGCCAGACTGTATCCGAGCTCCAACGCTGGACTATATCCGAGCTCCAACGCCGGACTATGTATCCGAGCTCCAACGCCGGAAATGCCCTCTATGGAGCCAACCACTAGCGCCCGAGCTTTACGCCGGACTGCTTCTGAGGTGGTGCACCACCCCGAATGTGGGCCGATTTTTGTCAATATTTTTGATTGGTGCCAGTAGCCCTCAAGGTGGGTATCGGTCTAAAACCCGAGATGCACATGAAGGATGACATAAGACCGCTGATCCCCGTAGCCGCTGAGGCTCAGGTTGATTTGTAAAATCGGTATGAGGATCAAGTCCTAGCTCGGCAGAATACTTCGGGACACAAAAAGCGGCATGCTCAGTCCTCGGGACTCGGGTTGGGTGCGGCCGACCAACCTGAGGATCAAAATCTCCTCGTAAACTGTATTGCACTTAAATTTTTCTACATAGAACAGGCAATGCAGTAGCCCCCGAGACGCTGGTCGGGTGGCAACACTAGATCAGGGGATCGATGTGCCCCTTTAATATTTGTAAATAATAAGCCCGAAGCCCAGTAGCCCCCGAGCCTTAATGCGGGCACGGGAGGCCGAATTAAGGATCGATATCCATTGTAAAATCACAAATTATGTGTAATGACTCTATGTATCCAAGTACTTTACGTCATTAATGCTCGGATCCGTATTGTACAAAACTTTGTTGACCGACCATCGGCTTCCACCTCCTCGGCCAATAGCCGAGGAGTGTTTGTCATACTTTATAAAGCCTTTATGAGGGAAAAGATTTACAACAAACAAGGCAATCTGGTCATACGGTGTTATAAACAAAGGTACGCGGAGAGACATGTTATATTACTGTTTAATAGAAGAAATGTCTTCCAAAGAAAATAGTCCCGCTATCGGTTCCTTTCTTTGGGTTGTCATGCTAAGCATGATCATGAAAACCTCAGCTCCAATGTAAGAGCAAAATATCGAGGATTTACTTTGGGAGGCCAGTTAATAGCCCCCGGTAGTGTTCGGCGACAGTCGAGGTCAAGCCGTAAACACTTCGGCCATTGTTATGAATGGCCCGTCGTTTAACGCCGTCATCGGATCGCCGACTAGTTTACACTTATTGTGACAGTCAGTTTTCGGCTTTCTCCACTGAGGTGCTTAACCATGTGAGCTGGAAGCACAATCGCAGTGGTTCTCCCTTTGCACACTTAGCCGAACAAAGCGGAACATAGGAGGCAAGCGCAGGAGCCGGGCAACCCAACTATTAATCGAAGACACAATTCGAAACTGATGCATATATAGCAATATCCGAGAATGTTTTTGCCAAATCTCTAAAGGTGTCCGGCGTTGCACTGCGAGACTTGTGCTGAAAACACATAAATAGTTTAAAACTGCCAAAAGCTTGGAAAACCAAAAAATGTCAGTAAAAACATGACGTCCGAACAAGATCAAGTGTTCGGTGCCAATCCGAAAATTGGACTTTAGAAAAAAAAAGTACTTCTGTCGTGCTTTAACTTTGCAACGACTAAGAAGAAAAACACTTAGTATGAAACGGCTCAAATAAACATAAGAGCCCCCAAGCGACTTGGGTAAAAGTTGACTATAAAATCTAAGGTGACATGTAGAATGCCTTCTAGCCGGATTGTAGATCGTTTGCCGTAGCAGACCTTTTCGCTTCAACCTCTGGACCCAATAGTCCGGAGTGTGTCCGAATACCCTCGCGGTTATAAAAACCGGGGCATGCGTGGAGACCAGGCGTAGGGGTCATTAGTGCTTTATCAGACAAGTGCCCAACTAGTTATGTTATATTACATGGTTAGTAAGAAACATCTTTGAGGGAGAATAGTTCCGTTAGGGGTTCCTTTCCCTGGGAGGCATGCCCTAAAGTGCATGTCCGGACTGCGAAAAGAGCAGAAAAACATCTGGGGGCAGGTAAATAAATAGGTAAGAAATCATCTGTTAGTTCACCGACCTGGTATTCCCTTAAGAACGCTAGCTTTCGGCTTCGCCCAGTCTGAGGTACACATCTGGCTGACCCGGCAGTAACAATCGCAGAGGTGCTCCCTTTACCACCTAGCCGAACAATCGGGAACATAGGGGTAAGCACAGGAGCCAGGAAACCCAGCTTGGCCAAAACTTAAGTCATATCGATGCATATAATGGTGAATAAAAGGTACATGCGGAAGTGTGACACATGTGTTGGGCATAAAGCCCGTATTAATAAGCTTCTGTTAAAGAAGCCCCCAGGTATAATGAGCGCGGGTAGCGCATCAAGTGTGTGCAAATAGAGTTTGGACAAGGAAAAAAATTTACAAGCAACTTTTTTCCAAAAAAGTATAATGCTTGGTCGAGCCGAACACAAGTAAAAAATTAAAGCTTTGAGCATGAAAGCGACTTAGCTGGTTAATGTGTTCGGTATTGATGACGTAGTCCGAGCTTGATACGGGACAAGGTTCCATCCCCCAAGCCGGTCCCGAGGTGGCGGAGCAGAGAGCTCGACACGCCGAAGTGGTGACATAGCACGGTCAATGCAGTCCGGCAGAGTGACCCGAAGTACCCGGATCATTTTCCTGTGCACAAAAAATGGTGCAAACCGGAGATAATAGTAATAATGATAATTAAAAAAACAAATTGTTGCATAATAAATAATTTATGCAAAGTGAGTAATAAAAGAAATATGGCCTGGCGCCGAAGTCACTGTCGATGCAGGGCGGCGGCGTGATGCGGTAAAGGCATGGCAAGGCCTGGATTCACAGATCGGTTCGAGTTCCGGATACGGCGTTCGCCGGACTTTGTACGGAAACTGACCGGACCACCATGCGACCTCGTTAATGCGGCCACCATTTGATAGACGTGCGTACATATGATGGACAAACCAGAGTAATAATTCGTTGGAAAAAATGAACCCAGACAAGCAAAAAAAATACTAGGATTAATAGCACCTGTCTTATTTGTTGTAGCAATCCGAAGAAAGGTGACTCCCAAAATTGGGACTCGATCCGCACACCTATCGCCTGATGGGCGATAAAGCAACGGCATGGCGATGCTGGCAAATGTTGGCTCGCCGAGGCAAAGCCCTCGGTCCAGCTAACGTGACGGAGCTGGTCGGCCAGCGACGCCGAAGTCTCCTGAGTAGGTTGATGAAGAGATGATGAAGCCCCCGGTCTAGCTAACGTGATGAAGCCTCGGTGTCAGCCGATGAGTCGAAGTAGATCGGCATGATGGACACTAGCTTGAAAAAGCAACAGTGCGGCGATGCAGGTGTGCCCTCTCCGTGTAATCCATGGGGCAGCGATGTTGGTGATGATTTATCCTTCGCGATGCCGAACTATTATTCGGCTGGCCGAGATGATGATCCGAAGAAATTGAGCTCGGCTCAACAAAGCGACGACGTGTCTAACGTAGGTCGACCGCCGTGGAGCGATGTTGTCGGGCTGGTTTGACACCGGCGCGACGGTGGAGTTCGTATTGCAATAATACTTTTAATACTACTAGGATATGTTTGAGAATAAAACACAACACCCCATACGAAAACTTCCTTCAAAAAGGATGTCCGAGATCCCGTTCATAAAGAAGATGAATTTGGGCCGGATTCGTTCTCGCGCAGGAAACAGATCCAAAAAGTGATGCACTAATCGGAAGTTTCCCGGAGTTTCGACGGTCGGATCGAGCTGAATTTCTGTCAGGTGGTAGATAAGGGAATTCCGCAGCAAATCAACGGTTGGATCCTCCAAAGGACATCCGAGCTAGATGCTGGATACCACGCCCTAAACTCGTCCGGATTCTCGTCCAGATTCAACAAGGCTCCGGTATATCGGAGATTGCCGAAGATTCCTCCATCGGAACTCGACGAAGTTTTTGCAGGGTTGTTGTAGACTGAATTCCGCATAATTCCACCGAATTAATCGTTTAAGCGACACTCGAGGAGGCGGTGGAGGCGGATACAAGTTTGTTGTCCAGAAAAACAGCACGGTCGCCTGAGGGCAATGTTGACGTTGAGCCCCCGAGCTCCATGGATGACTCCTCCATGATCTTGATAGAGATCGGAGTTGGTGTTTGATGAAGGCCTTCATCCGAACATGACGATCGGAGGTAGGGCGCAGTCCTCGGTCAAGCCAAGGTGACCAGTCGAGCTGGTGACAAAGAAGCCGACGTCGCAGTTGACCTGCAGTCGAGCCATTGATCCTTTCGCCGATCACACAGTGGAACTCTCAATGAAAGCACCAATGTCGGCGTCAAAACCGGCGGATCTCGGGTAGGGGGTCCCAAGCAGTGCGTCTTAGGATCAATGGTAACAGGAGGCAAGGGACACGATGTTTTACCCAGGTTCGGGCCCTCTTGATGGAGGTAAAACCCTATATCCTGCTTGATTGATATTGATGATGTGGGTATTACAAGAGTAGATCTACCACGAGATCAAGGAGGCTAAACCCTAGAAGCTAGCCTATGGTATGATTGTTGTTGTCTATGTCTATCGACTAGCCTGGCCCTGGTTTATATAATGCACCAGAGGCCTAGGATAACAAGAGTACTAGCCGAATACGCCGGTGGGGGAGGAGTCCTTGTCTTGATCGCCAAGTCTTGTAGAATCTTCCTTGTATGCGGCAGCTGCCCGGACTGGCCCATAAGTACACGGCCATGGGGGTCCTCGGCCCAATCTAACAGATCGGGAGATGACGTGGTGAGTACCCCCTAGTCCAGGACACCGTCACCCGTTAGCAGGCTGGTGCAGGCTTCGGCCAATCCGCTCTTGGCAGACCGAACCTTCTCAATCACCGTACTCATAAGTGTACGGTGTTCATCCTCGATGGAAGCGCCTCGAAGCACTTCCAACAAATTATCCGATGCCTCCGGCTGGGCGGAGGTCATCGGCACGGACGGCTCGCCCTTCTTTGCGAGGGACTGCTTACCGGAATCCAAAACCTTTGCAGGCTCCGGTGCAGTAACCGGCCGAGAGCCAGACTTACTGTGGCTCCCGTCAGCGTAATCCATGGGGTTCTCATCCCCCATGTGTCCAGCGCCCAAGATTTTGCCTTGGGGCATCTCCGGAACCATCACCCCCTGCTCGGGCATCCTCCGGGACAACACCTTGGTGCCATCCGCGGGTCGCGTAGAGGTCGCCATCGGGAGCGAATTCATCTCTGACTCATTCAGAGATTCCTCCGACGAGGACTCCTCGAGATCGGCTTCGGCCGGACTGCATGGACGTGTTCGGCATCATTACAAACCGTGAGGACAAAAGTCGTACAAAAATATCATGGAATGTGGATACTTACGACCTCGCCCGGGGTTTGCCCCTGGGCAGCCACCCCTCGTAACTAAAGGTGGCGGTAGTAGATTGATCCGAAAGGGACGCCTTGCCCTTCTTCGGCGTCCCGGCCTCCCCCGATGGGGTGGCCTTCCTTTTCTTCTCCTCCCTAGCACGGGGAGGAGGCAATTCTTCATGTTCTCCCCCGTCTTCGAGGGGAGAATCTTCCTTGTTGTCTTCAGATGACGACTCTATCATGGCCATGCGCCGGTGACCTTTTCTTGTCCCCGTGGCCACCTTCTTGGACCCTTTGGCCCCCTCAGTTGAGGCGGCCTTCTTCTTCTTCCTCTCATCCCCTTCGTGGCAGGAGTGCGCCTCGTCCTCTTCTGGCGAGGCGTCGGGTGCGGCTGTCGGTGTCAAAACCGGCAAATCTCGGGTAGGGGGTCCCGATCTGTGTGTCTTAGGATGATGGTAACAAGAAGCAAGGGACACAATGTTTATCCAGGTTCGGGCCCTCTCGATGGAGGTAAAACCCTACTTCCTTCTTGATTAATATTGAAGATATGTGTAGTACAAGAGTAGATCTACCACGAGATCGTAGAGGCTAAACCCTAAGAGCTAGCCTATGATGGTATGATTGTAATTGTGATCGGCCTTCTAAGGACCATCCTCTCCGGTTTATATAGACACCGGAGAGCTAGGGTTTACATGGAGTCGGTTACAAGGAAGGAAACATAATATCCGGATCGCCAAGCTTGTCTTCCACGCAAAGGAGAGTCCCATCCGGACATGAGCCGAAGTCTTGAGTCTTGTATCTTGACGCTTCAATAGTCCGGACGATGAATATAGTCCGGCCGTCCAGATACCCCTTATCCGGGACTCCCTCAGTAGCCCCTGAACCAGGCTTCAATGACGATGGATCTGGCACGCAGTCTTGTTTTCGGCATTGCAAGGCGGGTTCCTCCTCCGAATACTCCAAGGTTTTTATCGAACACGTAGGCCGTGTCCGGATTTGCAAAACGATCTTCACATACCACCTTAGAGAGAATGATACTTCAGCTGACAACTTTTAGACGACGTGACAGGCCATTACAACCAGGTCATTATTCAAACCGCTTTTTTCACAACCAGCCACAACGCGCATTGCGAGGCGGTTTCCTTGACACGTCTTGTCAAAGTAGAGATCATGTCCCCTTATCACGGGATTCTCATCAATACGGGTATGGATAATCCCCCCGTGCCATCAATCATGGCGCTTGGGAAGTAAGCGATTCTCAACAGGCTAGTGGGGAGGCGCACCGCTTTCGTCGCCTCTATGAAGGGATAAGAGTTCCCCATTCTCACCCACGCCTTCTTCCTCCTATGCCCACTCTTGCCTCCCCGAGCTCCAACGCCCTAGTCCAAGTCTCCTCCGCACAGCTAAACATGTCCGGAGCAGGAGGCAAGTGGGTGGCTTCCACCATGAAGGAGAAGAACATCGCAAGTCTTCGGGCGGCCGGATACTTGGCCATATACATAGCGCACCGGCTACCAGACGGTGGGCAGGTCATTCCAACTCCAGGACCCCACGAGAGGGTCGTGTTCCTTGCCCACTTTGTCCGTGGAATGGGGTTTCCACTCCACCCCTTCGTCCGCGGGCTCATGTTCTACTACGGGCTAGATTTCCATGATCTAGCCCCAACATTCGTCCTCAACATCTCGGCGTTCATCGTCGTGTGCGAGGCTTTCCTCCGCATTAAGCCTCATTTCGGCTTGTCGCTCCAAACCTTCTACGTGAAGCCGAAGATCGTGAGCGGCCAGCAAGCGGAGTGCGGAGGAGCCATGGTGGGCAAAATGCCTAATGTCACCTGGCCTGACAGCTCCTTTGCGGAAACCGTGAAGGGGTGACAATCGGGGTGGTTCTACATCACCGAGCCATGCGACGCCAACTGGGCGGCGGCCCCCGAGTTCCGATCTAGAACCCCTATGCAGCTCAACTCCTGGGAACAGAAGGGCCTGTTATGGGGCGAATCTACAGAGCTGACCGGACTCATCAACTGCATCAAGGGCATGAAGGACAAGAACATCAAGCTTGTCAATGTGATCCAGGTCATGCTTATTCGCCGGATTCTGCCGTGCCAAAGGCGGGCATTCAATCTGTGGGAGTTCGTCCCGGCCGAACACCGGACGCTCCAGTGGCTCTATGGCATGAAGCACAAGAACGCGTGGAAGGCGTTGTTCAAGGCCACCGAAGTACCTCCTCTCATAAATGAGGATCGTGGGCTCCATGCCACACGACACCCTACCCAGGTGAGTTCTCAGGCTGCCACCGGGTTCGGTCCTTCACAATGTATTCATGGAGAATTCCTAAGAGATTGTGTATATTTTTTTAGGAGTATGTGGAGACAGCGGAGCGTATTGACAGTCCGGCTCCGTTGCCAGAAAGCCCAGCCAATGATCTTCTGACGAAGATGCTGGTCCCGGTGCCCTATAAGGGGCCGGAGAAGAAGGCCGATAAGAAGGCCCCGGGGACCCGAAAGGGTCTCCAAAGTAAGGTTGCGCAAGCCTCGTCCGAAGATGACGAGGCGCACTCCTGCCCCGAAGGGGAAGAAGAAGAGGAAGAAGAGGAGGCCACCCCGTCCGAAAAGGATGGGGGGCCTAAGACGGCAGACCAGGGGGTCAGGAGAGGCCCCCGGCGTAAGGCCGTCATACCCTTGTCGTCCGACGATGACGAGGCAGATTCCTTTCACGGAGGCGGGGAGGAACAGGGAGAAACTCCAGCTCCCCGTAATGGCGGGGGGGAAGAGGAAGGCCGCCTCGGTGGGGGAGACTGGGACGTCCAAGAAGGGAAAGGCGTCCCTTCCAGATTACTCCGCCGCCACCGCCGATAGCGAGGAAGGGTGGCTGCCCAGGAAGAAGCCCCTAGTGCGATCGTAAGTACCCGCACTCCATCATAATTTCGCTTCATAGTTTTGTTTATAATGCCGAAGTTGTATGCAGTCCGGCCAGGGCCCATCCCGAAGTGTCATCTTGGGACGGGTCCTTGAGTGAGTCAGCAATGAACTCACTCCCGACGGCCACGTCTCCTCGGCCTGCGGACGACACGGAGGTGTTGTCCCGAAGGATCCCGACGATGGCGGAGGTGGCCCTGGAGGCGCCTCAAGGCGGCGTCCCAGACGTCGGACTCGCGGGGTTCAAGGTCCCCGCTGATCGTGTTGATGAGAGCCACGGCAAGCTGAGCTCTCAGCCGAACACCATTCCGGAGCCTTCAGAGGTTCCGGACTTAGGCGGGCAGCCCCTCATTATGGAGGGAAGGCCGTCTGTATCAAAGACTTCCGTTGCGCCCCAGGCGCCGGATTGTCTGCTGGAAGCGCTTCGCGGCGCTTCCCTAGATGAAGAGCACCGTACTCTTATGAGTGCGGTGATTCAGAAGGTTTCGTCCGCCAAGAGCATACTAACCGAAGCCTGCACCAGTCTCCTGACAGGCTTTGACGTAAGTAAAAATGTGTGAAATTACCACCCGATAGGTAGTAGCCCCTAATACTCTGTTTGGTGTTCGGAAAGAAAAACCAAACAGAGGGTCAATTATAATCCGCGGGAGTCTAACAATAAGTTTGAATGTAAATAAACAGGCTGTGCTGCTAGCGGCTGCTGCTCGCACGGCCAAAATCGCCGGCCTAACGCAGGACTTAGAGCGGGCACATGGAGAGCTCGGCCTCACGAGGAGGTAGCTCAAAGAGAGCAAAGGTGAATGATTCCCCTCTCTCATATAATGAATAGTAAATAAAATTTGATTATGCTAACGATGAAACGTCGTGATATGGTAACAGAGGCCACCACCGAAGTGGGGTCTCTCAAGAAGGCGCTGTCCGAGGCCGAACACAAAGCGGCCTTGGAACTCAAGGAGCGCAAGAAGCAAGAGGCCCTAGTGGGCGAAGTACAAGAAGAGCTCCAGGAGCTCGGCAAGAAGCTCGAGTCCGCGGAGCATGAGCTGAAAGCAAAAGAGGCTGAGCTTGCAAAGGCCCTTACAAATGTAAAGGACGCCAAGGTCGAAGCCGAGAGGGCAAAGCAAGAGATCCAGGAGGCCAAAAAGATAGCGGCGGGTAAGAAATTTTTTATGCAAAGCAAACATGTGGAGGAGGCGTTTCTTTTACTTACTCGAATCTGGAGCTCTCTAGGGGCATTCGCAGATCTGCCACGCAGCGTCTCAGATGCCGCGGGGTTCTACCATGCTCAGGAGGGGAGCTCAACGGAGAAGTTGTTCTGGTCCCAGTATGTTGGGGCTGAACATCCAACACCTCTGAGTGACCAACTGAAGCAGTTGGTCGAACTCCACAAGGCGGCCGAAGTGGCTATGAAGGATATCATAGTCGAGATATGGCCTGGTGAGCTTCTGCCCACCAGCTACTTCGGCCTGATGAAGCGGATGGTGGATGCCTGTCCGCGACTGGAAGTTATCAAGTGATTTGTTTGCATTGAGGGTGCCCGCCGGGCCCTTGCCCGCGCAAAGGTGCATTGGGGCATGCTGGATGCGGAGAAGCTGGTGAAGGACAGGCCGCCAGAGGGCAAGCCGCATCGCATTCCCGAGAAGTATTATGATGGCGTTATGAAGGGTGCTTGCCTCGTGGCCGATGAATGTACTAAAGACATAATTTTTGAATGAATTCACCTATGTCGTGTTTGTAATTTAAAGATGAAGTTACTTGCGCTATGTAGCGCTTTTGTTATTTAAAATATTACCTTCTGTGCGGCTGTTTATCAAATTCTGAAAGTAGGCCAGTCATCGGCTTCCGCCCCCGTGAAACTAGTACTGGGGTGTTCGTGGAAAACCCGGACACTCTTTACCCAAATGTTTGGTCCCTTAAGGAGGTGTCCAGCGCAAAGAACAAGGCAATCGGACTATATGGCTTTACAAGCATCACTTAGCCATAGAAGTCTATAATTTTAAATTTTGGCGAAGCCCCTAAAATCCGGAGGGCCGAATTGGGGCGCTATACACGCCTATATCGGACAAAGCCGAATTATCGCCTAAAGCGGAATTTTTTTTAAGGATTTTAAGACCTCTTGAACAGTAACCAGCTCTCGCCACATCATGCTGGACAGTTTTGTGCTTTCTCTACTGAGGTGCTCGTCCGGAAAAACCAGGGCACAATCGCAGTAGTTCTCCCTGCGCTACCTTAGCCGAATTAACGGAACGTAAGGCACCAAAACAAGGGAGCCGGGCTATCCCAACTGTAACCCAAGACATGATTCGGAGCTGATGCATATAATGCTATAAGTTCGGGGTGCCGCACTGTTCAAAGTGTTCGGACTTGACTTGCCGTATTATGGGGCGCCATAAGAAGCCCCTGGCAAACTAAGCGTACCAAAGTGTACGGATGCAAAAATCAAATAGACATTTATAAAAAAATGCTCAAAATAAAAATAAGTAAGCTGACAAATAGGATAATTTGACATATGTACATGGTCTCCCATTGATGGATAATACGTTTAGGTGTATGTTTACAATGTGTGCATTAAGCGGAGACAAATAGGATTATTTGACTTATCCTATCCAGGGGCGGGCTATGTACATATAGATAAAGCAGGAACAACAATCATAAATAGATTCCACCTATGTGTTTCCTGCTGTGCCCAAAGCCTGTTGCCTCCTGGGTTTCTTCTCCTATGTAGGTCCGACAATCCGGCTCTTCTGGAGAAGCTGCACTAAAGTAATGTCCTTAAGGGTAAATGGAAAGGTTACAAAGCGATACCGTTCTATCGACTGAGCCACTGATACGCCTCCGCCTGTGCCCATGGTATTTTGAGTGCGTAATTGTGTACACGTGGCATGAATGCTGCTTTGATGGGATTTGAGCGGAGGCCGGACTGCTAGTCGTGCTCTTGGCATGCCTGCTGATCCTATTGCGGGGTGCTCCACCCTCGCTTGACGGAGCCTGAGGTTGTCGTCGCCGGATGGGTGGTTTGCCAAAGGAGGCCGCATTGTACTTCGGTCGCAAGGGTTGTAGTGTGTTCTTCTGTACGGAGAGAGCGGTCCATATTTCTGTTGACTGTTGTGACCCCGCGCGGGCCTGGCATCTTGAGCTTGAGGTACGCATAGTGTGGAACCGCATAGAATCTAGTGAATGCGGTTCGTCCGAGCAGTGCATGGTAACCACTGCGGAAAGGGACGATATCGAAGATTAGCTCTTCACTTCGGAAGTTATTCGGAGATCCGAAGATCACTTCCAGTGTTATAGAGCCCGTACAGCGGGCCTCTACTCCAGGAATGAAACCCTTAAAGGTGGTTTTGGTGGGCTTAATCCTTGAAGGATCAATGCCCATTTTGCACACTGTGTCCTGATAAAGCAGGTTCAGGCTGCTGCCTCCGTCCATAAGGACTCTTGTGAGGTGAAATCCGTCTATGATTGGGTCTAGAACCAATGCGGCTGAGCCGCCGTGACGGATGCTAGTAGGGTGATCCCTGCGGTCAAAGGTGATCGGACAGGCTGACCATGGGTTGAATTTGGGGATGACTGGCTCCATCATGTAGATATCCTGTAGTGCTCGCTTTCGCTCCCACTTGGGGATGTGGGTGGCATAGATCATGTTGATCGTTTTCACCTGGGGGGGATTTCTTCTGTCCCCCCATGTTCGGACGCCGGGGCTCATCGTCATCGTCACTGTGCAGCCCCTTGTCCTTGTTTTCGGCATTTATTTTGACGGCCTATTTAAATACCTAGCAGTCTCTATTGGTGTGGTTGGCTGGCTTGTCCGGGGTGCCATGAATTTGGCACGAGCGCTCCAATATGCGGTCTAGACTGGACGGTCCTTGATTGTTGCATTTGAATGGCTTATTCCGCTGACCGGATTTGGGTCCGCTGAATCCGGCGTTGACCGTCGTGTCCTCGGCATTGTCACCGTTGTTCCATCGCTTGTGTCTGTTGCGTCGTGGCTTGCCATTATTGTCCCGGACATCTGAAGTTCCAGAATGTGGCATACTGCTACTGCGAGGTAACCAGCTGTCTTCGCCCGCGCAAAAGCGGGTCATTAGTGTCATGAGAGCTTCCATGGACTTTGGTTTCTCCTGGCCGAGGTGTCTGGCGAGCCGCTCGTCACGGATATTATGCTTGAAGGCCGCCAGGGCTTCGGCGTCAGGACAGTTGACTATTTGGTTCTTTTTAGTTAGGAACCGAGTCCAGAATTTCCTGGCTGATTCTCCGGGTTGTTGAGTAATGTGGCTTAAGTCATCGGCATCCGGAGGTCGCACATATGTGCCCTGGAAGTTGTTAAGAAATGCATCTTCCAGATTTTCCCAACTGCCAATGGAATTTGCAGGCAGGCTGTTGAGCCAGTGTCGGGCAGGTCCTTTCAGCTTAAGCGGAAGATACTTGATGGCATGTAGATCATCTCCGCGGGCCATGTGAATGTGGAGAAGGAAATCCTCGGTCCATACCGCGGGGTCTGTTGTGCCATCGTATGATTCAATGTTTACGGGTTTAAACCCTTCTAGGAATTCATGATCCATCACTTCATCAATGAAGCAGAGGGGGTGTGCGGCGCCTCTGTGTCGGGCTATGTCGCGACGCAGTCCTATTGCGTCTGACTGGTTGTATTCAGCCCGGTCGAATTTGCTGTTAGTGTATCCGGTATGACGGTCATCGTCATGTGTTGCGGCGCGCCCCCGTGATCCGTAGATCGATCTTGGTTGTCCTGCGGCGTTATCCAGTTTATTGCACAGGTCCTGGTTATTGCCCCGGGCCGTGGTAAACCGGCGCGGGGGTGGGGGCTGGTATTCGGGCTGATATGCCAATTTATCCCGACCTCGAGGCGGTCGGTTAGCCGTGTGGCGCTCGAGTCCATATTCCTCGGCTGCCAGGACTTCTGTCCATCTATCTGTGAGTAGATCTTGATCAGCTTGAAGCTGCTGCTGCTTCTTCTTCAGGCTTCTCGCAGTGGCAATAAGCCGGCGCTTGAAGCGCTCCTGCTCTGCGGGGTCTTCGGGTATGTCGAACTCGTCGTCGCCGAGGCTAATCTCGTCTTCGGAGAGGGGCATGTAGTTGTCCTCCTCCGGATACCCGTCCGTCGCCTGTTCATCTGGGCTGTCATGCCCGTCTTCCTGTTCGGCCTGCTCGAAGGCGGGCTGTTCGGGGTTGTATTCATCGTCGGCACCGTCCGGATTATTATCGTCTCCGGTGCCGGTATTGCCTTGGCGGGGCTTGGAGCGGCGCTGGCGACGCCCATGCTTTGCTTTTTTCTTGGAGGGGTTAGCCTCCGTTGCCTCATCGCCATTGGTTTCTTTTGGAGTGTCCACCATATATATATATATATCATATGAAGAAGTGGCTGTCCATCGCCCTGTGAGCGGTGGCTCCTGTATGTCTCCTGCATCGTCGTCCATACCGTCGATGTCTTCGAAGTCGAAGTCGAGCACGTCGGTTAAATCATCGATCGTGGCGACAAAGTGGGTGGTGGGTGGGCAGCGAATTCCTTCGTCGCCTGCTTCCCACTCAAGCCGGACATAGTTCGGCTCAGAGCCTCCTGACAGAGAGAGAGACTTTAATGAGTTCAACATGTCGCCAAAAGGCGAGTGCCGAAAGATGTCCGCAGCGGTAAACTCCATTACCGGAGCCCAACCTGGCTCGGTTGGCTCAAGAGTGTGCGGACCAGGACCAACAGCCGGATATGAGTCCGGGGGCCCAGGGTTACAGGCCTCCACAGAGGTGAGACCTGTGTTCGGCTCCACCGCCAATGAGTGTGCGGCCTGCGGGGCGGGGTCCAGCCCTCCGTCCATAGGCAACGCAACCTGCCCTGGATGTAGATCCGGGGCTGCTTCGGGGATGATGTCCCGAGCATTGTCCAACAGCAGGTCTAGGCCGTGCTCGTCGTGACTGTCTGGCATTCCTGGCGCAGGCTCGAATCCATCAAAGATCAAGTCTCCGCGGACATCTGCCGTGTAGTTCAAGTTTCCGAACCTGATCTGGTGGCCAGGGGCGAAGCTATCGATCTGCTCCAACTGGCCAAGCGAATTGGCCCGCAGTGCGAAGCCGCCGAACACAAAGATCTGTCCGGGGAGAAAAGTCTCACCCTGGACCGTGTTGTTGACGACTGAAGATGCCATCAAGCCTCGAAGCGACGAAACAGAGGAACTCTCAATGAAAGCACCAATGTCGGTGTCAAAACCGGCGGACCTCGGGTAGGGGGTCCCGATATGTGTGTCTTACGTTGATGGTAACAGGAAGCAAGGGACACAATGTTTACCCAGGTTTTGTCCCTCTCGATGGAGGTAAAACCCTACTTCCTGCTTGATTAATATTGAAGATATGTGTAGTACAAGAGTAGATCTACCACGAGATCGTAGAGGCTAAACCCTAAGAGCTAGCCTATGATGGTATGATTGTAATTGTGATCGGCCTTCTAAGGACCATCCTCTCCGGTTTATATAGACACCGGAGTGCTAGGGTTTACATGGAGTCGGTTACAAGGAAGGAAACATAATATCCGGATCGCCAAGCTTGTCTTCCACACAAAGGAGAGTCCCATCCGGACACGAGCCGAAGTCTCGAGTCTTGTATCTTGACGCTTCAATAGTCCAGACGATGAATATAGTCCGGCTGTCCGGATATCCCCTTATCCAGGACTCCCTCAGCGGCCTCGTACCGAAGACCCCTTCGCATTACTAGGGAAAAGCCTAGCAGCAGCGCGGGTTTTGGGCCTATTAGCAGCGCGGGGGCTGGCGCTACAGCTAACTTATAGCAGTAGCGCGGGTGCCACCCGCGCTACTACTACGTCCTTTAGTAGTAGCGTGGGTAAAAACCCGTGCTACTACTACCAGCGCGGGTTTTTTTTGAATTTTTTCAAAAAAATATTTTGATTTTTTCCCTAATTTTCAAATTTCTGAATTATTTTAACCTCAAATCTCTAATCACCCCTCATCGCTGCTCAATTTAATCTCTAATCACCCCTCATCATTCCAAAGCATCTAACTTCCCGGACGGTCACCCATCCTCTCACTACTCCAGCCTAAGCACGCTTAACTTCCGGGTTCTATTCTCCCTCGTTTCCAAGTCTGCACTTGTTGTTTTCCTGATAATAGTAAGATGTCAATCCTATTAACCTTAGGAATTTAGCTTGAGCATGAAGTCACACATTTCACTATTTGAGTTTGAAACTATTGTTCTAAAAAATTAGTAACACTAATATTTCTTGAATAATTAGTTTGACCACAGTTTGACCACAGTTTGACCATAGTTTGACCACAGTTTGGCCATAGTTTGACCAGATTTGACCAAAATTTAAAAAAACTAAAATAATTATTTAGTAACACTAATATTCTAGAATAATTAGTTTGACCATTTTTTGACCACAGTTTGAAATTTTTTCGATTTTTTCCACTCTAGATCTTAAAAGCCCCGCAACTTTTTTTCTATCAGGTTTTTGAGGATTTTGAAAATGTTTAACGGGGTTCCCACTATTAAATTTGGATGTAACTTTTCGAGTAGATGATTTTTCATATAAAAAACTTTTTCATCCGAGTTAGTATGCAAAAGTTATGCCCATTTTTACAAATTCTCGAGAGATTTTGCAAATAAAGTCGAAATTCATATTTGCAAATTTTCCCAACAACTAGACCACATATCACATGGGAAACATATTTTCTTTTATTTTTTTGACATTTTCATCATTTTCTTTTATTTTTTTTGAAACTGAAAAGGCGATCCACTAGGGGGGGTTAGAGTTTGAAAATGGGACCTTTAGTAGTAGCGCGGTTTTTACCCCCTCGCTACTACTATGGCACCACTTAGTAGTAGCGAGGGCTAAAAACCAACGCTACTGCTATAAAACTTAGCAGTAGCGAGGTTTTAAAAACCCGCGCTACTACTATGGCATGTCTCGGGGGGCACGGTAGAGACCGCTTAGTAGTAGCGAGGGTTAAAAACCCGCACTACTGCTATCAACTTAGTAGTAGCGAGGTTTAAAAACCTGCGCTACTGGTAAGTAGCAGTAGCGAGGGTTTTTAACCCTCGCTACTAGTAACTTTCTTTTCGGCCTTTTTTCCCCGGCACCTTGTATGGCGCCGGAACCAGCATCTCTGCCAGGAGTGTGCTTACTGGGTCCTCAGTCAATGGAGCTGGACAACTGATCCGCTTCGCCGTCTCCACCCGCTCCTGTTCGGTCAGCAAGGTGACTTATAAATCCTCCCCCAAATGTACTCGAAAGGAAACATCTTGTAAAACTAGAGGACTTACCAGACCGGCAAGGCGCGTTGCGCTGAGCCCCCGGTCCTCGGAAAGGGGAGGAGGGACTTCGGCGGTCTTGAACAGAACCTTCCAGATTTCTTTGTGCGTTATATCGAAGAGCTCTAGCAGCATCTGGTGTTCGGCCGGGTTGAACTCCCACATATCAAACGCCCGTCTTTGACACGGGAGAATCCAGCGTATGAGCATGACCTGGACCATGTTGACAAGCTTGATCATCTTTCCCTCATATTTCTGAGGCAGGTCTCGAGTCCGGTCAGCTCCGTGGGCTCGCCCCAGGCCAGGCCCTTCTTCTCCCAGGAGGTGAGCCACGTGGGGATTCCGGATCTGAACTTGGAGGCCGCCACCCAGTTGGCGTCGCACGGCTTGGTGATGTAGAACCACCCTGATTGCCACCCCTTTATGCACTCCATGAAGGAGCCCTCGAGCCATTTAACATTGGGCATTTTGCCCACCATGGCGCCTCCGCACTCCACCTGTTGGCCGCTCATGATCTTCGGCTTCACGCAGAAGATTTTCAGCCACATGTCGAAGTGAGGTTTGATGCTGAGGAAGGCCTCGCACACGACGATGAACGCCGAGATGTTGAGGACGAAATTAGGGGCCAGATCGTGAAAATCTAGCCCATAGTAGTACATGAGCCCGCAGACGAAAGGGTGGAGTGGAAACCCTAGTCCACGGACGAAATGAGGGAGAAATACCACTCTCTCCCGAGACTTCGGCGTGGGGGTAATATGTCCCTCCGTTGGAAGACTGTGCGCGATATTAGCGGCCAGGTATCCGGCTTCCTGAAGCTTGGTTATGTTCTCCTCTGTGACGGAGGAGGCCATCCACTTGCCTCCCGCTCCGGACATGCTGCGCTCCTACGGAGAAGGTGGGAACTTGGGTGCTGGAGCTCGAGGGTGCGAGAACGGATGAGCGAAGGAAGAAGAAGGCGTGGGTGAAGATGGGAGATTTCTGCCCCCTTTATAAAGGCGATGTGAATGTGCGCCTCCCCCCTTGCCTCTCGAAATCTCTTATTTTTCCAGGCGCCTCGATTACTGGCGCTGGTTGGGTTACCCATACCCGCATTGATGGGGATCCCGCGATAAGGGGACACGATCTATGCTTTGACAAGACGTGCCAAAGAAACTGCCTCGCGATGTGTGCGGAAGCAGGTTGTAGAAAACAGTTCGAATAAAAACCGGAACGTGGCGTGATGTCACTTTTTGAAGAATTGTCAGCGGATTAGACTCGTGGATTATTATTCTCTCTACGGTGGTATATGGAATGTTATCTTGCAGAGCCAGCTACGGTCCTTGTGTTCGGAATTTATCTTGGAGTATTCGGAGATGGAACCCGCCTCGCAATGCCGAAGACAATCTACGCGCCGGACTCATCGTCATTGAAGCCTGGTTCAGGGGCTACTGAGGGAGTCCAGGATAAGGGGGTATCCGAACTACCGGACTATATACTTTGGCCGGATTGTTGGACGATGAAGATACAAGATGGAAGACTTCGTCCCGTGTCTGGATGGGACTCTCCTTGGCGTGGAAGGCAAGCTTGGCGATTCGGATGTAGATCTCCTTCTCTGTAAACCGACTTTTTGTAACCCTAGCCCCCTTCGGTGTCTATATAAACCGGAGGGCTTAGTCCGTAGGACTGATCACGATCATCATCAACAATCATACCATAGTCTAGCTTTTAGGGTTTAGCCTCTCTGATCTCGTGGTAGATCAACTCTTGTAATACTCATATCATCAAGATCAATCAAGCAGGAAGTAGGGTATTACCTCCATCGAGAGGGCCCGAACCTGGGTAAACATCGTGTCCCCAGTCTCCTGTTACCATTAGCCTTAGACGCACAGTTCGGGACCCCCTACCCGAGATCCGCCAGTTTTGACACTGACACTCACCCTTTGGAGACGTGCTGAATTCACTAAAGTCTCTCTCTTTGACAGGAGACACCTAGCCGAACTATGTCCGGCTCGAATGGGAAGCTGGCAACAAAGAAATTCATTACCCACCCACCACCCACTTTATAGCCACGGTCGATGACTTGACTGACGTGCTTAACTTCGACTCTAAAGACATCGACGGTATAGACGACAATGTGGGAGAAGAATAGGAACCACCGCCCATAGGGCGCTGGACTGCCACCTCTTCATATGATATATATATATATATATATATATATATATATATATATATATATATATGGTGGATACTCCAAAAGAAACCAATGGCGATGAGGCAACAGGAGACAACCCCTCGGGGAATAAAGCAAAACACGGGCGTCATCGGCGCCGCTCCAAGCCTCGCCACAACAATACCGGCACTGGAGAAGAAAACCCAGATGGTGCCGAAGAGGAATACGATCCTGATCAACCCACCTTCCAGCAAGCCGAACAGGAACACGGGCAGGCTAGCCCAGACGAATAGGCGACGGACGGATACTTGGAGGACGATAACTATATGGTATATGCCTCCCTCTGAAGACGGGGTGAGCCTCGGTGACGACGAATTCGGCGTACCAGAGGATCCCATAGAGCAGGAGTGCTTCAAGCGCAGGCTTATAGCCACTGCAAGAAGCCTGAAAAAGAAGTAGCATTAGCTCCAAGATGACCAAGATCTACTCGCAGACAGATGGACCCAGGTCCTGGCGACCGAGGAATACGGACTCGAACCCCCGAGCAGGGGCTACCCAAAGCATAAACCGCTAGAAGAAGAGGCTAAAGAGCCTGAACTTCCAGCACAAGATGAGGCTGACCGGCCACCTCGTGGCCGGGATAAAATGGCATATCAGGCCAGACACCAGCCCCCACCCCCACGCTAGTTCACTGCGGCCCGGGGCAATACGCAGGACCTGCAAGACGTATTGGAAAACAACGCAGGACAACCAAGATCGATCTACGGATCACGGGGCGCGCCACAGCTCACGACACCGATCGTCATGCCGGATACAATACTGATAAATCTGGCTGGGCCGGACATACCCGACCAGACCTAATCGGACTACTCCACGACATAGCCCGGCACAGAGGCGCCGCACACCCCCTCTGCTTCACTGATGAAGTAATGGAACACGAATTCCTAGAAGGGTTTACATCCGTCAACATCGAGTCATACGATGGCACAACAGACCCCGTGGTGTGGATCGAGGATTTTCTTCTCCACATTCACATGGCCCGCGGCGATGACCTACATGCCATCAAGTATCTCCCACTCAAGCTTAAAGGGCCAGTCAGACACTGACTGAATAGCCTGCCAGCAAACTCCATTGGCAGTTGGGAAAATCTTGAGGACGCATTCTTCGATAACTTCCAGGGCACCTACGTGCGACCACCGGATGCTGACGACCTAAGTCACATTAACCAATGGCCTAGAGAGTCAGCCAGGAAATTCTGGACTCGGTTCCTAACTAAAAAGAACCAAATCGTCGACTGTCCGGACGCTGAGGCCCTGGCGGCCTTTAAGCATAATATCCGTGATGAGTGGCTTGCCCGACACCTCGGCCAAGAAAAACCAAAGACCATGGCGGCACTCACGACACTAATGACCCGCATTTGCGCGAGCGAGGACAGCTGGTTGGCTCACAGCAACACCGCGCCAGGAAACCCTGGCACTTCAGATATCCGTGACAGTAACGGAAAGCCACGGCGCAACAGACACAAGCGTCAGAACAATGGCGACAATGCTGAGGATACGACAGTCAATGCCGGATTCAGCAACTCCAAATCCGGTCAGCGGAAGAAGCCGTTCAAAAGAAACAATCCGGGATCGTCTAGTCTGGACCGCATACTCGACCGCTTGTGCCAGATTCACGGCACCCCCAATAAACCAGCCAATCACACTAACAGGGATTGCTGGGTGTTCAAACAGGCCGGCAAGATAAATGCCAAGAACAAGGACAAGGGGCTGCACAGCGATGATGACATGGAGCCCCGATGTTCGAACACTGGAGGACAGAAGAAATCCCACCCAGGTAAAAACGGTGAACATGATCTATGCCACTCACATCCCCAAATGGGAGCGAAAGCGTGCACTTAGGGACGTCTATGCGATCGAGCCCATCGCCCCGAAATTCAACCCATGGTCATCCTGCCCGATCACCTTTGATCGTAGGGACCATCCCACCAGCATCCGTCACGGCGGCTCAGCCGCATTGGTCCTTGACCCAATCATCGACGGATCCCACCTCACGCGAGTCCTCATGGACGGTGGCAGCACCCTGAACCTACTTTATCAGGACACAGTGCGCAAAATGGGCATCAATCCTTCACGGATCAAACCCACAAAAACCACCTTCAAAGGTGTAATTCCAGGGGTAGAGGCCCGCTGCACGGGCTCAATAACACTAGAAATGGTCTTCGGATCTCCGGATAACTTCCGAAGCAAGGAGTTAATCTTCGATATCGTCCCTTTCCGTGGTGGCTACCATGCACTACTTGAACGAACCGCGTTCGCTCGTTTCAATGCGGTACCACACCTCAAGATCAAGATGTCAGGACCTCGCGGGGTCATAACAGTCAATGGAAATACAGACCACTCCCTCCATACGGAAGAGCATATTGCGGCCCTCGTGGCAGAAGTACAAAGCAGCCTCCTCCGACAAACAGCCAATTCGGCAACGACATCCCCGAACACCGTCAAGCGAGTCCGGAGTATCCCGCAACAGGACCGTCAGGCACGCCAGGAGCTCGATTAGCAACCCGGCCTCCACCCCAGCCCCATTCAAGCGGCGATGGTGCCACGCGTACACAACTACGCGCTCAAAATACCATGGGCATAGGTGGAGGCGAGACAACAATGCGGCCAGAGTGCGGTTCAGCCGCCATGAGGCCCGCATACTATTTTTTTATTTTTCTCAGGACCCCACTTGCGGGCTCATTATGGAGGGGACACCAAGGAGGCAAGAGGCTTTTGCACACAAGGGAATACTCAGGTGGTCTTCTTCAATGATCGTTATACCTGTCAAATAGTCCTATTTCTTTTTGCTTAATGCATTACTTGTACAACTACACCTTGTTGTATTGTCCAAATAAATTGGAAGTAGTACATAGCATCAGCTTCTTATTACTATCTTCATATTTTTCATTGAATATTTATTCAATATTGCATCCGTACATCTTGGTCCGCTCAGTTTGCCAGGGGCTTCTTATCGAGCCCCACAAAATGGCAAGAAAAATCCGAACACTTTCAATAGTGCGGCACCCCAAACTTATAGAATTATATGCATCAGCTCCGAATCATGTCTTGGGTCAATAGTTGGGTTAGCCCGGCTCCCTTGTTTTGGTACCTTACGTTCCGTTATATCGGCTAAGGCAGCGTAGGGAGAACTACTGCGATTGTGTCCCGGTTCTTCTGGACGAGCACCTCAGTAGAGAAAGCCGAAAATTGATCGTCATGATGTGGCGAGAGCTGGTCGTTGTTCGTGAGGTACTAAAATCCCTAAAGATTTTTTCCGCTTAAGGTGAGGAATCGGCCTTGCCCGATTTAGGCGTGTATAACGCCCCAGTTCGGCCTTCCGAATACTTGGGGCTTCGCCGAAATTTAAAATTATAGACTTCTGTGGCCAAGTGAGAGTTATAAAGCCGAATAGTCTGATTGCCTCGTTCCCTGCGCTAAACACCTCCTTAAAGGACCAAAACTTTGGATAAAGAGTGTTTGGGTTTCCACAAACACCCCAGTACTAGTTACAAGGGGGCAGAAGCCGACGACTGGCCTACTTTCAGATTTTGATAAACGGCCGCAAAGAAGGTAATATTTTAAATCAAACAAAGTGTTGCATAACACAAATAAACCCATTCTCATATTACATGGACGACAAGAGTATATTCACTCAAAAATTATGTTCCTAGGACATTCATTCACCACAAGCCGAGCGCCTTCCATAACACCATCATAATACATTTCGGGATAGCGGTGCTCCTTGCCCTTCGGGGTCCATCCTTCACGAGCTTCTCAGCATCCAGTTTGCCCCAATGCATCTTCACGCGGGCAAAGGCCCGTCGGGCACCCTCAATACATATGGACTGCTTGATAACTTCTAGCCGTGGACAGGCATGCACCATCCGCTTCACCAGGCAAAAGTAGCTGCCGGGCAGGGGCTCGCCAGGCCACATCCGGACTCTAAGGTCCCTCATGTCCTGTTCAGCTGCATTGTGGAGTTCAACCAGCTGCTTCAGTTGGTCACTCAGAGGCATCGGGTGTTCGGGCCTAGTATATTGGGACCAGAACAGCTTCTCCGTAGAGCTCCCTCTTCAGCGTGATAGAACTCCGCGGCATACGAAATGCTGCTGGCAGATCTGCAAATGCCCCTGGAGAGCTCCGAATTCGTGTAAGTAAAAGAAATGACTCCTCCACATGCTTGCTTTGCATAAAGAATGCCTTACCCTCCGCTATCTTCTTGGCCGCTTGGATTTCCTGGAGGGCCTTTTGGGCTTCGGCCTTGGCGTCGACCGCACTCTGGAGGGCCTTCGCAAGCTCAGACGCTTGCGTCTTGTGGTCATGCTCCAGGGAGTCGAACTTCTTGTTGAGCTCCTGGAGCTCCTGCTGTACCTCTCCCACCCGAGCATCTTGCTTCTCTCGCTCGGTGTGCTCTGTATCCGCCTTGGCTTCGGCCACGGTCAGCGCTTCCTTTAGGGCCGCCACTTCAATCGCGGTCCCTATCAAAAGCCATGATGCTTTTCATTAGCATCAACAACTTTTAATGCTCTATACGACATATGGACGGGGTTTCTCTTACCTTTGTTCGCCTCGAGCTGCTTCTTCACGAGGCCGAGCTCTTCTCCGTCCTGCCCCAGTTCAAGCTTCAATCCGACAACCTCAGCCATGCGCGCAACAGCGATCAGCAGCAGTGCCTGTTTGATTCATACAGACAAAAACTATTAGCTTCCTACAGTTTTTTAGTTGACCCTCCGTTTGGCTTTTCTTTCCGAACACCAACCAGAGTATCAGGGGCTACTGTCTATCGGGTGATATTTCCTCACACTTTCTTTACCTCAAAGCCTGTTAGCAGGCTGGTGCGGGCTTCGGTCAATCCGCTCCTGGTGGACCGAACCTTCTCAATCACCGTACCCATAAGTGTACGGTGTTCATCCTTGATGGAAGCGCCTCGAAGCACTTCCAACAACTTATCTGATGCCTCCGGCTGGGCGGAGGTCATCGGCAGGACCGGCTCGCTCTCCTTTGCGAGGGGCTGCCTCCTGGAATCCGGAGCCTTTGGAGGCTCCGGTGCAGTAACCGACTGGGAGCCAAGCTTGCTCTGGCTCCCGTCTTCACAATCCATGGGGGTCCCACCCCCCATGTGTCCGGTGCCTGGGATTTTTCCTTGGAGCGTCTCCAGAACCATCGCCTCCTGCTCTGGCATCCTCCGGGATAACACCTCGGTGTCATCCGCAGGTCATGGGGAGGTGGCCGTCGGGAGTGAGTTCATCTCCGACTCGTCCAGAGACTCCTCCGACGAGGACACCCCGAGATTGGACCCGGTCGGACTGCATATACGTGTTTGGCGTCATTACAAACCACAAGGTCAGAGTCGCACAGAAAAGTATTATGGGATGCGGATACTTACGACCTCGCTCGGGGTTTACCCCTGGGTAGCCACTCCTCATCGCTGTAAGCGGTGGTAGTGGAGTGATCTGGAAGGGACGCTGTCAGTGTCAAAACCGGTGGATCTCGGGTAGGGGGTCCCGATCTGTGCGTCTAGGCGGATGGTAATAGGAGACGAGGGACACGATGTTTTTACCCAGGTTCGGGCCCTCTTGATGGAGGTAAAACCCTACGTCCTACTTGATTAATATTGATGATGTGGGTTACAAGAGTAGATCTACCACGAGATCAAGAGTAGATCTACCACGAGATCAAGGAGTCTTTAATCTTGTATCTTCATAGTCTTGGAGTCCGGCCGATGATGATAGTTCAGCTATCCGGACACCCCCTAGTCCGGAACTCCCTCAGTAGCCCCTGAACCAGGCTTGAATGACGACGAGTCCGGCGCGCATGTTGTCTTCGGCATTGCAAGGCGGGTTCTCCCTCCGAATAATTCATAGAAGATTGTGAACACCAGGATAGTGTCTGGCTCTGCAAAATAATTTCCACATACCACCGTAGAGAGAATAATATTTACACAAGTTCAATCTGCTGACGTATTTGATGGCGTGACGTCACACCACTACCAAGCCTTTACTTAAATTGTCTTTATTGTACCACCTCAGCGCGTTTAGTGAAGCGGTTTCCTTGGCACGTCTTGTCGAAGCAGAGATCGTGTTCCCCTTATTCCGGGATTCCCATCAATACGGACGTGGGTAACCCAACCGCGCCATTGATTGCGGCGCTTGGGGGATAAGCGAGTTTTATCTGGCCGGTGGGGACGCATGTTTGCGTCCACCCATATAAGGGGATAAAGATCCAACCCTTTTACCTGCACCTTCTTCCTCCTTGGCTTATCCATCTCTACGAACTCGAGCTCCAGCGCTCAAGCCCGCACATCTCACCTCGACCTTCTCCAAATATGTCCGGAGCAGGAGGCAAGTGGATGGCCTCCTCCGTCACGGAGGGGCAGATCCAGAGGCTGCGCAACGCCGGATACTTGTCCAGCGACATCACGCACCGGCTCCCCATTGAGGGAGAGCTCATCCCCACCCCCAAGCCCCATGAGAGGGTAGTATTCCTTCCCCATTTCCTCCGCGGACTGGGCTTCCCGCTCCATCGCTTTGTCCGGTGGCTCATGTTCTACTACGGCCTGGATTTCCACGATCTGTCCCCGAAATTCATCCTCAACATCTCGGCGTTTACCATCGTGTGCGAGGCCTTTCTCTGCATCCAGCCCCACTTCGGCTTGTGGCTCAAGACCTTCAGTGTCAAGCCGAAGGTTGTGAAGGGCACCCAAGCGGAGTGCGGAGGCGCCATGGTGGGCAGGATGTCCCACGTTACGTGGCTGGAGGGCACCTTTGTGGAAACCATCAAGGGGTGGCAATCGGGGTGGTTTTACATCACCAAGCCGCGTGACCCTAATTGGGCAGCGGCCCCAGAATTCAGATCCGGCATCCCCACACGGCTTACCTCCTGGAAAGAGAGTGGCCGGATTTGGGGTGATTCGGAGGAGCTGACCGAACTCCAAGCCTGCGTCCAAAAGCTGGTGGACAAGAAGCTCAAGCTTGTCAACGTAGTCCAGGTCATGCTCATCCGCCAGATTCTCCCGTGCCAACGATGGGGCTTCAACATGTGGGAGTTCGATCCGGCGCAGCACCAGACTCTAAAGGGGCTCTTCGACACTATGTACGAAGATGTCTGGAAGGTGCTATTCAAGGGCGTCGAGGCTCCCGCATCCGCTACCGAAGATCGCGGATTCAGCTTGGAGCGTCTAGCTGATGAGGTAAGTGATTCTGTCCTTTAAGGGACGCGTGTTTTCCATAGTTTGACTCTATGCGGGATCTAAACTCCCTTTCCTTTGACAGGACTGGCTGAAGAAGGCCGCACATGCTATCTGTCCGGCCCCATCACCGGAGGACCCAGCGGATGCCCGTTTGACGGGGCTGCTGGCTCCGGCACCCCATGTGGTGCCGGAGAAGAAGGCCAAGAAGAAGGCCACGAGGACTCGGAAGAGTTCCCGTTTTTAGGTGCTATTGGATGATGAATCTGAGGCCGACTCCTCTCACCAAGGTGAGGAGGAGAAGAAGAAAGCCTCTTCCCCAGCGGGGGGGGGAGAGAAGAAAAGGAAGGCCTCTCCAACAAGGGAGGCCGAAGGGTCCAAGAGCGGAAAAACTCTTCCCCCGGACTGCTCCGCCAATGCCAGCGACGACGACGAGGACTGGCCTCCAAGGGCCAAGCCCTTGGCGAGATCGTGAGTATCCGGAATCTCGAATAACTTCATAGTTTATCTTTTTTCTTTGCCACGCAATGTCTTTCTAATGCCGCATACAACCCTACAGTCCACCCAAGGACGATCTCCCCACTTCATCGAGCGGGTCCTTAGGTGCGTCGGATATGGATTCTCTTCCGACCACCTCCACCCCCCGTGACACGGACGACGCCGAGGTGGGATCCCAGGAAGGTACCCGCCATGAGGAGGAGGCCCCGGAGGTGTCGTAGGACAACCTTCCAGACTTTGCACCGGACTCGGCTCCGGAACCCACAGTGGCTCCGGAGTCCGGCGGGCGACACCTTCACAAAAAGGGCAAGACCGCGACGCCGGCTGCCTCCGTCCAACCGGAGGTGCCGGATAATTTGCTGGAGGCGCTAAACGGCGCCTCTATTGAAGAGGGACACCGCACTGTTATGAGTGCGGTGATTCAGAAGGTGCAGCTTGCCAAGAGCGGGCTGACCGAAGCCTGCAGTAGCCTTCTAACAGGCTTTGAGGTAAGAATTTCAATATGTATAAAATGGTACCGCATAGACAATAGCCCCTGATGCTCGGTTCGGTGTTCGGAAAGAAAAGCCGGACTGAGGATCTAATAAGATATACGCAGAAGTTAAAAATAATATGTCAATATGGGATTGCAGGCTGCACTGCTGACCTCTGCCGCACTGACTGCGGAGGTCGATACTTTGAAGAAGGACCTCGAGCGGTCCGAGAACGAGCTCGGCCGTGCCAACAAGCAGCTCGAGGTCAAGGAAGGTGAGTAACACCTTAGTAAAATTGCACCTTACAGAAAAGGATTTTGGTTGCAAAAAGAATGACGAGGATAACGTGGGTATTGCAGGGGCCATGAACAAGGTGGCAACCCTGAAAGAGGCGGTGGCCGCGGCCGAACGCAATGCGGCTGTGGAGCGCACCGAGCGAGAGAAACATGAGGCGCGGGTGGCGGAGGTACAGCAAGAGCTCCAGGATCTCGTGAAGAACCATGAGAGCCTGGAGCGTGACTCGAAGACTCGAGAGTCTGAGCTTGCAACGGCTCTTGAGAGTGCCAAAGCCGCTAAGGCCGAAGCCTACAAGGCCCTCCGGGAGATCGAGGCGGTAAAGAAAATAGCAGCGGGTAAGGCATTTTTCATGCAAAGTAAGCATGTGAGTGTTAATTACCTGTCGCTTACCCGAATTCGGAGCTCTCCAGGAGCGTTCGCAGATCTTCCTTGCAGCGTGTTCGATGCTGCCTCATTCTACCGGGCCGAGGAGGGGAGCTCGACGGAGAAGGTCTTCTGGTCTCAGTATGCTGAGGCCGGACATCCGGTGCCCCTTAGCGACCAGCTGAAGCAGCTGGTCAAGCTCCACAAGGCGGCCGAGCAGGCCATGAAGGGCCTCATAGTTCGGCTGTGGCCTAAGGAGGCTATGCCTGGGAGCTACTTCGGCCTGGTGCGGCGGCTGGTGGATGCGTGCCCGTGGGTTGAAGTTATCAAGCACTCCGCCTGTATTGAGGGTGCCCGTCGGGCCCTTGCCCATGCAAAGATGCACTGGGGCAAGATGGATGCCCAGAAGCTTGTGACGGACCCCCCACCAGAGGGCAAGGAGCATCACACGCCCGAGATGTATTATAAGAGTGTGCTGAAGGGCGCCCGCACTATTGCGGGTGAGTGCTCAAAAGATGTACTATTTCAGTAGACTCGCATTTTGTTATCCTGTGTGCTGAAAACTTAGTTCATTTGCGCGAAGCAACTCTTTTCAATTTAAAATATTACCTTCTGTGCGGCTGTTTATCAAATCTGAGAGATGGCAAGTCGTCGGCTTCAGCCCCCATGCCACGAGTGCTGGGGTGTTCGGGATAAATTTGAGCACTCTTGTTCCCATATTTGGGTCCATCTAGGGAGGCGCTCAACGCAACGAACAAGGCAACCGGACTTATAGTGCTTGAACACTCTCACTTAGCCATAGAATTCTATAATTTTAAATTTCGGCGAAGCCCCTAGTCTTCGGAAGGCCGAATTTGGGGCACTATCCACGCCTCGGCCGGACAGAATCCGGTTCCTCGCTCTAAGCGGCATAAGTCTTTAAGGACTCGTAAAAACCTCTCGAACAGCGACCAGCTCTCGCCTCATCATAACGGTCAGTTTTAGCTTTCTCCACTGAGGCGTTAACCCAGCTCAACTGGGGCGGAATCGCAGTGGTTCTCCTAGTGCTACCTTAGCCGATACAACGGAACGTAAGGAACCAAAACATGGGAGCCGGGCAAACCCAACTATTGACCCAAGACATGATTCGGAGCTGATGCATATAGTGCTATAAGTTCGGGGTGCCGCACTTGTGAAAGTGTTCGGACTTATCACACCATGATGCGGGAAACATAAGCCCCTGGTGTATTTAGCCGTACCAAAATGTATGGGTGCTTAATGTCATAAATGAACATATGTATAAAGGAGAAATGCAATTGGAAGCAAAAGGATGTTGCATTACTTATTCAAGAAAAACTGCTATAAGTGCAGAACGATACAAATGGTGCGATAAGCAAGGGATGGGACTGTAAAATATGTCCCCCTCAAGGGGTAGGCTGCGGAATGGTACATAAAACAGATTTAATGCTCGTAATGGAGACCACCTGAATATTTGTTGTAGCCTTTCTTCTTCCCTGGCTGTTGCATCGTGAGTTCGGCAGGTATATTGCCGGACAGGGCCTCTGACGAACGGAGTCCTGCGGGTAAAAAATAGAAAGAAAGTAAAAGAAAAAAGGAACGACACACTTGAGAGCCCCTGGTGTGGTTGAACCGCAGTCTGGGCCTATCGTGGTCGCGCCCCACTCCCCCTGCCGATGGTATCTTCAGAGTGTAACGATGTACGCGAAGGACCTGTCTTCACGTTTTACAGGGGCTGGGGTTGGGGCTGCACTGCTACGCGTGCTCGGAACGTGCCAGGTGGTCTTGTTGTGGGTTACTCCGGGCGCGCTTAGCTATGTCCGGCCGCTTAACGGCCGGACTCAGGAATTGCCTTAAGAGGCAATGTCTAGCCATCCGTCCTCGATCTGCGCGGCCGGCTCCGAATTGAAGATCGGAGCGGGCTCGAGTGCGGCCTCCAGGGTACTGACCGGCAGCAGAGCTAAATCATGCCCGACGTGACAGTGCGGCGCGCTCGGCTGTGGCTCGAATCCGTCGAAGATCAAGTCCCCGTGGATGTCAGCCGTGAAGTCCAAACTTCCAAATCTGACCTGACGGCCCGGGGCGTAACTTTCGATCTGCTCTAGATGGCCAAGCGAATTGGCCCGCAGTGCAAAGCCGCCGAATACGAAGATCTGTCCGGGGAGGAAGGTCTCACCCTGGACTGCGTCGTTGATGATGATCGAAGAAGCCATCGAGCCTATCGGTGACGACACAGAGGAACTCTCAATGAAAGCACCAATGTCAGTGTCAAAACCGGCGGATCTCGGGTAGGGGGTCCCGATCTGTGCGTCTAGGCGGATGGTAACAAGAGACGAGGGACACGATGTTTTTACCCAGGTTCGGGCCCTCTTGATGGAGGTAAAACCCTACGTCCTGCTTGATTAATATTGATGATGTGGGTTACAAGAGTAGATCTACCACGAGATCAAGGAGGCTAAACCCTAGATGCTAGCCTATGGTATGATTGTTGTTCGTCCTATGGACTAAAGCCATCCGGTTTATATAGACACCGGAGAGGGCTAGGGTTACACAGAGTCGGTTACAATGGTAGGAGATCTACATATCCGTATCGCCAAGCTTGCCTTCCACGCCAAGGAAAGTCCCATCCGGACACGGGACGAAGTCTTCAATCTTGTATATTCATAGTCTTGGAGTCCGGCCGATTATGATAGTTCGGCTATCCGGACACCCCTAGTCCGGAACTCCCTCAGATGCCTTTCCCTTCTTCGGTATTCCAGCCTCCCCCAACGGGGCGGCCTTCCTTTTCTTCTCCTCCCTAGTACGGGGAGGGGGCATTTCTTCATGTTTCCCTTCGTCCTCAGGGGGGAATCTTCTTCATCATCTTCGGATGATGACTCTATCACGGCCCTGCGCCCGAGACTTTTTCTGGTCCCCGCGGGCACCTTCTTGGGCCCTTCGGCCCCCTTAGTTGAGGCGGCCCTCTTCTTCTTCCTCTCCTCCCCTTCATGGGAGGAGTGCGCCTCGTCCTATTCTCGCGGGGCGTCGGGTGCGGCCTCGTGCCGAAGACCCTTCTGGGTCCCCGTGGCCTTCTTTTCGGCCTTTTTCTCCGGCACCTTGTAAGGCACCAGAACCAGCATCTCCGCCAGGAGTGCGCTTACTGGGTCCTCAGGCAATGGAGCCGGACACTCAATCCGCTCAGCCATCTCCACCCAATCATGTTAGGTCATCAAGGTGACTTAAAAATCCTCCCCCGAATGTACTAAGGGAACATCTCGTAAATAGTCAAAAGACTGACCAGACTGGCAAGGCGCGTTGCGCTGAGCCCTCGGTCCTCGGAAAGGGGAGGAGGGACTTCACCAGTCTTGAACAAAACCTTCCAGATTTCTTTGTGCATTGTGTCAAAGAGCTCTAGCAGCATCTGGTGTTCGGCCGGGTCAAACTCCCACATATCAAATGTCCGTCTTTGACACGGGAGGATCCGACGAATGAGCATGACCTGGACCATGTTGACAAGCTTGATCTTCTTGTCCCTCATACTTCTGATGCAGGTCTCGAGTCCGGTCAGCTCCGTGGGTTCGCCCCAGGGCAGGCCCTTCTTCTCCAAGGAAGTGAGCCGCATGGGGATTCCGAATCTGAATTTGGGGCCGCCACCCAGTTGGCGTCGCGCGGCTCGGTGATGTAGAACCACCCTGATTCCCACCCCTTTATGGTCTCCATGAAGGAGCCATCGAGCCATGTAACATTGGGCATTTTGCCCACCATGGCACCTCCGCACTCCGCCTGTTGGCCGCTCACGATCTTCGGCTTCACGTAGAAGATTTTCAACCACAGGCCGAAGTGAGGCTTGATGCGGAGGAAGGCCTCGCACATGACGATGAACGCCGAGATGTTGAGGACGAAATTCGGGGCCAGATCGTGAAAAAATCTAGCCCGGGAAACCCTAGTCCACAGACAAAATGAGGGAGAAATACTACTCTCTCCCGAGACTTCGGAGTGGGGGTAATCTGTCCCTCTGCCGGAATCCTGTGTGTGATGCTCTCGGCCAGGTATCTGACCTCCCGAAGCTTGGTGATGTTCTCCTCTGTGACAGAGGAGGCCATCCACTTGCCTCCCGCTCCAGACATATTGTGATCCTACAGAGAAGGTGAGAACTTCAGCGCTGGAGCTCGAGGGTGCAAGAACGGATGAGCAAAGGAGGAAGAAGGCGTGGGTGAAAACGGGAGATCCCCGTCCCTTTATAAAGGCGATGCAGAATGTGCGCCTCCCCACTTGCCTCTCAAAATCTCTTATTTTTTCGAGAGCCTCGATTAATGGTGCTGGTTGAGTTACCCATACCCGTATTGATGGAAAACCCGCGATAAGGGGACACGATCTCTGCTTTGACAAGACGTGCCAAAGAAACCGCCTCGCGATGTGTCCGGAGGCAGGCTGTAAAAAGCGGTGCGAATAATTACCGAGCCATGGCGTGATGTCACACTACGAAGGATTGTCAGCAGACTGGATTTGTGGATCATTATTCTCTCTACGGTGGTATATGGGATTTATCTTGCAAAGCCGGCCACGGTCCTTGTGTTCGGAATTTACCTTGGAGTATTCGGAGATGGAAATCGCCTCGCAATGCCGAAGACAATCTATGCGTCAGACTCATCATCATTGAAGCCTGGTTCAGGGGCTACTGAGGGAGTCCTGGATAAGGGGGTATCCGGACAGCCGGACTATGTACTTTGGCCAGACTGTTGGACTATGAAGATACAAGATTGAAGACTTCGTCTCGTGTCCGGATGGGACTCTCCTTGGCGTGGAAGGCAAGCTTGGCGATTCGGATGTAGATCTCCTCTATAAACCGACCCTGTGTAACCCTAGCCCCCTCCGGTGTCTATATAAACCGGAGGGTTTAGTCCGTAGGACACATCAACAATCATACCATAGGCTAGCTTCTAGGGTTTAGCCTCTCCAATCTTGTGGTAGATCAACTCTTGTAATACTCATATCATCAAGATCAATTAAGCAGGAAGTAGGGTATTACCTCCATCGAAAGGGCACGAACCTGGGTAAACATCGTGTCCCCAGCCTCCTGTTACCATTAGCCTTAGACGCACAGTTCGGGACCCCCTACCCGAGATCCGCCGGTTTTGACACCGACAGTCCGCACGCTTAAAGTTAGATGACAGTTATATTATGATTTTATATGTTTTGATGTACCAAAGGTAGTTCAGAGTCCTGGATGTGATCACGGACATGACGAGGAGTCTCAAAATGGTTGAGACGTAAAGATCGATATATTGGACGACTATATTTGGACACCGGAATGGTTCCGGGTGAGATCGGGATAATACCGGAGCACCGGGAGGTTATCAGAACCGCCGGGGAGGTATATGGGCCTTAATGGGCTTTAGTGGAAAGGAGGGGAAAGGAGCAAGGGAGGGGGCGCCCCCCCCCCCCAAGCCCAATCCGAATTGGGAGGGGGGCCCCTTTCCTTCCTCCCTCCTTCCTCTTCCTTCCTTCTCCCTCTCCAAGTAGGAAAAAGAGGAGTCCTATGAGGGAGTCCTAGATAAGGGGGTATCCGGACGGCCGGACTATACACTTTGGCCGGACTGTTGGACTATGAAGATACAAGATGGAAGACTTCATCCGCGTCCGGATGGGACTCTCCTTGGCGTGGAAGGCAAGCTTGGCGATTCGGATGTACACTAGTGCAGAACCGGGCAATAGCACCGGTTCATAAGGCCCTTTAGTGCCGGTTCCATAACCGGCACTAAAGTGTGGGCACTAAAGCCCCCCCCTTTAGTACCGGTTCAGCACGAACCGGTGCTAAAGGGAAACCATGTGGCACGAGCCAGCTCCAGGGGCCTGGAGCCCTTTAGTACTGGTTGGTAAGACCAACCGGTACTATAAGGTTTGGGGGTTTTTTTGTTTTATGATTTCTTTTTCATTTAATTTTGTGTTTCCATTTTAATTCTTTTTCGTTTGCTGGTATTTTACGATACTACACATTGTACACATTATGCATATATATATATAGAGAGAATTTCTAGTAGAACCAATCATGCATATATATATCATCAATTAATGTCTCACAAACCATCATATTAATTAATTCACACATACACACATGTATAGCTATATACAATTTCTCCTACATATGCATGTTGCCTTTGGAGCCAGTGGCATTAGCCTAATTGGTGCCTTCGGAGCACGATGACAATTGGAAGTGGTTTTCATGAGGGCGGTAGCGGGTAATAGTATTCTCCCTTCGGATTTATGACCTGGTCGAGCAAAAATCCCGCTATTTCCTCTTGAAGTGCTTCTACGCGCTCCGTTTCTAGGAGCTTCTCCCGCACCTCTCTGAACTGTTAAGAAGGAGATCAATATGCATGCGTATTAGTTGTGTGACTAGATATCGATAATGGTGTAAAAATTGTGAATAGTGTTTTGACAAGCGTACCCATTCCTGTCTTTGAGATCTGCTCCTTTCGGACGCCATCATGCGAATGTTCTCGCAAACGCAGAATGCACACAGATCAGTCCCCTGCGCCTGCTTCAGGGCCTTTACGAGAATGGAATTTGATCAGATAATAATTAATCAAGCATGATAATTAAAGAGATGGCATCTAGCTAGCTAGCTAGTACTACTTAATTACTTACCTTGGGTCTTCCCCATTTAAGCTTTTCTTTCCATTCGCCTTCCGTGACGCTGATGAACCTTGCCCAAGCCCTGCCCACCGACAAAGAAAATGAATAAAGGGGTTATTAAATAGTTCATATCATGAAATGACGAGCTAAATAGGCCAAGATATATAGTTAATAATGATTGAAATTACCTGTTGACTATCCCAAACAAGATGTTATAGTCAGTTTTTTCTTTGAGTAGTGAGTCCAGTATTTCAACTGTTCCGGCGTCAACTTTAATGATACACAAGACCCAGTGATATCTGCATGCACACACGTTTGCATGTCTTAATTAAGCGGGCATATGTAAGCAAAAACATGTAGCTAGCTAGTAGGCAAAAACAGAGAATTTGTAGTACAAGACAGTGTGACTCACTGGAAGTTGTAAGGAAGTAGTATATCTTCATTGTATTTGAGGCGCTTCAAGAACTCTAGCATGCTGTCCTCTACGGCCTTTTGATGACGTGCATCTATTTTCCATGTGTATTCATTAACGGTGTTTGGGTCAATGAACCCAATGCCATAGCGTCCACCTTTTCTCATTTCATACATCTTCATCCTGCATAGGCATTGCCACCGCATAGCCATCTTCATCCTTCATTAACGGTGTTTGGGTCAATGAACCCAATGGCACCTGCATCCTCCATCTCTTTCTCAGACTTATCCCACTTAGGCATTGCCACCGCATAGCCACCTGGCCCCAGCTTATGGAACTTATCCTTTTTTCGGCATTATTCTTGTTTATTCTCGACCGTTCCTTAGCTAATTCTGAATCCTTGAATTTCACGAAATCGTCCCAATGAGCACGTTGGTTCTCTAGTGTTCCCTCGAATACTGGAGTCTTCCTTCCTCCCTTGACGTACTTGTCCCATTCACGATTCTTGTGGTTCTTGAATGCAACCGCCATCTTCCTAAGAGTAGCGTCCTTGACTTTCTGCACATCTGCTTCTGTGAAATGATCTGGTAGGGTGAAATGTTCCATGAGAGTATCCCAAAGCAGATCTTTTTGATTCTTGTCGACAAAAGTAACATCTGGACGTGGAGCAGCGTCCTCTTTGCCTTTTTGTCTTTTGTCTTTTGCTGGCTCTCTCCATTCTTGAAGGGAGATCGGGAGTTGGTCCTTCACAAGAACTCCGCACTGACGAATGAACTTGTCCACAATCTTCTTAGGCGCTAATGGTTCGCCATTAGGTCTGACTGCCTCGATATTGTACTTTACGCCCTCCTTCAACTTTTTGTTCGGGCCAAATTTCGTCCTTTTGCCTGAAGATTTGCTCGATCCGGATGGCTGAAAGAACAAAGATCGATTCGTTAATATATTTTCAAGTCATTTAAAACCTGTGATGATCACCAGATACCTGCTTATATAAATATATATACCTCGCCGGTCTTTGTTGTTTCAGGATCAACATGTTCTTCGTTTATCGTCATAATCGTAGTTCATGACTTCCTCAATTCGGTCGTCGCGATCGAATATCATATCACCCTCTCCGGTGTTGTTTAGAAATTCGGAGCCGTCATAATCTTCTTCATTCTGATCATCATCTGGCCCGCGTATCATATCGAACATGGTCTGTTCTCCCTCTCTGTCGGTATTGTCTGCCATAGCTTTTATTTAACTAATTTAAAAGAAATATAAAACAATTTAGTATTCAAATTACATCGTCTCGAATAATAGATATAATCTCGAATACTTCGTCTAGAATAATAGATATAATCTCGAATACATCATCTCGAATAATATATAATATTGAATAGTACATCACTGGCTAGCTAATTAAAGATCGAATACTACAGAAGAATCTAGGACACTCGCGGTTCCTGCGGCGCGGGCGGTGGACACCCAAAGAGAAGGAACCCTCACAGGATCATAGCTGAAGTGAGATCCCCGAAGATACTGCCAGGTATTGGAGAACCTGCCGCCCTCTAACGCAACCATGTAGCGATGGACGTGCTCGTCCTCCTCCCTGACACGGCGACGTACCACCTCCGGCGGGGCCGGGTCCCTCCGCACCGAAACTGGCCCACACGAACGCCACCAAACGAGATCAGGGTCGACGACGGGACCCGGGACCGGGTTCCTCATCAAGCGGCGCGCCCCTCCAGGCAGCACCTCCCAGTGCCAGCCCGGCGGAGCCCAGTCCCGGACATGGGTCGGCTGGACGTCGTCACGGACGGGTCGACGGCGAGGATGCGGGCCGGGCATCGTCGAGAACAAATACTAGCTATATGCCCGCAAAAAGTAACATTTTTTTAATGATTGGATTTTGATAACTAAAATTTCTAACATTTCTATATAACACTAATTATGCTAATCTAAATAATCTAAATAACACTAAAATTTCTAACATTTCTAACATTTCTATATAACACTAATTTCTAACTGATTAAACACTAATTATATCCATCTAACATGCATTCATACATATATATAGTGAAAAATAATAATCTAAATAATCTAAACTAATTAAACATACAAAATACGTGTGTGTGTGTGTACTAATTAAACACTAATTATCTAAACTAATTAAACATACAAAATAATAATCTAAATAATCTAAACTAATTAAAGACTAATTATCTAAACTAATTAAACATGCTTGTGTGTGTGTGTACGGGCTCGGGGAGGGCTCACAGCGGGCGAGGCGACGGCGAGGCGAGGCGACGGCGAGGCGACGGCCGGGGCGGCGACGACGGGGACGGCGCGACGGGGACGGGGACAGTGCGACGGGGACGGGGACGGCGCGACGGGGACGGGCCCGGGGCCGCGACGGAGACGAGGGCGGCGACGGGGACGGGGGCGGCGACGGAGACGAGCGGCGACGGAGACGGAAACAGAGGAACGAACAGAGAGGGAAACTGAAATTTTCGTAGCCGTTGTATATATAGAAGGCACCTTTAGTACCGGTTGGAGCCACCAACCGGTACTAAAGGCCTGCTTTGGCTAGGCCAAGCGACGGGAAGCGACCCCCTTTAGTACCGGGTGGTGGCACAAACCGGTACTAAAGGCCCCCCCTTTAGTATCGGTTTCTGCCACGACCCGGTACTAAAGGGGGTGCGCTGGCGCAGGTGCGGTGCGGCAAGTTTAGTCCCACCTCGCTAGCCGAGGGGCGACCGCACTGGTTTATAAACCCCTGTGCGGTCGCTCTCTCGAGCTCCTCTACAAAGCAGGCTTACTGGGCCTACGTGTTCTTTGCAACCCTGTGGGCCCACTTGGCCTTTGCGGGCCTGCATCCTGGCCCAACGACAGGTTGGGTTTCTAGTCGTATGCAGGCCGCTCTGGCCTAGTAGGCGGGCTTTTTTTATTTTATTTTTTGCTTTATTTATTTTTGTGTTGTTTTTTTGTGTATTTAGAGTTTCTTTGTGAACATTTTTGTTTTAGGTACAAAAAATTACAAACTTTCTGTTAGGGCTTTTTTTTATTTTTTTGCTTTATTTATTTTTTTGTTGTTTTTTTGTGTATTTAGAGTTTCTTTGTGAACATTTTTGTTTTAGGTACAAAAAATTACAAACTTTCTGTTAGTGCCCGTAGTTTTCAAATTTGAATAGTTTAAATTTTGAATTATTTGAAATTAGTGTGAATCACTAGTTTGTGAATAACTTAACTTTAAAAATTAGTAAAAGCATGAAAGAATTTGTTTGCACATAAAATTTCTTCGCGTTTCAAATGCCAAAACACATAACTACCCTAACTATTACAGAGATTCCCCTCTCGGTGCGAAACACAGAAGAAAGTGATGATAGCTAGTGAAGCCGATCACATCCCAGATCTTTGGGTGTGAAACTTTTTCTTCGCGTGTGTCCCTTTGCGCCGTAACCATGGAAAATCTTCATCATTTAACGGGATGCTCGGGTCAATATTCACTGTGAATGGAGCAATTTCATCAAACTTTTCATAATCTTATGACTTGTCTGTCTTGTCATCCACTCCCACGATGTTTCTCTTCCCAGAAAGAACTATGTGTCGCTTTGGCTCATCGTATGATGCATTCGCTTCCTTATCTTTTCTTTTTCTTGGCTTGGTAGACATGTCCTTCACATAGAAAACCTGTGCCACATCATTGGCTAGGACGAATGGTTCGTCTGCATACGCAAGATTGTTGAGATCCACTGTTGTCATTCCTTACTGCGAGTCTTCCGTTACCCCGCCTCGTGTCATATTGACCCATTTGCACCGAAACAAAGGGACCTTTAAACCACGTCGATAGTCAAGTTCCCATATGTCCTGTATATAACCATAATATGTTTCCTTTCCCGTCTTGGTTTCTGCATCAAAGAGGACACCACTGTTTTGGTTGGTGCTCTTCTTATCTTGGGCGGTCATGTAAAATGTATTACCATTTATCTCGTACCCTTTGAAAGTCATTATATTCGAAGATGGTAACTGGGACAGCAAGTACAGGTCATCTTCAATAGAGGTGTCATGCATGGTACGTGTCTGCAACCAGCTGGCGAAACTCCTGGTTTGTTCACGTGTAATCCAGTCATCAGACTGCTCCGGGTGTTTGGAGCGTAGCAAATTCTTGTGTCCATCCATATACGGAGCCACCAAGGCAGAATTCTGTAGAACTGTGTAGTGTGCTTCAGTGAGAGAATGTCCGTCCATACATATTATTTGTTCCCCTCCTAGCGTGCCTTTTCCATCCAGTCTGCCCTTATGCCGCGATTCAGGAACACCAATCAGCTTAAGGTCAGGAATAAAGTCAATACAAAACTCAGTGACCTCCTCATTTTGATGGCCCTTGGAGATGCTTCCTTCTGGCCTAGCACGGTTATGAACATATTTCTTTAAGACTCCCATGAACCTCTCAAAGGGGAACATATTGTGTAGAAATACAGGACCCAAAACGTTAATCTCTTGGCACAGGTGAACTAGGACGTGTGTCATGATGTTGAAGAAGGATGGTGGGAACACCAACTCGAAACTGACAAGACATTGCACCAAATCATTCTGTAACCTTGGTATGATTTCTGGATCGATTACCTTCTGAGAGATTGCATTGAGAAATGCACATAGCTTCACAATGGCTAATCGAACGTTTTCTGGTAGAAGCCCCCTCAATGCAACCGGAAGCAGTTGCGTCATAATCACGTGATAGTCATGAGACTTTAGGTTCTGGAACTTTTTCTCTGCCATGTTTATTATTCCCTTTATATTCGACGAGAAGCCAGACGGTACCTTAATACTGAGCAGGCATTCAAAGAAGATTTCCTTCTCTTCTTTGGTAAGAGCGTAGCTTGCATGACCCTGATGTATGCCATCTTCTCCGTGCATACGTTGCTGGTCCTCCCGTGCCTCAGGTGTATCTTTTGTCTTCCCATACACGCCCAAGAAGCCAAGCAGGGTCACGCAAAGATTCTTCGTCACGTGCATCACGTCGATTGCGGAGCGGACCTCTAGGTCTTTCCAATATGGCAGGTCCCAAAATATAGATTTCTTCTTCCACATGGGTGCGCGTCCGTCAGCGTCCTTTGGAACAGATTGTCCGCCAGGACCCTTTCCAAATATCACCTTCAAATCCTTGACCATATCATGTACATCAGCACCAGTACGGTGGCGAGGCTTCGTCCGGTGATCCGCCTCACCTTTGAAATGCTTGCCTTTCTTTCTTACGGGATGCCTGCTCGGAATAAATCGACGATGTCCCAGGTACACATTCTTCTTACAACTATTCAAATATATACTATCGGTATCATCCAAACAGTGCGTGCATCCGTGGTATCCCTTGTTTGTCTGTCCTGAAAGGTTACTGAGAGCAGGCCAATCATTGATGGTCACGAACAACAATGCCTTTAGGTCAAATTCTTCCTGTTTGTGCTCATCCCATGCACGTACACCTGTTCCATTCCACAGTTGTAAGAGTTCTTCAACTAATGGCCTTAGGTACACATCAATGTCGTTGCCGGGTTGTTTAGGGCCTTGGATGAGCACTGGCATCATAATGAACTTCCGCTTCATGCACAACTAAGGAGGAAGGTTATACAAACATAGAGTCACAGGCCAGGTGCTATGGTTGCTGCTCTGCTCCCCAAAAGGATTAATGCCATCTGCGCTTAGACCAAACCATATGCTCCTTGCGTCATCTGCAAACTCCTTCCTGTACTTTCTTTCGATTTTTCTCCACTACGACCCGTCAGCGGGTACTCTCAACTTTCCGTCTTTCTTATGGTCTTCTCTGTGCCATCGCATCGCCTTGGCATGCTCTTTGTTTTGGAACAAACGTTTCAATCGTGGTATTATAGGAGAATACGACATCACCTTGGCAGGAATCTTCTTCCTGGGGCGCTCGCCCTCGACATCACCATGCTCATCGCGGCTGATCTTATAGCGCAATGCACCACATACCGGGCAAGCGTTCAAATCCTCGTACTCACCGTGGTAGAGGATGCAATCATTAGGGCATGCATGTATCTTCTGCACCTCTAACCCTAGAGGGCAGACAGCCTTCTTTGCTTCGTACGTACTCTCGGGCAATTCGTTGTCCTTTGGAAGCATATCCTTTATCATTACCAACAACTTTCCAAATCCCTTGTCAGATACACCATTCTCTGCCTTCCATTGCAGCAATTCCAGTGTGGTGCCCAGCTTTTTCTTGTCACCTACGCAATTCGGGTACAACAATTTTTTGTGATCCTCTAACATGCGCTGCAACTTCTTCTTCTCCAAATCACTTGCGCAGTTTCTCTTTGCATCGGCAATGGCCTGACCTAGATCATCAACGGGCTCATCTGATGCCTCCTCTTCAGCTTCTTCCCGCATTGTCGGCTCAGCATCTTCCCGCATTACCGGCTCAGCTTCTTCCCCCATTGTTGTATCATCGTATTCAGGGAACCCATGGCCAGGATAGCTATCGTCGTCCTCTTCTTCTTCATTGTCTTCCATCATAACCCCTCTTTCTCCGTGCTTGGTCCAAACATTATAGTGGGGCATGAAACCGGACTCAAACAGGTGGACATGAATGGTTCTTGACGTAGAGTAATTGCGACCATTCTTACAACCAGCACATGGACAAGGCATAAAACCATCCGCCCGCTTGTTTGCCTCAGTCGCAAGCAGAAAAGTATGCACGCCCTCAACGAACTGGGGAGAGCATTGGTCATCGTACATCCATTGCCGGCTCATCTTCATTACACAACACCGAATAGACCAAATTAATACAAGTTCATACAACACTTAAATGCAACAAACAAATAACTCTCTAGCTAAAGCATTTAAATGCAACAACAAATGCAATCAAGATCGCAACTAAGGTAACAATTGATCCAACAGCATAATGATACCAAGCCTCACTATCGATGGCATATTTTCTAATCTTTCTAATCTTCAAGCGCATTTTCTCCTTCTTGATCTTGTGATCATCGACGACATCGGCAACATGCAACTCCAATTCCATCTTCTCCCCCTCAATTCTTTTCAATTTTTCTTTCAAGTACTCGTTTTCTCTTTCAACTAAATTTAACCTCTCGACAATAGGGTCGGTTGGAATTTCCGGTTCACATACCTCCTAGATAAAAATATCTATGTCAACTTGATGGGCATAATTTGTCATAAACACGAAATGCAACAAATAGTTTTAAAAGAGAATATACCACATCCGAATCATAACAAGGACGAGGGCCGACGGGGACGGATATCAAAACCATGGCACTATGTATAACAAACAACGTACAGGTAAGATAATTATTATACGAGTAACTATATATCCAAATCACACAAACATCAATTTTTTATATAAAATTTCATGAACAAGAGGCTCACCACAAGGTGGTGCCGGCGACGGGACGGTGCGGGCGATCGACGGTGGTTACGATGGAGATTTAGAAGGCACTAAGTAAACCACACCTACATATGCAAACTAAGTGTTATTTTAACCTCAAATTGCATATAAATCAAATACTAGCACATATATATATTTCCTCCCAAATTACTAAACTCACAAATTAATAACTATATAAAGCATTGCAAGAGCTAATCTAGCAATGAGAGATGAAAGGACAAAGTTGCTAGCCTTTGTGATCATTTGAATGGATGGGGGCCTTCAAATCTTGACAAATTTTGGGCAAAATGTGTGATGAGCTCAAGAGGAAGAGGGGAAGAACAGAGAGGAGAGGGGAAAGGGGAAGAACAGAGCGAGCTCGGGTGGACGAAGGGTTTATGTAGGACGACCTTTAGTACCGGTTCGTGCCAAGAACCGGTACTAAAGGTGCTGGAGGGGGCCCAGACTGACAACATCCTGCCACCACTCTCATTAGTACCGGTTCGTGGCACGAACCGGTGCTAAAGGTTAGCCACGAACCGGTACTAATGAGAGCGGCCCGGCTAGCCGTTGGAACCAGCACTAATGTATACATTTGTGCCAGCTCAAATACAAACCGGCACTAATGTGCTTCACGTTTGACCCTTTTTCTACTAGTGGTAGATCTCCTTCTCTGTAAACTGACTTTGTGTAACCCTAGCCCCCTCCGGTGTCTATATAAACCGGAGGGCTTAGTCCGTAGGACTGATCACGATCATCATCAACAATCATACCATAGGCTAGCTTTTAGGGTTTAGCCTCTCTGATCTCGTGGTAGATCAACTCTTGTAATACTCATATCATCAAGATCAATCAAGCAGGAAGTAGGGTATTACCTCCATCGAGAGGGCCCGAACCTGGGTAAACATCGTGTCCCCAGTCTCATGTTACCATTAGCCTTAGACGCACAGTTCGGGACCCCCTACACGAGATCCGCCGGTTTTGACACCGACATTGGTGCTTTCATTGAGAGTTCCTCTGTGTCGTCCCTGCAAGGCTAGATGGCTTCTCCAACCTTCAACCACGCTGTCCTGGGTGAGACTTTTCTCCCCGGACAGATTTTCATGTTCGGCGGCTTCGCACTGCGGGCCAATTTGATTGGCCGTCTGGAGCAGATCGATAGCTACGCCCCTGGCCATCAGGTCAGATTTGGAAACCTAAACTACACTGCCGATATCCGCGGAGACTTGATCTTCGACGGATTAAGGCCCGCGGCAGGAGCGCCGAACAATCGCGATGTGCATGACTTAGATCTGCAGCCAGATAGTATTCTGGACATCGCGCCTGCTATAGCTCTGGACTTCGCTCCAGAGCAAGTCGTGCCTCCCGAGGACGGGTGGATGGACCCCGCCCCGGAGGCCGCACACTCATCGGCGTTGGAGCCGAACGCAGACTCCTCTGTTAAGGAAATCTATATTTCCAGGCCCCCGGACTCGTTTCCGGCTGTGTGCTCCGGACCGCGCGCACTCGTGCACATCGAATCTGACTGGGCTCCAGTCATGGAGTTCGCTGCCGCGGATGTCTTTCAGCGCTCACCCTTCAGAGACATGCTGGATTCATTAAAGTCTCTCTCTTTGTCAAAAGACTCCTGGCCGAACTATGTCCGGCCCATGTGGGATACGGAGGACGAAGAAAACCGCGACCCACCCACCACCCACTGCATAGCCACTGTCGATGACCTAATAGACATGCTTGACATCGACCCCAGTAACATCAACGGTATGGATGCTGATGCGGGGGAAGATCCGGAACCATCGCCCACGGGGTGCTGGACTTCCACTTCATCATACGACGTCTACATGGTGGACACCCCCAAAGAAGACAATGTTGACAAAAAGGACACAATGGAGGATAAACCCCCCGGGCAAAAGGAAAATCGACGGTGTAGATGCCGCCTTAGGTCCAGTCACAGTAAAAATAGCGATAACAACCCAAGACAGGATGACACTCCGGTTGATTTCGAAGGCAACAACGACCACATGGATCCAACGATAGAGCGGGATAAACCAGGTCATGCCGAACACAGCCCGGAGTAGACGCCCGATCACAATTCAGAGGGCCGAACTCATCATGCTACATCCAAAGAAGATAACAGTCCAGTTGACGATGTGTTCATCATCCCGAAAGAACAGTCAAAACAAGACAAGCTCCGCAGAAAACTCCTGGCCACAGCACGGACCCTGAAGAAGCAGAAGCAAAGGCTTGAGGCCTCGCAGGATACGCTCAACCGATGATGGAATAAGGTGCTGGACACCGAAGGAAAACATGGCGATAATCGCCACACAAGGAGCTACCCAAAGCGAAAACTGCTACCCGAATTCGATAACGAAGCCGCAGCACCCGTTCGGCCCAAAAATAATACGGCCACTCAGCCGGACCAGCCAACTCATGGCTGCGATAGAGCAGCCACTGATACTGCACACGACTTACGAGAGCTCCTGGACAAAAAGGCCAGTACGGCCAGGACCATCTATGGGTCCAAAGAACAGGCTCTGACGCGGGATTATGGTCACCACAATGATCATGCCGATCGAATACTAGTTCGGAATCAACCCCCGGAGCAACAACAGCCGGCAGCATGCCACGACTTGGCCAGATATAAAGGGGCTGCGCACCCCCTGTGCTTCACGAATGATGTGCTGGATCATGAATTTCCATAGGGATTCAAACCTGTGAATATAGAGTCATACGACGGAACGATGGACCCTGGGGTCTGGATTGAGGACTTTATCCTTCACATACACATGGCTCTCAAGTTAAAAGGGCCAGCTCGTCATTGGCTGAAAAGCGTCCCCGAAAATTCAATTGGAAGTTGGGAGGAACTTGAGGACGCTTTCAGGGCCAACTTCCAAGGGACCTATGTCCGGCCTCCGGATGCTGACGATTTAAGTCACATAATACAGCAGCCCGGAGAGTCTGCCCGCAAGCTTTGGAACAGATTCCTCACTAAGAAGAATCAAATTGTCGACTGTCCGGACGTCAAAGCCTTAGCGGCGTTCAAACACAGTATCTGAGATGAGTGGCTTGCCAGGCACCTCGGCCAAGAAAAGCTGAGAACGATGGCAGCCTTAACAAGCCTCATGACCCAATTTTGTGCGGGCGAGGACAACTGGTTGGCCCGTAAAGGCACCAGCGACCCAGGCACGTCCGAAATCCGAGACGTCAATGGGAAGCCACGGCACACTAAGAACAAGCGTCGGAATAACGATAGTCTGGGCAACACAGTGATGAACGCCGGATTCAGGGGCTCTCAACCCGGTCAAAGAAAAAAGCCATTTAGTGGCAGTAAGGAGGAGCCATCAGGCCTGAACAAAGTCCTGGACAGATTGTGCCAAATCCATGGCACTTCCGACAAACCTACAAATCATACCCACAGGGAATGTTGGGTTTTCAAGCAGGCCGGCAAGTTAAACGCCGAACATAAGGGAAGGGAAACACCAAGCGAAGACGAGGATGAGCCTCGCCAGCCGAACACTAGGGGCCAGAAACAATTCCCACCGGAAGTCAAAACGGTAAACATGGTACACGCAACACATGCAGAGTTCGTAGCCCCCCACTTTCATCCCTGGGCAACATGCCCAATCACTTTTGATCACAGGGACTACCCGGCTGGTTACCGGCATGGAGGATCGGCTGCCTTGGTGCTCGACCCAATAATTGATGGATATCACCTTGCTCGCGTCCTCATGGACGGCGGTAGTAGTCTTAATTTGATATATCAAGACACCATCCGCAGGATGGGGATAGACCCATCCAGAATAAATCAAAATAAAGCCACCTTCAATGGAGTAATTCCAGGTGTCGAGGCCCATTGCTGGGGTTCCCTCGTGTTAGAAGTAACATTCGGTTCTCCCGACAATTTCAGACGCGAGAGCTTACTCTTCAACATTGCTCCCTTCAGCGGCGACTATCATGCATTGCTTGGAAGGCCGGCCTTCGCTTGCTTTAACACAATACCAAACTATGCCTGCCTTAAACTCAAAATGCCCGGTCCACACGGCATCATCACGGTTAGCGGAAACACGGAGCAGTATGCGGCAGTTTCCGCTGCCGGACTCTAAGCGGCCTACCCCACCGGAATGCATGACTGGTCGTCAAGACCACGGACACGGTTTGACGAGTCCGGTACACCATTATTCACAATGGCTCGGATAAACCTGAGCCAGGGGCTATACATTTGTCCCCACAAACAATACGAGGGACTGTAAACATGTAACACAACCCCACAGTTCGGCTTGCCTCATTAATAGGCCGAATCTCGAACATTTCTCGAGTACAACTAACTTTTCGCACGTTTTCTTTTTCCTCATTCTTATAGACACTATCAGTGCGACACCCTTCCAGGAAACGGCACAATGGAGACACAGGCGCAGACGTGCAGCAGGGCCCCGCCCACATGTTTCTCTTTAGATTAAGCCCCTGCGTAAACCTTCTTTATTGTCTCTTGTTGACATCCCTTGGGTACTTCGTACACCTGTACGGGACACTGGCGTTTTAGGCTTTCTGCCATGACAGATCAGTGCACGTACCTAGAACCATAGGGTCAAGGGCATTATTCAGCCCAATATATGTGATAAAGTCTGAATACCCTTGGGAGTGTTCGGCGTCACGAGTTTGGCCTTATATGCATCAGCTCCGAATCATGTCTTTGGTCAAATGTTGGGTTAGCCCGGCTCCTGGGTTTGCGTCCTTACATTCCATTCTATCGGCTAAGGCAGCCAAAGGAGAACTACTGCGATTGCACCCTGGTTATTCCGGATGAGCACCTCAGTAGAGAAAGCCGAAAACTTACTGTCATGATATAGCGAGAGACTGATCAACCACTCAGGGACTCATCGAAACCTATAGGATTCCTCCACATTAACAAAGGACCGGTCTACCGGTCAAGTACGCGCATCGTATCCGGATGCACGCGGAAGTACTAGGGGCTATATAGTAGCCACACCTTTCAACTCCTATGGCTAAGCGAAAGTGTTACAGCTGTATAGTCCGGTTGCCTGGTTCGACGTGCGATCACCTCCTTAACGGACCAAGACGTTTGGATAAAGTGTGTTCACGCATATTTTCTCGAACACCCCTGCATTATGTGCGTGGGGGCTGAAGCCAACGACTGCTAACTTTCACGATTATACGAATATATAAACAGCCACACAGGAGACATTATAATACTTTCAAAAAGTAGCCTCCATAATCACAAACATAGTTGTTTACAATTTCATCACTCAATTATGACATTCTTGGAGCATTGGGCCTCTATTCTACGAGCACCTTCTATAACCTGCTCAAAATAGTGCTCGGCAGGGTCTTGGCTTCCTGCCGGACCCCGGGTTGCAATACGGGTGGCCTCCATATCCGCCCAATATGTTTTCACACAGGCAAAAGCCATCCGCGCACCCTCTATGCACGTTGATCTCTTCATGGCATCAATCTATGCTCTGGCGCCAAATAATCGTTGCACCAAACCAAAGTAATTGTCCGGCTTCGGCTCCTTCGGCAACAGATGGTCTATTACAGACCTCATTGCAAGGCTGGACAGCCTATGGAGCTCGGCTATGGCGGCCATTTTTTCATTCAAGGGCAAGGAGCGCGTTGGAGCATTAAATTGTGACCAGAACAACCTCTCCATTTTGTTATCCTCGTGATCCTTGAATAGCTTGGTCGCATTAGCCGCACTCTTCGCCAAGTCCGCATACTCATCCGCGGCGCTCCATAGCTTATCCAACGGAGCATACTTTGGATCTAAAAACTTCATCCGCAACGCATAAGGACTTCCGGCTGCGATTTCCCCGGCTTGTCGAAGTTCCTCCCGTGCAGCTCTAATCTGAGAGCGCATATCTTTAGCCAAATCCATCGCCTTCTTCAAGTCGACCGCCTTTGTTTGATTCTCCTTTTCGAGAAGCTCATACCGGCCGGCGGCATCCCTCGGCTCCATAGCCATCTCGGCTATCTTCTCCTCACTTCGGAGACGAGCGGCCTATTCGGCCTTTAATTCTTCAGCTGCCCTTAGAGCAGCCGCATTGCTAATCCGAGCTTGTTCCTTGGTTAGAGCAAGCTCCGCCCTCAGGGCCTCAACGGCAGCAGCTCCGCCTGCAACTACATAATATCACATCAATATTTTAACCTTCTTGCAAAATAGATGTGGATATAGGAAAGCATACCCTGCGACTCCTCGAATCGCTTGTTCACAAGCGTGACGTCAGCCTCCACAACATCAATCTGCCGCCTCAATTTGGCGCACTCAGCGGCCTGGTCTATTGCTGAACCCTTAGCAACCTGCACATCAATGCAAATGCGACCATTAATTGGGAGTTTGATCCTCCGGTTACCGCCATGGGCTGGCATCTGTAGTCTCAGGGGCTACTATCTACACAGAGCGCATGTATCACGTCCGGCTCAACTAAAAATTACGGCTTACCTCAAAGCCTTTGAGCAGGCTCTTAAAAGCTTCGTTCAAAACACTTGTGGTGAAGGAAATTTCTCCGACACCGATGATCCTCCAAGAGATCAGCTGACTCCAGGAGGCCCGTCAGCGTGTTCGGCCGGACACCGGACTCTCCCGGACCCTTCCCATTGTCCGCCACAGGAGCCGAACGCGCCGGGCTCGGGGCGGCCGAAGTGTTAGCTTCTGGCCCCTTCGGATCCGGACTCCTTCGTGACGATACCTCAGGGTCGCCCGCCTCACGGGGTGGAGAGGCGGGAGGGGTTTCACTCTCCATCATCTCCGGAAGAAGATCCCCCGAAGACGAACCCTGTTGAGATAAACTGCTAGCCGGACTACAAAAAACAGGTCCCGGTTATTACTCTCAGAGGAAAAAGCAATAAGATCCTGTCTTAATCAAACTTACAGCTCGGTGGAGGGCTGGCCCGTTTGCGGGCACTATGCGGTGAGGACGCCCTTCGGGGCAGGGCCCTTTGGCGAAGTTTTTTTCCCTTGTTTAGGCACCCCCATCTCCAAGTCTTCGGAGGCGACCCTCTTCTTCTCACGGGGGGAGGAAACCTCAGAATCACCTCCCTGATTCTCCTCCTCCGTGGAGGCACTGATTCCCCCGGTTCAGATGCGCAATGTGTGAGGCCTGCTCTTGGCCTCCCCGCTCTCCCCTTCAGCCCTCTCCGGTGACACCCGACTTAGTGTCCAGCCATTGTCGGGCCAGGCGAGCCTTCAGGAAGAGGGGCCGGACACCTGATCCTCTCCGCCTTACTAAGCTAATCCTGGTTGCTGACAGTGTTCAGATCAATGCTATGACAAATATAAGCAAGGTGTTTGGTTATAGGGTTACTTATTTGGGTGTCGAGGCGATTGCAGCTCAGGCCCGCATCCTCGGTGGTGTCCGGACAATTTATTCATGGTCCGAAGAACAACTTATACATCCCTTTGGGTGTCACGCCGAGGAAGTGTTGAATGGTCCACGGACCTTCTGGATTGAATTCCCATATCCGGAGAGGCCGGCGTTTGCACGGCAGGATCCGTCGGACTAGCATTACTTGGACTATCTTAACGAGACTAATGTCCCTCTCGAGGAGCTCCCGAATGTAGCTTGGAAGCATCGGTACGTCATTCACAGGCCCCCAGTTTAGTCCCACGTTGGCCCACGATGCCAGTTGAGGTGGAGGGCCCGAGCGGAAGGCAGGCGCGGTCACCCACTTTGAGCCTCGGGGAGCGGTGACATAGAACCACCTCTGTTGCCATAAATCAGATACCTCCGGGAAGGAGCCTTCAGGCCATGGGGCATCAGCGTTCTTGCTTATTATGGCGCCTCCGTGCTCTACGTGTCGCTCCTCAATTATCTTCGGCTTCACATTGAAAGTCTTGAGCCATAAGCCGAAGTGGGGGGCAATGTGGAGGAAGGCTTCACACACAACGATAAATAACGAGATGTGGAGGATGGAATCCGGAGCTAGGTCGCGGAAATCTAGCCCGTAGTAGTGCATGAGCCCCCTCACGAAGGGATCAAGAGTAAGACCTAAGCCCCGGAGGAAGTGGGAGACAAATACGACACTCTCGTTGGTATCGGGAGTGGGGATAACCTGTTCGGGAGTAGAAAGCCTATGCTTGACATCGGCGGTCAAATACCCAGCCTCCCTAAGCTTCGCAATATCCTCCTCTGTGACAGAGGAAGCCATCCATTGGCCTTGATGGCCAGATCCGGACATGATCGAGGATCCGGGGTGCTTAAGCTCGGGCTTTAGGCGTTGGGACTCAGGGTGCAAGATGCGCCACCGTATTTCGCGAAAAAAATGATTCGCCCCCTGACTGCTGGGACCCACCAGCTACATCTTCGCACGCAAGAAAGTGCGCCCGGGCAAAAAAATGATTCGCCCCCCTAACTGCTGGGACCCACCATCTACATCTTCGCACGCAAGGAAGTGCCTGACAGTCGGGACCCACCTGGTCGAAGCGTGCGTAGCGTTGTCATTCTGGTCGCGAATGTGTACGTACATACTGGTGGATGTAGAGGCGCGCACGTGCGTAGTAGAGGCGCGCACGTAGTATGTACACGTACGTACAGCGGCCAGTGTGCAAGAAAGAAAATACAACCACGTATGTGTACATATGGATGGGGTCTCGAACGCCTACTCGCGCATATGTACGGCCAGGGCTCGTGTACATGGCTGGGTCGGAACAGAGAAACAGCATCGCGTCGTGTTCATGGGGAGGCAACGGAATGCGTCATGTTCATGGTGAGGCAACGGAATGCGTCGTGTTCATCGGGAGGCAACGGAACGCGTGGGAGCCAACCACAGAACGGAGGAAACGACCTTGTGTTCGACCGGCCACGTTCGAAATGGGATCCTGTTCATCGGGAGGGGTCTGGCGTACCGCAAAACGGAGGAAACGGACCTCCTACGATCGAAACGGGGTCCTGTTGATCGGGAGGGGTGTGGCATACCGCAAAACGGACGAAACGGACTTGTCTTGGAGTGCTACGGTCGAAACGGGGGTCCTGTTCATCGGGAGGGTGTGTGGTGTACCGCAAAACGGGACTCCACGAGATACTGCTCATCTCCACCGTCGACCTCCTCCATCCTCCACGGGCTACTGTTCATCCACCGTCGACCTCCTCCAGCTTCCACCTGCGACTGTTCAGCCATGGGCTCCTGTTCATCCAGCCTCCACCGCGCGCTACTCCACCGGCTACTATTCAACCACCCCTCTCCACGGGCTCCTGTTCAACCACCCCTCCATAGGATACTGTTCATCCACCCCTCCACCATCTACTATTCATCCAGCCCTCCACAGGGTCGTCCTATTCCTCCAGCCCTCCATGGGGTCCTGTTCATCCAGCCCCAACCGGCTCGATCGATCAGGGTCCTGTTCATCCAGAGGCAACGCCGCGGGGTCCTGTCCATCCACCCTCACCGCTCACTATTCATCCACCCCCCCTGCCGCAACGCTCACTGTTCATCCAAACCCCCTGCAATGCTCACTGTTCATCTAGAGGCAGCATCGATCGGCTTCAGTTAGCAGCAGTAGCGAAGGAATAGCTCGATCACTCGGGTTCAGTAATGCGTAGCCTGCAGTGCAATCGCTCGGGTTCAGTTAGAGCCCAACGCCTCGCTTGGGTTTAGTTAGAGCCAACGCCTCGCACACACGCGCGTACGTGTATGAGAGAAACACGCATCGCTCGGCCCCCGACCACCCACCGTAACTGGGAACTCGCCGAAATTTTCCTCGCCCTCGCTTCTACCACGGTTTTTTCCATCATGGACGGCCCAAAGAATGTCATGCAGCTGCGTCTCCGGCCCGCCCAGGACAAAAAGCCCATTTTCTGTCATGATTTTTTGTCGTAGAAGTAGGAGCCCACCACATCTATGATGATACCGGGTTTTGTCACAATTATCGTCATAGAAGTGTCATAAGTATGACAGAAAAAAATTCCGTTCGGCCCAAAATGTCACGGATGTGTCTTTTTTTTGTAGTGAAACTCGGCAATCTAGTACGAACTCGGCAAAATTTCATTGAAATTTGTACAAAAAAGTAAAAACATGCAAACTACGGCAAACTACGCCAACCACTACGCCGCTAGCCAGTACTCCGCGTCCACCGCCCGCCATTTACATGCCGAGAAGTATGTAGAAGCAGGTATAGTCGCCACCGCCGTCGTTGTCATCACGCGCCCCGTCGGAGCCGCCCCTGTCCCTGCTGCAACCCTGCCCAGGGTCGCCAACGCGCGGCCGGGCGCTGGACGGCCTGGCCTCTTCCTCCTCGTCGCTGTCGAGGATGATGATGCGGCCCTCCTCGCGGCCGCGCGGGGCCTTTCTTCGGGCCTGGAGCTCCACGTACGCCTGGCGCTGGCGGCGAACCTGCTCACGGACGTAGTCCTCCTTCGCCCATTTTAGGGCGGCATCGTCATCGGGGACCATCATGCCGGCGTGCTCCGGCTTCACGGGGAGCAGGCCGGGCTCGGGCTTCGGCCGGACCAGGAGAAGGGAGCGCGGGGAGGGGTGGGCACCCTCGTTGATGACGAGGGCACTACGGTGGGGGCGGCGCCGCTGCGGTGTCTCCTATGGCTCTGGCTTAACGGGGCGGAGAGCCGGCGAGCCAGAGGAGAGCGAGCCGGAGCCCGACGATCGTCCATAGTGTTTCGCTGTCGGGCGCGTAACTCGGCTCGTTCCGCTGCTCCTCCGCTAGGGAGGAGCGGATGCGGGCGATCTCCGCCCGCCGTGCCACCCCTTCGGGCACCGGCGGCACCGGGACAACTGCTACCTCTTGAGCATGCTTTGGTTTTCCCTTGAAGAGGAAAGGGTGATGCCGCAAAGTAGCGTAAGTATTTCCCTCAGTTTTTGAGAACCAAGGTATCAATCCAGTAGGAGGCTACACACAAATCCCTCGTACCTACACAAACAAATAAGAACCTTGCAACCAACGCGATAAAGGGGTTGTCAATCCCTTCATGGCCACTTGCAAAAGTGAGATCTGATAGAGATAATAAATATTTTTGGTATTTTTATGATATAGATTAGAAAATAAAGATTGCAAAATAAAATAGATTGGAACTTATATGATGGAAAGTAGACCCGGGGGCCATAGGTTTCACTAGTGGCTTCTCTCAAGATAGCATAAGTATTACGGTGGGTGAACAAATTACTGTCGAGCAATTGATGGGAAAGTGCATAATTATGAGAATATCTAGGCATGATCATGTATATAGGCATCACGTTCGCAACAAGTAGATCAAAACGATTCTGCATCTACTACTATTACTCCACACATCGACCGCTATCCAGCATGCATCTAGAGTATTAAGTTCATAAGAATAGAGTAACGCATTAGGCAAGATGACATGATGTAGAGGGGTAAACTCAAGCAATATGATATAAACCCTATCTTTTTATCCTCGATGACAACAATACAATACGTGCCTTGTTGCCCCTGCTGTCACTCGAAAAGGACACCGCAAGATTGAACCCAAAGCTAAGCACTTCTCCCATTGCAAGAATGATCAATCTAGTAGCCCAAACCAAACTGATAATTCGAAGAGACTTGCAAAGATAACAAATCATACATAAAAGAATTTAGAGGAGATTCAAATATTGTTCATAGATAATCTTGATCATAAACCCACAATTCATCGGATCTCGACAAACACACCGCAAAAAGAATTACATCGAATAGATCTCCAAGAAGATCGAGGAGAACTTTGTATTGAGAATCAAAGAGAGAGAAGAAGCCATCTAGCTAATAACTATGGACCTGAAGATCTATGGTAAACTACTCGCACTTCATAGGAGAGGCTATGGCGTTGATGTAGAAGCCCTTCGTGATTGATTCCCCCTCCGGCGGAGCACCGGAAAAGGCCCCAAGATGGGATCTCACGGGTATAGAAGGTTGCGCCGGTGGAAATAGGGTTGCATGGTGCTCCAGGATGTTTTCAAGGTATAAGAGTATATATAGGCGAAGGAAGTCGGTCAGGGGAGCCACGAGGCGCCCATGAGGGTGGGCACTCCTAACCCCCCTGGGCACGCCCTCCTGCCTCGTGGCCGCCTCGTTTCTTTCTTGACGTCCACTCCAAGTCTCCTGGATTGCGTTTGTTCCAAAAATAACTCTCTCGAAGGTTTCATTCCCTTTGGACTCCGTTTGATATTCCTTTTATGCGAAATACTGAAATAGACAAAAAACAGCAATTTGGACTGGGCCTCCGGTTAATAGGTTCATCCCAAAAATAATATAAAAGTGTATAATAAATCCCATTATACATCCAAAACAGGTAATATAATAGCATGGAACAATCAAAAATTATAGATACGTCGGAGACGTATCAAGCATCCCCAAGCTTAATTCCTGCTCGTCCTCGAGTAGGTAAATGATAAAAACAGAATTTTTGATGTGGAATGCTACCTAACATATTTATCAGCGTAATCTTATTTATTGTGGCAAGAATATTCAGATCCATAAAATTCAAGACAAAAGTTTAATATTGACATAAAAACAATAATACTTCAAGCATACTAACAAAGCAATTATGTCTTCTCAAAATAGCATGGCCAAAGAAAGTTCATCCCTACAAAATCATATAGTTTGGCTATGCTCCATCTTCGTCAGACAAAATATCCAAATCATGCACAACCTCGGTTTCAGCCAAGCAATTTTTTCATGCTTTAGCCTTTTCAAACTTTTTCAACTTTCACGCAATACATGAGCGTGAGCCATGGATATAGCACTATAGGTGGAATAGAGTATGATGATGGGGCTTGTGTGGAGAAGACAAAAAAAGAGAAAGTCTCACATTGACGTGGCTAATCAACGGGATAGGGAGATGCCCATCAATTGATTTCATTGCAAGGAGTAGGGATTGCCATGCAACGGATGCACTAGAGATATAAATGTATGAAAGCTCAACAAAAGAAACTAAGTGGGTGGCATCCAACTTGCTTGCTCATGAAGACCTAGGGCATTTGAGGAAGCCCATTGTTGGAATATACAAGCCAAGTTTTATAATGAAAAGTTCCCACTAGTATATGAAAGTGACAAAATAAGAGACTCTCTATCATAAAGGTCATGGTGCTACTTTGAAGCACAAGTATGGAAAAAGGATAGTAACATTGTACCCTTTTTTATCCTTTTCTTTCTTTTTTGGGGCCTTCCTTTTTTTATTTGGCCTTTCTCTCTTTTTTTCAAGGGACAGTGCTCTAATAATGATGATCATCACACTTCTATTTATTTACAACTCATGAATTGCAACTCGAACAAAATATGACTCTATATGAGTGCCTCCGGCGGTGTACCGGGATGGATCAAGAGTGACATGTATGAACAATTATGCATGATGGCTTTGCCACAAATACGATGTCAACTACATGATCATGCAAGGCAATATGACAATGATGAAACGTGTCATAATAAATGTAATGGTGGAAAGTTGCATGGCAATATATCTCAGAATGGCTATGGAAATGCCATAATAGGTAGGTATGGTGGCTGTTTTGAGGAAGATATAAGGAGGTTTATGTGTGATAGAGCGTATCGTATCACGGGGTTTGGATGAACTGGCGAAGTTTGCACCAACTCTCAAGGTGAGAAAGAGCAATGCACGGTACCGAAGAGGCTAGCAATGATGGAAAGGTGAGAGTGCGTATAATCCATGGACTCAACATTAGTCATAAAGAACTCACATACTTATTGCAAAAATCTACAAGTCATCAAAACCAAGCACTACACACATGCTCCTAGGGGAAGGGTTGGTAGGAGTTAACCATCGCGTGATCCCGACCTCCACACAAAGGATGACAATCAAAGAAATACATCATGCTTCAAATTTGTTACACAACGGTTACCATACGTGCATGCTTCGGGACTTGCAAACTCCAACACAAGTATTTCTCAAATTCACAATTACTCAACTAGCACGACTCTAATATTACTATATCTCAAAACAATCATCAAGTGTCAAACTTCTCATAGTATTCAATGCACTTTTTATGAAAGTTTTTATTATACCAATCTTGGATGCCTATCATATTAGGACTAATTTTATAGCCAAAGTAAATTACCATGCTGTTCTAAAAGACTCTCAAAATAATATAAGTGAAGCAATGAGAGATCAATAATTTCTATAAAATAAAACCACCACCGTGCTCTAAAATATATAAGTGAAGCAGTAGAGCAAAATTATCTAGCTCAAAACATATAAGTGAAGCACATAGAGTATTCTAATAAATTCTGATTCATGTGTGTCTCTCCAAAAGGTCTGTACAGCAAGGATGATTGTGGTAAACTAAAAAACAAAGACCCAAATCATACAAGACGCTCCAAGCAAAACACATATCATGTGGTGAATAAAAATATAGCATCAAGAAAATTTATTGATGGATGAGGACGAAAGAGGGGATGCCTTCTGGGGCATCCCCAAGCTTAGGCTTTTGGTTGTCCTTGAATTTTACCTTGGGGTGCCTTTGGCATCCCCAAGCTTAGGCTCTTGCCACTCCTTATTCCATAATCCATCAAATCTTTACCCAAAACTTGAAAACTTCACAACAAAAAAGTCAACAGAAAATCTCATGAGCTCCGTTGGTGAAAGAAAACAAACCACCACTTTAAGGTACTGTAATGAACTCATTCTTTATTTATGTTGGTGTTAAACCTACTGTATTCCAACTTCTCTATGGTTCATACCCCCCGATACTAGCCATAGATTCATCAAAATAAGCAAACAACACACGAAAAACAGAATCTGTCAAAAACAGAACGGTCTGTAGCAATCTGTTACTCTCGAGTACTTATGGAACCTCAAAAGTTCTACCAAAGTAGGAAGTTCTAGGTAATTTGTCTATTAATCTTTTGCAAAAAGAATCAACTTAAAATCACGTTTCTGTGATTTATTAAATTATTCTCATGCGCGCAAAGTTTCTGTTTTTCAGCAAGATCAAAATAACTAACACCGTAGGTTATCCTAAAGGTTTTACTTGGCACAAACACTAATTAAAACATAAAACTACATCTAACTAGAGGCTAGATGAATTATTTATTACTAAATAGGAACAAAAAGCAAAGAACAAAAATAAAATTGGGTTGCCTCCCAACAAGCGTTATCGTTTAACGCCCCTAGCTAGGCATTGATAATTTTAATGATGCTCACATCAAAGACAAGAATTAAAGCACAAAGAGAGCATCATAGAACACGTGATAAACACATCTAAGTCTAACATACTTCCTATGCATAGGCATTTTATAAGCAAACAAATTATCATAGCAAGCAAAAATTAGCATATGCAAGGAACCGGAAAGAAACAATAGCAATCTCAACATAATGAGAGGTAATTTAGTAACATGAAAATTTCTACAATCATATTTTCCTCTCTCATAATAATTACATGTGGGATCATAAGTTGACACTCTTCCAAAATAGTGGGATTAACATTAACTAAAGTCATGACCTCTCCAAACCCACTTTTATCAAAAATTTCATAAGATTGAACATTATTCAAATATGTGGGATCTAAAATTGAAACTCTTCCAAACCCACTGTCAATAATATTGCAAACACTATTATCAATCTCATATTCATCACAGGGCTTAAATAAAATTTCAAGATCATAGGAAGAATTGCCCCAATCATGATCATTGCAACAAATAGTAGTCATAGCAAAACTAGCATCCCCAAGCTTGAGGTTTTGCATATCATTAACACAATTGACATTAAGAGAATTTATAATAAGATCATTGCAATCATGCTTTTGATTCAAGGAACTATCAAGTATAGCAATAATCTCATGTTTAACATAAGGAACTATAGCAAATTCACCTCCATAAATATTGGCATCATGGCCACAAGAATAGAAAGCATCATGTTCATCAAGGGATATTTCAATCAAATCATCGGAATCATCATTATCTATAGATTCATGCATATCATTATTTTTCTTCCAAAGCTACGATCATTCTCTCAATAAATTCTTTGACATAGACATTATGAGTATAGTTTTCATAGCAATATTTAAGTATGTCAAAATTTTCAGATTCGTAGAGAGTAATATCATACTTTTCAATGAAAGAAGCAACTTCATAAGCACCCTTAAAAGCCACAAATTATTCAATTTGTTTGATATCATAGTAACTATAAACACCCTTTGCATAAGAAGATAAGATTTCATTATCATTAAACTCACATAGGCAGGGAAGGTGTTTTTAGGGTTCTTAGAGCAATAAGTAAAATCTTAAATTTCACAAAGATTCCAAGCATAACACATCAATCTATTTATTTGATCCCATAAGAGTCTCCCTTTTTCAGACAAACAGTGACGCACAAAATGAGCATGCTCATCTAAAGATTTCCCATCAACTAGGCTAGTTGGGGTTTCAGCACGAGCGCATAAGGATCGAAGATGATCCAAGTAGAACACTTTAAGTGGATCCATAACAATAGATTTTTAGCAAGCAAAGATGCAAGCACATAGAAGGCACGTGGAGACACAAGCAAACATAAGATCGAACAAAAGAGGGGCGAAGAAAAGGCAAAGGTGAAGTGGGGGAGAGGAAAACGAGAGGCAAATGACAAATAATGTAATGCGAGGGATAAGAGTTTGTGATGGGTAATTGGTATGTCTTGACTTGTGCGTAGACCTCCCTGCAACGGCGCCAGAAATCCTTCTTGCTACCTCTTGAGCATGCGTTGGTTTTCCCTTAAAGAGGAAAGGGTGATGCAGCAAAGTAGCGTAAGTATTTCCCTCAGTTTTTGAGAACCAAGGTATCAATCTAGTAGGAGGCTACACGCAAATCCCTCGTACCTACACAAACAAATAAGAACCTTGCAACCAACGCGATAAAGGGGTTGTCAATCCCTTCACGACCACTTGCAAAAGTGAGATCTGATAGAGATAATAAATAATTTTGGTATTTCTATGATATAGATTAGAAAATAAAGATTGCAAAATAAAATAAATCAGAAACTTATATGATGGAAAATAGACCCGGGGGCCATAGGTTTCACTAGTGGCTTCTCTCAAGATAGCATAAGTATTACGATGGGTGAACAAATTACTATCGAGCAATTGATAGAAAAGTGCATACTTATGAGAATATCTAGGCATGATCATGTATATAGGCATCACGTTCGCGACAAGTAGATCGAAACGATTCTGCATCTACTACTATTACTCCACACATCGACCGCTATCCAGCATGCATCTAGAGTATTAAGTTCATAAGAACAGATTAACGCATTAGGCAAGATGACATGATGTAGAGGGATAAACTCAAGCAATATGATATAAACCCCATCTGTTTATCCTTGATGGCAACAATACAATACATGCCTATCTACCCCTGCTGTCACTCGAAAAGGACACCGCAAGATTGAACCCAAAGCTAAGCACTTCTCCCATTGCAGGAAAGATCAATCTAGTAGGCCAAACCAAACTGATAATTGGAAGAGACTTGCAAAGATAACAAATCATACATAAAAGAATTCAGAGGAGATTCAAATATTGTTCATAGATAATCTTGATCATAAACCCACAATTCATCGGATCTCGACAAACACACCACAAAAAGAATTACATTGAATAGATCTCTAAGAAGATCGAGGAGAACTTTGTATTGAGAATCAAAGAGAGAGAAGAAGCCATCTAGCTAATAACTATGGACCCGAAGGTATGTGGTAAACTACTCACACTTCATCGAAGAGGCTATGGCGTTGATGTAGAAGCCCTCCGTGATCGATTCCCCCGCCGGAAAAGGCCTCAAGATGGGATCTCACGGGTACAGAAGGTTGTGGCGGTGGAAATAGGGTTTCGTGGTGCTCCTGTATGTTTTCAGGGTATAAGGGTATATATAGGCGAAGGAAGTCGGTCAGGGGAGCCACGAGGGGCCCACGAGGGTGGGGGGCGCGCCCTCCTGCCTCGTGGATGCCTCGTTTCTTTCTTGACGTCCACTCCAAGTCTCCTGGATTGCGTTTGTTCCAAAAATAACTCTCCCGAAGGTTTAATTCCGTTTGCACTCCGTTTGATATTCCTTTTTCGGGAAACACTGAAATAGGCAAAAAACAACAATTTGGACTGGGCTTCCAGTTAATAGGTTAGTTCCAAAAATAATATAAAAGTGTATAGTAAAGCCCATTAAACATCCAAAACTGGTAATATAATAGCATGAAACAATCAAAAACTATAAATACGTTAGAGACGTATCAACGCCGCGGGCGCTTAGCCTCCACGCCCCCGGCACACGCATGTCAGGGGGCGCCGGGTACTTGGCCTGGTTGAGGAGGCGCGCCTCCGACTCTTGGAGGTGTCGGCGGCCGAAGCCGTTCGCCGCTGCGCCATCACCTGGGAACCTCTCGGCCATCTTTGCTTTGCTCGTCGGCGGGAAGGGAGGAGAGGGCTTTTTGCGAGGGGGAGGTTGTGGCGTTCACCGGCAGGCAGGGGTCGCCTTTTATAGCCCAGCGGGGCGGCGGGGCGGCGGGGTGGCTGCATGCCGGGCGACGCGTGGCGGGAGCTGGCGGGACGCGCGTCGGCGGCGCCTTCACTGCGCCGCCCGTGAGGCATCAATGGAGGCTGACCGGCGCGGCAGACTTGGCATTGTTTCCCGCGGGAACCGAGGCGATGAGGGTGACTAAGCGGCGTCTCGCTGACTAGACGGGCCCGCCATCGTTCGTGCCAAAACCGCTCGCCCCGGCGCCCCCGGGCGCCCCCCAGCGTGCCGGGTTCGGCCTGGGTCCGCCAGCACTAACTTTGGCTCAAACCGGCGAAAAACGGGCTCTTAGGGGCGCGATTGGGCCGTTTTTTCGGCGCCGACGCGAAAAATCGCCTGGGGGCCCGTGTTGGGGCGCGGTTGGAGATGCTCTAAGATTTAACGTGATCATACCCAGGGCCTGGCCAAGCCCGAAGTGAAAAACCTCCTAGGCTCGACTCAACCCGAAACACCTGAACAAATACAAATTTTCATATAAATTGTTATTTTTGGGCATTTAATATATTATTTTTGCTATTTTTCAACTAAAATAAGTATTTAAACCTCATTTAGTCTTCCAGCCCGGGCTTTGCGCTAAATAAACTAAGCCCAAGCCTGGCCCAGATGTTGGGCTTTCGGGTATGGGCCACCGGCTCGGGCTGCCCATGTGCAGGTCTAGCTAAGATAGCCCCTGGGCCCACTTGTGCGAGAAAAACACAAGACATGTGCACAAACAAGAACATACAAAGAGCGCCACCGTATTGCCTGGCCGTCCGATCTGATCTGAGTCGGAGAGAAAGACCATCAACGGTCAAATCATGTTCCACGTGGAGCCGGATTCACCAGATCCTCTTCGGGGCACGCCAAAAGACCAAATTACCCCCTGTCTACCCTCCACCCCCCACCCCTCTCCCTCTCGCGCTGGTCCCCTCTCCGTGCTGTTCCCCGCTCGCTCGCTCCCTCTCCTGCGCTCTCCGGCGCCGCCCAGAGGACCCCCGACGCCGCCCTCCCCGCGGAACTCCGGCGCCTTCCAGCGCCACCCGACGCTGCTGTTCCCGCGGAGGCCCGGCGCCCCCCGGCTCCCTTCGACGCCGCCCCTCCCCGTGGAGCCCCGGCGCCCCGCGGCCTGCCCGTCCCCGACGCGCGCCGCCCTCTCCCGCGGAGCTCTGACGCCGCAAGGTGAGGGTTCCTTGCTTTCCTTGTATGCTCCTTCGCGTGATTTGTGCAGTCCCCTAATAAACCCTAGGTTTTGTGGCGGAGGTTGATCAATGACATCGTGGGAGGGATGAGATGCTGCTCTATTTCTGGCATGTGAACTTATTTGGGGAATTCAATAGTCACCATGAGAGAAATCTTATTAGTTAATGAGCTATATAAATTTTTATTTTTCTCGGATCAATCGATTTGTTGTTATGTTTAGAGATGTTGTTTCTGTTGTTAGTTTTTGAGGAATTTTGTGCCATAGCCTAGTGAGCTTGCCAATTTCAAGTTAGTTAAGGGGCTGTTTGGTTCCTGCCCTGGCACGTCCCGCCAAATCATGGGCGGCATTGGCGCGCCAAAATATCGGCGAGCGATTTGTCCGCCACCGTTTTGCCAGCGCTTTGGCGCAAAAACAGAGGGGAAAGGCTCAAGCGGGGCTGGCGTGCCAAAAATTTGGATTCCATCCAAACAGGATACGAAGCGCCGGTCAACACCGATATATTGGCTGGGCAGGCAAGGGCGCCAATCCAAACAGCCCCTAAGAGTCTGGACTTGCACTTGGGGAAAGTGATGTGCTGAAGCTCTATGACATTGGCCTTGCAGTTTAGCTACTCCCTCCGATCCATATTAACTGTCCCTCACAATATGGTTCCATACTAATTCAGCGACAATTAATATGGGTCGGAGGGAGTAGCAAAATCTGACACTTCTCTGGTTGTTTGTTTGCGTGTCGTGGACATGGAGGGTTCAATGTCTTTGGAAGATTTCTTACTTTGGAATCAATATTTATGATATGCTGTTCTGTATCCGCAGGTAGGGTTTGACCAAGGGAAAACGGAAACTCCTTCCATGTGAACTGCTGTGATGCATTGCCTAAACTGAGAATCCACCACGTCTTGAGTGAAATCATGGCGCGAAAAGGGGGTCAAAGTAAAAGTGGTCCGAATCTTGCTTCACCTAATCGGCAAAATACAACTAATGGTGATATACTAAATACACCAGAAAGAGATCCAGTGCATGGTGAAGATCCAAGTTCACATCTTCAAGGTAAATCAAATGGTTCTGGAGGGAACACTGGCCAGAAAACAAAAAGCAACAAGAAGAATAACAAAAGCAATGGCACCTCCTTTGGTAAATCTGATGACATAACTTCACATAAACAACAACCAGAAGATATCAGTACTGATATGCAAAATTCAGAAGAACCTGGGCCACCTTTCAGCAGTACCAGACCAAGAAGAGATGGCAAGAAATCCTCACGGCGTGGCTTTGGTAAAAACTCATCAGTAGAACAAACCCCATTGCGTATTTTGACAGAGCAAGTCAAAGAGAAGACCAGGCATGTTACTTCCATGGCTGCATCCTTTTTTAGAACCTCGATGATGTATGTGATGGAAGAAAGCAAAGTATTGGTTGAGAAAAATAGGCCAGCTATCACAGCTTTCATGGCAATGGCGGAAAAAGGGCGTGCCTATGCCCTCGGCAAAATGGAGTATGTTTATCCTATTGCTCGGGCCTGGATGTTTAGTGCTGGAAAGCTGATGTTGCTCTTGTTGACTGTTTGGTTAGACTGCAACATAAGGGGCTTCGATTCTCTGCTTCGTCTGGGGACAAATTCCCTTATTGCAGTACTTTGGTGCAGCATGTTGTCAATTTTTGCAATGATTGGGATAAAGAAAATGCTCATGTTCATGGTATGACCAACTATCTTTTTCTTCTTTTCTAGTTGCCTTCCTGACAATTTAATGTTTACTGTGCTAACAGTGGTTTGGACTTGGTCAACATTTATTTTCTGCACTTTCCTCTCATGAGTGCAAGCATAGTTTCAGTAAAATTTCTGATCACTAGCCTGTTTAGTCCATGCATGTATAGTCTTCTGCAGTTGATGATGCCTTCCTAAGGGTTTATTATGCTCTCTTGCTTGAAACTTTGAATTGTCAAATCAAAGTAGATGTGCTTAATGTCCTGGCAGTATTTTAATATTTGCTATTCTCTCTTTGTGACCAGGTGATTGCTGCTTCTGTGGTTGCTTTTATTGGTATTGGTTTTGCTGTCCTGATTGTCGCGGTGCTTGCAGTGGTGATTTTATGGCTGTATGGAAGCTTTTGGACAACAAGCACTGTAGTAATTGTTGGAGGTCATATTCTACAACTTGTCTACTATTCCTTTGAGACCACTCTTACTAAACATTTCATAGTGTGTAAAATTCACTAACATTGCTTAAAATGCAGGTGCTTCCTTTTTGTTGAAGCATGAACGATTTGCTCTGCTTGTCACCTGCCTATATTCAATGTATTGTGCAAGAAGCTACATTGGATGGCTTGGATTACTTTTGAGCCTGAATTTGTCTTTCTTTTCAACTGATGTTCTAGTCCAGTTCCTGAAGAAAAATGTAGACAATGAAAATGGTTCTTCAAGGAACTCTGATCAAAATTCAGACAGATCAAGCAATTTCTTTGGGGAATTTCAGCAATCATCAAAAGACAGCAGCTCACATTCTGGATATACTCAACCTTCTAATCGTGGCCCTGGTGATCCGTCAACAAGTGGAGCTGAGGAGTTAACCTCTGAAGATGAAGTGGCACGTTTATTGAATTGCGCCGATCACTATTCGGCATTTGGATTTCGCCTGTATGAAATCATAGATGTATCAGTACTCAAGAGAGAATACAAGAAAAAGGTGATGCTAAAGATAAAACGAATGTCAGCTGTATGAGTGCCATATGAATGTTCATATGCTGCAAGGTTTGATTATATCTTTGTTAATTGTGATTACTGATTTTGCAGGCTATGTTAGTCCATCCTGATAAGAATATGGGCAATGATAAAGCTGCTGATGCATTTAAAAAGCTTCAAAACGCATATGAGGTTCACATCCATTCATTGTTGAAATAATTACATATTCAATTAAAATACATCTTTTTATAAGATCATGTATGTATTCATGAGTCTGCAACTGTACACACAGGTTCTTCTTGATTCAGTGAAACGAAAGACATATGACGATGAGTTAAGGAGGGAGGAGCTACTGAACTACTTCAGGCGGTTCCAGGGTGCTTCTCAAAAGGTTTTCCTAGCTATTCCTTACCAAATGATGTTTAATATTTACGCTTTGCTTGTTTTCTCTTATATCTTCTTTCCTTAAAAGTAGTTCCATGCTAGTTGGCTCCTGTGTGAGGGAAAGGTACTCAGTTTAGCTGGACGAGAGAATCACCCTACTGTGATGTTTCAATTAATTATGGTGTATTGACATGTTTTTGAAGTGCATGAGAAGGCTTTGCATTTGAACTATTCAATTTCATGATAGTTCATGTTTTTCAGGTTAACCTGAGAAAAAAAAATTGAAACTGCCAGCAATCACTTTACCACTTACGAGCGGATTTGGATTTGGCTGATTTGTGCTTTGCTGGATTTGCAAAATCGCAATGCATTTTTTTTCATTTGGTCTCAGTTAATTGAGGACAATTTCGAAAGCCTGGCCCAGTAATAGTCATAGTTAGTGGAAGTTGATTTGACCAGTGGTATGGATTTTACTGTTCAGTTTAGTTAAGTTCCTAGTGGAAGTTGATCTGGCAAGGAATTGGTATGGATTTTACTGTGCAGTTTAGTTAAGTTCAATGTTCTTGTGTGCATGGCCTGTGTTGGAAAAACATTATATTTTGCTGTCCATAAGCACTGATTTAATGTTTGGAAAAGCATTATTTACCAGAAGGGTGCTGGATGGTTTCAGTGGCAACAATTGCTCATTGGTTTTTGACCCAACTGTAGACGGTGTCCTTGATTGCTCTGATGCAAACATGCAGTTTCCATGATGGTTTGGTGTCATGGTTTTGATGTGAAAGTGACTTCAGACATTAGGCAGTTCGATTTTTGGGGGATGGAATCATGTTACATGCAATAGGTTCATATGTATTCGTTGCAGTAATTTTTTTTGTCAGTCTGAATAGTGTGACGTTCCTAATATTATGTATCGTTTTGTGTCGCAATTGTAAAATTTATTCTTGCAACTGCCATCGGTTTTTTATGAGACTAGTGTTTGGGAAATGTTTATGTTGGTTTAACAATCCATTCTGCCAAGGTGGTCTGAGATAAAAACAGAAGACAGAAGAATAGTAGATGTAGTATCTACTCCCTCCGTTCCGATTTACTCGTCGTGGTTTTAGTTCAAATTTGAACTAAAACCACGACGAGTAAATCGGAACGGAGGGAGTACATATTAATACAGCTTCATAGTCTTGCAGTTTGCTTTAATTTATCCTCTTTAGAAAGTATCAATGTGCCAGAACCATGAGCTGGTCGCGAGATCTTATGGGTTTCACCTCTAGCCTACCCCAACTTGTTTGGGACTAAAGGCTTTGTTGTTGTTTAGAAAGTACTCCGTATCAAATATGACTACTCATCTGATAGCCATAATTTCTTTGCTGTTTTATTTTATTTACTAGAAAGGAGGACATGGTACATTCCAACAAGGGTTTAGCCCCTCTGAAGGTGTTGATGAAGGACCTTCTGCTCTATCGAGAAGAATAGCCTGCAAGAAATGTGGCGATTTCCATCTGTGGATTTATACAGGAAGACCTAAGTTGCAGGGCAGATGGTGTCAGGTATTTTCTTTTGGTATATGGCTGTGGTTGCTTTTGATTCTGTGCTGCTAGTAAATGTTCTGTATAAGTTACTTTTCTTCATCACAGGATTGTAAAGAGTTTCATCAGGCTAAAGATGGTGATGGATGGGTTGAGCAGTCATTTCAACCGGTCCTATTTGGGATGCTGCACAAGGTAATATCAGATTATTCCAACTCATGATATGACCAACTGCAAAAACTTTTAGCCACCACAAATGTCTTGTGACTGATGTCTTGTGATATTTACAATTTATGCAGCCCGATCTGCCTCGTGCATTTGTTTGTGCTGAAAGCAGCATTTTTGATGTCACCGAGTGGTTCAGCTGTCAGGTGAAAATTTATATGTTTTATGAATATCTTCTTTATTACATTTGATTGCTCATAAGTTTGATCTTTGGTCAGTACATATCTATGTGTTGTAAGGATGGCTACTATATGGTATGGTTAGATGCTTATCTGTTTGAATCACTGAAATCCCGTGTTTCGTTCATGAGAACTGTGACCAAGAAACTTTGTACTAGTGCAGTAAGTTCAGTAAGGGGATCACTTGCCACTGTTAGTTTGAAGTTTAGCCAAAATCTCTGGGCATTGTCTCCAGTACTCAGTTTACTAGTATTAAGATAAAAAAAAAATACATGGTGGATAGGAAAGCAGTAAACGTACTAAATCATAGCTACAGCTAGAGGAATTTTGCATGGTTTCTGAAATCTGAGGCGTCGAGTGGAGTGGGTCATTATTTTCACACTCCGCCTATTAAGCAAAAAGAGAAGCAAAGTAATTTATGAACTGATACACAAATTTTTGTTTTCTTCTCCAGGGAATGAGATGCCCACCGAACACGCACAAGCCGACCTTCCACGTGAATGCCAGCTTGGCAAAGCAAGGTAGTGGCAAAGGGAGCACCTCAGGGCCAAGGGGTGGAATCCCGAACATGGATGCAGGAGTCGATGAGGAGTTCTTTGAGTGGCTGCAGAACGCTATGCAGTCTGGCATGTTTGAGGCGCAAGGCGACCCCCCTTCTCCAGGCAGCGGAACCCATGCAAAGAGTAGTGGTGGTGGTGGCGGCGGCGGTAGTAGTAACAGGAAAAAGAGGAAGGGCAAGAAGCAGTGGTAACTCACCTGGTCTGGGAAAAGATAAATAAACGACTTTTGAGTGTATCACAAATGGCCAACTTAGTTCGCCCCGGATGCTAAAGACTGGCATGCTGCGCGTACGCTGAGACACCATCTCGAACATCCCGACTCGACTTGGTAAGATTTCAAATTTCGAGAATCGAAATTCAGACGGAAAACAAGAGCATGTATGTGTATGGCAATGCTGGTGGATGTATTGTTACTTGCCTTACAACGAGGCCCAAAAATGTTACCCTAAGTACAAGAAATATATGTCATTATATCTGGAAACTTGTCTATTCTTCTCGGGTCAAACTTGCATTTATTTTATTAATTTTGCTGAAGTGGTAGTACTGGAATGAACAGTAGAAATGTTTATCTTGACTTTGCTGTGGTTCTCATGGTCTTGAACACTTGATACCATACATGATGGTGAAAGCTAGCTGCTGAATTGTCCAGTTGTACGCAGCCACCACTCACCAGTACCATTAAGCTCCCAACCAAACGGCGTAGCAAATGAAAAAAGAAGCTACCAGGCACCACTGGCGACAGTGACGTGCCTCTGCTTAGCCACCGTGGCAGTGACATGTCTCTGCTTTGTGCTTTGCGTGATGATTAAGCTCGATAATGACACAAACCTTAAAACACTTTCCATCATCATCTGGTGAGCTTTAGCATCATGTTTTAAGTTAGAAATCTCAGTCACCTTTTCCAGGACCAATCCAATCAGTCTGGGTCCCGCCTCACTAGCTTTGTGTACAAGCACAGAGATTAGTACTACAAATCAAAATTGTAGCCCTTTATATGGACTACTCCCTCTGAACCCAAATAGATGAGGTATAAACTCAGTTAAAAAGGCAATGCTTTCTAAGTTTGACCAAATGTATACTCCCTCTGTCGGTCTGTCCCACAATATAAGACTGTTTTGCAAGCTAGCCATAACTTGACAAAGGGTCTTATAGTATTATTACCATTATTGAGAATAAATATTCTTATATTATAAGAGGGAGGTGAAGAAAAATATCAACAACTACAATATTGAATAAATATATTATGAAATATATCAAATGTGGGATATATTGATAATGATATGGTATTGATGTTCATATATTTGTATATATGCTTGGCCGAATTTAGAAAACATTGACTTTTTGACTTGATTTATATGCCATCTATTTGAGGACGGAGGGAGTGCAATTTTGAGCTGAGTGATGCGGGATTTTACATGATAAGATTTGATATTTTGTTTTTCAGCTTTGCTAAGTCTCAGTCGACTGAGTCTTCGTTATGTCTTAGTCGATGCTATATTCCTTTGATCTTGCATGAAGATTTGTACAAACTTTTTCCATTTCTTCTTATATGTATATCACTTGACCGAGACCTAGCCACGCCCTTAGTTTTCTCTTTGAGAGATGCATGCAAATTTCAAGAGTTGCCGATTGTCTGACTAATCACGGGAGACGCCAGATCCAAAAAAGCAAATCAAGCAAAACCTCTGTATATTATGATTGCAAAAATAAACAAATTGCACACTGTATTAGTGTGATATTTTCACAAAGCACCCCCGGACAACACAGATAATCCCTGACGAGCCAGGACACGCGTATGCACGCACTGTACACCGTCAGCAGTGACCACAAGCGGCTAGCTTCGTAGTTGTAGTACTGTATTGCACTGCTAGTCGTCAATAGTAGACTGCGCCGGCATCAGCTGCAGCTAATTTTTCGGGCCGCCGTCGTGGGCGGCGGCGGCGGCGCCGACGACCCCTTCGTTGCCGGCGAGGATGAGGTACTTGTCCCTCCTCGTCAGCCCGGTGCGCTCGTACCCGAGCGCCTCCGCCACCCGCCGCTGCACCTCATTGGCCACGGCGCGCGCCTCCTGGCCGCCGCACTCCACGGGGGCGAGGATCTGCACCAGGTACGACGGCACGGGGTTCATCAGCAGGTACAGCGGGTCCAGCATCTTCCTTCCCCCCGCCGTCGTGCCATGGAACATGTCCACCGCCAGGTGCAGCGCCACGGGCACCACGTCCACGCCGCCGGCCGCCAGCTCCGCGAACAGCGGGCTGAACCGCAGCAGGAACGGCTCCCTGCACGTCGTCCCCTCCGGGCACACCACCAGCCCGCCGCGGCCGCCGCGGCGGGCGAGCTGTGCCTGCATGGCCGCGCGGTCGGCGGCGCGGTCGCGGGTGAGGCGGAACGTGGGGATCGGCGCGAGCATCTCCGACAGGCGGCTGATGCTGTAGGTGGCCGCGGCGAGGTCGCGCCGGCCGGCGGCCGCGGACACGCAGAGCGGGTCCAGCAGCGACCGGTGGTTGCACGCGAAGAGGTTGCCCTTGCTCCTGTCCCCGGGGGCAGACGGCGACGACGACGCGATCATGCGGTTGTGCATGCCGAGGGCGGCGAGGAGCGGCACAGAGAGTGAGAACGGGAGAAGCAGAAATACGGCGGTGCGGAGCACGGCGAGCGGCGCGCCGAGCGGGAGCCACACGAACATGGCGAGCGTGGCGGCGGGCGTCGGCCGGAACGCGGTGCGGCCGTCGTGGAAAACCAGGGGCTTCGGGTACCGCCGCGGGTGCAGCACCCCTCGCCGGCGCCGCGTCGACTCCGTCGGCACATACACCTCCTGCATGCATGCAATAAATTGTCAGCGACAGCCCACCAACCAAAGCCGGTCAACGGAAGACTATGCTACACGTACTACATATACACGACATGAAATATTGAAGATATGCTCGAGTTAATCAACGGCCAGGATGTTAACTTAAAAGTAGTTGTAAACCAGGAGTAGCTCTCTTTTCAGAAAGGCGTTGAAGAGCCAGTATCTCTAGCTTTCGTGTACTGCTGGGGACAGCAACATCTGGGATATGATTAGATCCACCCGGCAGTATATAATTATCTTGGAGTATGATTGGGAAAATCAGATGTACATGCGTGCATGAGTTTTAATTTAGGGGCACACCTTCTCACAAGTTCATAGATGTGCATCATGTCAAAAATTTATGCAAAAGTGTGTTTAAAATGCATAAGATGACGAACATATATTCTGTCTACTTTTTCACCGAATATTTGATCATATCATTGCGTAAATCTTTCTATGTTCTTATTAAAATATGATGCACATCATGAAATTAATGAAAGGCCCAGGTGTTAGTGTTACTAGAACCATCTCTCTCATTTTCCGGAAGGTGTCAAACTGGACAGTATCTCTACCTATCGAGTACTGCTCAAGATAGTAACATAGGACTATCTCTCTCATCTCCCGGAAGGCGTTGAACTGGCCAGTACCTCTAGCCCGAGCGATGCTATACACACGATGAAACTCCAGCCGACGTGTGCACGATCCCATGTGGCAGCACAGCAGCGCACGTACATGCAGGAGGGAGTTGGTTTTTCTGTCCGCTGATGCATGCACACTGTGTATCGTTCGCAGATCGTGCAGTCCGTGTCGTGTGTGAAGCCATTTCGGCCATCGAATACTGTTGGGGATAGTAACACAGATCCACCACCACCATTATATAAAGAATGATCGTGATCACATGATGCTGAACATGTACTCCTAGTAGTACTACTATACTACTTTTCTCTTGAAAGCTGACGTTTTGGACAACTTATTTTGGCACGATCATGCACGGCTCTTTCCATACATATCCACACAAGCCTAGCTAACTAGGATACTGTGCAGACACTGTAGGCGGACTGTAGCTAGGTGCATCAGTGCATGCATGCATGCATGGTGGCATGCAATCACTGATCGAGGGTGGTGCATGTGCATGTGCATGCATTCAGTCGGTCGAGTTGACGTATGATCCATGCAATGCAGTTCGACCAGGAGGTCCGACACGGACACGTACGCAACGCTCCAGCGAGACCAACCACTCGAATTAGCTAGGAGGATGCCCATCTCACTCAGGAAAAATCTACTATATATGTGCCGGCATCCATGCAGGAGCTATATATACAGATTTGACAAATTGAACCTGACAGAGAAACATATTTCTTGCTAATAATAGTAACATCAAGTATATGCCACAAGAAATAGACCTGAACTAAAATAGTACTCCCTCCGATCCTTAGCTAGTCTAACTTACTCAAGAGTAACATGCAGCGATGAGAAGGTGTTGCATATTCCTAAGTTAGTACATGCTTTGTTTAAAAAAGGAATTTCAGTCACTTCTGTAAGCAATAGGACCATCAACCATGTAACACCCAACCATCACCATTTATTCCCACCACACCCGTACTTTCTCTCCATTTCTTTTTAGTCCGCATATAAGATTTCAGTTAAGTCAAACGTAGTAAAGCTCGACTAAAATTATAGGAAAAAAATATATCAACATTCATTATATAAAATCGATATCACTAGATGCATCAAACTTTCATGTTGCGTATTTCTAGTATTGTGGATGTTGATAATTTCTTATATATATTTGGCCAACTTTATGAAGTTTGATTCAGACTAATCTTATATGCAAAGAAAAACAAACGGAGGGAGTACTATGCAAATATAGTGAAAAATCGGAACAAAATTTTGCTAGAATTGCACACTTTCGAGACTCCAGTGATGTAGTAGTAGTACTACTACTAGAATTTTGAGTGACTAAGACATAAAAATTCCAGGCTATCTTGTCTAAGTAGACACGCTTGTTCTCACCCAAAAAAGTAGAATACGCTTGCATGCGAATTTCAGTGACAGTTTCTTTCTGTTTATCTTTTCTCCATCAATATCTTGAACAAACACGCACATCCCTTATTTTTTTCTTTAAACTTATACTTATCTCGCTTATTTTCAAGAACATTAATAGCATGCATATCAGCGCCCTCTCGCTTATTTTCAAGAACATTAATAGCATGCATGGAGTAGTAAAAAAACCATTGGTGGCTAACCTTGCAGTACTTTTGGAAGATGTGCTGAAACGAGCACCCCTGTCCACCAATGCCGACGACGGCGCCGCCCTTGGCCCCAATGATCTCCTCCACGTCCGTCCTCCTCGCCACCTCGCCTTCGTCCTCCACGAGACCCAGGTAGTACCCTCCGAGCTCCCTCAGCTCCGGCGCGACGACGGCGTCGACAGCGAGGTACTCCTTCAAGAACGGCTCCACCATCGCCCTCGGCATGCTGCTCACGCACACGCAGCGCCTTCGCCGCCGCGCGGCCCCTGCCGTCGCTGGAGCAGACGTGGCCGCGTGGAACACCTCGGCGCTCACGTCCTGCAGGAACAGCTTGGGCATGACGGCCATGCCCAGCCGGCCAAACTCGTCCTTCCGGAGCCCCGCGAAGCTCACCATCACCATGGCCTTCGTGGCGAGCTCGTCCGTGAGGAGGCGGAAGAGAGGGTAGAGCAGCAGCAGGAGGAGGCCGCGGAGGAGCCCGCCGGCCTCGAGGGCCACGAGCATGAAGTAGGGGAAGGTGGAGGCGGACATCAGCAGGCCACCCTCCACTTCGCACACGATGGTGCCGCCGCCAGTACCGCCATCATTGTTGTTGCCGTCGTCCGTCGTCCCTGGCGCCGGGAGCGCGTCCAGCGGTGCCGTCGACGACTTGCGCATGTGTGACGGTGGCAGCTTCTCGGTGGCCGACGTCGGCGCGGGTGGCGCACGGGTGATGAGGGACTTGAGCCGCCGGACGAGGATCTTGTTGTACAAGAGGAGGGACTTGGTGAATGCTTTGGACATGGCGGCAGCCGGCGGTGCGTGCCACCACAAATGTTGAGGCAGGCAGCTACTAGCTAGTGTTGAGATGTGGTGAAAGGCAGCAGACGCTGCATGTGTTTATATAGATAGGAGAAAGATACGTGCTGGCGTGCACTAGCGGGAGCGGGATTAATAAAAAATAAGTGTTGGTGTTTAATCTTGTCACTAAGAGTGTACAAGTTTTTTTTAAACACGATACAAATGCTCACTTACCGGCATATACACTTAACTCTATAGACGCATGCATGCACTCACACTCTACCCCTAGGAGCATCTTCAATATACCGAGCCTTTGTAGTCGATGAGAATGTCTCCTCCCGCTAAATGCACATCCTGGAAGGCCAATAAATCCAGAAAAATACGATCACAAGTGGCAAGTCTACGAGTTGAACCCTGATGTGTTGGTTCAACCACAAGGAACCTAATCATCTTAGCTCTGCTCAGTTCACATTAAGAGTACAAGTTTGTTGTTGTGTCATGTATCATTGATGTTTAATCTTGGATTACTTTTCTACACTCTGCTATCTTTCGTAAAGCCGTGTAATAATATGGGGCCGACTATTTCACGGCCGTCCAATTTTTTCTTCCGTAGGTCACTTTTTTCTCCGCTGATCTAATCGGCAATCCAACGGACCACAACCTTCCCCTTCCTCTAGTCTTCTCCCTCTAACAACATCATGCCACTGTGCCATCCACTACCACCACACCTAGCCACTCGTGGCCGGCGATGATGCCTCCCATGCCATGCCGTGCCCGAACTGGGTCTCCGCTCCCGGCCATCCCTCCAACCCACTATTAATGGCGTCGATGATAGCACGCACCCAACACCCGACCCCGTCAGCCCCCGCCTGTCCTCCACGACGATGACCCGTGGAGACGGCCAAGTCCTTCCCCATTGCCCCCACCCCCCATCTCCGTCTTGGCGTCGCCTTGCCTTCTTCTCACTCTCATAAAATGCTGACGCCACTGTAATTTCAGTGGTCTAACAAATAATCAACGCGTAATACCTTCTGTAAAAATAAGGGTCTACATATAAGTTTGGTACTTGAAAACATTTTAGGCATCCAGTTACTTTTCTAATAAACCACTAGATCTTGATCCAATGGTCTGAAACAGATCAAGACAAGATGAGTAACTAGCTATGTTATCACATGCCTCTCTTTCCCCATTAATTACTCGCCACATCATCTGTTTTGCCTAGAGATGTGTGATGTTACCATCTATGTTACTCCCACTATGGGTAGTCGCCGGTCATAGTGGGAGTAACATAGGTAGTAACATAGATGCCACATAAGCAAAAACGATGATGTGGCAAGTAGTTAATGAGGAGAGAGGCAAATAGAGTAACATAATATGTTACCATCACATAGCGCTTCCCAATGCATAATGAGTCTAAAAAATAATAAATGAAGGCATCTATGTTACCACATCTATGACACTACGCACTATGAAGGTAGTAACATAGACTATGTTACTAGTCTAAGTTACTCTCCATTATGACTAGCCTAAGACTAGCCACAGTGTGAGTAACTTCGGTAGTAACATCGAGTCCAACTTAGCAAATTTGCTTATGTGGCAATGAGTTAATGAGGAGAGATGTAGTACTAGTAACTTAGCTAGTTACTGTAACATCACATGTCCCAATGCAATATGAGTCGATAACCTAATAAATGAAGCTTTGTATGTTACCACACTTATATTACTACCCACTATTGATGTAGTAACATAGTCTAGGGATATGTGTATGTTAAAAAGAACAGGAGTTGTTGAGAGGTAGCTATTGATTCTTGTGTTGCTAGCTGGCAGCTTGGTAACCGTGCATCAATATCACGCTGGAGTTATTTTGTTGGAGAGAGAGGGAGTATTGTTTAGAGCTTGGTCTCGGTCTTGGGCACTACAACGAGTATGTTATTTGAAAAAATAAAACAATAAGTGGAGTATAGTAGTATGTTTTTTGCACACAATCAGATAAAATAAGTCCATATAAATCTCACTATGTTTATATTTAGTGCACGCACATACGTAGTACATATATACTAGGGCACAACTGTGAGCACTAGGATCTAAAAATTGATGGGAATCATCATTTGTGGAGTACAAGAATGATCATCCCACACAGTCGAGCGGTCATCAAGCAATGGTCGGCCATGTGCGATGATGGTCTCAGCCGTGGCTTGCATCCACTGTCATGGCCGTGTTTTGTTGATATCATCCCACACGGTTCTTCCTTTTCTTTTCGAGCCATGTGCAATCAAAAACTACCTTCCATTCCACCGACGATTCACTTAAAATATGTACCGTCGTGGATGGTGATTTTTTTCCCAAAACATATCTATGCGGCCAGAAGGGCTAGCTTGTACTTGTATGGTCCATGTTGTACTATTGTGTGGCCTTATAAGTCTACCACCCCCACCAAACGGTGGTTCATCTTAGCCACGAAAGTGTCAGTCACGTACGCATCGTCAATACTTGAGTACATGCTACAGCAGACCTTAGGTGAGCTGAAACAAGCACACACACAGTACGTTTTTTTTTGAGACAAACACACAGTACGTGTACCCTGTGTTTGGAGGCACATATGTAGTAGTAAAGGTTAGGGCCGGCCGGCCCAGCAGCAAATCACCAATAATACGTGCCGACGACCGGACGATCGACGTGATGGCTCTGTGGCAAACTCCTGCTCCCCGGATAAACCCATATACACGCTTTGTACGCGATCACGTACCACACGTGTCCAGATCAAGGAACAGTGCTACATCTAGAGCTTACATTGTGGAACGGTCGTCAGCGTGTGGCACAGCACAGTATCATGTTGCTTAGAATTGAAGCTAGCACATCAATCGGCCCATTCAAACTAGATATAAGTGTGTTTTTCATCATGTAACTTACTGCGGTGTAGCTTTCGTCACCCTTATAACTTTTAGTACCGTGTAAATTTCGTCCCTCGCAACTGTCAACCATGGTCAGATAACCGCTTTTGCGTTGAATTGGCCAACTTCTTTGGTTAATTAATATTGGGTTGTTTGATTCGCAAGTTTCTCTAAGAACTTATTCGCGCTACGTTTGAGAGGAAAATTTCTCGTCCACTCCACCTATTCGAATGAGTCAATTGTTTTTCCTGGGATGCAAATCATGCATTCAACACACTTCTTCTCGCCGGGGAAAAAGTTTGTGTGATTGGTACAAATTTAATCCTTCATGATTACAGTTATCTCCTTAAATAAACACTTACTATATAATGAAATATAAGACTTTTTTTTGGTGTAGTTGGCTAAAAAAACGCCCTACATTTTGTTACGGAATAAATCAAATATGAATAGTTGGAAACTACACCGAATTTAGTGCAGGTAGCGCTAGCTAGCCAGCTTAGCACTATTGCGTGGTGGGTAGACTACGTACACAACACGCAAGTGAAAACAAAAAGCTCTTGTATGTTGACTACTGCTCGATGATATTTTCTATGTATTTGATGCTAAAAGCTTTGCTAGTAAATTGTCCATTTAGGAAAATATGTTCATACAAGTACCTTTAAAGATCAAAGTCCTTTTGTGTTTAATGTTTAGAAATACCCCCTCTGTCCCAAAATAAGTATTGCTGATTTAGTACAAATTTAACTAAATCAGCGACACTTATTTTGTGATAGAGGAGATAGTGGATCACTTGTTTACACATTGTTCGCTGGCTAGGTATGTATGTGGAGTAGCAAGTCATGCTTTGGGGATAAATATGAATTTCCTTGGAAAGTATAGAGGTTTAGCAGCAGTAGGAGTGATAAGGCGATTTGCTCTATTTGGGACTATAGGAAGAAGTCTTGTTTTAAAAGGTATTTACTCAAAATCACCATGTTGGGGGCTAGAATAACAACTTGCTACCACGTTTCGGATAACTCATGAACATCCACCACTTTGAGCCTAATGAGAAACGAAGAGCACTCATTGTCTGATTTGCTTGTGAAAACAGTGAAACTAAGAATTTGGGCCACCTGTCGGGTTGAGTTGGCATGCGTATGTGGACAACATGTTGAGTTGGACGAGGGTCTCATCTGTCATCCACTCACATCCTTCTTCCTGCTCCCCTTTCTTCTCTCTCTCCGCCTCCTCGGCAGGAGGAGCGGGTCACCCATGGTGCCCTCACGCAGTCACGCCAGTGCGCCATGGCCAATCTCCTTCCACATTTTGCTGGCCCTGTCAATGACCGGCTCCACCGTGAAATCCACCGGAGCGTCTCTTCCATGCTGTTGGCATTGCCATTGTGCACGTCCTCCTCGGTGATGAACACAAATTAAGCGTTGCAGAGTCCGAGTGAAACAATACTGGCACACAGCCGGCTAGGATGGCGTCAAACACCGCCGCGTGTACGTGTCGCCCGGCGGCACACAGATGCTCGGCAATAGAGAAGAATCAGCCATGACGGAGCTCGGTCAAAGTCAGGGAAGAAGTAAGAGGTATCGGCTATTTACTGCCTAACCAGTCGATTCCTTTTGCAGCAAGGCTCGGGGGGTGGGTGGGGCAGCTAGGCGACATGGTTGGAATGAGAGACGAGGAAGTTAGGGCATCTCCAGCCGCGCCCCCAACATGCTCCTCCAGGCCACTTTTTCTGCGCCGGCGCCGAAAAAACGGCCCAGTCGCGCCCCTAGGACGCCGAAAATCGCCGGTTCAGACCTTTTTTCTGCCCGGCGATCACAGGCCGAACCCGGCGCGCTGGAGAGCCGTTGGGGGCTCCGGCGCTAGGGAAAAGCACGCCTGGCCCACACCGACAGGGGAAAAGTCAAGGTTTTCTTCCCCCGACTCGCCTCACACCCCCGCGCCCTCGGCCACCACTAGCTATATCCCGGCGACGGCCGCCGGCCTACTCCGCTAGATAGCCATTCCCCGCCGGAAAATAGCAGCGCTTCGCCGCGGCAGCCCCTCCCGTAGCAGCTGGGCGTTTCCGGCCGCCGTTTCCAGCCGCGGAGGCGCGGTTTAACGGCGGGTACACGCCCACCGAGCGCAAGGTGTTCGGCGTTTTGACTGTCTCGGCGATGGACTCGGATGAGGAGGAAGAGCTCGCCGCGCTGCTGGAGGAGGAAGCCGCGGCCGACGTCCAGGAAGAAGAGCATCTGATGGTGCCCGCCGCCCTCGCCGCCCAGCTGCTGGCGAACAATGAAAAGCCGCGTCGAGGTGGCTCGGCGCCGGGGCGGGTGAAAGCAAAGAACCGGCATCGTCTACAAGGCTACTGCATGCTCTACTCCGACTACTTCGCCGATGCTCCACTTCATGGCGAGAGAACATTTCGGCGCTGTTATCGGATGAGCCGAAAGCTCTTCCTTAGGATTGTGAATTCCATCCGGGAGTTCGACAACTACTTCAAGTGCAAGATGGATTGCACTGGCGCTCTTGGATTCACCTCCATCCAGAAGTGCACGACAGCGATGAGGATGCTTGCATATGGAGCTCCCAGTGATTCACTCGACGACTATGGGCGCATGGCCGAGTCCACCAGCATAGAGTGTTTCTACAAGTTCTGTCGGGTAGTGGTGCTAGTGTTTGGGCCACAATACTTGAGAACACCCAATGCGGAAGACACTGCTCGGATCCTAGCCCAGAATGCAGCAAGAGGATTTCCTGGGATGCTTGGAAGCATCGACTGCATGCATTGGAAATGGAAGAACTGCCCATTTGGTTGGCAGGGGATGTACAAAGGCGCCAAAGGCGGTTGCAGTGTGGTGCTTGAGGCGGTAGCCACACAGGACCTCTGGATTTGGCACTCCTTCTTTAGTATGCCAGGAACTCACAATGACATCAACGTGCTGCAGTGCTCTCCTGTTTTTGCCAAGCTCATTGAGGGCCATTCTCCTCCGGTGAACTTCGAGATCAATGGGCACCAATACAACAAGGGGTACTATCTAGCTGACGGCATCTATCCGAGATGGTCGACATTTGTGAAGACGATCTCAAACCCTGTGGCAGGAGGTAAGAACGCCTGGTTTGCGAAGCTTCAGGAGGCTTGCAGGAAGGATGTCGAGCGGGCATTTGGTGTGCTCCAATCTCGATTTGCTGTTGTTCGGTACCCCACTCAGACCTGGTCGAAAGATCAAATGTGGGAGATCATGACTTGCTGTGTCATCTTGCACAACATGATCATCGAGAGCGAGCAAGAAGACCCAGTGTTTGACACCGAACCATACTACAGGCAGGGTCCTCTAGCCGAAGTTGATCACCAGCTACCGGCAACTTGGACTGCCTATCTCAATATGCGTCAGGAGATCCGAGACCCACAGGTGCATCATCAACTGCAGAAAGATCTGATTGAGCACCTATGGAGGCTCAAGGGGGACGCCGCGTGATGAAATACGAGTTTTTATTTGTTGAACTATATAATTTGTATTGAACTATTTGTTGTTGTAGTATTTTGTTGAAGTATTTGATTTTTCTGTGATGAAATATGTGATAAGGAATAATTGTGTTGATAATTGAACGCCGAGATACGGCGAAACCACGCCGAATATGGGCCTATTCTCGCCCATATGGGCCGTTTATTCGTCGAAATTGGGCTGCAAAGTGGGCCAGTTTCGACGCCTGGGGGCGAGCTGGGGGCGACGACTGGGCGCAAAACCGCCCCAGCGCCGAGTGTATCGCCGGCTCGCCCCCAACGGGCGATTTGTATGCGTCCTGGGGAGGCCAACGGCTGGAGATGCCCTTAGCCGCGTAGTCGACCACGCCGGTGATGTAAATGGTTGGCAGGTCATGCGCACATTTGCTCTGTGTCCGACGCGGTCGATGTCGTCCAGCCCTGTAGCGTGTCCACTGCTCTGTCAGGCGTTGCACGGCCACACGACACGACATTATCACCTAGTTGCTGCCCTGCTCCATCCTTGATGACTTCCTCTCTGAGCTGAAATCCCGGTGCGAGGAAAGAGGCGAGAAGGATAGGCTCACAACATGTTTGTTGAAGTACCCATGGAATAAAGGAAGAAATAAAAATAAAAAGTAAAAAAAAACACTTGAGTCATTGGTAGGTGGGACCTATGTCCAACTCAACATATTGTCTACACAAGCACACCACGTCAGCCCGGCAGGTGGGCCCAACATGTCTACTTCCTTGTTTTCATGAGCAAATCAGACAATCTTTTAATCATTAGGCTTAAAGCTGGCGGTTCATCATGATTTGTCCGAAAAGTGGTACTAAGCTATGACCCTTGCCCTATATGTGCTACTTTTGGGTATATACCTCTTGCTTTGACAATGTGTACCCTTATGATCCTATTAGCGTAATCACTTAGATTGCTTACTGGCTAGATTTCTGACCCGGTTTATAGAAACAAAGAATACGAGGGTTGCAAGTCAAGTGATAGAGCTGCTGTTACATGCTGCAACTGTTGTTTATAGCAGGAGAAGAGGGCGGGCGCCGCTGGTGCTCAAGATTGCGGGTCGAGGCCTGTAACATGTTTGGTGAGCGTTTATGAAAAAGCTGGAGATTTTTTTGGTGAGATTATATTTTTCGCAGGAATTTTGGTGTGATCAACGCTATAGTGACGTAGTTGAGATGGAGTTCTCCGTTCTAGTTATTGTTCTGGACCTGAATACCCAGCGAACATCAGATTTTTCGGCATGGTAAATCGAACATTTCTCATGGCAAGTTGTATTCGCCGAGGATGATCAGTTTAGTTGGCGAGCATGACAAATACGCCTCAATTCATCTTGTGCTAAAAAATTACCATGCTTGCAAACTAAATTTGCCATTCCCGCCCCAATATAAGTTGCCATGAAAAACGCTCGATTTTCTATGTTTAAAATCTAATGTCAGATTTTTACCATTTGGGTTCGTTGTTGGGTTGCCTGTGATTGAGCTGGAGGAATTGTAATGATGTAGGAGTAGTTATTTTCCGGACTTTATGATGTAGTTGGGCTGGAGTTTTATGTAGTGATCTTGGGGAGTAACTTTGGATGTGTGGGCATGATCAAACTTGAGGGTAAGGCTTAGTCAAAAGTTAGGGTTTCTCCCCCCCCCCTCCCTCGACGGTTAGGGAAACTCCCCCCTCCAAGCTTTGCCGGTGAGCCCATGGATTCACCTCCCCTCTGTCTGCCGCTCCGGAGGCCGATGGCGGGGATGGGAATCCGGTGCTTTTGCTCCGGTTAGTAGTTTAGGTTAGAGTTTTTTAGTCCTAGCAGGTGTGGCACTCGGACGGATGGCGGCACTTCTTCTTCGAGTTTATCTTCCGGACTCCGATCCTCCTTTAGTTCGTCCATCAGAATGTAGTCGACGGAGCTCCGGCATAGATTCCTGCCATCTTCTTGGGACGATGAGGTTAGGGTTTCTCATCGTGGGGCGAGAAATGCTGTCAGATGCTTTAGATCTATTGAAGGGTTCAATAACGACGACTCCGGTTTCATGATGTTGTTCCTTAGGGGCATGCACACCAAGACTTCCCGGCTATCATCGACAAGGTCAATCCGGCTCCGGCAGGGAAGCGGCGACAACGGCGCATCGGCGGCTTGTTCTGGTGGTAGTGGTCGCTTGGTGGTTTCGGAATCTCGATGTAATTTTTATTACGTTTGAGATGCTTTGTAGTTTGTACATCCGGTGAACTTTGATATTAGATCCGGACCATTTTTGTTAAAAAAATGATCAAACTTGAGGATGAATGGTGGATGTTCTCTGTATTAAATTTTCATGATCAATGAAAACGGGGCCAATTCTTCTTAATTCATTTTTTTAAATCGATGATATTTTCAGCCGACCAAATAGGAAGAGAAGAACGTACGTACGTGCAGCGGTGCATGGCCAAGTTATCGAGAGGGACTAAGCCGACTTGGTGTTTCCTCTTTGACGTCTTTCAAATGCCAATAGAATATCCTGTTTTTTTCCTAGCCTCTCAAACATGTTCATTCTTTGGTTTTTTAGTGTACGTATGCTGATCTGTTCGAGGTTGACCCAAAAACCACGCACGCAATGTAATCATGGAACCTGGTTTCTTCACTCGTGTGGCAATCCTGTGTGCCACCGACTGATCATTGTCACGATATGCCACGATCGATACGGCAACTAGCTAGGCAAGGCCCATGCATGCATATTTTCAACGAGAAGTCGAAATCTCACCGGGGTTTGCATGCATGCATGGTACGTGCAAACCCTCACATGCACTTGAGTAGCTAGCTGTACACAGTATACAAACAGCCAATGTGTAGGTACTCCTCCGTCTTGATTTATTAGTCCCCTCGTATCAAACTTTGATCATAAATTTAACTAACAAAATATTAATGCGTGTCATCAAAAATTATGTCGTTAGATTTGTATTTAAACATGTTTTCTGATGATACTTCCTCCATTTACTTATACAAGGCCACTACGGAATATACGTTTTACATCAATACAAGGCCACCAAGAGGAAAAAAATAATGATATTTTCTTGTACTAGCAACCTATTAATACTTGCATGCATGCAGTCATAATGATACTAGCTAGTACTTCCTCCACTCAACTTTTTTGCATGCATGTTGCGTATTAATGATCCCGGTAAATAAAAGGAAAAGTTGGCTTGTCAAGTACTCCCTCCGTTTCAAAATAGTTGACTCAACTTTATATTAATTTTAGTACAAAGGTGAGTCATCTATTTTGGAACGGAGGCAGTATGAATTAAATTTTATCTTGATATCTGTAATTTGAGTTTGTGACCTTGTATATAAAAATGAAGGGAGTATTATTTTTGCTATGTATAATTTATATTTTATCACTTAAAACCAAGATGGAGATAGTAAATGCTAAGAACATGAGCAGCAGCCTATCTCGAAGTCAGAGCTTTTTGTATCATCGGTGCTCCAGTATTGCAACGGATGGGGCCGACCATTAATTATTGAGTTCCCGCCAGTTGCAAGGCCCCATTTCTTCCGGCCCCCAACTGTCTGCATTCACTGCCCAACGAGGCAGAGGAACGAACGGACGAACACCAACGCAGCCAGGTTAGGTGCATGTTACGTCGGCCATCGCCCGTGAGCGAGATTGCTGCCAGCACCGAGAACACCAAGACCCGGAGCGCCCATGCCGCACGTACGCACTCCCGGCGTCCTGTCGTGCTTTGCGTAAACCTCGGAGCGCTTTTGGAGTTCGATGGCTAATTATGATGGCGCGTACACGTACGTTTACGTGTTATAAAGTTGACACGCACGGCGATCTTAATTTAGTTGCGTCGGCTGCGGCCGGCCAGTTGTGATAGGCCGGCCGGTTGAGGCGCTGAGCGCTGAGCGCTGAGGTAGGGTTTTTGGGTTACGGCAGAAAGTCACTTTGAGCGGCAACGTTACCTATCGGTAATGATCCAACCACACATAGGCTGCTTTAAGATCCGAACCATAGCATAGGTAGCTATTTTTTTTTCCTATATACAAAACGAATACCCGATCTAATACATCTAGCGGCTCCCATCATGTGTCCTTATATGCAGAAACGGATGTGACAACTCTCTCTCTTCTCTCACACACGCACGCATCGGTTTCTTCTTTCTCCCTTGCAACAAATGCATGGGCTTTATTTCATCTTAGCCAACTAAAAACATTTATATCTTTTGAAACATAAGCTCGTTTTTGAAATAATTTATATATTTGAACTCCTGAAGCCAAGACCTTTAGAACCAAACCAGTTTTGGATACGTCTCAAACATGTTTAAAATTCAACGTTTCACATTTCGTATGTGGAACAAACCTATTTCACATGAAAAATGTGTTTTTTGTGAAACAAGACAATGAAAACTGAAATACAGGTTATGAAAGTGGAAAAAATTATGATACGGAAATGTCAACTTGTGAAACCGATTATTTGAAAATGTGAAACAATTTATTTCAAAAGAGTGAATTAAGTTTTTTTAAAGAAATGTGCAATTGAAATAGATGGCTTTTGTGAAACAAACCAGTGAAAAGTGAAATGTATGTTTTTGATTTGTGAAATAGTAACCACATTAAGTGAAAGGATAATGTATCGTTATGAAATTGATTATTTGGAAATGTGTAACCATTTATTTTAAAAGAGTGAAATATGTTATATTTTCAAATAATCAGTCTCACAAACATATATTACAATTATGTAATGTTACTGGCTTGTTCCACGAAAATCACATCAATTTCAACTGCACATTTGTGAAATGACATATTTCACAATTTTGAAATAAAACGTTACACATTTCCAAATAATCAGTTTCACCTTTGTATCTGCCGAAGACACAAGTAGCCCAACGACAGGCTTGTGTCAAGTTGTGATTTCCAAATAATCAGTTTCACAATTATGAAGTAGTGTTGGTTGGTTCCACGTTTTTCTATTGAAAAAGGTTTATTCCACATTTTTCAAGTGAAATGTGTTTGTTTCACATACGAAATAATACTATGTAGGGCATGACATAAAGTATTACGCCGACCCCGCTAGTCTGACAAAAATAATACTATGTAGTGGACCAGCTGCTGAAATACCAACATTTTATATAGATTGCAAACTTTTTATACAACACATGATTCATTATATGGTACGAGATGTTGGCTACACAGCTGCTGCTAGGTAGCGGTGCCGCTCAATTTTCACTTTACCGATCTAGGGCATCTTGCACGGGAGGCCGTCCGTGTCGGCTGGCAGGGCGGTCACCATACCTCTGGACGGGGATCAAGGTGATTGTCTGTAGAAGTGCATGCACTAGCCAATGCAACCAGAAGACCGATCTGATGGAAGAGACTAGGCATCATATTATACGTCAACGCTCCCCCTCATGTGTGGCTCCCTTAGGCCTAAACGTGGACCGAAAATGGGATGCAATTTAATTGCGCTAGCCGGGTCTTGAACTCGAGACCTCTTGGCTCTGATACCATGTAGAAGTGCATGCGCTAGCTAATGCAATCATAAGACCAATCTGATGGAAGAGACTAGGCAGCACATTATATGTCAACACTGTCCATTCAGATGAGGAGGAGAGGGGGAAGACTTGGCGTTTGCCGTGGAAGAACCTGAAAATGACCGGTCGGCCCCAACACACGCACTGATGCATTATTTGTTGAGGAGAAAGCCATCAATATTCCTTTTTTGCAGGAAAATTTTCAATCTATTCATTGTCAATCATGATAGTACAACGAATACCAGACATAGTAGAAATTACATCCATATCCATAGACCACCTAGCAACGACTGCAAATACTGAAGCGAGCCGAAGGCGCCGCCGTCAATCGCCCCTCCCTCATTGGAGCCGGGCAAAACTAGTTGTAGTAGATAGTCAGGATGTCGTCGTGCTAAGACCCGATATGACTAGCGCACCAGAATAGCAACCGCCACCATTGAAAAGAAACTTAGATCGGAAGGATCCAACTTGTAGACACACAGACACACACCGACAAATATCGGATCCACGTGGATCCACCGAAGACAAACGCCAACCGAACCCTACGAGATCCACCAGAGATAAAGCTCCACAAGCCCTCCGATGACACTAGAAGCACCACCAGGATGGGGGCTAGGCGGGGAGAACCTTATTCCATCTTCACAGAGCCGTCGCTGCCTCGTTTCTCTGAGGAGAATACAAACCCTAAGAAACCTCAGAAAAGCATCAAAAACTGAGACCCTCCCATCAGCAAGGGCAGGGATCCACCATGCCTCCATGACCCTAAGACCACAAGAGACGTGGCAGACCAGCATAGACGCTAGTGGGAGGCAGAAGAAACCCTAGCGGCGTCTGGGTACGAAGAAGGTCATCACTATTCACTACTAGAAAATGACCTTTGATGGATACAAGAAAACCCCTCATTGCAACCTAGAGTATCATTTATGGTCACTCGGGTATCCGGGTATCCAGGTGTGGCACTCCCGCTCAGTGGAACCGGAACACCCCGTATTCCAGCGCAGAGATCAAGTTTTCTGGCCTATGGCACTACTTCGCATAGAACATAACAACTCTTTATTATGAATAATTAGGGTACACCGGTTCTGATGTTACTCCCTCCGTTTTTATTTACTCTGCATATTTGAGTTGACTGAAGTCAAACTTCATAAAATTTGACCAAGTTTATAGAAAACAATATAGACATTTATCATAATAAATCTATACGATGTGAAAGTACATTCATTAATAAATCTAATGTTGTTGATTTGTTATTGTATATCTTAATATTTTTGTTTATAAACTTGGCCAAAGTTGGTAAAGCTTGACTTTGACCAAAGCTAATTTGCGAACTAAATAAAAACAGAGGGAGTACAAAGGATTATATTGGCACGACGATGCTACGCCTGCTAAGGTAGCTCTATGCTAGTAGCGGCACAACTCATAACAACAAAATAACTTCTAGCAGCAGAACAATGACGCCGGTGATGCACTCCACTCTGCAAGGACTCTGGCTAGGACACATCCTAGTGCGCAAACTCGGGATCATTGCCAAGCAATCAATCACAACATCACCTGCAATCTGGCATGACACACCAGGTGAGTACATTGAATATACTCGCAAGCTCACAACAACCAAAGCAATCAAGAAAAACACCAACATGGCAATTACATGTTAATTATCATTGATGAACATGTTACAACTAGAACAATCTGAGAATGAGCATGGCATGCACACATTACTCATGATATGAACATGATGATACCATAACTAGTATGCAGGGGGTCGACGTTTTAGGTCTCGTGGACCAACTTACTCATCTCGAAGGTTATCTCAGAACCACCATAGGTACCAATATTACTTACCACCGTGATCATCACGCGATCACCTCATGATCAACCAACATCTGTATCAACGATACCATCGTGATCATGACATGACCACGTCAAGATCAACCAACTTCCTTCCTCATGGAACCGGGTGTCGATGTCCAAGCCGGCAGATCTCGGGTAGGGGGTCCTGAGCTATGGGTCTAGGATCAATGTGGAACAAAGGACGAAGAACACGGTTGTCGGTGTCAAAACTGACGGATCTCGGGTAGGGGGTCCCGAACTATGTGTCTAAGGTTGATGGTAACAGGAGGCGGGGGACACCATGTTTACCCAGGTTCAGGCCCTCTCTATGGAGGTAATACCCTACTTCTTGCTTGATTGATCTTGATGAATATGAGTATTACAAGAGTTGATCTACCACGATATCGTAATGGCTAAAACAAGTCTAGCATGTATGATTATGATTGCCTCTACGGACTAAGCCCTCCGGTTTATATAGACACCGGAGGGGACTAGGGTTGTACAAAGTCGGTTACAGAGAAAGGAGTCTTCATATCCGGGTCGCCAAGCTTGCCTTCCACGCCAAGGAGAGTCCCATCTGGACACGAGAGAGAGTCTTCTGTCTTGTATCTTCACGGCCCAACAGTCCAGCCTATGCTACATAGTCCGGCCATCCAAGGACCCCTTAATCCAGGACTCCCTCAGTAGCCCCTGAACAAGGCTTCAATGACGAGGTGTCCGGCGGGCAGATTGTTTTCGGCATTGCAAGGAGGGTTCTTTCTCCGAATACTCCAAAATAGTCTTTGAACACAAGAATCGTGTCCGGCTCTACAAAACAAATTCCACACACAACCGTAGAGAGTATAATATTTCACGAATCCAATCCACTGACAACTTTTTGTAGCGTGACATCACGTCGCTGCCCGGCCATTATTTTGAACCGTTTTTAGCCTGCCGCTCCATATTTCGAGATGCGGTTTCATTGGCATGTCTTGTCAAAGCAGAGATCGTGTCCCCTTATTATGGGATCCTCATCAATACGGGCATGGGTAATTCTACCGTATCGTCTGTATGACCCTCGGGAATAGGCGAGTTTTTAGGGCGAGTGGGGAGGCGCTTGATATTCACTGCCTTTATAAAGAGATAAAGATTCACCCCTTTCACCCACGCCTTCTCTCTCTGCCTCCCCCATTCTTGAGCTCCAGTTCCCAAGTTCTCATCTTTTCCGCCCAAAAAAGCACTCCAACCATGTCTGGATCCGGAGCGCAGGGCAAGTGGATGGCCTCCTCCATCAAGGAGAACGACATTACGAGGCTTCGGGAGGCTGGGTATTTGGCCAAGGAAATTGCCCACCGGCTTCCGGCCAAGGGACAGATCGTTCCTACCCCGGAGCCCCATGAGAGGGTAGTATTCATCCCCACTTCATCCACGGGTTGGGATTTCCACGATCTGGCCCCCAACTCCTTCCTCAACATCTCGGCATTCATTGTCGTGTGCGAGGCCTTCCTCCGCATCCCATCCCACTTCGGATTATGGTTAAAGTGAAGGAAATATGCCCTAGAGGCAATAATAAAGTTATTATTTATTTCCTTATTTCATGATAAATGTTTATTATTCATGCTAGAATTGTATTAATCGGAAACATGATACATGTGTGAATACATAGACAAACATATAGTCACTAGTATGCTTCTACTTGACTAGCTCATTAATCAAAGATGGTTATGTTTCCTAACCATAGACATGTGTTGTCATTTGATTAATGGGATCACATCATTAGGAGAATGATGTGATTGACATGACCCATTCCGTTAGCCTAGCACTTGATCGTTTAGTATGTTGCTATTGCTTTCTTCATGACTTATACATGTTCCTGTAACTATGAGATTATGCAACTCCCGTTTACCGGAGGAACACTTTGGGTACTACCAAACGTCACAACGTAACTGGGTGATTATAAAGGAGTACTACAGGTGTCTCTGAAGGTACATGTTGAGTTGGCGTATTTCGAGATTAGGTTTTGTCACTCCGATTGCCAGAGAGGTATCTCTGGGCCCTCTCGGTAATGCACATCACTATAAGCCTTGCAAGCAATGTGACCAATGAGTTGGTTACGGGATGATGCATTACGTAACGAGTAAAGAGACTTGCCGGTAACGAGATTGAACTAGGTATTGGATACCGACGATCAAATCTTGGGCAAGTAACATATCGATGACAAAGGGAACAACGTATGTTGTTATGCGGTTTGACCGATAAAGATCTTCGTAGAATATGTAGGAGCCAATATGGGCATCCATGTTCCGATATTGGTTATTGACCAAGAATAGTTCTAGGTCATGTCTACATAGTTCTCGAACCCGTAGGGTCCGCACGCTTAAGGTTTCGATGACAGTTATATTATGAGTTTATGAGTTTTGATGTACCGAAGGAGTTCGGAGTCCCGGGTGAGATCAGGGGACATGACGAGGAGTCTCGAAATGGCCGAGACATAAAGATCGATATATTGGACGACTATATTCGGAGTTCGGAAAGGTTCCGAGTGATTCGGGTATTTTTCGGAGTACCGGAGAGTTACGGGAATTCGCCGGGGAGTATATGGGCCTTATTGGGCCATACGGGAATAGAGGAGAGAGGCCAAAAGGAAGGAGGCCTGCGCCCCCCCTCTGGTCCGAATTGGACAAGGGGCGCAGCCCCCCTTTCCTTCTTCCTCTACCCCTCTTTCCCCTTCTCCTACTCCAACAAGGGAGGTGGAATCCTACTAGGACTAGGGAGTCCTAGTAGGACTCCACACTTGGCGCGCCCCCTCCTAGGGCCGGCCTCCTCCCCCCTTGCTTCTTTATATACGGGGGCGGGGGGGCACCCCATGACACACAAGTTGATCTACGGATCGTTCCTTAGCCGTGTGCGGTGCCCCCCCCCTCCACCATATTCCACCTCGGTCATATCGTCGCGGAGTTTAGGCGAAGCCCTGCGCCGGTAGAACATCATCATCGTCACCACGCCGTCGTGCTGACGGAACTCATCCCCGACACTTTGCTGGATCGGAGTCCGGGGATCGTCATCGAGCTGAACGTGTGCTGAACTCGGAGGTGCCGTACGTTCGGTGCTTGGATCGGTCGGATCGTGAAGACGTACGACTACATCAACCGCGTTGTCATAACGCTTCCGCTTACGGTCTACGAGGGTATGTGGACAACACTCTCCCCTCTCGTTGCTATGCCATCACCATGATCTTCCGTGTGCGTAGGAATTTTTTTGAAATTACTACGTTCCCCAACAGTGGCATCCGAGCCTAGGTTTTATGCGTTGATGTTATATGCACGAGTAGAACACAAGTGTGTTGTGGGTGATACAAGTCATACTGCTTACCAGCATGTCATACTTTGGTTCGGCGGTATTGTGAGATGAAGCGGCCCGGACCGACATTACGCGTACGCTTACGCGAGACTGGTTTCACAGTTACAAGCACTTGTGCTTAAAGGTGGCTGGCGGGTGTCTGTCTCTCTCACTTTAGCTGAATCAAGTGTGGCTACGCCCGGTCCTTGTGAAGGTTAAAATAGCACTAACTTGACGAACTATCATTGTGGTTTTGATGCGTAGGTAAGAACGGTTCTTGCTAAGCCCGTAGCAGCCACGTAAAATTTGCAACAACAAAGTAGAGGACGTCTAACTTGTTTTTGCAGGGCATGTTGTGATGTGATATGGTCAAGACGTGATGCTATATTTTATTGTATGAGATGATCATATTTTGTAACCGAAGTTATCGGCAACTGGCAGGAGCCATATGGTTGTCGCTTTATTGTATGAAATGCAAACGCCCTGTAATTGCTTTACTTTATCACTAAGCGGTAGCGATAGTCGTAGAAGCAATAGATGGCGTAACGATAACGATGCTACGATGGAGATCAAGGTGTCGCGCCGGTGACGATGGTGATCACGACGGTGCTTCAAAGATGGAGATCACAAGCACAAGATGATGATGGCCATATCATATCACTTATATTGATTGCATGTGATGTTTATCCTTTATGCATCTTATCTTGCTTTGATTGACGGTAGCATTTTAAGATGATCTCTCACTAATTATCAAGAAGTGTTCTCCCTGAGTATGCACCGTTGCGAAAGTTCTTCGTGCTGAGACACCACGTGATGATCGGGTGTGATAGGCTCTACGTTCAAATACAACGGGTGCAAAACAGTTGCACACGTGGAATACTTGGGTTAAACTTGACGAGCCTAGCATATACAGATATGGCCTCGGAACACGGAGACCGAAAGGTCGAGCGTGAATCATATAGTAAATATGATCAACATATTGATGTTCACCGTTGAAACTACTCCATCTCACGTGATGATCGAACATGGTGTAGTTGATATGGATCACGTAATCACTTAGAGGATTAGAGGGATGTCTATCTAGGTGGGAGTTCTTAAGTAATATGATTAATTGAACTTAAATTTATCATGAACTTAGTCCTGGTAGTATTTTGCAAATTATGTTGTAGATCAATAGCTTGCATTGTTGCTTTCATATGTTTATTTTGATATGTTCCTAGAGAAAATTGTGTTGAAAGATGTTAGTAGCAATGATGCGGATTGGATCCGTGATCTGAGGTTTATCCTCATTGCTGCACAGAAGAATTATGTCCTTAATGCACCGCTAGGTGACAAACCTATTGCAGGAGCAGATGCAGACGTTATGAACGTTTGGCTAGCTCAATATGATGACTATTTAATAGTTTAGTGCACCATGCTTAACAGCTTAGAATCGAGACTTCAAAGACGTTTTGAATGTCATGGACCATATGAGATGTTCCAGGACTTGAAGTTAATATTTCAAGCAAATACCCGAGTTGAGAGATATGAAGTCTCCAACAAGTTCTATGGCTAAAAGATGGAGGAGAATCGCTCAACTAGTGAGCATGTGCTCAGATTGTCTGGTACTACAATCGCTTGAATCGAGTGGGAGTTAATCTTCTAGATAAGATAGTGATTGACAGAATTCTCTAGTCACCATCACCAAGTTAGTAGAACTTTGTGATGAACTATAGTATGCAAGGGATGACGAAAACGATTCCCGAGCTCTTCGTGATGCTGAAATCGACGAAGGTAGAAATCAAGAAAGAGCATCAAGTGTTGATGATTGACAAGACCACTAGTTTCAAGAAAAGGGCAAAGGGAAAGAAAGGGAACTTCAAGCAGAATGGCAAGCAAGTTGTCACTCCCGTGAAGAAGACCAAAGCTGGACCAAATCCTGAAACTGAGTGCTTACACTGCAAAGGAAATGGTCACTGGAAGTGGAAATGCCCTGAATATTTGGTGGATAAGAAGGATGGCAAAGTGAACAAGGGTATATTTGATATACAGGTTATTGATGTGTGCCTTACTAGTGTTTATAGTAGCCCCTGAGTATTTGATACTTGTTCGGTTACTAAGATTAGTAACTCGAAACAGGAGTTACAGAATAAACAGAAACTAGTTGAGGGTGAAGTGATGATGTGTGTTGGAAGTGGTTCCAAGATTGATATGATAATCATCGCACACTCCCTATACTTTCGAGATTAGTGTTGAACCTAAATAAATGTTATTTGGTGTTTGCGTTGAGCATGAATATGATTTGATCATGTTTATTGCAATACGGTTAATCATTTAAAATCAGAGAATAATTGTTGTTCTGTTTAAATGAATAAAACCTTTGATGGTCATACACCCAATGAAAATAGTTTGTTGGATCTTGATCGTAGTGATACATATATTCATAATATTGATGCCAAAAGATGCAAAGTTGATAATGATAGTGCAACTTATTTGTGGCACTGCCGTTTGGGTCATATCGGTGTAAAGCGCATGAAGAAACTCCATAAAGATGGATTTTCGGAATCACTTGGTTATGAATCATTTGATGCTTGCGAACCGTGCCTTTTGGGCAAGATGACTAAAAACTCCGTTCTCCGGAACAATGGAACAAGCTACTGACTTATTGGAAATAATACATACCGATGTATGCGATCCAATGAGTGTTGATGCTCGTGGCAAGTATCGTTATTTTCTGACCTTCACAAGATGATTTGAGCAGATATGGGTATATCTACTTGATGAAACATAAGTCTGAAATAGTTGAAAGGTTCAAAGAATTTCAGAGTGAAGTGGAAAAATCATCGTAACAAGAAAATAAAGTTTCTGCGATCTGATCGCGGAGACGAATATTTGAGTTACGAGTTTGGTCTTCAATTAAAACAATGTGGAATAGTTTCACAGCTCACGCCACCTGGAACACCACAACGTTATGGTGTGTCCGAACGTCGTAACCACACTTTATTGGATATGGTGCGATCTATGATGTCTCTTACTGATTTACCATTATCGTTTTGGGGTTATACATTAGAGACAACTGCATTCATGTTAAAAGGGCACCATCTAAATCCGTTGAGACGACATTGTATGAACTATGGTTTAGAAGTAAACCTAAGCTGTCGTTTCTTAAAGTTTGGAGTTGCGATGCTTATATGAAAAAGGTTTTCAACCTGATAAGCTCGAACCCAAATCGGAGAAGTGCGTCTTCATAGAAAACCCAAAGGAAATTGTTGGGTACTCCTTCTATCACAAATCCAAAGGCAAAACATTCATTGCTAAGAATGGATCCTTTCTAGAGAAGGAGTTTCTCTCGAAAGAAGTGAGTGGGAGGAAAGTAGAACTTGATGAGGTAACTGTACCTGCTCCCTCATTTGAAAGTAGTTCATCACAGAAATCTGTTCCTGTGACTACTACACCAATTAGTGAGGAAGTTAATGATGATGATCATGAAACTTCAGATTAAGTTACTACAGAACCTCGTAGGTCTTACAGAGTAAGATCCGCACCAGAGTGGTACGGTAATCCTGTTCTGGAAGTTATGTTACTAGACCATGACGAACCTACGAACTATGAAGAAGCGATGGTGAGCCCAGATTCCGCAAAATGGCTTGAGGCCATGAGATCTGAGATAAGATCCATGTATGAAAACAAAGTATGGACTTTGATTGACTTGCCCAATGATCGGCGAGACATTGAGATTAAATGGATCTTCAAGAGGAAGACGGACGCTGATAGTGTTACTATCTACAAAGCTAGAATTGTCGCAAAAGGTTTTTGACAAGTTCAAGGTGTTGACTACGATGAGAGTTTTTCACTCGTATCTATGCTTAAGTCTGTCTGAATCATGTTAGCAATTGCCGCATTTTATGAAATCTGGCAAATGGATAAACAAAACTACATTCCTTAATGGTTTTCTTAAAGAAGAGTTGTATATGATGCAACCAGAAGGTTTTGTCAATCCTAAAAGGTGCTAACAAATTGTGCAAGCTCCAGCGATCCATCTATGGACTGGTGCAAGCATCTCGGAGTTGGAATATATGCTTTGATGAGTTGATCAAAGCATATGGTTTTATACAGACTTTTGAAGAAGCCTGTATTTACAAGAAAGTGAGTGGGAGCTCTGTAGCATTTCTAATATTATATGTGGATGACATATTGTTAATTGCAAATGATACGAAAATTCTGGATAGCATGAAAGGATACTTGAATAAGAGTTTTTCAAAGCAAGACCTCGGTGAAGCTGCTTACACATTGAGCATCAAGATCTATATAGATAGATCAAGACGCTTGATAAGATTTTTCAATGAGTACATACCTTGATAAATTTTTGAAATAGTTCAAAATGGAACAGTCAAAGAAGGAGTTCTTGCCTATGTTACAAGGTGTGAAGTTGAGTAAGACTCAAGACCCGACCATTGCAGAAAATAGAAAGAGAATGAAAAGTCATTCCCTATGCCTCAGTCATAGGTTCTATAAAGTATGCTATGCTGTGAACCGGACCTATTGTATACCTTGCTCTGTGTTTGGCAAAGGAATACAATTTTGATCTAATAAGTAGATCACTGGACATGGGTCAAGAATATCCTTGGTGAGGACTAAGGAGATGTTTCTCGATTATGGAGGTGATAAAAGAGCCCGTCGTTAAAGTTACAACGATGCAAGCTTTTACACCAATCCAGATGACTCTAAGTCTCAATCTGGATAAATATTGAAAGTGGGAGCAATTAGCTAGAGTAGCTCCGTGCAGAGCATTGTGGACATAGAATATTTGCGAAATACATACGGCTCTGAATATGACAGACCCGTTGACTAAGCTTCTCTCACGAGCAAAACATGATCATACCTTAGTACTCTTTTGGGTGTTAATCACATAGCGATGTGAACTAGATTATTGACTCTAGTAAACCCTTTGGGTGTTGATCACATGATGATGTGAACTATGGGTATTAATCACATGCAGATGTGAATATTAGTGTTAAATCACATAGCGATGTGAACTAGATTATTGACTCTAGTGCAAGTGGGAGACTGAAGGAAATATGCCCTAGAGGCAATAATAAAGTTATTATTTATTTCCTTATTTCATGATAAATGTTTATTATTCATGCTAGAATTGTATTAACCGGAAACATGATACATGTGTGAATACATAGACAAACATATAGTCACTAGTATGCTTCTACTTGACTAGCTCATTAATCAAAGATGGTTATGTTTCCTAACCATAGACATGTGTTGTCATTTGATTAATGGGATCACATCATTAGGAGAATGATGTGATTGACATGACCCATTCCGTTAGCCTAGCACTTGATCGTTTAGTATGTTGCTATTGCTTTCTTCATGACTTATACATGTTCCTGTAAATATGAGATTATGCAACTCCCGTTTACCGGAGGAACACTTTGGGTACTACCAAACGTCACAACGTAACTGGGTGATTATAAAGGAGTACTACAGGTGTCTCCGAAGGTACATGTTGAGTTGGCGTATTTCGAGATTAGGTTTTGTCACTCCGATTGTCGGAGAGGTATCTCTGGGCCCTCTCGGTAATGCACATCACTATAAGCCTTGCAAGCAATGTGACCAATGAGTTGGTTACGGGATGATGCATTACGTAACGAGTAAAGAGACTTGCCGGTAATGAGATTGAACTAGGTATTGGATACCGACGATCAAATCTCGGGCAAGTAACATACCGATGACAAAGGGAACAACGTATGTTGTTATGCGGTTTGACCGATAAAGATTCGTAGAATATGTAGGAGCCAATATGGGCATCCAGGTTCCGCTATTGGTTATTGACAAAGAATAGTTCTAGGTCATGTCTACATAGTTCTCGAACCCGTAGGGTCCGCACGCTTAAGGTTTCGATGACAGTTATATTATGAGTTTATGAGTTTTGATGTACCGAAGGAGTTGGGAGTCCCGGATGAGATCGGGGACATGACGAGGAGTCTCGAAATGGTCGAGATGTGAAGATCGATATATTGGACGACTATATTCGGAGTTCGGAAAGGTTCCGAGTGATTCGGGTATTTTTCAGAGTACCGGAGAGTTACGGGAATTCGCCGGGGAGTATATGGGCCTTATTGGGCCATACGGGAATAGAGGAGAGAGGCCAAAAGGAAGGAGGCATGCGCCCCCCCTCTGGTCCGAATTGGACAAGGGGCGCAGCCCCCCTTTCCTTCTTCCTCTCCCCCTCTTTCCCCTTCTCCTACTCCAACAAGGGAGGTGGAATCCTACTAGGACTAGGGAGTCCTAGTAGGACTCCACACTTGGCGCGCCCCCTCCTAGGGCCGGCCTCCTCCCCCCTTGCTCCTTTATATACGGGGGCAGGGGGGCACCCCATGACACACAAGTTGATCTACGGATCGTTCCTTAGCCGTGTGCGGTGCCCCCCCCTCCACCATATTCCACCTCGGTCATATCGTCGCGGAGTTTAGGCGAAGCCCTGCGCCGGTAGAACATCATCATCGTCACCACGCCGTCGTGCTGATGGAAGTCATCCCCGACACTTTGCTGGATCGGAGTCCGGGGATCGTCATCGAGCTGAACGTGTGCTGAACTCGGAGGTGACGTACGTTCGGTGCTTGGATCGGTCGGATCGTGAAGACGTACGACTACATCAACCGCGTTGTCATAACGCTTCCGCTTACGGTCTACGAGGGTACGTGGACAACACTCTCCCCTCTCGTTGCTATGCCATCACCATGATCTTCCGTGTGTGTAGGAAAATTTTCGAAATTACTATGTTCCCCAACATAAAGATCTTCAATGTGAAGTCGAAGGTCGTGGACAGTCAACATGCGGAGTGCGAAGGCGCCATGGTGAGAAAGATGCCAATAGGTACATTTGTGGAGATCGTCAAAGGGAGGCAACAACAGTGGTTCTATGTCACAGAGTCGCGCGACACCACCTGGGCCGCGACTCCCGAATTCGGATCCAGAGCCCCGATGCGGCTCACCTCCTGGATAGAGAAGGGCTGGACTGGTCTTCGTTGGACGAGCTGACATCGCTGCAGACGCGCTCCAGAGCATGGTGGAAAAGAACATCAAGCTTCTCAACATGATCCAGGTGATGCTAGTTCGCCGGATCCTTCCATGCGAAAGCCGGGCCTGTACTTTGTGGGAGTTCGATCCGGCCGAGCACCAGACCCTGCAACATTTCTCCGACATTACACATGAAGGCATTTGGAAGGTGCTCTTCAAGGCCAATGAGACGTTGCTACGTCTTGAGCTTGCGTTGGTTTTCCTTGAAGAGGAAAGGGTGATGCAGCACAGTAGCGTAAGTATTTCCCTCAGTTTTTGAGAACCAAGGTATCAATCCAGTAGGAGGCTCCTCAAAAGTCCCACACACCTACACAAACAAACAAAGAACTCACAACCAACGCGATAAAGGGGTTGTCAATCCCTTCACGGCCACTTGCGAAAGTGAGATCTGATAGAGATAATATGATAAGATAAATATATTTTTGGTATTTCATGATATAGATTGGAAAAGTAAAGATGCAAATAAAAGTAGATTGAAAGCTTATATGACAAAATATAGACCCCAGGACCATAGGTTTCACTAGAGGCTTCTCTCAATATAGCATAAGTATTACGGTGGGTGAACAAATTACTGTCGAGCAGTTGATAGAAAAGCGAATAATTATGAGATTATCTGGGCATGATCATGTATATAGGTATCACGTCCGTGACAAGTAGACCGATTCCTGCCTGCATCTACTACTATTACTCCACACATCGACCGCTATCCAGCATGCATCTAGAGTACTAATTTCATAAGAACAGAGTAACGCTTTAAGAAAGATGACATGATGTAGAGGGATAAACTTGTTGGAAATATGCCCTAGAGGCAATAATAAAAGGATTATTATTATATTTCCTTGTTCATGATAATTGTCTTTTATTCATGCTATAATTGTATTATCCGGAAATCGTAATACACGTGTGAATACATAGACCACAATACGTCCCTAGTAAGCCTCTAGTTGACTAGCTCGTTGGTCAACAGATAGTCATGGTTTCCTGACTATGGACATTAGATGTCATTGACAACGGGATCATGTCATTAGGAGAATGACGTGATGGACAAGACCCAATCCTAAGCATAGCACAAGATCGTGTAGTTCGTTTTGCTAGAGCTTCTCCAATGTCAAGTATCTCTTCCTTAGACCATGTGATCGTGTAACTCCTGGATACCGTAGAAGTGCTTTGGGTGTACCAAACGTCACAACGTAACTGGGTGACTATAAAGGTGCACTATAGGTATCTCCGAAAGTGTCTGTTGGGTTGACACGGATCGAGACTGGGATTTGTCACTCGGTATTACGGAGAGGTATCACTGGGCCCACTCGGTAGTGCATCATCATAATGAGCTCAAAGTGACCAAGTGTCTGGTCACGGGATCATGCATTACGGTATGAGTAAAGTGACTTGCCGGTAACGAGACTGAATGAGGTATTGGGATACCGACGATCGAGTCTCGGGCAAGTAACATACCGTCTGACAAAGGGAATAGTATACGGGGTTGCTTGAATCCTCGACATCGTGGTTCATCCGATGAGATCATCGAGGAGTATGTGGGAGCCAACATGGGTATCCAGATCCCGCTGTTGGTTATTGACCGGAGAGCCGTCTCGGTCATGTCTACATGTCTCCCGAACCCGTAGGGTCTACACACTTAAGGTTCGATGACGCTAGGGTTGTATGAATATGAGTATGCAGCAAACCGAATGTTGTTCGGAGTCCCGGATAAGATCCCGAACATCACAAGGAGTTGTGGAATGGTCCGGAGGTAAAGAATTATATATAGGAAGTGCTGTTTCGACCATTGGGAAAGTTTCGGGGTCACCCGGTATTGTACCGGGACCACCGGAAGGGTCCCGGGGGTCCACCGGGTGGGGCCACCTATCCCGGAGGGCCCCGTGGGATGAAGTGGGAGGGGAACCAGCCCCTAGTGGGCTGGTGCACCCCCCTTGGCCCCCCCTGCGCCTAGGGTTGGAAACCCTAGGTGGGGGGGGGGGGAGGGGCGCACCACTTGCCTTGGGGGGCACTCCACCCCGCTGGCCGCCGCCCCCTTGGGAGATTGCATCTCCCAGGGCCGGCGCCCCCCCGGGGTCCTATATAAAGGAGGGCTAGGGGGAGGGCAGCCGCACCCTTGTGTCTTGGCGCCTCCCTCCCCTGCTACACCTCGTCCTCCTCCCGCAGCAGCTTGGCGAAGCCCTGCCGGAGTTCTGCTGCATCCACCACCACGCCGTTGTGCTGCTGGATCATCATCAACCTCTCCTTTCCCCTTGCTGGATCAAGAAGGAGGAGACGTCATCCGCTCCGTACGTGTGTTGAACGCGGAGGTGCTGTCCGTTCGGCACTTGGTCATCGGTGATTTGGATCACGGCGAGTACGACTCCATCATCACCGTTCTCTTGAACGCTTCCGCACGCGATCTACAAAGTGTTATGTAGATGCAATCTCTCACCCATGACTCATTGCTTAGATGAACTAATAGATGGATCTTGGTGAAACCGTAGGAAATTTTTTAATTTTCTGCAACGTTCCCCAACAGTGCAATCATGAGCTAGGTCTATGCGTAGTTCTCTATTGCACGAGTAGAACACAATTTTGTTGTGGGCGTAGATCTTGTCAACTTGCTTGCCGCTACTAGTATTTTCTTGCTTCAGCGGTATTGTGGGATGAAGCGGCCCGGACCGACCTTACACGTACGCTTACGTGAGATAGGTTCCACCGACTGACATGCACTAGTTGCATAAGGTGGCTAGCGGGTGTCTGTCTCTCCTACTTTAGTTGGAGCGGATTAGATGAAAAGGGTCCTTATGAAGGGTAAATAGAAGTTGACAAAATCACGTTGTGGTTATTCGTAGGTAAGAAAACGTTCTTGCTAGAACCCAATTGCAGCCACGTAAAAGATGCAACAACAATTAGAGGACGTCTAACTTGTTTTTGCAGCAATTGTCATGTGATGCGATATGCCCAGAAGTTGTGATGAATGATGAATGATATATTGTGATGTATGAGATCATGTTCTTGTAATAGGAATCACGACTTGCATGTCGATGAGTATGACAACCGGCAGGAGCCATAGGAGTTGTCTTTATTTTTGTATGACCTGCGTGTCATTGAAGAACGCCATGTAAATTACTTTACTTTATTGCTAAACGCGTTAGCCATAGAAGTAGAAGTAGTCGTTGGCGTGACAACTTCATGAAGACACGATGATGGAGATCATGGTGTCATGCCGGTGACGAAGATGATCATGGATCCCCGAAGATGGAGATCGAAGGAGCTATATGATATTGGCCATATCATGTCACTACTTTATATAATTGCATGTGATGTTTATTATGTTTATGCATCTTGTTTACTTAGAACGACGGTAGTAAATAAGATGATCCCTTATAACAATTTCAAGAAAGTGTTCCCCCTAACTGTGTGCCGTTGCTAAAGTTCGTCGTTTCGAAGCACCACGTGATGATCGGGTGTGATAGATCCTTACGTTCACATACAACGGGTGTAAGACAGTTTTACACATGCATAAACACTTAGGGTTAACTTGACGAGCCTAGCATATACAGACATGGCCTCGGAACACAAGAGACCGAAAGGTCGAACATGAGTCGTATGGAAGATACAATCAACATGGAGATGTTCACCGATGATGACTAGTCCGTCTCACGTGATGATCGGACACGGCCTAGTCGACTCGGATCGTGTAACACTTAGATGACTAGAGGGATGTCAAATCTGAGTGGGAGTTCATTAAATAATTTGATTAGATGAACTTAATTATCATGAACTTAGTCTAAAACCTTTGCAAAATATGTCTTGTAGATCAAATGGCCAACGCTCATGTCAACATGAACTTCAACGCGTTCCTAGAGAAAACCAAGCTGAAAGATGATGGCAGCAACTATTCGTACTGGGTCCGGAACCTGAGGATCATCCTCATAGCAGCCAAGAAAGATTATGTCCAAGAAGCACCGCTAGGTGAAGCACCCATCCCAGAGAACCAAGACGTTATGAACGCTTGGCAGTCACGTGCTGATGATTACTCCCTCGTTTAGTGCGGCATGTTTTACAGCTTAGAACCGGGGCTCCAAAAGCGTTTTGAGCGACACAGAGCATATGAGATGTTCGAGGAGCTGAAAATGGTTTTTCAAGCTCATGCCCGGGTCGAGAGATATGAAGTCTCCGACACGTTCTATAGTTGTAAGATGGAGGAAAACAGTTCTGTCAGTGAGCACATACTCAAAATGTCTGGGTTGCACAACCGCCTGTCCCAGCTGGAGATCAACCTCTCGGACGAGGCGGTCATTGACAGAATCCTTCAGTCGCTCCCACCGAGCTACAAGAGCTTTGTGTTGAACTACAATATGCAAGGGATGGTGAAGACCATTCCTGAAGTATTCTCAATGCTGAAGTCAGCAGAGGTTGAAATCAAGAAAGAACATCAAGTGTTGATGGTCAATAAGACCACTAAGTTCAAGAAGGGCAAGGGTAAGAAGAACTTCAAGAAGGACGGCAAAGATGTTGCCGCGCCCGGTAAGCCAGTTGCCGGGAAGAAGTCAAAGAATGGACCCAAGCCTGAGACTGAGTGCTTTTATTGCAAAGGGAAGGGTCACTGGAAGCGGGACTGCCCCAAATACTTAGCGGACAAGAAGGCCGGCAACACTAAAGGTATATTTGATATACACGTAATTGATGTGTACCTTACTAGTACTCGTAGTAACTCCTGGGTATTTGATACTGGTGCCATTGCTCATATTTGTAACTCACAGTAGGAGCTGCGGAATAAGCGCAGACTGGCGAAGGACGAGGTGACAATGCGCATCGGGAATGGTTCCAAGGTCGATGTGATCGCCGTCGGCATGCTACCTCTACATTTACCCACGGGATTAGTTATGAACCTCAATAATTGTTATTTAGTGCCAAGTTCGAGCATGAACATTGTATCTGGATCTCGTTTAATACGAGATGGCTACTCATTTAAATCCGAAAATAATGGTTGTTCTATTTATATGAGAGATATGTTTTATGGTCATGCCCCGATGGTCAATGGTTTATTCTTAATGAATCTCGAACGTAATGTTACACATATTCATAGTGTGAATACCAGAAGATGTAAAGTTGATAACGATAGTCCCACATACTTGTGGCACTGCCGCCTTGGTCATATTGGTGTCAAGCGCATGAAGAAGCTCCATGCTGATGGACTTTTAGAGTCTCTCGATTATGAATCATTTGACACGTGCGAACCATGCCTCATGGGAAAAATGACCAAGACCCCGTTCTCCGGAACAATGGAGCGAGCAACCAACTTATTGGAAATCATACATACTGATGTGTGTGGTCCAATGAGCGTTGAGGCTCATGGAGGATATCGTTATGTTCTCACTCTCACTGATGACTTGAGTAGATATGGGTATGTCTACTTGATGAAACACAAGTCTGAGACCTTTGAAAAGTTCAAGGAATTTCAGAATGAAGTAGAGAATCAACGTGACCGAAAGATAAAATTCTTACGACCGGATCGTGGAGGAGAATATTTAAGTCACGAATTTGGTACACACTTAAGAAAATGTGGAATCGTTTCACAACTCACGCCGCCTGGAACACCTCAGCGTAACGGTATGTCCGAACGTCGTAATCGCACTCTATTGGATATGGTGCGATCTATGATGTCTCTTACCGATTTACCGCTATCATTTTGGGGATACGCTCTAGAGACAGCTACATTCACTTTAAATAGGGCACCGTCTAAATCCGTTGAGACGACACCGTATGAATTATGGTTTGGGAAGAAACCTAAGCTGTCGTTTCTAAAAGTTTGGGGATGCGATGCTTATGTCAAGAAATTACAACCTGAAAAGCTCGAACCCATGTCGGAAAAATGCATCTTCATAGGATACCCGAAGGAAACCATTGGGTATACCTTCTACTTAAGATCTGAGGGCAAGATCTTTGTTGCCAAGAACAGATCCTTTCTGGAAAAAGAGTTTCTCTCGAAAGGAGTAAGTGGGAGGAAAGTAGAACTCGATGAAGTACTACCTCTTGAACCGGAAAGTAGTGCAGCTCAGGAAAATGTTCCTGTGGTGCCTACACCGACTGAAGAGGAAATTAATGATGATGATCAAGGTACTTTGGATCAAGTTGCTATTGAACTTCGTAGGTCCACAAGGACACGTTCCACACCAGAGTGGTATGGCAACCCTGTCCTGGAAATCATGTTGTTAGACAACGGTGAACCTTCGAACTATGAAGAAGCGATGGCGGGCCCATATTCCAAAAAATGGCTAGAAGCCATGCAATCCGAGATAGAATCCATGTATGAAAACAAAGTATGGACTTTGACTGACTTGCCCGATGATCGGCGAGCGATAGAAAACAAATGGATCTTTAAGAAGAAGACGGACGCGGATGGTAATGTCACCATCTATAAAGCTCGACTTGTCGCTAAGGGTTATCGGCAAGTTCAGGGGATTAACTATGATGAGAATTTCTCTCCCGTAGCGAAGCTTAAGTCCGTCCGAATCATGTTAGCAATTGCCGCATACTATGATTATGAGATATGGCAGATGGACGTCAAAACGGCATTCCTTAACGGCTATCTTAAGGAAGAGCTATATATGATGCAGCCGGAAGGTTTTGTCGATCCTAAGAATGCGAACAAAGTATGCAAGCTCCAGCGATCCATTTATGGGCTGGTGCAAGCATCTCGGAGTTGGAACATTCGCTTTGATGAGATGATCAAAGCGTTTGGGTTTATGCAGACTTATGGAGAAGCCTGCGTTTACAAGAAAGTGAGTGGGGTCTCTGTAGCATTTCTCATATTATATGTAGATGACATACTTTTGATGGGAAATGATATAGAATTCTTGGACAACATTAAGGCCTACTTGAATAAGTGTTTTTCAATGAAGGACCTTGGAGAAGCTGCATACATATTAGGAATCAAGATCTATAGGGATAGATCGAGACGCCTCATAGGTCTTTCACAAAGCACATACCTTGATAAGATTTTGAAGAAGTTCAAAATGGATCAGTCCAAGAAAGGGTTCTTGCCTGTATTACAGGGTGTGAGATTGAGCTCGGCTCAATGCCCGACCACAGCAAAAGATAAAGAAGAGATGAGTGTCATCCCCTATGCCTCAGCCATAGGATCTATTATGTATGCCATGCTGTGTACCAGACCTGATGTAAACCTTGCCGTAAGCTTGGTAGGAAGGTACCAAAGTAATCCCGGCAAGGAACACTAGACAACGGTCAAGAATATCCTGAAGTACCTGAAAAGGACAAAGGACATGTTTCTCGTTTATGGAGGTGACGAAGAGCTCGTCGTAAAGGGTTACGTCGACGCTAGCTTCGACACAGATCTGGATGACTCTAAGTCACAAACCGGATACGTGTATATGTTGAATGGTGGAGCAGTAAGCTGGTGCAGCTGCAAGCAGAGCGTCGTGGCGGGATCTACATGTGAAGTGGAGTACATGGCAGCCTCGGAGGCAACGCATGAAGCAATTTGGGTGAAGGAGTTCATCACCGACCTAGGAGTCATACCCAATGCGTCGGGGCCGATCAAACTCTTCTGTGACAACACTGGAGCTATTGCCCTTGCCAAGGAGCCTAGGTTTCACAAGAAGACCAGGCACATCAATCGTCGTTTCAACTCCATCCGTGAAAATGTTCAAGATGGAGACATAGATATTTGCAAAGTACGTACGGATCTGAATGTTGCAGATTCGTTGACTAAACCTCTTTCACGAGCAAAACATGATCAACGCCAGAACTCTATGGGTGTTCGATTCATCACAATGTAACTAGATTATTGACTCTAGTGCAAGTGGGAGACTGTTGGAAATATGCCCTAGAGGCAATAATAAAAGGATTATTATTATATTTCCTTGTTCATGATAATTGTCTTTTATTCATGCTATAATTGTATTATCCGGAAATCGTAATACACGTGTGAATACATAGACCACAATACATCCCTAGTAAGCCTCTAGTTGACTAGCTCGTTGGTCAACAGATAGTCATGGTTTCCTGACTATGGACATTAGATGTCATTGACAATGGGATCACGTCATTAGGAGAATGACGTGATGGACAAGACCCAATCCTAAGCATAGCACAAGATCGTGTAGTTCGTTTTGCTAGAGCTTCTCCAATGTCAAGTATCTCTTCCTTAGACCATGAGATCGTGTAACTCCCGGATACCGTAGAAGTGCTTTGGGTGTACCAAACGTCACAACGTAACTGGGTGACTATAAAGGTGCACTATAGGTATCTCCGAAAGTGTCTGTTGGGTTGACACGGATCGAGACTGGGATTTGTCACTCCGTATTACGGAGAGGTATCACTGGGCCCACTCGGTAGTGCATCATCATAATGAGCTCAAAGTGACCAAGTGTCTGGTCACGGGATCATGCATTACGGTACAAGTAAAGTGACTTGCCGGTAACGAGACTGAACGAGGTATTAGAATACCGACGATCGAGTCTCGGGCAAGTAACATACCGTCTGACAAAGGGAATAGTATACGGGGTTGCTTGAATCCTCGACATCGTGGTTCATCCGATGAGATCATCGAGGAGTATGTGGGAGCCAACATGGGTATCCAGATCCCGCTGTTGGTTATTGACCGGAGAGCCGTCTTGGTCATGTCTGCATGTCTCCCGAACCCGTAGGGTCTACACACTTAAGGTTCGGTGACGCTAGGGTTGTATGAATATGAGTATGCAGCAAACCGAATGTTGTTTGGAGTCCCGGATAAGATCCCGGACGTCACGAGGAGTTCCGGAATGGTCCGGAGGTAAAGAATTATATATAGGAAGTGTTGTTTCGACCATCGGGAAAGTTTCGGGGTCACCCGGTATTGTACCGGGACCACCGGAAGGGTCCCGGGGGTCCACCGGGTGGGGCCACCTATCCCGGAGGGCCCTGTGGGCTGAAGTGGGAGGGGAACCAGCCCCTAGTGGGCTGGCGCGCCCCCCCTTGGGCCCCCCTGCGCCTAGGGTTGGAAACCCTAGGTGGGGGGGGGGGGGGGCGCACCACTTGCCTTGGGGGGCACTCCACCCCCCTGGCCGCCGCCCCTTGGGAGATTGCATCTCCCAGGGCTGGTGCCCCCCTGGGGTCCTATATAAAGGAGGGAAAGGGGGAGGGCAGCTGCACCCTTGTGTCTTGGCGCCTCCCTCCCCTGCTACACCTCGTCCTCCTCCCGCAGCAGCTTGGCGAAGCCCTGCCGGAGTTCTGCTGCATCCACCACCACACCGCTGTGCTGCTGGATCATCATCAACCTCTCCTTTCCCCTTGCTGGATCAAGAAGGAGGAGACATCATCCGCTCCGTATGTGTGTTGAACGCGGAGGTGCTGTCCGTTCGGCACTTGGTCATCGGTGATTTGGATCACGGCGAGTACGACTCCATCATCACCGTTCTCTTGAACGCTTCCGCATGCGATCTACAAAGTGGTATGTAGATGCAATCTCTCACCCGTGACTCGTTGCTTAGATGAACTAATAGATGGATCTTGGTGAAACCGTAGGAAATTTTTTAATTTTCTGCAATGTTCCCCAACAAAACTCATGCAATATGATATAAACCCCATCTTTCTATCCTCGATGGTGACAATACAATACGTGCCTTGCTGCCCCTGCTGCCACTGGGAAAGGACACCGCAAGATTGAACCCAAAGCTAAGCACTTCTCCCATTGCAAGAAAGATCAATCTAGTAGGCCAAACCAAACTGAAAATTCGAAGAGACTGGCAAAGATAACTCAATCATACATAAAAGAATTCAGAGGAGATTCAAATATTTCTCATAGATAAACTTGATCATAAACCCACAATTCATTGGATCTCGACAAACACACCGCAAAAAGAGTTACATCAAATAGATCTCCACAAGAGAGGGGGAGAACATGGTATTGAGATCCAAAAAGAGAGAAGAAGCCATCTAGCTAATAACTATGGACCCGAAGGTCTGTGGTAAACTACTCACAACTCATCGGAGTTGATGTAGAGGCCCTCCATGGTGGATTCCCCCTCCAGCAGAGCGCCGACGACGGCTCCAAGATGGGATCTCGCGGATACAGAAGGTTACGATGGCGGAAATAGTTTTTCGATGGCTCCCCTGATGGTTTCGGGGTATATGGGTATATATAGGAGGAAGATGTACGTCGGTGGCCGCCCGAGGGGCCCATAAGATAGGGGGCGCGCCCTGTAGGGGGGGGCGCCCTCCACCCTCGTGGCCGCCTCGGGAGCTTCTTGACTTGCACTCCAAGTCCTCTGGATCATGTTTGTCCAAAAATCACGCTCCCGAAGGTTTCATTCCGTTTGGACTCCGTTTGATATTCCTTTTCTTCGAAACACTGAAATAGGTAAAAAAAACAGCAATACGGACTGGGCCTCCGATTAGTAGGTTAGTCCAAAAAATGATATAAAAGTGTAAAGTAAAGCCAATAAACATCCAAAACAGGTAATATAATAGCATGGAACAATAAAAAATCATAGATACGTTGGAGACATATCAAGCATCCCCAAGCTTAATTCCTGCTCATCCTTGAGTAGGTAAATGATAAAAACAGAATTTTTGATGTGGAATGCTACCTAGCATAATTCTCAATGTATTTCTCTTTATTGTGGCATGAATGTTCAGATCCAAATGATTCAAAATAAAAGTTCATATTGACATAAGAAACAGTAATACTTCAAGCATACTAATAAAAGCAATCATGTCTTCTCAAAATAACATGGCTAAAGAAAGTTCATCCCTACAAAATCATATAGTTAGGCTATGCTTCATTTTCGTCACACAAAAATGCTCCCATCTTATACACCCCCGATGAAAAGCCAAGCAATTGTTTCGTACTTAAATAATCTCAAACCTTTTCAACTTTCACACAATACATGAGCGTGAGCCATGGATATAACACTATGGGTGGAATAGAATAATGATGGGGATTGTGTGGAGAAGACAAAAAGGAGAAAGTCTCACATTGACGAGGATAATCAACGGGCTATGGAGATGACCATCGATTGATGTCAACATGAGGAGTAGGGATTGCCATGCAACGGATGCACTAGAGCTATAAATGTATGAAAGATCAACAAAAGAAACTAGTGGGTGTGCATCCAACTTGCTTGCTCACGAAGACCTAGGGCATTTGAGGAAGCCCATCGTAGGAATATACAAGCCAAGTTCTATAATGAAAAATTCCCACTAGTATATGAAAGTGACAACATATGAGACTCGCTATATGAAGAACATGGTGCTACTTTGAAGCACAAGTGTGGAAAAGAGATAATAACATTGCCCCCTTTTTCTTTTTTTTTCTTTTTCTCTTTTTTTTCTTTGGCCTTTCTTTTTCTTTTCTTTTCTTTTTGGCCTTTTTTTTCTTTGGCCTTTCTTTTTTTCTTTGGCCTTTCATCCCTTTTTTTTCTTTAGGGACAATGCTCTAATAATGATGATCATCACACTTCTATAAATTTACAACTCATGAATTACAACTCGAAACTAGAACAAGATATGACTCTATATGAATGCCTCCGGCGGTGTACCGGGATGGGCAATGAATCAAGAGTGACGTGTATGAAAATTTATGCATGGTGGATTTGCCACAAATACAATGTCAACTACATGATCATGCAACGCAATATGACAATAGTAATGCATGTCATGATGAAAAACGGAATGGTGGAAAGTTGCATGGCAATATATCTCGGAATGGCTATGGAAATGCCATAAATAGGTAGGTATGGTGGCTGTTTTGAGGAAGATATAAGTAGGTTTATGTGTGATAAAGCGTATTGCATCAAGGAGTTTGGATGCACCGGCGAAGTTTGCACCAACTCTCAAGGTGAGAAAAGGCAATGCACGGTACCAAAGAGGCTAGCAATGATGGAAGGTGAGAGTGCGTATAATCCATGGACTCAACATTAGTCAAAAGAACTCATATACTTATTGCAAAAATCTACAAGTCATCAAAAACCAAGCACTACGCGCATGCTCCTAGAGGTATAGATTGGTAGGAAAAGACCATCGCTCGTCCCCGACCGCCACTCATAAGGATGCACAATCTAAGAACACCTCATGTTTCAAATTTGTTACACAACTTTAACCATACGTGCATGCTACGGGACTTGCTAACTTCAACACAAGCATTCTTTAAATTCATAATCACCCAATAGCATGACTCCAATATCACTACCTCCATATCTCAAAACAATTATCAAGTATCAAATTGATCATAGCATCCAATTCACTTCCTATGATAGTTTTTATTATACCCAACTTGGATGCCTACCATTCTAGGACCAATTGTATAACCATAGAAAATACCATGCTGTTCTAAGAGACTCTCAAAATAATATAAGTGAAGCATGAGAGATCAACAATTCCTTCAAAATTAAACCACCGCCATGCTCTAAAAGATATAAGTGAAGCACTAGAGCAAAAATTATCTAGCTCAAAAGATATAAGTGAAGCACATAGAGTATTCTAATAAATTCCAATCAAGTGGGATTCTCCCAAAAGGTGTGTACAGTAAAGATGGTTGTGGTAAACTAAAAAGCAAAGACTAATATCATACACGATGCTCCAAGCAAAACACATATCATGTGGCGAATAAAAATATAGCTCCAAGTAAAGTTACCAATGAACGAAGACGAAAGAGGGGATGCCTTCCCGGGGCATCCCCAAGCTTAGGCTTTTGGTATTCTTGAATATCTTGGGGTGCCATGGGCATCCCCAAGCTTAGGCTCTTGCCACTCCTTATTCCATAGTCCATCAAATCTTTACCCAAAACTTGAAAACTTCACAACACAAAACTCAATAGGAAATCTCATAAGCTCTGTTAGTGCAAGAAAGAAAAACCACCACATAAGGTACTGTAATGAACTCATTCTTTATTTATATTGGAGTTAAACCTACTGTATTCTAAGTTCTCTATGGTTCATACCCTTACATACTAGCCATAGATGCATCAAAATAAGCAAACAACACACGAAAGGCAGAATCTGTCAAAAACAGAACAGTCTGTAGCAATCTGTAACTTTCGGTTACTTCTGGAACTCCATAAATCCTACAAAAATAGGAAGTCCTAGGCAATTTGTCTGTTGATCTACAGAAAAAGGATTCAACGCAAAATCACGTTTCTGTGATTTATTGAATTTTTTCTCGTGAGCGTAAAGTTTGTGTTTTTCAGCAGAATCAAATTAACTCATACCATAGTTATCCTATAGGTTCTACTTGGCACAAACACTAAATAAAACATGAAAATACATCTAAACAGAAAGTAGATGCAAATTTTATTGAATAACAGCAAGGAAAAATATTGGGTTGTCTCCCAACAAGCGCTTTTCTTTAAAGCCTTTTTAGCTAGGCATTGAGATTTCAAAGATGCTCACATAAAAGACAAGAATTGAAGCATAAAGAGAGCATCATAAAACATGTGACAAACCCATCTAAGTCTAACATACTTCCTATGCATAGGCATATTATAAGCAAACAAATTTTCAAGGCAAGCAAAAACTAGCATATGCAAAGAAGAAGAAAGAGACGATAGCAATCTCAACATGACGAGAGGTAATTTAGTAAGATAAAATTTTCTACAACCATATTTTCCTCTCTCATAATAATTACATGTGGGATCATAAGCAAATTCAACAAAATAGCTATCCCATAAAATATTTTCAACACGATCCACATGCATGTAAAGTTGACACTCTTCCAAAGTAGTGGGATTAACATTAACTAAAGTCATGACCTCTTCAAACCCACTTTTATCAAAAATTTCATAAGATTGATCAAAATACAAATATGTGGGATCTAAAGTTGACACTCTTCCAAACCCACTTTCAATAATATTGCAAACACTATTATCAATCTCATATTCATCATGGGGGTTAAATAAATTTTCAAGATCATAAGAAGAATTACCCCAATCATGATCATTGCAACAGGTAGTAGACATAGCAAAACTAGCATCCCCAAGCTTAGGGTTTTGCGTATTATTAGCACAATTGACATCAAGAGAATTTATAGTAAAATCATTGCAATCATGCTTTTTATTCAAGGAGCTATCGTGAATCTCTTCATAAATTTCTTCATCATAATTTTCAGATTCACAAATTTCGAGCAAAGCTTCATAAAGGTAATCTAGTGCACCAAACTCACTAGCAATTGGTTCATCATAATTGGATCCCTTAAATAGATTAGCAAGTAGATGAGGATCCATAGATCTTAGCTTCTCTGTTTAGCAATAAATAAACAACTATTCCAACTAAACGAGCAAACGAGCCAAGTAGGACATCAAAGCAAATGAAAAGACAAACAAAAGAAGGGCGAATAAAACGGCAAGGGTGAAGTGGGGGAGAGGAAAACGAGAGGCAAATGGCAAATAACGTAAATGCGAGGGAGATGAGTTTGTGATGGGTACTTGGTATGTCTTGACTTGAGCGAAGACCTCCCCGGCAACGGCACCAGAAATCCTTCTTGCTACGTCTTGAGCTTGCATTGGTTTTCTTTGAAGAGGAAAGGGTGATGCAGCACAGTAGCGTAAGTATTTCCCTCAGTTTTTGAGAACCAAGGTATCGATCCAGTAGGAGGCTCCTCAAAAGTCCCACGCACCTACACAAACAAACAAAGAACTCACAACCAACACGATAAAGGGGTTGTCAATCCCTTCACGACCACTTGCAAAAGTGAGATCTGATAGAGATAATATGATAAGATAAATATTTTTTTGGTATTTTATGATATAGATTGGAAAAGTAAAGATGCAAACAAAAGTAGATTGAAAGCTTATATGATAAAAGATAGATCCGGGGGCCATAGGTTTCACTAGAGGCTTCTCTCAAGATAGCATAAGTATTACGGTGGGTGAACAAATTATTGTCGAGCAATTGATAGAAAAGCGAATAATTATGAGATTATCTAGGCATGATCATGTATATAGGCATCACGTCTGTGGCAAGTAGACCGACTCCTGCCTGCATCTACTACTATTACTCCACACATCGACCGCTATCCAGCATGCATCTAGAGTATTAATTTCATAAGAACAGAGTAACACTTTAAGAAAGATGACATGATGTAGAGGGATAAACTCATGCAATATGATATAAACCCCATATTTTTATCCCCGATGGCAAAAATACAATACATGCCTTGCTGCCCCTGTTGTCACTGGGAAAGGACACCGCAAGATTGAACCCAAAGCTAAGCACTTCGCTCATTGCAAGAAAGATCAATCTAGTAGGCCAAACCAAACTGAAAATTCGAAGAGACTTGCAAAGATAACTCAATCATACATAAAAGAATTGAGAGGAGATTCAAATATTTCTCATAGATAAACTTGATCATAAACCCACAATGCATCGAATCTCGACAAACACACCGCAAAAAGAGTTACATCAAATAGATCTCCACAAGAGAGGGGGAGAACATGGTATTGAGATCCAAAAAGAGAGAAGAAGCCATCTAGCTAATAACTATGGACCCGAAGGTCTGTGGTAAACTACTCACAACTCATCAGAGAGGCCTTGGAGTTGATGTAGAGGCCCTCCGTGGTGGATTCCCCCTCCGGCAGAGCGTTGGCGACGGCTCCAAGATGGGATCTCGTGGATACAGAAGGTTATGATGGCGGAAATAGTTTTTCGGTGGCTCCCCTGATGGTTTCGGGGTATATGGGTACATATAGGACGAAGAAGTACATCAGTGGATGCCCGAGGGGCCCACGAGATAGGGGGGCACGCTCTGTAGGGGGGGGAGGGCGGCCTCCACTCTCGTGGCCGCCCCGGGAGCTTCTTGACTTTCACTCCAAGTCCTTTGGAGCACATTTGTTCCAAAAATCACGCCCCCGAAGGTTTCATTCTGTTTGGGCTCCGTTTGATATTCCTTTTCTTCGAAACACTGAAATAGGCAAAAAAACAGCAATATGGGCTGGGCCTCCGGTTAGTAGGTTAGTCCCAAAAATGATATAAAAGTGTAAAGTAACGCCCATAAACATCCAAAACAGGTAATATAATAGCATGGAACAATCAAAAATTACAGATACGTTGGAGACGTATCAGACGTGGCCGAAGGAAACCGAAGACCGGGGGCACAACCTGACCCATCCAGCCAGTCCAGTAAGTTTTACGTATTTCAAGGCGAATACTTTACTTACTTATTCAAGGAAGATGCCCAAGCCTCCTATTTATTTTCGTAGGGCTGGACAAAGAAAGTGGAGCGGATCAAGTCCCGGCTCCGCTGCCTGAGGAACCGGCCATCCCGCTTCTGACGAAGATGCTGGTTCCGGCGCCCTACCAGGCGCCGGAGAAGAAGGCCAAAGGGAAGGCCAAGGAGACCAGAAGTGGTCTCCGTCGCAAGGGTGTTTCATACATGACGTCCGAAGACACCGAGACTCACTCCTCCGCCATGAGGAGGAGTGCAACTCTCCCCCTGAGGGGGGAAGGAAGAAGAGGGCGACCTCCGCAAATCTAGAGGTAGAGGCGTCCAAGAGGGGGAAGGGTTCCCTCGAGGATAACTCCGTGTGGGACGTCGACAGCAGCCTAGAGCAGCGCCCCCGAGACAAGCCCCTGGCCGAATGTTGAGTACTCAAAAACCCGGATGCATTCGTATATCCAGCCTCTCTACTTCATAGTCTTAACACGTTGAATTATGCTTCTGTAGTCCGGCTCGGCCCGACCTCGAGCGATCCTCATCTTCGGGGAATTCGCTGGACCCGAAGGCGATGGACAGTGGGTCCCTTTCAGCGGCCTCCTCTCCCAGGGCCATGGATGACATCGAGGTGTTGTCTCGAAGGATCCCGGGCCAGGGAGAGACTCATGAGGCCGTTAGGGCGGTGCCGGAGGGTGAAACCTCAGCCACCGGACACACTGACAATAGAGGCCATATTCAGTTCGGTCCCCAGCCGAACACGGTCCCGGCGACCTATGCAGACAAGCAGGTGTCGTTACTGGCTGCGACCTCTCATACTGCTGAGGTTTCTGGACTGAAGCAGAGTCTGGAGCATGACAAGGAAGAGCTCGGCCGCGTGAAAAAGCAACTAGAGTATAAACAAGGTATGCAATGACCTTCTGTATATAAGAAAGGATAGATGCTTTGTAATGACCGTAGTGCCATTTTATTTGTAGTAGCAGGGACTGAGGTGGAGGCTCTCAAAAAGGAGCTAGCCGAGGCCAAAAAGAAAGTGGCAAAGAAGCAAGCCGCCCGTGAAAAACACGAGGCCAGGGTTAATGAGGTCCAGCAAGAGCTCTAGGACACCGTTAAGAAATGCGAGTCCTTGGAGCGCGATATTGCGGATCGAGAGACCGAACTTGCCAAGGCTCGCCAAAGCGCACACGATGCCCGGGTTGAAGCCCATGGCGTCCTCCAGGAAGTCCAGGAGGCCAGAAAAATCACGACGGGTAAGGCCTTTATTATGCAGAGCAAATATGTGAAGAAAAGGTTCCTCTTACTGACCCAGATTTGGAGTTCTCCAGCGGTGTTTGCGGATCTGCCGCACAGCATTTCAGATGATGTGGAGTTCTTCCGAGCCAAAGAGGGGAGCTCGACGGAAAAGCTGTTCTAGTCACAATACCTTGCGCCAGAACATCTGGTGTCCTTTAGCAATCAGCTGAAACAGATGGTTGAACTGCATAGGGTGGTCGAACTGGCCATGAAGGATTTGATAGTATGGCTGTGGCCTGCCGAAGCCATACCCAGTAGCTAATTCAGGCTCGTGAAGCGGCTGGTCAATGCCTGCCCCCGGCTTGACGTCCTCAAGTGGTTGGTCTGCATCGAAGGTGCGCGGATGGCCTTCGGCCATGTCAAAGTTCAGTGGGCGAAGATGGATGCCGTCAAGCTCGCGACCGAAGGACCGCCCGCTGGCAAGGAGCACCGCATGCCCGAGCGGTATTTTGACGATGTCTTGGAGGGATCCCGCATTGTGGTGGAGCAATGTACTAAGGATATTACCTTTGAATGAATACATTCATATTGTCCCTTCCTGTATTATGAAACAGAACCGTTATGCAATATAATGCCTGGTATTTAAAATTTTACCTCCTGTGCGGCCGTTTTGTTAAATCTGAGAGTTGGCCAGTTGTCGGCTTCAACCCCCACGTAGGTAGTACGGGGGTGTTCGGATGAATCTAAACACTCTTTATTCCAGAGTTTGGTCCTTAAAGGAGGTGTTTAGCGCAACGAACCAGACAATCATACTATGTGGCTTTATCACCCTCACTTAGCCATAGGAGTTTGACAATAGAAGTTTAGGCGCAGCCCCTAGTAGTCGTAAGTCCGAACTTGGGTACTGTAAACACATGATCAGATAAAAACCGATTCATCGCATAATGTGGAAAAAATCGCAAAAGATTTGTGACCTCTCGAACAGCTGACCGGCTCACGCCACATCATGATAGTCAGTTTTCGACTTTGTCTACTGAGGTGCTCATCCGGATAAACCAGGACACAATCACAGTAGTTCTCCCTTTACTACCCTAGCCGATATAGCGGAACGTAAGGCAGTAAGCACAGAAGCCAGGCAACCCAACTAATGACCAAAGACATGATTCAGAGCCGATGCATATAATGCTAAAGTTCGGGGTGCCGAACTATACTGTAAAAAAGTGTTCGACTTTGTTGTCGTATTATGGGGCGTAATGAAGCCCCTGGCGAATTAAGGCGTACCAGAGTGTACGAGTGCAATCGATAAGAATAACGAAATAAAATGAAATAGCGAGTTAATGCCACGTAAATTGGGCCGCAAACTGTTTTTATTGTAATTTGATTAATACGTCAAGGCATATTTGTACAAATAGTGCGATAAACAATATGGTTGTTTAACCTGCTAAGACCAGGGGGGAGCCGCATGCGGGTCCCGAAGACAGGTAGAATGATCATCGAGAAGAACATCTAGAGATTCCCTCACACGTCCATACTGCTTCCCGCCTTGGTATATACATATATATCCTTCAAAAGGTCCGATGACCAGGCCGTCTAGAGGGGACTGTGAAAAAGACACAAAATGATAAGAAGGAAAAGGAAAAGGTATGTTTGTGAGCCGCATGATGGGCCACAATAACATTACGCCTCCGTCTATGACCATGGTATTTTGAGTGCGTAGTTATGTACGCGTGGTATGAATGCCGCCGTTTGGTCAGGACTGGGACGGAGGCTGAATTGCTAGTCAAGCTCTTGACGAGTTGGACTGTCCTGCTGCAGAGTAGTTGAGACTCGTTTGACAGTGTCCAGGAGCTTGTCCTCCCAATTAAGGTTCTGCCTGAAAGGGCCGCTCTGTGCTTCTGCTGCGAGGGCAGTGGTGTGCTCCTCGGTACAGAGGGAGAGTTCCGTGTTTCCATTGACTGTTACGACGCCGCATGGTCCGGGCATCTTGAGCTTGAGATAAGCATAGTGTGGCACCGCATTGAATCGAGCAAATGCGGTTCGTCCTAGCAGTGCGTGATAGCCACTGCAAAAGGGGACGATATCGAAGATCAACTCTTCACTTCAGAAGTTGTCCGGAGATCCGAAGACCACCTCTAGTGTGATTGAGCCCATACAGTGGGCCTCTACACCTGGTATGACTCCTTTAAAGGTGGTTTTTGTGGGCTTGATCCTTGAGGGATCAATACCCATTTTGCACACTGCATCTTGATAGAGCAGGTTCAGGCTGCTGCCATCGTCCATAAGGACTCGTGTAAGATGCAATCTTCCATGATAGATACTGGTCGGATGGTCCTTGCGATCAAAGGTGATCGGGCAGGACAACCATGGGTTGAATTTTGAGGCGACTGGCTTCATCGCGTAGATGTTCCTGAGCGCACACTTGCGCTCCCTCTTGGGGATATGGGTAGCGTATATCATGTTCACCATTTTAACTTGGGGGGGGGGGGAATGTGACGCCCGGGTAATTAAGCTACAGCGATCCTCTGCTAGTGATGCCACGTCACCTCGATTATAGTTGCTAATCTCGCGTTAGTTCGAAACCGATTCGCGTTCAAATTCAAAATCAAGCAAACAATAAAAGATTTCAAATATTGAAACTAAAATTGTTCGGAGTGAGCCAAATAATGCATAAGTAAGTATGGTGGAGAAACCACACTTTTATAAAAGTGTAAAATAATCTAAAATGTTTTAAACAGTAGCAAAGACAATTAGTTGAATGCCTTTTACAATAGATAAAATATTAAACTAATTTATTTTGTTGCCCAGACTTATGTGGTAGTAGCTAATTACTAACACTAAATTAGGGACTACTTTTATAGTTATAAAACTAAAATAAACGAGGAACCAAAATAAAACAGAAAATAGAAAAGGAATAATAAACAAAAATAGAACAAAAGAAATAAAAACAGAAAAGCCCCCCCCCCCGCTGGGCCTCGTGGCCCAGCTGGCCACCAGGCCGCCCCACGTCCCAACCGGCCAGGCCGGCCCACCCCGGTTCCCCCCCATAACCCCCTGGGCGACCGAAACCCTAGCCCGATCCCCACACTTCCCCTGATCCCCCTCCCTCCTTTCCCGATCTGGATCGAGCCCATCCTCCTGGCGCGCCCGCGAACGAAGGCCGCCGCCAGCAGGCGCGACCTCTGCCCTCGCGCCGCCGCTGGCCGGCGCCAGCCTTCCCCGTTCCCCCTGGCCAAGTTGTGGCCATGCCCCGGCGAGCGCCCTCGCGCCCGCAGGCCTTCTCCTACCCCGCCGGTCATCGCCGTTGACCCGTCGCCCCGGTGCCTCCCCGGCCGTGTCGAGCTCTCCATCGACCTCCTCCCTGTGAGCCTCGTCCGTTCCCCGCCATTCCCTTCAATCCCTTGCCGTAGCCGCCACTCCCGAGCTCCGTCCGTTCGTGCACGCCCCTGCCTGTGTGTGTGCTGGCCTCGTCCGCCACTACCGCGCCCAGCCGCCCACTCGCGCCCCGTCTCCCCGTCGTCGACGTTCCCCACCCGTCGACCTCGTTTGCTGCTCCCGCGTCGCCCGCTGCTACCGCCGCCGACCTCCGCCGGCCATTGCCGCACGCGAGCGCTCGTGCCTCCCATGCGGCCTCGTTCCGCTGCACCCTCAACGGGCGAGCGCCCGTTCGGGTGCGCCTGCGCCCGAACCCGCCAACATCGACGCCCGCTAAGGCCCCTCTGGGCCATAGACACATGGGGCCCACGCCCCAGAACAAAAAAAAAGAGGGATTAAAAAAAATAAAAATAAAAATATATAACAAAAAAAAATTTAAGTAATTAAAATAAATATAATTAATAAAAATAAAAATGATTTAATAAAATTAATTATTAATTAATTAATTATCTAATGAATTAATTAAGTTAATTAATCCGGTTTATTTATTTAGTTAACTAGTTAGGTTAATTAAATAGTAATTAAATTAACTAATCTGTAATTAACCTAAACAGAGAATGATAGGTGGGTCCCACTGGACCCACATGTCAGGGTTGACTCAGTCAACCCCTGTTGACTGCTGACGTCAGCATGACATCATGCTGACGTCATAAATACAGTTTTTCGAATTAATTAAATAAATAATTAAATTCCAAAATTGTTAAAATCTTTTAAAAATCATATCTTTTAATCCGTAACTCGGATTAAAATATTTTCAACATGAAAGTTGCTCAGAACGACGAGACGAATCCGGATACGCAGTCCGTTCGTCCGCCACACACCCCTAACCTATCGAACCCGCAACTTTCCCCCTCCGGCTCCTCTGCCCGAAAACACGAAACACCGGGAATACTTTCCCGGGGGTTTTCCCCCCCTTCACCGGTATCACCTACTACCGCGTTAGGGCACACCGAACACCGCGTATTGCCTTGATATATTTTGTGGTGCTTTGTTTGCTCTGTATTCATTATTTCTTCCCCCTCTTCTCTCCGGTAGACTACGAGACCGACGCTGCTGCTGACCAGTTCGACTACGGAGTTGACGACCCCTCTCTCTTGCCAGAGCAACCAGGCAAGCCCCCCCTTGATCACCAGATATCGCCTACTCTTCTCTATACTGCTTGCATTAGAGTTGTGTAGCATGTTACTGCTTTCGTTAATCCTATTCTGATGCATAGCCTGACATTGTCGCTACATCTGTTGATACCTTACCTGCAATCCTAAATGCTTAGTATAGGATGCTAGTTTATCATCATTGGCCCTACATTCTTGTCAGTCTGCCTTGCTATACTATCGGGCCGTGATCACTTGGGAGGTGATCATGGGTATATACTATACATACATACATACTATACAGATGGTGACTAAAGTCGGGTCAGCTCATTGAGTAACCGCAAGTGATTCTGACGAGGGGGCTGAAAGGACAGGTGGCTCCATCCCGGTAGAGGTGGGCCTGGGTTCCCGACGGCCCTCGACTGTTAGTTTGTGGCGGAGCGACAGGGCAGGTTGAGACCACCTAGGAGACAGGTGGGCCTGGCCCTGTTCGGCGTTCGCGGATACTTAACACGCTTAACGAGATCTTGGTATTTGATCTGAGTCGGCTACGAGCCTATACGCACTAACCATCTACGTGGGAGTAGTTATGGGTATCCCGACGTCGTGGTATCAGCCGAAGCACTTCAGACGTCAGCGACGGAGCGGCGCGCGCCGAATTGGACTGGAACGCCACTAGGCTAGGTCTGCTTTCGGCCGCCCTCGCAACGTGCAGGTGTGCTATGGGCGATGGGCCCAGACCCCTGTGCGCTTAGGTTTAGACCGGCGTGCTGGCCTCTCTGTTGTGCCTAGGTGGGGCTGCGACGTGTTGATCTTCCGAGGCCGGGCATGACCCAGGAAAGTGTGTCCGGCCAAATGGGATCAAGCGTGTTGGGTTATGTGGTGCACCCCTGCAGGGAAGTTAATCTATTCGAATAGCTGTGATCTTCGCTAACAGGACGACTTGGAGTTGTACCTTGACCTTATGACAACTAGAACCGGATACTTAATAAAACACACCCTTCCAAGTTCCACAGACAACCCGGTGATCACTTTTCTACAGGGTGACGAGGAGAGGATCGCCGGGTAGGATTATGCTATGCGATGCGACTGGAGATGCGCTTGGAGATGCTACCTGGATATGCTACTTGGAGATGCTACTTGGAGGACTTCAATCTACTCTCTTCTACATGCTGCAAGACGGAGGCTACCAGAAGCGTAGTCTTCGACAGGATTAGCTATCCCCCTCTTATTCTGGCATTCTGCAGTTCAGTCCACTGATATGGCCTCCTTACACATATACCCATGCATATGTAGTGTAGTTCCTTGCTTGTGAGTACTTTGGATGAGTACTCACGGTTGCTTTCTCCCCCCTTTTTCCCCTTTCCTTGCTTTCTGGTTGTCGCAACCAGATGCTGGAGTCCAGGAGCCAGACGTCACCGTCGACGACGACCCCTACTACACCGGAGGTGCCTACTACTACGTGCAGCCCGCTGACGACGACCTGGAGTAGTTAGGAGGATCCCAGGCAGGAGGCCTGCGCCTCTTTCGATCTGTATCCCAGTTTGTGCTAGCCTTCTTAAGGCAAACTTGTTTAACTTATGTCTGTACTCAGATATGGTTGCTTCCGCTGACTCGTCTATGATCGAGCACTTGTATTCGAGCCCTCGAGGCCCCTGGCTTGTATTATGATGCTTGTATGACTTATTTTATTTGTAGAGTTGTGTTGTGATATCTTCCCGTGAGTCCCTGATCTTGATCGTACACATTTGCGTGCATGATTAGTGTACGATTGAATCGGGGGCGTCACAAGTTGGTATCAGAGCCGACTGCCTGTAGGAATCCCCCTTTCCAACTCCTTGGCCGAAGTCGAGGCTAGTCGTTGAAAAACTTTTACTAACATGGCTGTGTGGCCCATGGGCCCACATGGCCATCGGGTGGTAGTAGGATCTTTTACTCCTCGACCTATACTCTGGGACTCTGACATCTCTTCTATTCGGGTTAAATGAATTTTACTAAATCTAACATTAGGATCTCGGTATCATTTTCACCCGGAGACCCCCTTATTACTGATGATCGTCTGCTGCACCAGAAGACACTGAAGTTACTCTCCGCTGTTAACCCGAGAACTTCTGTTCATCGCGTTTGCAATTCACCTTCCATCGCAAACCCTTATGGATAACTACTTGCATTTGTTATTCTTACATTCATCCCCAGTGGTCTTGTTATTACAAGATACCCTAAAAAAACTCGTCGTGATTTTGATAATCCCTTGAGCTTACTGCCTTGCTGTTCTTGTCACTTGAATACCCCTAAGAATAATTTCTCGCACTTGTCGAGTATCCGCTCATCCCCAGTTGTTCATGTGTTTCACAAAAGTCTTCAAAATAATATTCGATCTTCCGAAAATCCTCTGGAGCCTTTGGCTCTTGAAATTCTTGCTTGCTTGCATTATGGATAATCCCATAAGTCTCATAGTCATATTGACATTCCTTGTCATTACCATTTTGAGTCTGTTGACTCAATATGTTTGCGAATACACGCAATCATCATTGATCCTTATAAATTACTTTTCCGGCTGAGCTTCCATTCTTTTAACTGGAATTGGTTCTCGACCAATCCAATTGTCGTTGATTGTACCCTAAGGCTATTCAACTTATCTATCCCTAATCAGAGCATTGCTTCTGATCCCTTGATTTGGAAATCATAATTCCTTTGCATTTGACAATTGAGTTAGTCAGTTGTTTCTATAATTTGATCTCCTTGCACTCTTCTTCCTCTAGTTGAGTACCGATGCTCACGTCAGATCCCTTGTGGACCATCAGGCCCATTGTTGGATTTTATCCGTCAGCATCCTTCATATTCAATAACCTTGTGAGCCTTCCCTTGGATACATAATGCCCTTGGTAATTGTATCATCTACTTTCTCAACCTTGCTCTACTTTCGAGCTTGTGTTATTTACTCTTGAAACTTGTGGTATACGTTTCTAAGAAGCCCCTGTGGGTTGAACATATGCCTTCTCTAAACCGTGTGAACCCGAAAGTTTTCACGAGTCATACTCTTCTGGTGCTTCACCAGATAAAATTTCAACACTGCAACTTCATCGAACGTGAGAAGTGAATGAAAGGTTATGCATTGGAGAAGTGGGAGTCGACCTTGAACTTGTGTTCATGCCCATGGACACGATGTAGATCTTATCATTAAAGCTTCCTTTAAATAAATTATTCCTTTGGTATAAGTTCATCTTATATCTAGGATCTGGCCTTTTGCAACCGTGGTTCCGACCATGATTGTTCTTCTTTGATCTCATTTCTCGGACAAGTTAAAACAATTGTCTTCTATGGATCAATACACCAGTCCCACCTTTACTTTGATCTTGTGTCGAGTATTACCCCCCTGGTATCTCGAGATTATCATGGAACTGCATAACTCCTTATGAGTTCTTCATCAAGTGCTACGTTCCCACTGATTACAATTTTTCGCGGGCTCTGAGTTATTGAACACTCAAAGACACCGATAACTAAACCGAGTCCGCACTACGGTTCAACAACTCTTCAGTAAGCTTCTATAAATACGAGTTTGTACCCGATCACGCCATTCCTAGCCTGTTTGGCTATATCATTGTCGTGACGATTCTAACTGTGCTACCTGGTCCTTATTCTCGGAGCACCAATTTTCGACGATGAACTAACCTTATGTCGATCCTCATCGTCATATCATTTCTCCTTGAACAACAAGCTTGGTTTCGAGTTTGTGTCGTACCCATGGTTCCAATGACTTTTGGCTTCATCATTCCTTTGACTTGATGTCGTCGCTGATTGATTACTTCTTCATGAAATCTGTTGACAAATTCCTCATCAACCTTATGAGTTCTTCCAGGATATCAATTGAATTCATGATGAGAAATACCATCCTTGTCCCTCGATGATTTGAGTTATCAGCGGCAACATTCTTGCCTTCCCCCCCCCCCCCAACACAAACTTGTTCACCATTTGTGTTGTACCTTGGTTTCCTTGCTATCCAGCAATTGTTCTTCTTTACCTTGGAGTATTACCGTCCTTTATGTCAAGAATGTTCTGAGATTTGTTCCACCTCTTGAGAACTCTTGACATAGAAATACTTCTCACCATCACCATTCTTTCTTGGTCCCTGTGTTAATTCCAACAAGTGAACGGTGTTGTTTGAATTCTTTCCTTCTAGCAACCCTATCTCTTTGAAGTGAATGGGCGATAGTTCATTCTAAGTCCTTCGCTAATTGAATCACCATTCTAACATTGGTCGTGCAACCCAACCCGTACTTCGGGCGCACCCTTCAACCAATGTTTAATTGTGTATGTTTTCCTCGAGCTTACTTCCTTATATCATTTGATCTGGCTAATGTTATCTCCTTGTTCACTTAATGGGGGAAATCCATCTTTTGGGAATCTCGGTGAATTGCCGTTGAGTTCACCAGACACCTCCTTGTCCTCTCCTTGGTTTAATGGTGAACTATTGCTTCAGAAACCCGCTCCCATAGTTCATTTCCCGAGAAGCTTGCAATGCCATTTCAACGATTTGTGTTGCGCCTTTTCTTCTCGGACATCCTGAGTCTCAGGTATCCTGACACCAATCGGATCTGAATCTCGGTCAGATATGATGGTTGAGACAACTTTCCAAGAGTTATGACATTGATCCTTTGATGACCCGGTAACATGATGTCATGCCTAGCACCCCCCCCCCCGGCTGGAGGACCTATCATTATAGATTCCTTTTCAGCAAGATTATCCATTCATCCATGAGGAAATTGTAAGACTTATTCTACAAGATATTCCTGATGGATCCTTCGTGTTTCCAAAGTCTGATCTTCACACGAAGACCATGTCAAGGCTATCTCGAAGCATGTCAATGGTACTCCGATTTTCAACAGGAACATTTGAAGCCCAATACTAAATGTTTCCTGCCCAATTATCCAAACACCGTTGAATGGGTAATGTCATGAAAATTTCTCTTCCCTTTCCTAAAGGGGTTTTCTACGCTATATCCCAACATGAATATCATGCGTTGCTTGCCCTTGGGAAGGATATACCCCCTGATATATGTGTTTAAACACACTTTAATTTTCATTATTCTGTTTAATCTGATAATCTTATTTTCCTTTCCATTGGTTGGTTTAACCTTTCTTGAGGTCTATATAATCTAAGCAGTATTATTCTCCTGCTTATGTAAACACCTCGGTGTACAACTCTGTCAGTAAGACCCTGTTGAAATTGTCGATAGCATTCCGGTCACCACCGATGGACGAGAACTTTGCCTATTGGTCCGCCTCGTTCAACGAGCAGGAAAATGGTTCTCTTCGTCCCTCGCCCCTGGTACCGACATTGTGCCGACATAACTGATAGGCTACCCTCTGGCATGCCTTGCTATTGTGACCGTGCGAGATGTCACCGCTCCTATTTTTACCCCACATGGTGGGCCCATAACCCATAGTTCCACAGGATCGAAACCTGACTCTCCTGTACACCCCCTGTTCCCAAAGTTATTCCTCACGCGTGGCCTCGTGTGTATTTCACGAGCCACCTTCCGATGAGATCATCAATCTGGTATCAGACGCAATACTTATTCCCATTGCTCTGAAACCCTTTCACACTTCGCTTCAGGCAACGAACAATTGCCTATGCGCTTGAAACTTCTATTTTGCACCTTCTTGCTTTGCTCTCGATATTGTCTTGAATTTCAATTCGAGAGTTACTTTCCGCCACCTTCCTCGTTGTTGTCTACCAAATAATCTACCCTGCAGAGATCCATTCTTCGGTATACCCCCTTAATCTTTCGTTAGTACGATGAAATTTCCGAAGAAAGGATGATGACTTCATCATGGTGACCTGAAGCAGAGAAAGGAAGACATCAATATAATGGGTCGACCTCTTCGAGAAGAGCAACCAAGACTGAGAAGATTCGTTAGGATTTCGTAACCAGACCTTCCCCCTTATACCCCCTCTTAAATCTCGGGACGAGATTTCTTGTAGTGGAGGAGAATTGTGACGCCCGGGTAATTAAGCTACAGTGATCCTCTGCTAGTGATGCCACGCCACCTCGATTATAGTTGCTAATCTCGCGTTAGTTCGAAACCGATTCGCGTTCAAATTCAAAATCAAGCAAACAATAAAAGATTTCAAATATTGAAACTAAAATTGTTCGGAGTGAGCCAAATAATGCATAAGTAAGTATGGTGGAGAAACCACACTTTTATAAAAGTGTAAAATAATCTAAAATGTTTTAAACAGTAGCAAAGACAATTAGTTGAATGCCTTTTACAATAGATAAAATATTAAACTAATTTATTTTGTTGCCCAGACTTATGTGGTAGTAGCTAATTACTAACACTAAATTAGGGACTACTTTTATAGTTATAAAACTAAAATAAAAGAGGAACCAAAATAAAACAGAAAATAGAAAAGGAATAATAAACAAAAATAGAACAAAAGAAATAAAAACAGAAAAGCCCCCCCCCCCCGCTGGGCCTCGTGGCCCAGCTGGCCACCAGGCCGCCCCACGTCCCAACCGGCCAGGCCGGCCCACCCCGGTCCCCCCCCATAACCCCCTGGGCGACCAAAACCCTAGCCCGATCCCCACACTTCCCCTGATCCCCCTCCCTCCTTTCCCAATCTGGATCGAGCCCATCCTCCTGGCGCGCCCTCGAACGAAGGCCGCCGCCAGCAGGCGCGACCTCTGCCCTCGCGCCGCCGCTGGCCGGCGCCAGGCTTCCCCGTTCCCCCTGGCCAAGTTGTGGCCATGCCCCGGCGAGCACCCTCGCGCCCGCAGGCCTTCTCCTACCCCGCCGGTCATCGCCGTTGACCCGTCGCCCCGGTGCCTCCCCGGCCGTGTCGAGCTCTCCATCGACCTCCTCCCTGTGAGCCTCGTCCGTTCCCCGCCATTCCCTTCAATCCCTTGCCGTAGCCGCCACTCCCGAGCTCCGTCCGTTCGTGCACGCCCCTGCCTGTGTGTGTGCTGGCCTCGTCCGCCACTACCGCGCCCAGCCGCCCACTCGCGCCCCGTCTCCCCGTCGTCGACGTTCCCCACCCGTCGACCTCGTTTGCTGCTCCCGCGTCGCCCGCTGCTACCGCCGCCGACCTCCGCCGGCCATTGCCGCACGCGAGCGCTCGTGCCTCCCATGCGACCTCGTTCCGCTGCACCCTCAACGGGTGAGCGCCCGTTCGGGTGCGCCTGCGCCCGAACCCGCCAACATCGACGCCCGCTAAGGCCCCTCTGGGCCACAGACACATGGGGCCCACGCCCCAGAACAAAAAAAAGAGGGATTAAAAAAAAATAAAAATAAAAATATATAACAAAAAAAAAATTAAAAGTATTTAAAATAAATATAATTAATAAAAATAAAAATGATTTAATAAAATTAATTATTAATTAATTAATTATCTAATGAATTAATTAAGTTAATTAATCCGATTTATTTATTTAGTTAACTAGTTAGGTTAATTAAATAGTAATTAAATTAACTAATCTGTAATTAACCTAAACAGAGAATGACAGGTGGGTCCCACTGGACCCACATGTCAGGGTTGACTCAGTCAACCCCTGTTGACTGCTGACGTCAGCATGACATCATGCTGACGTCATAAATACATTTTTTCGAATTAATTAAATAAATAATTAAATTCCAAAATTGTTAAAATCTTTTAAAAATCATATCTTTTAATCCGTAACTCGGATTAAAATATTTTCAACATGAAAGTTGCTCAGAACGACGAGACGAATCCGGATACGCAGTCCGTTCGTCCGCCACACACCCCTAACCTATCGAACCCGCAACTTTCCCCCTCCGGCTCCTCTGCCCGAAAACACGAAACACCGGGAATACTTTCCCGGGGGTTTTCCCCCCCTTCACCGGTATCACCTACTACCCCGTTAGGGCACACCGAACACCGCGTATTGCCTTGATATATTTTGTGGTGCTTTGTTTGCTCTGTATTCATTATTTCTTCCCCCTCTTCTCTCCGGTAGACTACGAGACCGACGCTGCTGCTGACCAGTTCGACTACGGAGTTGACGACCCCTCTCTCTTGCCAGAGCAACCAGGCAAGCCCCCCCCCTTGATCACCAGATATCGCCTACTCTTCTCTATACTGCTTGCATTAGAGTAGTGTAGCATGTTACTGCTTTCGTTAATCCTATTCTGATGCATAGCCCGACATTGTCGCTACATCTGTTGATACCTTACCTGCAATCCTAAATGCTTAGTATAGGATGCTAGTTTATCATCATTGGCCCTACATTCTTGTCAGTCTGCCTTGCTATACTATCGGGCCGTGATCACTTGGGAGGTGATCACGGGTATATACTATACATACATACATACTATACAGATGGTGACTAAAGTCGGGTCAGCTCATTGAGTACCCGCAAGTGATTCTGACGAGGGGGCTGAAAGGACAGGTGGCTCCATACTGGTAGAGGTGGGCCTGGGTTCCCGACGGCCCTCGACTGTTACTTTGTGGCGGAGCGACAGGGCAGGTTGAGACCACCTAGGAGACAGGTGGGCCTGGCCCTGTTCGGCGTTCGCGGATACTTAACACGCTTAACGAGATCTTGGTATTTGATCTGAGTCTGGCTACGAGCCTATACGCACTAACCATCTACGTGGGAGTAGTTATGGGTATCCCGACGTCGTGGTATCAGCCGAAGCACTTCAGACGTCAGCGACGGAGCGGCGCGCGCCGAATTGGACTGGAACGCCACTAGGCTAGGTATGCTTTCGGCCGCCCTCGCAACGTGCAGGTGTGCTATGGGCGATGGGCCCAGACCCCTGTGCGCTTAGGTTTAGACCGGCGTGCTGGCCTCTCTGTTGTGCCTAGGTGGGGCTGCGACGTGTTGATCTTCCGAGGCCGGGCATGACCCAGGAAAGTGTGTCCGGCCAAATGGGATCGAGCGTGTTGGGTTATGTGGTGCACCCCTGCAGGGAAGTTAATCTATTCGAATAGCCGTGATCTTCGGTAACAGGACGACTTGGAGTTGTACCTTGACCTTATGACAACTAGAACCGGATACTTAATAAAACACACCCTTCCAAGTTCCACAGACAACCCGGTGATCACTTTTCTATAGGGCGACGAGGAGAGGATCGCCGGGTAGGATTATGCTATGCGATGCGACTGGAGATGCGCTTGGAGATGCTACCTGGATATGCTACTTGGAGATGCTACTTGGAGGACTTCAATCTACTCTCTTCTACATGCTGCAAGACGGAGGCTGCCAGAAGCGTAGTCTTCGACAGGATTAGCTATCCCCCTCTTATTCTGGCATTCTGCAGTTCAGTCCACTGATATGGCCTCCTTACACATATACCCATGCATATGTAGTGTAGTTCCTTGCTTGCGAGTACTTTGGATGAGTACTCACGGTTGCTTTCTCCCTCCTTTTTCCCCTTTCCTTGCTTTCTGGTTGTCGCAACCAGATGCTGGAGTCCAGGAGCCAGACGTCACCGTCGACGACGACCCCTACTACACCGGAGGTGCCTACTACTACGTGCAGCCCGCTGACGACGACCTGGAGTAGTTAGGAGGATCCCAGGCAGGAGGCCTGCTCCTCTTTCGATCTGTATCCCAGTTTGTGCTAGCCTTCTTAAGGCAAACTTGTTTAACTTATGTCTGTACTCAGATATGGTTGCTTCCGCTGACTCGTCTATGATCGAGCACTTGTATTCGAGCCCTCGAGGCCCCTGGCTTGTATTATGATGCTTGTATGACTTATTTTATTTGTAGAGTTGTGTTGTGATATCTTCCCGTGAGTCCCTGATCTTGATCGTACACATTTGCGTGCATGATTAGTGTACGATTGAATCGGGGGCGTCATAGGGAACTTCTTCTGTCCCCCTGTGTTCGGTGGCCGGTGCTCCCCGTCACCGTCCTTGCTTTGCGACCCCTTCTCCTTATTATCGGCATTTAACTTGCTGGCATGTTTAAAAACCCAACATTCCCTGTTGGTATGATTGGCTGGTTTATCAGGGGTGCCGTGGATTTGACATGGACGAACGAGTATGTGGTCCAAGCTGGACGAGCCCGGATTGTTTCTTTTATATGGCTTCTTCCGCTGACCGGACTTAGAACCACTGAATCCGGCGTTGACCGCCGTGTTCTCGGTGTTGTCACCGTTGCTTCAATGCTTGTGTCTGTTGCATCGGGGTTTGCCGTTGCTATTTCTGGCTTCAGAAGTGCCAGGTTCACTTGTATTGTTATTGCTATGGGCTAGCCAGCTATCCTCGCCCGCACAGAAGCGGGTCATTAGCATAGTGAGGGCTGACAAAGACTTCGGCTTTTCTTGGCCGAGGTGTCGGGCAAGCCATTCGTCGCGGATGCTATGTTTAAAGGCCGCTAGGGCTTCGGCATCCGGGCAGTCGACGATCTGGTTCTTTTTAGTTAGGAACTTAGTCCAGAATTTCCTGGCCGACTCCCCGGGATGTTGAACTATGTGACTTAAGTTGTCGGCATGTGGAGGTCGGACATATGTACCCTGGAAGTTGTCGAGGAAGGTGTCTTCCATGTCTTCCCAGCTGCCAATTGAGTTTTCTGGCAAACTGTTCAACCAGTGCCGAGCAGGTCCCTTGAGTTTTAGCGGGAGTTATTTGATGGCGTGAAGGTCATCGCCACGGGCCATATGAATATGGAGGAGAAAATCCCACTACAAGAAATATGTCAACTTATGACCTTCTGTCAGTGACCCTCGAAGAATTGGTCATAAATTTATGACCATTTCAGACCAATTGGTCAAAAGCTGTTCGGGGGGCTCCAAACCCTAAACCATTGTGACCATTTTGGTCAGAAAGGTCGTAATTTCCTCACATGAAAAGGTCATAAAGCAAACAACGCTAGTCTGCTACCTTATTTCTAGTTGTTAACGACTAAATCATAGCCTTGTAAATTGTGGTGGGTTGCTATGACTAGGCGCCACCTCATCAGTTTTGCCTATGTGTCATGTCCATGTGGCAGTTTTTGCCCTAGGTTGTGAAGCAACCTATATTTCTGTCATTCCCAAAATTCCCAAAAAAATCTCATAAATTCTTTGGGTCATATCTTCGTCAAATATGTAAAAACCTTCCTTGCCTAGTTCAAAAATATTCATTTTCCTATTCTGTTCAGAGTAACAGTTTGTGAAGGAAGTACCACTTTGGCATGTCCAAATAGTATCCATTTTCTACAGTGCTTTCCTATGCCCAAATAACCATCCTCCACCAAATGCCATCTCAATCCATTCATTATTTTGAGCCGAGCTTCAACATTTGTATTTATGTCCAGTGTGGTGGTTTGCAAAGCAAGTACCACCTAGGCTCCTCCTTTTGAGCTGAAAATTTGTGAAGACGGTCTTCTTAGTAACTAATCATCCTCAGCCAAAACTCACGCCCATTAGCCATGTACATTTCCCGTACCGCTAATCAAACACTTGGCTGCTTATTCATGTTTGAGCATCGATCGGTCTCCTCGTGAGAATCTTATGTTCTGATTTTCTTCCTAGCACCTACCTGGGGAGTTCCCAACCCACTAGACATGCCTAGGCCGCCCAGAACACATGGCAACGCCACGGTCACGCGGTGACCACGCGGCGGGCATGCGAGCTTACGCGCTCTAGAGTTGGGGCCCTCGGCCACCGTCCAAACCTCGATGTCTCTCCATCAAACCATGTATTTCTAATTAAATAGATACTTATTTACCTAGAAATGATTTTTGAAAAAAATAAAGAGCAAACTATGATGCAGCTGCAGTTCAAATTTGACCCGCTTGCACCTGAATCGACGGGAATTTGTCTTTTTCACCAGAGGTGGATCAAAATTTTTGACACCCAACCATTTTGTCAATTGTGCATTAAATATGGCCTAGTATTTTATAAAATTGATTAGGTCCAATTTTGCAACAAATATATGGTAGGTCCTTCACAAAAAAAACTCATTTCAGGCACTCGGAAAATGGAAAATGGTTTTTTCGTCCAAAGAAAATGAAAACTTCCTTAGGCAACATTGTTTGCCATTTCAATATGCACCCTTGTGCACAATATGAGATCATTTGAACAAACTATGCCATGAATGTGGCCATAAGATTGATCATTTGGCTTGAAAGCCATTGATCTCCACACGTGATAGCTCGTTTCTGAGAACACTTTTTTAAAATAATTGCCGTATTACAAGTTTGTTATTTTTCCTAGGAACTTGGCCACATATAATGACACAATGCGAAGGTTTCCCAATTTTTTGATTTTTTTTGAATTTTTTATGCCTGTTTCAAAATGCGGTCAAAACGGCGGGCTTGACCGTTCCTAGCTAGTGGTTGAATCTTGGAATTTTTTTTGGTGTTTCTCTGATTAAATAGATACTTATGTACCTAGAAATGATTTTTGAAAAAAATAAATAGCAAAGTACAAGGCAGCTACAGTTCAAATTTGACCCACTTCCACCTGAATCGGCGGAAATTTGTCTTTTTCACGAGAGGTGGATCAAAACTTTTGACACCCAACCATTTGTTCAATTGTGCATTAAATATGGCCTAGTCTTTTAGAAAAATGATTTGGTCCAATTTTGCAACAATTATTTTGGAGGTACTTCACAAAAAAAACCTTCTTTTGGGCACTCGAAAAATGGAAAATGGTTTTTTCGTCCAAAGAAAATGAAAACTTCCTTACGCAACATTGTTTGCCATTCCAATATGCACCCTTGTGCACAATATGAGATCATTTGAACAAACTATGCCATGAATGTGGCCATAAGATTGACCATTTGGCTTGAAAGCCATTGATCTCCACACGTGATAGCTCATTTCTGAGAACACTTTTTTAAAATAATTGCCGTATTACAAGTTTGTTATTTTTCCTAGGAACTTGGCCACATATAATGACACAATGCGAAGGTTTCCCAATTTTTTGATTTTTTTGAATTTTTTATGCCCGTTTCAAAATGCGGTCATAACGGCGGGAATAACCGTTCCTAGCTAGTGGTTGAATCTTTGAATTTTTTGGTGTTTGTATGATTAAATAGATACTTATGTACCTAGAAATGATTTTTGGAAAAAATAAAGAGCAAACTACAAGGCAGCTACAGTTCAAATTTGACCCACTTCCAACTGAACCGGCAGAAATTTGTCTTTTTCACTAGAGGTGGATAAAAACTTTTGAAACCCAACCATTTGGTCAGTTGTGCATTAAATATGTCCTAGTATTTTAGAAAAATGATTTGGTCCAATTTTGCAATAAATATATTGTAGGTCCTTCACAAAAACCTCCTTTTGGGCACTCGAAAAATGGAAAATGGCTTTTTCATCCAAAGAAAATGAAAACTTCCTTAGGCAACATTGTTTTCCATTCCAATATGCACCCTTGTGTACAATATGAGATCATTTGAACAAACTATGCCATGAATGTGGCCATAAGATTGATCATTTGGCTTGAAAGCCATTGATCTCCACACGTGATAGCTCGTTTCTGAGAACACTTTTTTAAAATAATTGTCGTATTACAAGTTTGTTATTTTTCCTGGGAACTTGGCCACATATAATGACACAATGCGAATGTTTCCCAATTTTTTGATTTTTTTGAATTTTTTATTCCCGTTTCAAAACGCGGTCAAAACAAAGGGAATGACCGTTCCTAGCTAGTGGTTGAATCTTGGATTTTTTTGGTGTTTCTCTTATTAAGTAGATATCCATGTATCTAGAAATGAATTTTGTAAAAAATAAAGAGCAAAATATGAGGCACCTGCAGTTTAAATTTGACCCGCTTCCTGCCGAATCGGTGGAAATTTGTATAAATGAACAAAAATAGCTAGAAGGACCGAAGCTGCATACAAATTGGTGATCATCCGTAAAATGTGGTATAAACTAAGTGAAAATTTTAGTGATGCCATTTGCAAAATAATTTTGCTAGTTGCTTCACAAAACCCCCTGTTTTTAGCACTAAGAGCTAATTTTAATAAATACCTCATGTTTTGAACCAATCAGGAAGCAGCCCACGGATCACCCCCTGTAGTCGATCTGAGCCGTCCACACTCTCCCTGAGTCCCTCAATCCAGCGTCTCTCGCTCACCTCTCGTCCCTCTCCCACCAACCCTCCCTCCCCGATCCAGATCGGCTTCCTCTCCACCCTTCTTTCTGCCGCTTTCCTCTCTCTCTTCCCTCCGCCGCCTGTAGGGTTTCTCTTCCCGATCCCCAATCCACTAGCGCTCCACTCCTCCCTTGCCGCTGCCACCTCCGGCGCCCGATCCTGGCGACCTCAGGCGGGAATCGAAGACCCCTGTCCGGCGAGATCCGGTGCGCGCAGCGAGATGCATCTGCCTCTCCCTCGATCCCCTTCCCACTCCCTCCCACCACTCATCCATGGCTCCCTCACAAGAAGTCGCGGTCGCCGCCTCCACCAAGGAGCCATCCAACAACGGCAGCGGCACGGCCGCTGCCCCCAAGACCAAGACGCCGGCCCTGAACGAGCGGATCCTGTCCTCGATCACGTGCCGGTCGGTGGCGGCGCACCCGTGGCACGACCAAACAGAGGTGATTCATCCTCGACCCCAAGAAGCACATCGACGTCGCCGTCCAGTCCTCTCCCGCTTCCTCGACCCCAAGAAGCTCGCCAGCCTCACCGACTACTGCGACGACCACATGTACATCTCCGAGGTCCGTCTCTGTCCAAACTCCAAACCTTTCTCTTCTTTTCTGACTGTCAACATGAAAAGGATGATTCCATGGATCTGATCTGACTGCTGAATCCAATTCCTTGGCTTGACTGTAGGAGGGACCCTATCCATCATCCGATTCTGATTGACGACTTCACCTCATCGATCGAGATTCCATGCGAGGCTGTTGACCAAGCGATTCAATCCAAGGGGGTCCTTTTGCATTGCTGATTGAAGTTGTGCTCTCCTTATCAGTTTTTTTATTTTACTATACTGTATCATCATGCAGACTTGTGGTTTCAGACTTTCAGTTCAGTTTGGTCAGATATATCTCCTACCATTCTCTTCTATTTGTGCTTAATTGATTCCTGGACAGCCGTGGATATCTATCTTAGCTCCATCTATCAAGGGTAATCAATGTACTAGTGCAATGTTGATCTGCATCTTATCTTATCTGTGGGAAAAATGATGGATTCGAATTGCAGGAGCTATCTTAATTAGCTTCTTCTATCTATCGTACACAGTTTGCTTGATGTCCATGTTTATCCAAAATGTTTGGTGACCCTACTGCTTCTTTTGCATTGCTCATCTATTGATAGAAATATAGAACCATCGTACATGATCTGGAACCTTTTGATTTCGGTTGCATTGCTCCTATCAGTCGCTTAGTTCATCTATATGTCAATATGTGCTCCTTAGTTGATGCAACCTTTTGATATCAGTGCTACGGATCTGTGTTAAACTAATTTCTAGATGACCGTGACTACCTTAATTAGCTTGGTTAGTTAGTGGTAAATGTGGTATGTTGTGTATTGTTGATCTGCATGTTATATATGAGACAACCAAATCTGATTCAAATTGCCGTTTTTGCGCATGTCAAAATTGGGATTTTGGACATGCTACTAATACTATGTGTTTAATCATTTCCTGGTATGGCATTTGCTTCTTCGGTCACAGGATAGTAATCTGGATTGATTAGTGAATGTGTAGATTGTTTGGTCGTGCACTGCTTGATAGTTTTGATCAACAACGAGCATCTATCTAGGTGGTGTTTTGATCCTCATAATTGTTGTTGTTGTTTCAGTCCATCTGCCATGCGCTGGACAAGCATGTCGCTTAATCATGAAGTAAATTGCTCGGTGCAGTATTTTTCTCTTAAGATTTTTGTAGTGTATGTCATCTAAATAAAACTGCAGGCAATGATCTTCTTGTGTGAGTATATATGTCTGCATTGTATGTCGTTTTTGTGAAAATATGATGATTACTTCCTATGTACTGCATATTGTGTAATGGAGTTTGCTTGTATGGTGTTTGTGAAACTGCGGCCGCCCACACCCTGCTTCTCCTGGTCTCTGTGTACCCTGCCTGCACACTGTCTGTTTGTGATTTGTTCTAGCAAGTATCTGTTCATGAGAAATAAGCTCTCCAGGATTCACTGGACCAACAACTACTTGTTCTAGCATGTTTATTTCAAGCAATTTGTGATCCATGCTGTTTGATGAACCAGTACCCATGTCGAGAGACTAGTAGGGAACTTGCAACCTTCAGTTTTCTCACCAGTAGTCACTTATCCTGTCGTTCATGTCCATACAACATTTGTCCTTGTTCTATGTTACAACTGCTGCAAAAAATTTATTAATGTGGGATGTGGCTCTATGTCCAGTTCTGTTTCTCTTCTAAAGAAATCCCCTCTTCCTCTTGTGTGCAGCAAGTTGATTGTTTTGTCTCTGTATTATTGTGCAGATTGGCCAAGTGTTCGTCGATCTGCAAGCCGGTTTAAGAGCTGGGATTGGCTGGTCGAATTCAACACGGAGCTGAGTATATGTCAACACATTTCGTCCATCAAGCGCCGCCTCGCCGCCTCCGGCCACCCCGACGACGCCCTCGCCTACGCCAACCTCCACTCCTGCATGAGGTACACATGCATTTCTATTGCTATTGCTCGCACTTTGTTCCTGATGTATTCATTTGACAAATGAACCTAGCAGCATCAAAGTCCAGAATATCCACACCAAAATGCATTGGCATACTGAACCCTTCCTTAATTAATTCCCATTGAGCAAAGATATTGAACTATGATAATTTGGTTGCAGTATTGCATTGCTGGTGTTTCATGCCATATTCATCATGTCCTGCTCACATGCCTTATGATTGAGTAACTTTGATTGTATTTCTACCACTGTCCTATCTCAGTAAACTGCTTGTTTTTTCAATGGCTAAAGTACTATCTCCTGGAACTATATCTGCCTCCATATGTTCTTGCTAGCATTAAATGTTGCAAGTACAAGTTAGAAATGCAGAATTGTGATATTGTGCTGGGAGCACTCTTGCTACATCAGTTAGATTTCAGCTTTGCATCTTTTCAGGTTTAACTGTTGGTTTACATTAAAACTGTTAAGCAAGTATCAAATTGAGTGCATAGTTTGCAATTTGTCTGTAGTAATCTAGTAGCACATAAGCATCAGACCGTATGTTTTCTTATAAGCAAACTATATTGATGGTTGCAAGCTCAGTTAAAATATACTAGTGCTACCTTGATTTTTATACTGCTTGCCATTTATTTCTTTGTTTGATGTTTTATATGCTTCATTTTAGGCTGTGTGCGCGTGGCGGCAGCGGTGCGGCTGGGCTCGAGGAGCTGCGACGCGGCAGGGAGAGAGTTGCTTCCTCTTGTCCTGCTTCGTGTCCCTGGGGTGGATATAGCTGCGCAGGGGGCGGCTGAGGAGGGTGCAGGCGGCTGCGGCGTGAAGAAGAGGAGGAAGAAGGCGGCGGTGGATTTGGGCTGCGTGCGAGTCAGGCTGCGGCGGGGAGCTGCTGCTGTTGGTGCTGCTGAACAGAGGAGGAACTGCAGCTGCTGCTCCCTTGTGCTGTTCCTGGAAGCTTGCTGAGCTACTGCTGCTTGTGTGGCTGCTTCTTGCTGCTGCGGCAGAGAAGGAAAGAGGTGCAGCCTGCTAAATAGTAAGAGCTGGGCTTTACTGCTTTACAGAGTTTTTTTTCTTCTGTGGACTTGCTGTTGTGAGCTTGGTTGTGGTGGTGGTTATTACTGTTACATGTTACATGTAGAGATACTTCATGATTTAGTCCGTAGCTGCTTTCTATTTTTTTTATTTTGTTTCTAACTCTTTTGGTTTATTGTTAGATGCCTTCGTTCAGTTTGTACGAACACATCCAGAAATGGTGTTTCCTCTCATTTAAGAAGCTCCAGCCTGAAAGTGAAGTCAGGAGTATAGTTGTAGTGGTAGTTATATGTTGTGATAGTATCACATGTAATGGTGAAATGAATTATGTAAAGATTGTGCTCTTAGCCAAAATTGGCATGTGGTTTGAAAATTTTCATTTCTTTGCTGTTTTGACTGAAATAATTGTGTGGAAATTGAAACCTGGTTTGTCTTTAATTAGAACCTGACAAGTGGGACCTAATAGTATTTGGCATCTAAAATGGGCATTTTCCAAATAATATTCATAGGGAAAAAACTAAAAATTAAGGAAATGGACTGTAAAAAGGCTGAGGCCCAATTGAGAAATAGATCCGACCCAAAAAATAAATGGTCTAAAAAAGGATCACCTGGAAATAAAAAGGCTGCAATATTGGGCTTGGCCTATGAATCCAACCAAAAATTGATAGACAAAAAAAACACAAATAGGCTGAATTGTTGGGCTAGGCCCATGTAGAAAACCGAATTGGACCAGGCTGAATCTTGTGCCACGTCAGCTTGCCATGCTGGATGCCTACGTGGCCTGGGGAGGTTGCTAGTGACCAAAACGCCACAGTAGGAATATTTTGGTCGTAAACGTCTTCGACCATTCCAGAAGAAAGGTCGCTATAGTCAGTTTATGACGGCCAGCTTTTGACCTTCTGTTTTTGGTCACAAAAAGGTCGCAAATGGAAATTTTTGACCTTTCAGTGACCAATAGTGGTGGTCACAAGTTGACATATTTCTTGTAGTGTCCTCAATCCATACCGCAGGGTCTGTTGCCCATCATATGATTCCATGTTAACGGGTTTAAACCCTTCTGGGAATTCATGTTCCATTACTTCATAAGTGAACCAGAGGGGGTGTGCGGCGTCTCTATATCGGGCCAAGTCGCGACGTAGCTCGGATGGAGTTCGTCTGTGGTTTTCGGCCCGGGCGTGGTTATGTTTGTCACATCCGGCCGGATGGCCATCCTCGCACATCGGGGCACGGCCCCGCGATCCATATATTGATCGATCAGGTTATGCCGCAGGTCATATGTATATCCACGAGCTGTTGAGTCTCTGCTTTTACGGCGAGGTAGTGCGGGCTGGTGTTCGGCCTGAGTTGCCGCTTTGTCCCGGCCATGTGGTGGTCGGTTAGCCGCATTATGCACTGGTAGGACGAGCTTCAGCGCCTCATCATCGAATTGAGGTAAAAATTTGCATTTCGGGTAACTTTTGGTTGGGCGCTCGAGGCCGTATTCCTCGGCTGCGAGGACATTAGTCCATCTGTCATTGAGTAGATCTTGATCAGCTTGAAGCTGCCGTTGCTTCTTTTTCAGACTCCTTGCAGTGGCTATTAGCCGGCGCTTAAAGCGCTCCTGCTCGACGGGCTCCTCAAGCACGATAAAGTCTTCGTCGCCGAGGCTCGCCTCATCCTCGCAGGGTGGAAGATAATTACTATCCTCGGAGTCTTCATTAACGGCCTGTTGATTAGGGCTGACTCGCCCATCCTCCCGTTCATCCTGTTCGGAACTTGGCTCAATGGGGTCTTCATTGTCTTCTGCATCATCCGGAGTATTATTTTCTCCTGTGCCGGTATTGCTGTTTTTTCCACGGCGTGGTCTAGAGCAGCGCTGCTAACGTTGGTGCTTTGGCTATATCTCAAGAGGCTTATCCTTGACTAGATCCTTTTCATTGTCGCCGTTGTTCTCTTTTGGTGTATCCACCATGTATAGGTCGTACGAGGAGGTGGTTGTCCAACGCCCTGTAAGCGGTGGTTTTTGTGCCTGCTCCTCTCCGTCATCGCCGTCCATACTGTCGATGTCTTCGGAGTCGTAATCGAGCATGTCGGTTAAGTCTTCGACAATGGCTATGAAGTGGGTGGTGGGTGGGGAGCGGAATTCTCCGTCATCAGCTTCCAATCCAAACCGGATATAGTTCGGCTGAGAGTCCCCTGATAAGGAGAGGGCTTTTAATGAGTTTAGCACATTGCCTAAAGGTGAGTGCCAGAAGATATCCGCGGAGCTGAATTCAACTATCGGCGCCTGATCAGGTTCGATGGGCGCGGATGCACGCGGTTCGGAACCTATGGCCGAAGACAAATCCGAGGTTCCGGTGACACAGGCACTAGTAGAAAAAGGGGCAAATCTGAGACACATTAGTGCCGGTTTGATTTTGAGCCGGCACTAATGTGTCCATTAGTGCCGGTTCCAACGGCTAGCCGGCCGCTCTCATTAGTACCGGTTCGTGGCGAACCTTTAGCACCAGTTCGTGGCACAAACCGGTCTTAAAGAGAGTGGTGGCAGGATGTTGTCAGTCCGGGGCCCGTCCAGCACCTTTAGTACCGGTTCGTGGCATGAACCGGTACTAAAGGTCGACGTACATAAACCCTTCGTCCACCCGAGCCACTCTGTTCTTCCCCTTTCCCCTCACTTTCCTCTGTTCTTCCCCTCTCTTCCTCGAGCTCCTCACAAATTTTGCCCAAAATTTGTCAAGATTTGAAGGCCCCCATCCGTTCAAATGATCACAAAGGTTAGCAACTTTGTCCTTTCAACTCTCATTGCTAGATTAGCTCTTGCAATGCTTTGTATAGTGATTAATTTGGGAGGAATTATATTTGCTAGTATTTGATTTATATGCAGTTTGAGGTAAAAAATAACATTAGTTTGCATATGTAGGTGTGGTTTACTTAGTGCCTTCTAAATCTCCGTCGTAACCACCGTCGATCGCCCGCACCGTCCCGTCGCCGGCACCACCTTGTGGTGAGGCTCTTGTTCATGAATGTTTTACATTACCAAATTGATGTTTGTGTGATTTGGATATATGGTTACTCATATAATTGTCTTACCCGTACGTTGTTTGTTATACATAGTGCCATGGTTTTGATATCGGTCCCCATCGGCCCTCGTCCTTGTTATGATTCGGATGTGGTATATTCTCTTTTAAAACTAGTTGTTGCATTTCGTGTTTATGACAAATTATGCCCATCAAGTTGACATAGATATTTTTATCTAGGAGGTATGTGAACCGGAAATTCCAACCGACCCTATTGTCGAGAGGTTAAATTTAGTTGAAAGAGAAAACGAGTATTTGAAAGAAAAATTGAAAAGAATTGAGGGGGAGAAGATGGAATTGGAGTTGCATGTTGCCGATGTCGTCGATGATCACAAGATCAAGATGGAGAAAATGAGGTTGAAGATTAGAAAGATTAGAAAATATGCCATTGATAGTGTGGCTTGGTATCATTATGCTGTTGGATCAATTGTTACCTTAGTTGCGATCTTGATCGCTTTTGTTGTTGCATTTAAATTCTTTAGCTAGAGAGTTATTTGTTGCATTTAATTAAGTGTTGTATATGAACTTTATGTATGAACTTGTATTAATTTGGTCTATTCGGTGTTGTGTATAATGAAGATATGAGCCGACAATGGATGTATGATGACCGATGCTCTCCCGGGTTCATTAATGGCATGCATACTTTTCTGCTTGCCGCTGAGGCAAACAAGCGGGCGGATGGTTTTATGCCTTGTCCATGTGCTGGCTGTAAGAATGGTCGCAATTACTCTACGTCAAGAACCATTCACGTCCACCTATTTGAGTCCGGTTTCATGCCCCACTATAATGTTTGGATCAAGCACGGAGAAAGAGGGGTTATGATGGAAGACAATGAAGAAGAAGAGGACGACGACATCTATCCTGGCCATGGGTTCCCTGAATACGATGATACAACAATGGAGGAAGAAGCTGAGCCGGCAATGTGGGAACAAGCTGAAGAAGAGGCATCAGATGAGCCCGCTGATGATCTAGGTCGGGCCATTGCCGATGCAAAGAGAAACTGCGCAAGTGATTTGGAGAGGAAGAAGTTGCAACGCATGTTAGAGGATCACAAGAAATTGTTGTACCCGAATTGCGAAGCTGACAAAAAAAAGTTGGGCACCACACTGGAATTGCTGCAATGGAAGGCAGAGAATGGTGTATCTGACAAGGGATTTGGAAAGTTGCTGGTAATGATAAAGAATATGCTTCCAAAGGACAACGAATTGCCCGAGAGTACGTATGAAGCAAAGAAGGCTGTTTGCCCTCTAGGGTTAGAGGTGCAGAAGATACATGCATGCCCTAATGACTGCATCCTCTACCGCGGTGCGTACGAGGATTTGAACGCTTGCCCGGTATGTGGTGCATTGCGTTATAAGATCAGTCGCGATGACCCTGGTGATGTCGAGGGCGAGCGCCCCAGGAAGAAGATTCCTGCCAAGGTGATGTGGTATGCTCCTATAATACCACGGTTGAAACGTTTGTTTCAAAACAAAGAGCATGCGAAGGCGATGCGGTGGCACAGAGAATACCGTAAGAAAGACGGAAAGTTGAGAGTACCCGCTGACGGTTCGCAGTGGAGAAAAATCGAGAGAAAGTACAGGGAGGAGTTTGCAGGTGACCCAAGGAACGTATGGTTTGGTCTAAGCGCAGATGGCATTAATCCTTTTGGGGAGCAGAGCAGCAACCATAGCACGTGGCCTGTGACTCTATGTTTGTATAACCTTCCTCCTTGGTTGTGCATGAAGCGGAAGTTCATTATGATGCCAGTGCTCATCCAAGGCCCTAAGCAACCCGGCAACGACATTGATGTGTACCTAAGGCCATTAGTTGAAGAACTATTATAGCTGTGGAATGGAACAGGTGTACGTGCGTGGGATGAGCACGGACAGGAAGAATTTGACCTAAAGGCGTTGCTGTTCGTGACCATCAATGATTGGCCTGCTCTCAGTAACCTTTCAGGACAGACAAACAAGGGATACCGCGGATGCACGCACTGTTTGGATGATACTGACAGTATATATTTGGAGAGTTGTAGGAAGAATGTGTACCTGGGACATCGTCGATTTCTTCCGAGTAGGCATCCCGTAAGAAAGAAAGGCAAGCATTTCAAAGGTGAGGCGGATCACCGGACGAAGCCTCGCCACCGTACTGGTGCTGATGTACATGATATGGTCAAGGATTTGAAGGTAATCTTTGGAAAGGGTCCTGGCGGACAACCTGTTCCGAAGGACGCTGACGGACGCGCGCCCATGTGGAAGAAGAAATCTATATTTTGGGACCTGCCCTATTGGAAAGACCTAGAGGTCCGCTCCGCAATCGACGTGATGCACGTGACGAAGAATCTTTGCGTGACCCTGCTTGGCTTCTTGGGCGTGTATGGGAAGACAAAAGATACACCAGAGGCACGGGAGGACCAGCAACGTATGCACGGAAAAGACGGCATACATCAGGGTCAGGCCAGCTACGCTCTTACCAAAGAAGAGAAGGAAATCTTCTTTGAATGCCTGCTCAGCATGAAGGTACCGTCTGGCTTCTCGTCGAATATAAAGGGAATAATAAATATGGCAGAGAAAAAGTTCCAGAACCTAAAGTCTCATGACTGCCACGTGATTATGACGCAACTGCTTCCGGTTGCATTGAGGGGGCTTCTACCGGAAAACGTTCGATTAGCCATTGTGAAGCTATGTGCATTCCTCAATGCCATCTCTCAGAAGGTAATCGATCCAGAAATCATACCAAGGTTACAGAATGATTTGGTGCAATGTCTTGTCAGTTTTGAGTTGGTGTTCCCACCATCCTTCTTCAACATCATGACGCACGTCCTAGTTCACCTTTGCGAAGAGATTAACGTTTTGGGTCCTGTATTTCTACACAATATGTTCCCCTTTGAGAGGTTCATGGGAGTCTTGAAGAAATATGTTCATAACCGTGCTAGGCCAGAAGGAAGCATCGCGAAGGGCCATGAAAATGAGGAGGTCATTGAGTTTTGTATTGACTTTATTCCTGACCTTAAGCCGATTGGTGTTCCTGAATCGCGGCATAAGGGCAGACTGGATGGAAAAGGCACGCTAGGAGGGGATCAAATAATATGTATGGACGGGCATTCTCTCACTGAAGCACACTACACAGTTCTACAGAATTCCGCCTTGGTGGCTCCGTATATGGAGGAACACAAGAATTTTCTACACTCCAAACACCCGGAGAAGTCTGACGACTGGATTACACGTGAACAAACGAGGACTTTCGCCGGTTGGTTGCAGAAACGTGCCATGCACGATGGCGATATTGAAGATGACCTATACTCGCTGTCCCAGTTACCATCTTCGAATATAATGACTTTCAAAGGGTACGAGATAAATGGGAATACATTTTACACGATCGCCCAAGATAAGAAGAGCACCAACCAAAACAGTGGTGTCCGCTTTGATGCAACAACCAACACGGGAAAGGAAACATATTATGGTTACATAGAGGACATATGGGAACTTAACTATGCAGGTGGTTTGAAGGTCCCTTTGTTTCGGTGCAAATGGGTCAATATGACACGAGGCGGGGTAACGGAAGACCCGCAGTACGGAATGACAACAGTGGATCTCAACAATCTTGCGTATGCAGAAGAACCATTCGTCCTAGCCAATGATGTGGCGCAGGTTTTTTATGTGAAAGACATGTCTACCAGGCCGAGAAAAAGAAAAGATAAGGAAGCGAATGGATCATACGACGAGCCAAAGCGCCACATAGTTCTTTCAGGGAAAAGAAACATCGTGGGAGTGGATGACAAGACAGACATGTCAGAAGATTATGAAAAGTTTGATGAAATTGCTCCATTCGCAGTGAATATTGACCCGAGCATCCAGTTAAATGATGAAGATTTTCCATGGCTACGGTGCAAAGGGACACACGCGAAGAAAAAGTTTCACACCCAAAGATCCGGGATGTGATCGGCTTCACTATCATCACTTTCTTCTGTGTTTCACACCCAGGAGGGAATCTCTGTAATAGTTAGGGTAGTTATGTGTTTTGGCATTTGAAACGCGAAGAAATTTTATGTGCAAACAAATTCTTTCATGCATTTACTATCTCTTTCGAAGTATCAGGGTTTCGGACGAAAACTCATCTGTTACAAAGGCATTTCATTTTTTAAATAACCTAAGCATTACCAAATTGAATATAATGATAAAACACAATAATATTAAACATAAGAAAAAAGAATCACTGAAAAATCTTTTTTCAAAGTTAAGTTATTCACAAACTAGTGATTCACACAAATTTCAAATAATTCAAAACTTAAACTATTCAAATTTGAAAACTACCGGCACTAACAAAAAGTTTGTAATTGTTTGTACCTAAAGCAAAAATATTTAGAAAGAAACTCTAAATACAGCAAAAAATAACTCAAAAATAAATAAAACAAAAAAAGCAAAAAAATTAAGAAAATAAAAAGCCCGCCTACTGGGCCAAAGCAGCCTGCATACGACTAGAAACAACCTTCTCGTTGGGCCAGGATGCAAGCCCGCAAAGGCCTAGTAGGCCCACATGGCAGCACTGAACATGTAGGCCCAGTAGGCCTGCTTAGGAGAGGAGCTTGAGAGAGCTACCGCACTAGGACTTATAAACCAGTGCGGTAGCCCTTCGACTAGCGAGGTGGGACTAAACTTGCCGCACCCCACCGGCGCACCCCTTTAGTACCGGGCCGTGGCACCAACCGGTACTAATAAAAGGGGGGGGGGGGTCTTTAGTACCGGTTGGTGCCACCACCCGGTACTAAAGGGGGGCGCTTCCTGCCGCTTGGCCTGGCCAAAACAGACCTTTAGTACCTGGTCGTGGCACCAACCGGTACTAAAGGTCCATCCTATATGTACAACAATTGAAAAAAATCACTTTCCCTCTCTGTTTCTTCCCTCCGTCGCGCCTCCCTGCCCCGATCGACGCCGTCCCCGTCGACGTCGCCGCCCCCGCCCCTCGTCGCCGACCCCGGCCGTCCCCGCCCCTCGTCGCCGCCCCGTCGACGTCGCCGCCCCGGCCGTCCCCGTCCCCGTCGTCCCCGTCCCCACGCCCCGGCCGCCCCGTCGCTGCGCCCGCCCCGTCGTCGCCGGCCCGTCCCGTCGTCACCGCCCCGTCCCGTCGTCCCGTCGTCGCCGCCCTGTCCCGTCGCCCCGTCGTCGCCTCGCCGGTGAGCTCACCCCGGCCGCCATGTTCACACACACACATTACACACACACACACATTATAGAATTTTTTCTGTTTTTTAGTTATAGAAATGTTAGAAATTATTCTCTTTTGTAGTTATAGAAATATTTTTAGAAATGTTAGCTATATAGAAATGTTATAAATTTTTCCTGTTTTTTAGTTATAGAAATATTAGAAATGTTATAATTGTTTCCTGTTTTTTAGTTATAGAAATATTTATAAAAATGTTAGCAATTTTTCTATTTTTTAGTTATAGAAATATTAGAAATGTTAGTTATATAATCAGAAATGTTAGAAATTTTAGAATTAGTTTTAGTTAGATGAATTAGTTTAATGTCAAATTGTTAGAATTTGCATATAGAATGTTAGATTAATGTTACTTTTTGCGGGCATATAGTATTTGTTCTCGATGATATGCCTGGCCCGCATCCTCGCCGTCGACCCGTTCATGACGATGTCATGCTTCAGAGGACCCATGTCCGGGACTGGGCTTCGCCAGGCTGGCACTGGGATGTGCTACCTGGAGGGGCGCGTCGCTTGGTGAGGAACCCGGCCTCGGGTCCCATCATTGACCCCGATCTCCTTTGGTGGCGTTCGCGTGGGCCACATTCGGTGCAGAGGTAGCCGGCCCCGCCGGAGGTGGTGCGTCGCCGTGTCAGGGAGGAAGACGAGCACGTCCATTGCTACATGGCTGCTATGGACGACGTCAGGTTCTCCACTACTTGGCAGGTTCTTTGGACAGATGACCGGAGATATGATCCTATGATGGTTCCTTCTCTTTGGGTGTCCACCGTCCGCGCCCCAGGAACCGCGATTGGCGCCCTAGATTCTTCTGTAGTACTCGATCTTTATTAGGTAGCTAGCCAGTCATGTATTCGATATATAATATTCGAGACGATGTATTCGAGATTATATATATTATTCGAGACGATGATGTATATTCAAGATTATATATTAATCGAGACGATGCATATATATTGCTAATTTATATGATTCGGTTTTTCCTTATTGATTGCATCCATGCATTGTAATTTGAATACTAAATTGTTCTATATTTCTTCTGTATTAGTTAAGTAAAAGCTATGGCGAACAATACCGGCAGAGACAGAGAAGAGGAATTGTTCGACATCATACACAGCCCTGGCAGGCTAGATGATCTGAATGAAGCAGATGATGGCTCCCAATATCTGAACAATACCGGAGAGGGTGATGAAAAGATATTCGATCTCGACGACCGAGCCGATGAAGTCATGAACTATGATTCTGATTATGATGACACAAACAATGTTTATGATGACATAGAGAATGCTGATCTTCAAATAACAAAGACTACCGGCGAGGTATATTTATATAAGCAGTCATCTGGTGATCATCACATGTTTTTTTATTTTAAGATATATGAACGAATCGATCTTCTTCTTTCAGCCCTCCGGATCGAGCAAATCTGCTTCTACAGACAGCAGGACAAAGCGAGGCCCGAGCAGATTGTTGAAGGACGGTGTAAAGTACAACATCGAATCCGTCAAACCTAGTGGCGAACCCTTGACGCCTAAGAACATTGCAAACAAGTGGACTCGTCAGTGCGGAGTTCTTGTGAAGGACAAACTCCCGATCTCCATTCAAGAATGGAAAGAGCCAAAGACTAAACGTCCAGGTGTTACTTGGGTCGACGACAGAGCCAAACAAGACCTTTGGGATTCTCTGATGGAACATTTCACCCTACCAGATTATTTCACTAAAGCAGATGTGGACAAAGTGAAGGGCGCTGCTCTTAAGAAGATGGCAATTGCATTCAACACCCACAAGAAAACTGTATGGGCCAACTACCTCGCTGCAAAAAGGAAGACTCCAGAATTCACGGGAACACTGGAGAAGCAAAGAGAACACTGGGACGATTTCGTGAAATTCAAGGATTCAGAAATATCTAAGGAACGGTCGATAAAAAACAAGGCCAATGCCGCAAAAAAGACGCAGTTCCATAGGCTGGGTCCAGGTGGCTACGCGGTGGGAATGCCTAAGTGGGATAAGTCTGAGCAAGAGATGGAGGGTGCAGGGGTCACTCCGATTACTAGGAGCTGGCCCCCCAGGTGCAGAACTTGGTTCTATGCGCATGGGGGGGCGTTGGACCCGAAGACAGGCCTGGTTTCGAAGAAGGCAAGTCTAAAAGGAGCCGAACAAAAGATACTTGACGCAATAGAAGAAGCTCGAGCGGGGGTGTTCACGCCCAACAGAGAGAACGACGAGCTTACGCGCGCCCTGGGAAATCCTGAACACCCGGAAAGAACACGAGGCATGGGCGTTATTCCCTGGTATGAGGGCTTTTCGGACTGGAATGACGACTACAGGTCCCGTGCAAGAAAGAAGATGGAGGAGGAGAAGAAGAGGAAGCTGGAGGAGGAGCAGAGGAAGCAGGACGCAGAACGCCTTCAAGGCCTAGAAGCAAGGCACGCGGACTTGGCACTCAAATTCCAGCAGCAGCAGCAGCAGATCGACTCACTTAGCCAGGAAAGGGGGTCTCAGCAGCGGCAGCAGCAAGCGGATGATCGTCCATCATTGGATAGCACCGTACCATCCATGCCAAGAAGCAGCGTTGGTTCTGCCCCGGGCGACACACTGCTGGATACATACCACCCTGTGGATGACATCATAGAGAACACTAACTGTGAGCTACACTCCAAAATGAAGAACATATCCATGAAGGTGGCGGACGGCGTTGCTTTCACAATTACCCCTGAAGCAACCTTCCATTGCATCCCGATTCCAGAGGGCTATGCTCGTGTCATGGTTGATGAAGTGGTGGAGCCATATTCGATGCTAGTACTTGACATTGCTGGAGGTGACGGCGAGCGCACACTAGGAGATGTCGTACATCGTATCATCCTATGGAGAAAGGATTGCATCATCTTTCCAAGTCCACCGACACCGCGTCGTCTGCCGACTCCTCCTCGAAGTCCGCCACCGAGTCAGCAGACTCCCGCTCCTCCAAGTCCACAAACGCGTGAGCCGACTCCTCCTCGAAGTCCGCCACCTCCTCCAAGTCCCCGAACGCTTGAGCAGACTCCTCCTCCTTCATGTCCGGCACAGCGTCAGGCCACTCCTCCTGCTTCAAGTCCGGCACAGCGTCAGCCACGTCAGCCGTCTCCGCCGTCTCAGCAATCGCAGAAGAGACACGCCGCAGCTATGGTGCGTAGCGGTACGAGTCGAGGTAGTACAGGAAGTACAGGCGGAGACAAGCGATATAAATATGGTCCAAGCCTCGCTCCTCTTCCTCAGAGGCCTTACGACATGACCGAGGAGCAAAACGCAGCCATAGTGCAGGCCCAAGTGGACGCCCATTTTGGACCGAAACCGGCACCGCCGCCAAAGGAGAAAGTGCCTGAGAAAACGATTGACCACTTCATTCGTATGGCTAGAGCACCAGCTCCCAAGCCTGTTGACTCAGACTATGAGCGTCAAATCAGGAAGCTACATCGAGCACGGCTACAGAAGGAAGCGAGCTCGAGCTCGAGCCAACAAGCAGCTGGCAAAAAATGCGGGAAAACCGTTCCCCAGCTGGGAGAACAGGCGGCGCAAGCGATCCCCCCGCTTGTTGTGCCAACAACACATGAGAGGAGTACGCGCGCCAAATATTATTGTGGGCAAACCGTTAGCGTTCCCCAGCAGGGCGATGTGGTAATAACGGAGGAGCATATAATGCAGGCTGAAATGCTCAAGATCTCTGTTGGACAACTCCTCGAAATCGAGCCCATGTCTCCGCTTAAAGAATCGGAAATAAAATGGAAATATGTCTGGGGCCAACCTTTGGTCCATCCAGACAAGGTCAAGGACCTCCCAACGAGAATGTATGAATTGCATCAATGGTACATGAACATTACCAAGATTTCCAATCGAGTGTCCCTCATGGTGAATGTCAAGGAGGAGCATTATTACCATGAGAAAGCTCTGGCCATTGAGTATCCAGAACTATTTCAGTTATACAATCAAGACGCACTCGACAAGTCTATCGTCAGTTGCTATTGTCTGTAAGTGATTTCTTTCTGTAATTTAAGTCTCAAGCTAATTATGTAGTGATAATTTTGATCAATCATTACATGTAATTATCCTCACTATATTCTTTTCTGTGGTATTATATGCAGGATGAAGATGTATGAAATGAAAAAATCTGGACGCTATGGCATTGGGTTCATTGACCCAAATACCATTAATGAGGACATATGGAAGCTTCCATTTTATCAAGCAGGTGTAGAGGAAAGCATGCTAGAGTTCTTGAAGCGCCTCAATAGCAATGAAGATATACCACTTCCTTACAACTTCCCGTGAGTCACACTGTCTTGTACTACAAATTCTGTTTTTGCTTACTAGCTAGCTAGATGTTAATAATTAAGTGTATACGGTTTACGGTAGTTGATTAATTTTATGCACATGCCCGCTTAATTAAGACATGCAAACGTGTGCGCATGCAGTTGGCACTGGGTCTTGATAGACATTAAAGTTGAGGAAGGAAAAGTTGAATTACTGGACCCACTAACTAAAGAAGATAAAGACTTCACCATCGTGAAGGGGATAGTCAACAGGTAATTTCGATCATTATTAACTATATATATCTCGACCTATTATTAGTTCGTCATTTCCTGATATGAACTATTTAATAACCCCTTTATTAATTTTCTTTGCCGGCGGGCAGGGCATGGGCAAAGTTCATCAAGGTGACTCCAGGCGACTGGAAAAAAAGTTGTTTTGGCATCGACCAAAGGTAAGTAATTAAGTAGTACTAGCTAGCTACCATCTCTTTAATTCTTGTTTCAATATCATTAATTAATTATCATGCTTGATTAATCATTATCTGATTCAATTCCATTCTCGTAAAGGCCCTGAAGCAGGCGCCGGGGAATAATCTGTGTGCATTCTATGTTTGCGAGAACATTCACATGATGACGTCCAAAAGGAGCAGATCTGATAGACAGGACTGGGTACGTTTGTCAGAACACTATTCACACCATTATCGATATCTAGTCACACAACTAACACACATGCATATTGATCTCCTTCTTAACAGTTCAGAGAGGTGCGGGATAAGCTCCTACCATCGGACCGCATACTAGCACTTCAAGAGGAAATAGCCGGATTTTTGCTCGACCAGGTCATAAATCCCAAAGGAGAATACTAGTACCCGCTACCGCCCCCATGAACCACTTGTCATCATGCTCCGGAGGCACCAAGGCAACATATGTAGGAGAAATTATATATGTATATACATGTGTATGTGTGAATAATGGTGTTGGTTGTGAGACATTCGATGAATCATTGTATATATATATGCGATTATACGAGAATCTTTATATGCAAATTTGTAGTATCATGAAATACCAGCAAACAAAAAAATGGAATGGAAAATAAAGCAAAAAACCCAAACATTTAGTACCGGTTGGTGTTACCAACCGGTACTAATGTCCTACGCGCACACGAGTCTGGCTCGTGCCATGTGGTGTCACTTTAGCGTCGGTTCGTGATGAACCGGTACTAAAGGGGGGGGGGGCTTTAGTCCCCACTCTTTAGTGCCGGTTGGCAAACCGGCACTAAAGGCCGGTTCTACACTAGTGAGGCCCCACTTGAGGTTGGATCTGTGTGCGCCTCTAACGCCGCTGAGTCTGCGACTTCCGCGGCGGGGTTGAGCTTCCCGTCCTCGGATGATGCAATCTGCTCCGGATCCAGGGCCAGCGCAGTTACATGCGCTATCTCCTGGGCACGGTCCGATGACAGATTTCGGTCATGTTCATCGTGGTGGCAGGGAGCAGCTGCCATGGGTGCGAATCTGTCAAAAATCAAGTCTCCGCGGATATCCACAACGTAATTCAAGTTTCTGTCCGATTTGTGGTTCCGGCAGACCATCTAGATTCGAACACTAGGGTGCACGTGGAGATTTCGCCCTCTACCTACCTGCACCTCACCGCCTCACTATGAACTAAGCAATCAAAAGAACAACACAAGATACACATGGTTTATACTGGTTCAGTCCAACATTGTGGTGTAATACCCTACTCCAGTGTGTGTGGTGGATTGCCTCTTGGGCTGGTGATGAGCAGTACAAGGAAGAACAACCTCGCGAGGGGAGGGGTTCTTGTGTTGGTGGTTCTGGCTAAGGTCCGACCGATTGAACTGTCGATGCCCTGCCTTGAGAGTGGCTAGTCCTATTTATGGGCAAAGGCCCTGGGCCTCTTCCCAAATATTGAGCGGGAAGGGCGCCAACAATTGGCCATTTTGGAGGGGAACATCTAGTACACTTATCCTTACTAAAGTTGGTCCTCGCCTACCAAAGGCACTGGTGGTGATGTCGGCTTGGGCTCCACGATGACTTCTATCCTACCGTTCTGCTGGTCTTGGTCTTGTTGCACCGAAATGGATGCCTTTGCTTGATGCTCTTGCCTGCGTTTGTTCCCTTTGCACCGAAGAGGAAACAAGGACACTGCGCGGGCTGGCGCCCGCTTGGCGCTCTTAGTCGTCATGGCTTGCATCATGGGGCACCTCGCGAGGTACCCCGCCTTGATCTCTCCGCCTCCTCGCGAGCCGGCCTGACGAGGCCGTGCCTGAGGAAGCCTTCTGTCATTCGCCCCGCGAGGCTTGGCCCCTCACGAGGGTCTTGAGCTCTTGTTGATGAAGATGGGCCATGCTGGGCCGCCCCTTGACCCACGCCGCATGCCGCTGGCAGGCATGTCTGGGGACCCCCATTCCCAGAACACCGACAGTAGCCCCCGGGCCCAAGATGCGCTCGAACATGGCTGAGCAGAGAGGCGAAGGGGCGAGCATGAAGCACCACGGGCCCTAACAGTCTGCGGCCTTGGGCGCCGCGTGGCGGTTGATTGGACGTGGGCGGCTCTGCTCCCCCATGACGCCTCGGCGACCGCACGACTTGACATGTCCTTGCATGCAAAAACCGGTCATGATTACCTGCGATCGCGAAGGCCGACGGTTGGCCTCCTCCAGCTATAAGTACGGAACGGCGCGGGCCATTCCAATTCATCTTCCTCTGCTGTCACTCCTCCTCTTCTTCGCCATTGCCACGTCTTGCCGAAATGGCTCCGATCCGCCAGTTCTCCGCAGAAGAGAAGGGAAAGGCCCCTCGAGAGGGCCCTGGCCCGCTTCCGCTGAAGAAGCGGTTGGTCCTCTGCGGCCGAGACGACGGCGCGCGGCAAGAGGTGTCGAGGCCCGGGTGCGAGCGACCGCCGCCAGGGTTCCCGCTGCCCTTGTACGCCCATCTTGAGGGCCCTGCAGAAGCTGACGCCGAGTGCCATGGCGACGCCGTCGTCGGCACCGACGGGTCACAGCGGTGCGCGTTGTCCCTCCTGGAGTCCACGCCGAGGGATCCTCCCGAGAGTTTGTGCTCCACGCCGCCATGCCTCCTCGATATTGGATTCGCCTTCCTCCCTCCTTCGCCTTCGAGATTCCGCCGAGGGGGCCTTTCAGGCTCGGGCTGCAGCACGCTGATTGCCGGGCTCCTGCGACCGATGCGGATGTCGAGGTCGTCGCTCCAGGTAAGGTCTTCATGACCCATGGCTGGGGTGAGGTCGCCCGGGTTTGCAGGGCGAGGGGCGCCCTTGTGATCGACTTGGAGTTCGATGGCGCTTCCATGATGCTCTTCAAGGTCTTCGACGAAGATGGGCGCCGGCTGGAGTGCTGCCCCAGAGGCAGCGGCCGGAGCTCCGGAGCGGCGAGGACTAGGCCTGCCGCTCGCCCTTCCAGCAGATCCTCCGGTGGCAGCGGATGCCTCGAAGGGTCCAGCGGCTCCGCCGAGCCCTTCGCGACTCCGGAGACGAGCGATGACAGCTACGAGCCCCTGAGCCTGCGCCGCTCTCGAAGCAGGGCAGGCTCGTTAGGCCGCCGCCGCCTCTGATCTGGATGAGGTTGGTGCCAGTGCCCGGTGGCCCACTGTTGATGATGGTGTCTGCCACGACGGTTCCTATAGCTAGGACGCCTTAGGATTCACGTCTTTTGTCCCTGCGAGGAACCAGGAACACACCCCGTGGGGGCTTGTAAGGTGTTTGTAATCCCTTTTGTTAATATGATCCTTATGGTGAGTTAGTGCGAGATGTTGATTCCGTCTTAGCTTAGTTTCTTCCTTTCGAACCTCACGAGGGCTTGGCGCTCTGCGCCGACAGGTTCCGGTCCCAAGGTGACTTCAGCCGTCGCTGGTATGCCAGGTCGCGATGCCGTGGTCAAAGCCAGGAGGTGAGCGGCCCGGGGTCCAGTAAGAGCCCCTGAGCCGCGATGCTCAGGAGGTCCCCTTTGGTGCTCAAGCAGTCATCATTCGGTGAGAAAGGAATGCGACGTTGCTAACACGGGATCACATTAGATGCGGTGACGGTGCAGCGATAGCTAGTGTTTCCGGAGGGTGACTTATCTCGAGAGTCGGGATCTGCTTCCTGGTGCAGTGCTAGATCCATGCGTTGTCCGACGAGGGGTTGCCTGGTGAGGGCCCTGCGTGCCTCTTTCTCCCCTGTCTGCTCTACGTCCTCGGTTCCTGGCTCTCGAGCGGGTCTCAGTCGTCGCTGGTATGCCAGGTCGCGATGCCGTGGACAAGGCCAGAGGGTGAGGGCTGGAGAGCCAGTAGGAGCCCTGAGTCGCGATGCTCAGGCACCCCCCTTTAACATGCAAGCGGTTCGCGCGAACGAGAGTGAAGAGGACAGCGTGGGGGCCTCGCCCGGTGCCCACCCTTGGAGGGATCCTGCAGGTCCATCACAAAAAGAGCGAGAGTCCGCTATGACAAGCGGCGGTCTACCGTTAGTTGCTTTGGAGGGGCGACGAGGCACTAAAGGCCTAACGAGGTGTATGAGGGCACCCGCGAGCCAGCGCGGGACTCGCGGGGCCCTACCCCAAGGCGGGTTGCGCCTGGCACTGGGCCTTGACTTGTGTTCCTGCAGATTTGGCCAGATGCCGATGCTCTACGTCCTCGGGTCCCGGCCCTCGAGCTAGTCTCAGCCGTCGGTGGTTTGCCGGGGCGCGATGCCGTGGACAAAGCCAGAGGGTGAGAGCTGGAGGGCCGGTAGGAGCCCTGAGTCATGATGCTCAGGTACCCCCCCTTTAACGCGCAAGCTTGGTTAGATGGTGACGCTCTACATCCTCGGGTGTCGGCCCTTGAGCTAGTCTCAGCCGTTGCTGGTTTGCCGGGGCGTGATGCCGTGGAAAAAGCCAGAGGGTGAGGGCTGGAGGGCCGGTAGGAGCCCTGAGTCGCGATGCTCAGGTACCCCCCCTTTAACGCGCAAGCTTGGTTCGATGTCGACGATCTACGTCCTCGGGTCCCGGCCCTCGAGCTAGTCTCAGCCGTCACTGGTTTGCCGGGGCATGATGCCGTGGACAAAGCCAGAGGGTGCGGGCTGGAGGGCCAGTAGGAGCCCTGAGTCGCGATGCTCAGGTACCCTCCCTTTAACGCGCAAGCGGCCGACACGAAGGAAGAATGGGTGCCACAGACAGGCACCAAATAACAAACATGATGGGTCGAATGCATAACCGGAAGATAAACGCAGGAGGGATACATGCCACTGGGTATGACCCGAGCGACTTGGGGATGATGCAGCCCGAGGGGAGCCCCCAACAAGGTAAGCTAAGGACATGAACAAAAGGGGTACACGCCGCAGGGACGGACCCACGCGGCCTGGGAATGATGCAGCCCTGGGGGCGCTCCCAGCTGGAAATGAAACTTGGAAGATGTCACCTGATAGTGTCGACGACGAAGGGGTGTTGAAGTAGCAGGCGTAGAGGGCTGTGGGAGCCGATCTTCACGAGCCCCCAGGCCCAGGAGCCTCGGGGGGCTCCGGAGGCGCTAGTGGCTCCTCGCGAACCATCTCCATCTCCGCCAGGACCGCGGAATGTCTGGCCTCCTGAGCCTCCAGGATGCCCCTAATGAGGCGCTGGCGCACCGCAGCCGCGTTCGGCAGGCCGTAGGGCATGCGAACGTAGCTGTGGGGTGGGCCTTCGCATCACCCCACGCGTGAGGGTCAGAAGCGCTCCCGAGAGGCGGCTCGGTTGAGCCCTGGGATGTCGATGCAGACACGCAGCCCGCCATCCTCGCCTAGAGGGGGAGCTGCGGCGGGTAAGCGGTGGCTGCCACTCATGACTCTTGACTCCTGCAACTCCTGCATGACCTGACTGACGAACTCCTGAGGGTTTGGCCCTCCTCGCTTTGCTCCTTCCTGAGGGAAACATGCTCTGAAACACGCCTCCAAGTGGTGCCCAAACGCCTCCCTTGCGACCTTAGCAAAGTCAGTAGCCCTCCAGGGGAGAGCCCCCGAGCCCTGCTTGAGGAGGGCACCGGGCGCGCCTTCCTATGCGACAGAAGGAGGTGTCCCCCGAGCAGGCGCAGACCCTGCGGGGCCTGCCTCCTAAGGAGTCAGGCCTGGTGATGTCTTCTTCTTCTTGGGAGCGGCTTCGGGGAGCCACCCGCTCCCGCGATCTGGGTCTTCAAGTGATGCGGCCTGAAATGCCCGTTCCAGGGAACACACTGCATCTCTTTCTTCACAGGGCACCGTGATGACCTCACCGCTTCCTGGCATCTTGAGGACATTGTAGCCGTGATGAGTCACGGCCATGAACTTGGCGAGAGCTGGGTAGCCGAGGATGGCGTTGTATGGAAGGAGGATGTGTGCGACGTCGAAGTCAATGAGCTCGGTACGGTAATTGTCGCGCTTCCCGAAGGTAACAGGAAGGCGGACCTGCCCTATCGGGACGGTGGAACCGTCGGTGACTCCTGAGAAAGGCTTGGTTGGCTGAAGCTGATCGTATGACACTTGGAGATTGTTGAACGTCTCTACGGACAGGACATTGAGCCCTGCTCCGCCATCGATGAGGGTCCTGGTGACCTGCACATTGCTGATGATTGGGGAGCAAAGCATTGGGAGGACTCCGGCTGTGGCCGCGCACTTGAGCTGATCCGCTGAGCTGAACGTGATGGCGCACGTCGACCACCTGAGGGGGCACGTGGCTTCAAGCTTGGGGAGGACTGCATTCACTTCGCGGGCGAACTGCTTGAAGATGCGTTGAGAGGCTCGGGCCTGAGCCCCGCCCAGGATGCAGGCGATCGCGCATGGCTCCTGGAAGCCCCCAGCCCCCTCGTCCTGATGATGGTCCTCGTTTCTCCTAGGCTACGGAGGCAGTGGAGGGAGGTCTGCGTTTCCCTGCGGGCGATCCTCGTGAGGCTGATCCCTCCAGTCTCCCTTGCGAGGCTGATCCTGCCAGCGATCCTTGCGAGGTTGGTCGCGCCACCCTTGGCGAGGGCCGCGGTCTTCCCAGCGTCCTGCGTTCCTTCCTCCCCCTTGGCCGTAGCCACGATCGTTGCGGTCGGCCGGCCGACCCTTCCTTCTCGCACGGCTCGGAGCTCTTGGCATTCATTGGTGTTGTGGGTGTGGAGGACATAGTACACACAGTACCGGCTGCCCTTGAGAGACCCGGGCTGATCTCTGCCCCGCTTGGTGTCTGGTTCTGCCGCGAGCACGGCAGCCCCCTTGCGCTTCACATCCTTGGCCTTGGGTTTCTTCTCTTCTGGGTCTACGGCTGGCAGCTCGAGGAGGGAAAGGCGCCCTTCCTCAGCCCTGGCGCACTTGGTTGCCAGGTTGAACAGCTCCAAGGAAGTGCACAGATCTTCATGCATCGCCAGCTCCTCCATCATCTTGACATCACACACGCCGTCGGAGATGGCCAAAATGATTGCCTCCTCGGTCACCCTGGGAATCTTGAGTCGTGCGCTGTTGAAGCGCTGGATGTACTTCTGCAGGGTCTCCCCTGGTTGCTGCTTGATGCGGCGCATGTCGCTCACGGCAGGCGGCCGGTCACGAGTACCTTGGAAGTTGGTGATGAAATGGGCGCGCATCTCGTCCCAGGAGGAGATCGTGCCTGGGGCCAGGTTCAGGAGCCAGGTGTGGGCCCCGTCCTTGAGTGCCATGGGAAACCAGTTCGCCATGACCTTCTCATCCCCGATGGTGGCTTCGATGCCTAGCTCGTAGAGCTGAAGAAACTCCGCAGGGTCGGCCGTGCCGTCGTAGGGGGCAGGTCTGGCTTGAACTTGCAGGGCCACGCGATGCTGCGCAGCTCGGTGGTGAAGGCGCGGCAGCCTGCTGTGGCCACGGGAGGCTTCTGGGGACGAGGAGCTTGGTCTTGCGGGCCCCCATGCGCTGCAGCTGGGAGCAGCGCGGGGTCTTGGCATGCTGGGACGGGAGTGTGGTCATGATGGGCCAGAGCAGGGAGCACTCGGGCAGCTTCTTGGGGGCGAGGAACCTCTTGGCAGCTCCGCTCTTGCTATGTAGGCGCCGGACGGGGTGGGTTCCGTCCAGGGGCCACACGCCTCGGGGCCAGAGCGCCTTCTTGAGGAGGAGGCGGATGAGGCGCCCCCGGAGCTTCATTGCCCGCGTAGGGCGGGGCGCGGTGCAGCGAGAAGGACGGCGCGGGGGAGCCCCCTGCGGCGTGGACGAGCTCGGTGACGCGGTCGAGCCATTCTTCGTAGACGTCGTCGACCGGGCGGTAGCGCAGGAGCTCGTTTGCCGCGATGAGTGCAGCTCGAGCCTCCATGGCCGCACGGGGCGCGCGGGACAAGGAACCAGCCGGGGCGAGCGAGGGAGTGGCGGTGCGGCCGTCTCGCCTCATGGATGGATGCTGGGACGATGCCTGCTACTCATTCCCCTCCGGGCCGGTGGCGGCATTGACGGCGGGCGACGGGGAACGACGAGGGTGGCTACCGACAGGGGTCGTCTGGGCGACGCGAGAAGCGAGAGCGTCTCGGTGCTCGGCGCGGGCCCGACGAGCGTCTGACATGGACGCGATGGTCGGTGAATAACAGGGCGGTGGAAGACAAACTCTGGAACACCCCTACCTGGCGCGCCAAATGTCGGATTTGGGGTTCCGGCAGACCCTCTAGATTCGAACACTAGGGTGCGCGCGGAGATTTCTCCCTCTACCTACCCGCACCTCACCGCCTCGCTACGAACTAAGCAATCAAAAGAACAACACAAGAGACACAGGGTTTATACTGGTTCAGGCCACCATTGTGGTGTAATACCCTACTCCGGTGTGTGTGGTGGATTGCTTCTTGGGCTGGTGATGAGCAGTACAAGGAAGAACAGCCTCGCGAGGGGAGGGGTTCTTGCGTTGGTGGTTCTGGCTAAGGTTCGACCGATTGAACTGTCGATGCCCTGCCTTGAGAGTGGCTAGTCCTATTTATAGGCAAAGGCCCTGGGCCTCTTCCCAAATATTGAGCGGGAAGGGCGCCAACAATTGGCCATTTTGAAGGGGAACATCTAGTACACTTATCTTGACTAAAGTTGGTCCTGGCCTGCCAAAGGCACTAGTGGTGACGCCGGCTTGGGCTCCACGATGACTTCTATCCTGCCGTTCTGCTGGTCTTGGTCTTGTTGCACCGAAATGGATGCATTTGCTTGATGCTCTTGCCTACGCTTGTTCCCTTTGCACCGAAGAGGAAACAAGGACACTGCATGGGCTGGCACCCGCCTGGCGCTCTTGGTCGTCATGGCTTGCGTCATGGGGCTCCTCGCGAGGTACCCCACCTTGATCTCTCCGCCTCCTCACGAGCCGGCCTGACGAGGCCATGCCTGAGGAAGCCTTCTGTCATCCGCCCCGCGAGGCTTGGCCCCTTGCGAGGGTCTTAAGCTCGTGTTGATGAAGATGGGCCATGCTGGGCCGCCCCTTGAGCCACACCGCAGGCCACAGATAGGCAAGTCTGGGGACCCCCATTCCTAGAACGCCGACAGTTTCCAAACTTGACCTAATGGCCATGGGCGTAGCTTTCGATGTGCTCTAGATGGCCAAGCGAGTTGGCCCGCAGTGGAAGCCGCCGAATACGAAGATCTGTCCGGGGAGGAAAACCTCCCTCCTAGACTGCATTGTTGTAGATGATTGAAGGAGTCATCAAACCTTTTGGTGACGACGTAGCGGAACTCTCAATGAAAGCACCAACGTCGGTGTCAAAATCGGCGGATCTCGGGTAGGGGGTCCTGAACTGTGCATCTAAGGTTGATGGTAACAGGATGCGGGGGACTAGGGTTCGGGCCCTCTCTATGGAGGTAATATCCTACTTCCTGCTTGATTGATCTTGATGAATATGAGTATTACAAGAGTTGATCTACCATGAGATCGTAATGGCTAAAACCCTAGAAGTCTAGCCTGTACGATTATCATTGCCTCTACGGACTAAGCCCTCCAGTTTATATAGACACCGGAGGGGACTAGGGTTGTACAAAGTCGGTTACAGAGAAAGGAATCTTCATATCTGGGTTGCCAAGCTTTCCTTCCATGCTAAGGAGACTCCCATCCGGACACGGGAGAGAGTCTTCTATCTTGTATCTTGACGGCCCAACAGTCCGGCCTATGCCACATAGTCCGGCCGTCCGAGGACCCCTTAATCCAGGACTCCATCAATGGTGTTTACCCAGGTTCGGGCCTTCTCTAAGAAGTAAAACCCTACGTCATGCTTGATTGTATTGATGTGTTTGGTATGGTTATAGAGTCGATCAACCTCGAGATCAGTCAAGCTAAACCCTAGGTTGATGGGATATTAGACGTGGCTCTACCCTAAAGTGTTGGGAAACGTAGCATGCAATTTCAGAAAAATTCCTATGCTCATGCAAGATCTATCTAGGTCATGCATAGCAATGAGAGGGGGAGAGTGTGTCCACGTACCCTCGTATACCGAAAGAGAAAGCGTTTGCTCAAGGCAGTTGATGTAGACGAATGATGACCCACAAGTATAGGGGATCTATCATAGTCCTTTTGATAAGTAAGAGTGTCGAACCCAACGAGGAGCAGAAGGAAATGATAAGCGGTTTTCAGTAAGGTTTTCTCTGCAAGCACTGAAATAGTAGGTGATAGATAGTGTTGTGATAAGATAAATAGTAACGCACAAAAGTAAATAAAGTAAATAAGGTGCAGCAAGGTGGCCCAATCCTTTATGTAGAAAAGGATAAGCCTGGACAAATTCTAATAATAATGAAGGAGCTCCCGAGGGCACATTGGGAATTATCATCAAGCTAGTTTCATCACGTTCGTAAGATTCTCGTTCGGTACTTTGATAATTTGATATGTGGGTAGACCGACACTTGGGTACTGCCGTAACTTGGACAAGCATCCCACTTATGATTAACCCATATTACAAGCGTCCGCAATTACAAAAAGGAGTATTAAGGTAAACCTAACCACAACATGAAACATATGGGTCCATATGAACCCCTAACGAAGCAACTCATAAACTAGGGTTTAAGCTTCTGTCACTCTAGCAACCCATCATCTACTTATTACTTCCCCATGCCTTCCTCTAGGCCCAAATAATGGTGAAGTGTCATGTAGTCGACGTTCACATAACACCACTAGAGGAGAGACAACATACATCTCATCCAAATATCGAACGAATAGCAAATTCACATGACTACTAATAGCAAGACTTCACCCATGTCCTCAGGAACTAAAGTAACTACTCACAAAGCATAAGCATTTTCATAATCAGAGGTGTAATAATATGCATTAAGGATCTGAACATATCATCTTCCACCAAGTAAACCAATAAGTATCAACTACAAGGAGTAATCAACACTACTAGCAACCCGCAGGTACCAATTTGTGGTTTTGGATAGAAGATTCGATACAAGAGATGAACTAGGGTTTGAGAGGAGATGGTGCTTGTGAAGATGTTGATGGAGATTGACCCCCTCCCGATGAGAGGATCGTTGGTGATGACGTTGGTGATGATTTCCCCCTCCGGGAGGGAAGTGTCCCCGGCAGAACAGCTCCGCCAGAGCCCTAGATTGATTCCGCCAAGGTTCCGCCTCGTGGAGGCGGAGTTTCGTCCCGTAAGCTTGCCCACGATTTTTTCCAGGACAAAACCCTTCATATAGCAGAAGATGCTCGCCGGAGGCCCACCAGGGGGCCCAGGAGATAGGGGGCGTGCCCTATAGGGGGGGGTTGCCCCCTGTCTCCTGGACAGGGTGTGCCCCCCCTGGCCTATTTATTTTGCTCATAATTCCTTAATAAATCCAAAAAGTTTTTCCATGGAGTTTCAGGATTTTTGGAGTTGTGCAGAATAGGTTTCCAACATTTGCTCCTTTTTCAGCCAGAATTCCAGCTGCCGGCATTCCCCCTCTTCATGGTAAACCTTGTAAAATAAGAGAGAATAGCAATAAGTATTGAGACATAATGTGTAATAACAACCCATAATGCAATAAATATTGATATAAAAGCATGATGCAAAATGGACGTATCAACTCCCCCAAGCTTAGACCTCGCTTGTCCTCAAGCGGAAACCGAGATCGAGAAATGTGTCCACATGTTTAGAGATAGAGGTGTCGATAAAAATAAAATACGGACATGAGGGCATCATGATCATTCTAGTAACAGCAACATATATAGATTTTGTCATATGATTTCCTATGTTCAAGTAATAAGCAATTCAAAATGTCAAGTATGGTTCATAAACTTCATTGGGAACTAACAAACTATCTATACCTATACTAATTACAGACTTCTAAGAAATTACCACGTTAATCAGTAATTAGGAGCCGTTAATCTCGATGGGACCGAGTTATTACGGTGTAGATTGACCCAAATAATCCTTGACAAAACAAATTCTCATAGGGCCCATAAGGAATAAAAACTACGCTTTGTGGTTCAGCCTCAACATGGGCATCCGTGCAGGACCACATAACTAACGCCCAGAATTTCTAAAAAAAAACTAACGCCCAGAATCAAAGCTTGACTACATGCCTAGAAATAATAAAGGGATGAAGTTGTTCAAAAAATATAAACGTAATATGCCTAACAAACTAGCACGTAATCATCCCTAAAAAAACTAGCATGTAATCATCTAAAAAGAAAACCATCCCGTAAAAAGTGGGGTTTCTTCCCGTCCCTCCTTTCCTCCACCTCTTAGTGACCTCCAATCTGTATGGTCCAGCGCCGCCTAACCTCCAGCGCTGCAGATTCCTATGATTCTTTATTCTTTCCTGCCTGCATGATCTCCCGGTGGTTCATGTCCCATTCCATCCCGCTTTTGTGCGCCTCCCGATGGCCACTTCACCTTGCGCAGACTGTGCGCCTCGACAGCGTGGACTGTCATCCACCACAACAATGGCGAGGTGCTCTCCTAGGTGGAGTGGCGGACAGCATAAAGGTTGCTGTCGCTGGCCTGGGTTCGAGTCTCCTCATTCTTCTATAAGAATAAGACAGGGGGCTTCTTTCCCTCTGTTCTAAAAAAAACAATGGCGAGGTGCCTCTCCTTGCATCTGATGCCAGTTTTTCCATAGACCTAGGTGAACAACCTTGCTTCTTTCACATATTTATAAATGTGCTTCCCCTTTTGACCCATGTGCTGCTTGAACGATGAGCCTGCTAAGTACGTCATGACTCATGAGTTATGATTATATACTATATGGAGAACGGGTAACTGTAAAGCATGTAATCTCTATGAAAACATTAACGAGTGTGATAGCCGGCAAGAGTATGTCGTATGTACTGACATTCATACACCAATATTGTGTACTGAATTATTATTATCAATTGTTAGGAAACAAGAAAAGCACTTCAGAATGATTATGCATCTACCTAGATCGAAATTACAGCTGAATTGTTATGTTGTACGAGTTTGTGTCAGATCTAACTGAGAGGCAACATAAGATCAAGATTGAAGGTGGTGTCCCTTTGTGAAACCATTACAGAGTGCGAGAGATGGCAAGAGTATGTTGTATGTACCGCTATTCATGCACCAATATAGTGTATTTATTTGTTCTTATGAATTGTAAAGAAGCAAGAATAGCACATGGGATTGATTACGCATCTACCTAGATCGTGATTTCAGCTGAAATTGTTCTGCGGTACGAGTTAGTGCCAAATCTACATGAAAAGCAATAAAAGATTAAGACTGGAGGTGTTATGTTGCTTACAGTTTTCTATGAAGCCATATATGTATGCACATGTTTATGCTCATATGCTGAAAAAGTGTTCAGACATAGTGATATATCTTCACAAATATTCTAGGGATATTTGCAGCATGGTAACACAAGGCAAGCACGAGCTCTCTCCATATGCCAGGTTTCAGTGCATCTGTTGCAGTTTTACTAGAAGCTCCAGTCTTCTTTTAACATATCTTGATTATTTGTCCTTATTTTATTCATATCTTCACAATCTTAAATATTTATCTATTGTAGGTAGCCTTAGTTTCTAACTTCCAGATTTAATTTACAGTCCCCACCCCCCTCTCTATTATGAATTGATAAGTCTACCATGGCGTTTTGTGCACTTCATAGATGACACCCTTGAAGGTATAAAATTTTAGCTCATATGATCTGCTAAATGTATCATATGGCCAAGGGAGAAGAGACATGGAACACTTGCTATGTTCATTGATTTTTTCCCATGCTCAAGTGCCTTAAGCCTTTGTCTCTGTTCATTGTAGTCCTACATCTAAAAAAATTTACCTTAGGTGCAAGTTATTTCAATTGTCTCTTTTGTACCAAACCCTTATTATTATGATGGGTTTCATGAATAAATGGTTTTAATAGAGCTAATTATTGGCCTCACTACTCTCTCAAATAAATACAAATGACTTTTTGTTTCCTGATGCATTCACATAATTTCACTGTGCCCTGCAAATATGTGACAGAACTTAAGGCCTTTTAGAATTAGGGAAGTGATAGAGCCGCCCTGATGACTAAATCCAGTGGATTCTTACACCATATGTTTGTCCTTTTTCAACCAATTTATCCTTTGTTGATAACTACATAAGTAATCGCATTTGGTTACTTCGATGGATCCTATTAAGGAGAGATTGTTTTTCAACCTATTGCATTTTCTTTCATGGAAGTCGTTTGTCCAACTGTCACTTGCTGTGGATTTGCCAATAATGGAGTTGAATTGGAATTCGTTAGTTTGGTCACAACTGGTTTTAAATTTAGTCTACATTTGGCAAGTTACCAATGCTGCAAAGTAGGAAGCTTAGAAGAATTTGTGTCTTATTCCTTTATGTCGTCTGGATAGCAATTTATATTTATGATGAATTTTGCAGATCATGTGTTCATAATAATAGTTTGAGTCATGCTTCACCTGTCTGCTACAAATTGTAGATTTCCGATGTAGATAACTATTACTTGCAGGTCCTATGCTTCAGTCTCAGTATGTATTTATATGGTTTCCGTAGTAGTAATTTGGTAACCTCAGTCATGTCATATACATATTAGAACTTAGCATAAAGAAATCACACACGTGACACCTGTATAATGTTGTTGAAGTGTGGAACAATGTGCGTTATGAAATTCTGTTATTGGAATAATTTTCATTATCATTTCTACTATGTTGAGAAATATGATTAGTATTTAAACACTGGATTCTAATTTTTCAGGTTTTAAACCATAAATCATGTAGTTGTGCCCTCTTTAAAATGCCATTGCACTTATCCTGCGATCTGAAATGTTTTATTTTTCTGTTGCTGTTATCAGGGAAGTGCATAGCAGCTATCCAGAAAACAGAAAAGAATCTTGGCCATGGTTTGGGCGTATTCTGACATTACTTCTACCAGTAAAAGGGATAAAACTTAAACCCATCAAAATGGGATGGGACTGAACAAGGCAACAACCCCCATGAAAGTGGAAAGAAGATAACACCATTGGTGCCTAATGCCCGTTTATCTTTTTCGTTAGCTGCATTTGGTGTTGCAGTGCTGCACTCAACTTGGTTTCATCGAGTAAACTTGACAAATTATATATGATACTACTATATAATCTCTGAGTCGGCCCTGCCAAGAAGTTTAATAACAAACTATAGAAACACGTTTGATTGTATTGGTTCCTACAAATGGCACAGATAAACGGCACTGTATGTAGAACACATTGCTTGACAAATATGATTTTGTTGTTTCCTAGGAATTCAATAATTGCTGTATCTAAGTCAAGCAAGATGTGGCACGAAAAATAGAGTTATCCAAAAAGGTTGTACAATTCTTGGTATAGAAATGTGCAACGCCTTGCACACAATTCTGAATATTTTAACTGTCCAATTTTCATTCGATGAAGAATCAAGGGGCGAGATCATTGACTAATAGATAAGAATACCCCTATCTAACGAAGAGTTAGGCAATTCGGATCTAGGCTCTAGGGAGACTAATCTTTTTTAAATCGAAATGTCTACTTGGAGTATAGAAAAACACATACATATATATGATTTCTCTACAAACATGTCAAGTTACATTAAATAATAAGATGATTTGTAGGCCATACAGAAAAAGTTAAATTTCTAACCCAATATAAAATGTTAGATAAGTTTAATATGTGTGCACTTACTACACATGTGGAAACATATTGATAAAAATATTTGTGCACGTACTACACATCTCTATGTGTATGTACAATTTTTTGTGTGTATTTTCTTAGTATAAAAATAATGTTTAAAAAATTTGGCAATAAAATAGGACTCGAATTTAGAAGAAAAAAAGCTTATAAATAGGCATTGCGAATAGTATTACAGTGTTTTTCGGGCAAAGTATATTATTCATTAACTGGCATCTACTCAACATCTAGCCCGTGCAGATGCACGGGTTAACGACTAGTAATCTCAGTCATTGAAGCAGTTGCAATTTATCGTAACATCAGAAAGAGTCAATAATAGAGCTTTCAACAAGGTCACATACTCAACTATCTCGTAGTCCCCCATAATTGTTAACACTCACTCAATACTTGTGGTTATAGAGTTTCAGCCGGACACTGAGAAAGATAGGGGCTTATTGTGTTGCCTCCCAACATATTCACCTTTAGGTGATGTCAACAATAATAGCCTATGCCAACTTACATTCAATTTGATATATGTATCATGACCTTTCAAACACGAGGAGGTTGCCAAAGGATAAAATGAAAAAGTGGAAAGGTGATGATCACCTTGACTAAAGCATAAAGTAAAAACATAAAGTAAAAGATAGGCCCTTCGCAGAGGGAAGCAGATGTTGTTATGCGCTTTTAGGGTTGGATACACAAAATCTTAATGCAAAAGAACATCACTTTGTATTTCCCCTTGTATGTGGACCTTTATTATGCACTCTGCCGCTTTTATTACTTCCACAACAAGTTCGTACAAAGCTTATTTTCTCTGCATTAATAAGTCATGCATATTTAGAGAGCAATTTTTATTGCTTGCGCCGATGACAACTTACTTGAAGGATCTTACTCAATCCATAGGTAGGTATGGTGGACTCTCATGGCAAAACTGGGTTTAAGGGAGTTTGGAAGCACAAGTAGTATCTCTACTTGGTGCAAGGAGTTCTGGCTAGCATGAGGAGGAAAGGCAACTCAACATGTTCGGAAGGTCACTGACAATATACTTTAACTGAGATGTCGGAAAACATAAACCATTACGTTGTCTTCCTTGTCCAACATCAATTCTTTTATCATGTCATACTTAATGAGTGCTTCACAATCATAAAAGATGTCCAAGATAATATATCTATATGTGAACCCCTCTTTCCTTATCACTTCCTATTAATTGCAACGATGACCAAGGCTACGTTCATCAACTCTCAACAATTTTTATGCCTCATACTTTGTATGTGTGAAGTTATCACTATCCATAAGATCAATATGAACTCTTCTGTTCTTTCTACTTTCTCAATATCATAGTAACATAGCGAAGCCCTTGACTCAACACTAACCTTTATTATAGATAGCACACGGACTCGCTTACAAAAAGAGATCACAAAGCAAAACTCAAAACTACTTGATATCAAAACTTCGAACTAATAGATCAAGATACTACTAAAAGGATCGAACTAAATAAAGCGGTAAAGATAGGAGTGTGATGGTGATACGATACCGGGGCACCTCCCCCAAGCTTGGCAGTTGCCAAGGGGAGTGCCCATACCCATGTGATTATTTCTCATTCACGATTGGTGTTGTGATCTTCTTGGCGATGATGCCCTTCAGGATACGGTTTTCCTCCTCGAGCTTATTGTTTTGTCGTCTGAGGCCCAAAATTTATTTACGGAGCTTGCCCGTAACGGCCAAGGCTCCTTTTACCCAAGGATGTTGCACAACTTCTGGAGAACACACGAAACTCTTTTTCATATTTTCATAAGAAAGAAATCTAGAGTTGGAAGGGATGACCGAAGCAGGGACAGCCAGGCGAGGGAGTTCCCCCATAGTGAAATCAGCTTGGAAACGAGAGGTAACTTCTTGATCTTCCTCCATGGCATCTATCCTTTTCAAATCAGCCTCCATCTCATCCTCCGTTGATGGTCCAAAGTGGTAGACATCGCCGTTTGCTCCTGGATGTGGTGTTGGGTGAGACACCCGGCTCTCCCCAACTGATTCCTGAGAAGACATCTTGCTTAATTCTGTAACAGAAACAGCTCGAAATGAAAACAGAGGATAATTGCGTGATACGGTGGCCAAAACCTTCGGGAGTATATATAATGAATTTTTACCGACCAAAATACATAACATACAAGAAAACGGAGTCTGGGAGGCACACGAGGTGCCCACGAGACAGGGGGGCACGCCCTACAGGGGGGGTGCCCTCCTCTCTCGTGGGAGCCTCGTGTCCCTTTCGGACTACTTCTTTCTTCCTAAAATTCTTAAATAATCCAAAACTGATGAAAATTGCCATTAGAGTTGTTTTGGAGTCGGTATACTTACCGTACCACATACCTATGCCTTTTCGGAGTCTGGAACGTTCTTTAAAGTGTCTCTTATGTACTCCTCTGGGTTATGGTTTCAATAATATTAGTTTCAACATTGATAGGGTTACCTGAAATATAATGCTTGATTCTTTGACCATTAACCACCCTAGGATTTGTGCCTTCAAAGTTGTTAATTTTTATAGCACCGGAACGGTAGACCTCCTCGATAACGTAGGGACCTTCCCATTTTGAGAGAAGTTTTCCTGCAAAAAATCTTAAACGAGAGTTAAATAATAACACATAATCTCCTACGTTAAACTCATGCTTTTGTATCCTTTTATCATGCCAGCGTTTGACTTTTTCTTTGAAGAGCTTGGCATTCTCATAAGCTTGGGTTCTCCATTCATCAAGTGAGCTAATATCAAATAACCTTTTCTCACCGGCAAGTTTGAAGTCATAATTGAGCTCTTTAATAGCCCAATATGCTTTATGTTCAAGTTCAAGAGGTAAATGACATGCTTTTCCATAAACCATGTTACATGGAGACATACCCATAGGATTTTTGTATGCAGTTCTATAGGCCCAAAATGCATCATCAAGTTTTTTGGACCAATTCTTTCTAGATCTATTCACAGTCTTTTGCAAAATTAATTTGAGCTCTCTATTGCTCAACTCTACTTGACCACTAGACTGCGGGTGATAAGGAGATGCAATTCTATGATTGACATCGTATTTAGCAAGCATCTTACGGAAAGCACCATGAATAAAGTGTGAACCACCATCATTCATAAGGTATCTAGGGGCTCTAAACCTCGGAAAAATTACTTCTTTAAGCATTTTAATAGGAGTGTTATGATCAGCACTACTAGTTGGAATAGCTTCTACTCACTTAGTAACGTAATCAACAGCAACTAAGATATGTGTATAACCATTGGAGGCAGGAAAAGGTCCCATGTAATCAAAGCCCCAAACATCAAACGGTTCAATAACAAGAGAATAATTCATAGGCATTTCTTGACGTCTACTAATGTTACCTATTCTTTGACTTTCATCACAGGATACGACAAACTTACGAGTATCTTTGAAAAGAGTAGGCCAATAGAAACCAGATTGTAGTACCTTGTGTGTAGTTCTATCTCCAGCGTGGTGTCCTCCATAGGATTCAGAGTGACACTTGCGTAGGATTTGTTCCTCTTCATGCTCAGGCACACAACATCTAATGATACCATCTACTACTTCTTTATAAAGGTGTGGATCATCCCAGAAGTAATGTCTTAAATCATAGAAGAACTTTTTATTTTGCTGGTATGTGAAACTAGGCGGTATATATTTAGCAACAATGTAATTAGCATAGTCAGCATACCAAGGAGCAGTACGAGAAGCATTGACAACCGCTAATTGTTCATCAGGAAAACTATCATTAATAGGCAGTGGGTCATCAAGAACATTCTCTAACCTAGACAAGTTGTCTGCAACGGGGTTCTCAGCTCCCTTTCTATCAATAATATGCAAGTCAAATTCTTGGAGCAAGAGAACCCATCTAATGAATCTAGGCTTAGCATCTTTCTTTTCCATAAGATATTTAATAGCAGCATGATCAGTGTGAATAGTAACTTTGGAATCAACAATATAAGGTCTAAACTTATCACATGCAAACACAACTGCTAAGAATTCTTTTTCAGTGGTAGCATAATTTCTCTGGGCAGTATCAAGAGTCTTACTAGAATAATGGATAACATTCAATTTCTTATCGACTCTTTGCCCTAAAACAGCACCTACAGCGTAATCACTAGCATCACACATAATTTCAAAAGGTAAATTCCAATCAGGTGGCTGAACAATAGGTGCTGTGATCAAAGCTTTCTTAAGTGTTTCAAATGCGTCTACACAATCATCATCAAAGACAAAAGGAATATCTTTTTGCAATAAATTAGTCAGAGGCCTAGAGATTTTAGTAAAGTCCTTAATGAACCTCCTATGAAAACTGGCATGACCAAGGAAACTTCTTATACCTTTTATGTCCTTGGGACATGTCATCTTTTCAATAGCATCAACTTTGGCTTTATCAACTTCAATACCTCTCTCGGAGATCTTGTGTCCCAAGACAATACCTTCATTAACCATAAAGTGACACTCTTCCCAATTCAGGACGAGACTAGTGTCCTCGCATCTCTGCAAAACTCGATCAAGGTTGCTCAAACAATCATCAAAAGAGGATCCATAGAAGGAGAAGTCATCCATGAACACCTCACAAATCTTTTCACAAAAATCAGAAAATATAGCCATCATGCATCTTTGAAAGGTAGCAGGTGCATTACATAAACCAAAAGGCATACGTCTATAAGCGAAAGTACCAAAAGGGCAGGTAAAAGTAGTTTTAGATTGATCCCCCGCTGACACAGGTATTTGAGAGAAGCCAGAATAACCATCTAGAAAGCAAAAATGTGTGTGTTTGGATAACCTTTCTAGCATTTGATCAATAAAAGGTAAAGGGTAATGATCTTTCTTAGTAGCTTTATTTAGCTTACGGAGATCAATTACCATCCTATAGCCTGTAATAATTCTTTGCGGGATCAATTCATCTTTATCATTAGGAAGGTAATACCTCCCTTTTTGGGGACACAATGGACAGGGCTTACCCATTCACTATCAGCAACGGGATAAATAATACCTGCCTCAAGGAGTTTTAGAATCTCCTTTCTTACCACTTCCTTCATTTTGGGATTTAATCGTCTTTGAGGATCTCTAACAGGTTTGGCATCTTTCTCCACTAAAATTTTATGTTGACATAATGTGGGACTAATGCCCTTAAGATCATCCAGAGTATATCCAATAGTAGCTCGGTGCTTCTTCAGAATTTTCAATAATCTTTCTTCTTCTTTCTCTGAAAGGTTAGCACTAATAATAACAGGATATATTTCTTTTTCAGCATACTTGAGATTATCAGGTAAGGGTTTGAGTTCAAACACGGGATCACCCTTGGGTGGAGGGGGATCCCCAAGAATTTCAACGGGAAGATTATGTTTTAGCATAGGTTCTTGTTTAAGGAACACTTCATCTATTTCTTCCCTTTCCTTCATAAACATATCGTTTTCATGGTCTAGCAAATATTGTTCTAACGGATCAGTTGGAGGAACAGCAATGGAAGCAAGACCAATAATCTCATCCTTACTAGATGATTCCTTTTCACGATGTTGTCTACTAAACTTAGCAAAATTAAACTCATGAGACATACCATCTAAGCCAACAGTGACAATATTCTTTTCACAATCAATCTTATAACTAGCAGTATGCAAGAAAGGTCTACCAAAAATAATGGGACAAAAATCATCTTGTGGGGAACCGAGAACAAGAAAATCAGCAGGGTATTTAATCTTTCCACACAATACTTCAACATCTCTAACAATTCCAATAGGTTTAATGGTGTCCCTATTAGCAAGCTTAATTGTAACATCAATATCTTCTAATTCAACTAGTGCAATATCGTGCATAATTTCTTTATAAAGATCATAAGGTATCGCATTAGCACTAGCACCCATATCACATAAGCCATGATAACAATGATCTCCTATTTTAACAGAAATAACAGGTGTGCCTACAACAGGTCTACGTGTCTTAGTATCGGGTCTAGCAATATTAGCAGTTTCACCCACGAAAGAAATAACATGCCCATCTAAGTCTTCATCCAAGAGATCTTTAATCATAGCAATACTAGGTTCAACATTAATATGCTCAGGAGGTGTATAAGTCCTAGTATTACTCTTACGAACACCATTTGAAGCTTTAACACGATCTTTTATCCTAACAGGAAAAGGAGGGTTTTCAACATAAGTAGTAGGAATAATAGGATCACTATATGTAATAGTCTTTTCTTCGACTATAATAGGTGCAACTACTTTCACTTCAACAGGCGGATTATATTTAAACCACTTCTCTTTAGGGAGATCACCGTGAGCAACAAAAGTTTCACAAAAAGTAGCTACTATCTTAGAGTCAAGTCCATACTTAGAGCTAAATCCACGGAAAGCATCGGTATCCATAAAATATTTAACACAATCAAACTTAGGTGTCATACCTGACTCCTTACCATCGTCGGAACCCCAATCTTCAGAGTTGAGTTTAATTCTTTCCAATAAGTCCCATTTGAAATCAATAGTCTTCAGCATATAGGAACCAGCACAGGAAGTATCGAGCAAGTTGCGATTATCAAGAGAAAGCCGAGCATAAAAATTCTGAATAATCATTTCTCGAGAGAGCTCATGATTGGGGCATGAATATAACATTGACTTAAGCCTCCCCCAAGCTTGAGCGATGCTTTCTCCTTCGCAAGGCCAGAAATTATATATGTAATTACAATCAAGATGAACAAGATGCATAGGATAGAGCTTCTGGTGAAATTCCAATTTCAATCGCTTATAATTCCAAGATCTCGTGTCATCACATAGCCTATACCATGTCATTGCATCTCCCTTCAAAGATAAAGGGAAGACCTTCCTTTTGACAACATCATCGGGAATACCTGCAAGCTTAAGTAATCGACAAACTTCATCCACAAAGATAAGGTGTAAGTCGGGATGCAAAGTTCTGTCTCCTGCAAAAGGATTAGCTAGCAGTTTTTCTATCATACCTGAAGGAATCTCAAAGTGAATATTTTCATAAAGTTCAGTAGGTTGAGGAGCATCTCTTTGCTCCTCTTGTTGGGGTGAAGATACCCCAAACAAGCCACTCAAAGGATTAGTTTCCATAGTGACTAGTAACAGAAAATTTCAGCACACTAAATAAATGTTTCCTTACGAAGTTCCACTCACCAAGAGCGCTACACTCCCCAGCAACGGCGCTAGAAAAGAGTCTTGATCGATGACCCACAAGTATAGGGGATCTATCGTAGTCCTTTCGATAAGTAAGAGTGTCGAACCCAATGAGGAGCAGAAGGAAATGATAAGCAGTTTTCAGTAAGGTTTTCTCTTCAAGCACTGAAATAGTAGGTGATAGATAGTGTTGTGATAAGATTGCACAAAAGTAAATAAAGTAAATAAGGTGCAGCAAGGTGGCCCAATCCTTTATGTAGCAAAGGATAAGCCTGGACAAATTCTAATAATAATGAAGGATCTCCTGAGGACACATTGGGAATTATCGTCAAGCTAGTTTCATCACGTTCGTAAGATTCTCGTTCGGTACTTTGATAATTTGATATGTGGGTAGACCAACACTTGGGTACTGCGTAACTTGGACAAGCATCCCACTTATGATTAACCCCTATTGCAAGCGTCCGCAACTACAAAAAGGAGTATTAAGGTAAACCTAACCACAGCATTAAACATATGGGTCCATATGAACCCCTAACGAAGCAACTCATAAACTAGGGTTTAAGCTTCTGTCACTCTAGCAACCCATCATCTACTTATTACTTCCCCATGCCTTCCTCTAGGCCCAAATAATGGTGAAGTGTCATGTAGTCGACGTTCACATAACACCACTAGAGGAGAGACAACATACATCTCATCAAAATATCAAACGAATAGCAAATTCACATGACTACTAATAGCAAGACTTCACCCATGTCCTCAGGAACTAAAGTAACTACTCACAAAGCATAAGCATGTTCATAATCAGAGGTGTAATATTATGCATTAAGGATCTGAACATATAATCTTCCACCAAGTAAACCAATAAGTATCAACTACAAGGAGTAATCAACACTACTAGCAACCCATAGGTACCAATTTGTGGTTTTGGATACAAGATTGGATACAAGAGATGAACTAGGGTTTGAGAGGAGATGGTGCGGGTGAAGATGTTGATGGATATTGACCCCCTCCCGATGAGAGGATCGTTGGTGATAACGTTGGTGATGATTTCCCCCTCCCCGAGGGAAGTGTCCCCGAAAGAACAGCTCCGCCAGAGCCCTAGATTGATTCCGCCAAGGTTCCGCCTCGTGGCAGAGGAGTTTCGTCCCGTAAGCTTGCCCACGAATTTTTCCAGGACAAAACCCTTCATATAGCAGAAGATGGTCGCCGGAGGCCCACCATGGGGCCCAGGAGATAGGGGGGCACGCCCTATAGGGGGGCGCCCCCTGTCTCCTGGACAAGGTGTGGGCCCCCTGGCCTATTTCTTTTGCTCATAATTACTTAATAAATCCAAAAAGTGTTTTCATGGAGTTTTAGGACTTTTGGAGTTGTGCAGAATAGGTGTCCAACGTTTGCTCCTTTTCAGCCAGAATTCCAGTTGCCGGCATTCCTCCTCTTCATGGTAAACCTTGTAAAATAAGAGAGAATAGGCATAAGTATTGAGATATAATGTGTAATAACAGCCCATAATGCAATAAATATTGATATAAAAGCATGATGCAAAATGGACGTATCAACGAACATCTTCATGTTCCGACCGATCAAGTACCGAACGTACGACACTTCTGAGTTCTGCACACGTTCAGTGCAATGACGTCTGTTGAGCTCTTGATCCAGTAGAGGGTCGAAGGAGTAGATGAGTTCCATCAGCACGACGGCGTGGTGAGGGTGATGGTGATGTGATCCATGCAGGGCTTCACCTAAGCACTACGACAATATGACCGGAGGAGTAAACTGTGGAGGGGGGGGGGGGTACCGCACTCGGCTAAGAAACAACTGTTGTGCCTAGAGGTGCCCCCCTCCCCCATATATAAAGGAGAGAGAGGGGAGGAGGCCGGCCTAGGGCGCGCCAAGTGGGGAGAAGTCCCACTTGGACTCCTAGTGGGATTCGACCCCCTTTTTCCTTCTACCGAATGGGGAAAGTGGAAAGGAGAGGGAGAGGGAGAAGGAAAGGGCATTTCCTATTTAGCGCTGCAGGCGCCGGTTATAGCTGTTTCCGCAAACCGGCGCCTGCAGCGACGCTAGCTGGGCTCGGCCCAGTTACCAGTTCTTCCCCCTGTTTTGAAAACTCAAAAAAGGAAATCACGCTTAGTCAGGAATCGAACTAAAGACCTCTCGGTCGATAGCCGACTCGACGGACCACTACGCCAACACCTAACTCATGAATCAAAACCTCCTTTCCGTCTTTTAATACATACAGGAAATTTCCTCTATGTTTTGTGTGTTTTTTCTCCTTTCTTTTTTGGTTTTTGTTTTCTTTTTTTCTTAAATGCGCGAAATGTTTACAAATAGCCGATATTTCCTTTTTCTAATTTGTGAACTTTTTTGTTAAATCTAATGAACTTTATTCAAATTCGATGAACTCTCTTTCCAAACTCGATGAACTATTTTCTAAATTTGATGAACTCTTTTCAAATTCGATGAACTATTTTCAAATCCAATGAACTTTTTTCAAATTCGATGAACTTTTTTCCAAATCCGATGAACTTTTTTCAAATCTGATGAACTTTTTTCCAAATTCGATGAACTTTTTTCAAACTCGATGAACTCTTTTCCAAACTCGATGAACTATTTTCCAAATTTGATGAACTTTTTTCAAATTTGATAAACTTTTTTCAAATCCGATGAATTTTTCCCAATCCGATGAACTTTTTTCAAATCCGATGAACTTTTCTTGAAAAATTAGTAACTATTTTCAAGTTTGATGAACATTAAACAATAATCAATTAACTTTTTTTCAATTTTGATGAACGTTTTTCAAAACCAATAAAAGTTTTTTCAAATTTGATGAACCTTATTTGGTAATATGTGAACATGTTTTCAAATAATTAGAAAATAAAACACTACAGTGTAATGCATAATAAATTGCATGTCTAGTTTCCATTCTTTAAAAAGATCACGCTGTGAATATTCAGAAGCAGGAAGCTGGTCCAGTGGTTAGCATCTTCTTATAGAAGTGCAAGGTCGTGAGTACGAATCCCAGAGATGAGGTATTTTTGGCGATATTTTTCCGCATTGCGTCTTGCGCGATCGTGGGCCGGCCCATCCAGCAGCTGTTGCAGGCGCCAGTTCCCTTCGGCGGCGCTGAAAGCGTGCAATAGGAGCTCCCGAAGGAAAGGGGGTACCATCCACTTCCCTAGTCCAATTCGGCCTCCTACCTTGTGGGGGGCGCACCGGCCCCTTGTGGGCTGGTTAGCCTCCCTCCTAGGGCCCATATGGCCCATATCTTCCATCGGGGGGTTCGGGTAACCCCTCCGGTACTCCGGTATGTACCCAATACACTCCGGAACCCTTCCGGTGTCCGAATACTAGTTTCCAATATATCAGTCTTTACCTCTCGACCATTTCAAGACTCCTCGTCATGTCCGTGATCTCATCCGGGACTCCGAACAACCTTCGTTCACCAATACACATAACTCATATAATACATATCGTCATCGGACGTTAATCATGCGGACCCTACGGGTTCGAGAACTATGTAGACATGACCGAGACACCTCTCCGGTCAATAACCAATAGCGGAACCTGGATGCTCATATTGGTTTCCATGTATTCTACGAAGACCTTCATCGATCAAACCGTAATGTCAACATACGTTTATTCCCTTTGTCATTGGTATGTTACTTTCCCGAGATTCGATCGTCGGTATCTCCATACCTAGTTCAATCTCATTACCGGCAAGTCTCTTTACTCATTCCGTAATGCATCATTCCGCAACTAACTCATTAATCACATTGCTTTCAAGGCTTCATATGATGTGCATTACCGAGAGGGCCCAGAGATACCTCTCCGATAGTCAGAGTGACAAATCCTAATATCGACCTATGCTAACCCAACAAACACCTTCGGAGTTACCTGTAGAGCATCTTTATAGTTACCCGGTTCCATTTTGACATTTGATAGCACACAAGGCATTCCTCCAGTGTCCGAGAGTTGCATAATCTCATAGTCAGAGGAATACGTATTGACATGAAGAAAGTAGTAGCAATAAAACTAAACGATCATTATGCTATGAAAACGGATGGGTCTTGTCCATCACATCATTCTCCTAATAATGTGATCATGTTCATCAAATGACAACACATGTCCATGGCTAGGAAACTTAACCATCTTTGATTAACGAGCTAGTCAAGTAGAGGCATACTAGGGACACGGTGTTTTGTCTATGTATCCACACATGTATCAAGTTTCCGGTTTATACAATTCTAGCATGAATCATAAATATTTATCATGATATAAGGAAATATAAAATAACAACTTTATTATTGCCTCTAGGGCATATTTCCTTCAGTCTCCCACTTGCACTAGAGTCAGTAATCTAGTTCACATCGCCATGTGATTTAACACCTATAGTTCACATCTGTATGTGATTAACACCCATAGTTCACATCGCCATGTGACCAACAACCAGAGGATTTACTAGAGTCAACAATTTAGTTCACATCGCTATGTGATTAACACCCAATGAGTGCTAAGGTGTGATCATGTTTTTCTTGTGAGAGAAGTTTAGTCAACGGGTCTGCTATATTATAGGTCGTATGTATTTTGCAATTTTTCTATGTCTACAATGCTCTGGATGGAGCTACTCTAGCTAATTTCTCCCACTTTCAATATGTATCCAGATTGAGACTCCGAGTCATCTGGATCGGTGTAAAAGCTTGCATCAATGTAACTCTTTACGACAAACTCATTATCACCTCCATAGTCGAGAAATATTTCCTTAGTCCTCTCAGGTAACTAAGGATAACTTTGACCGCTATCCAGTGATCCACTTCTGGATCACTATCGTACCTCCTCGCTAAACTCATACCAAGGCACACAACTAGTCTGGTACATAGTATATCATACTTCATAGAACCTATGGATGAGGCATAGGGAATGACTTTCATTCTCTTTCTATTTTTTGCCGTGGTTGGGTTTTGAGTCTTACTCAACTTTACACCTTCCAACACAAGCAAGAACTCCTTCTTGACTGTTCCATTTTGAACTACTTCAAAATCTTGTCAAGGTATGTACTCAATGAAAAATCTTATCAAGCGTCTTGATCTATATCTATAGATCTTGACACCCAATATGTAAGCAGCTTCACCGAGGTCTTTCTTTGAAAAACTTCTTTCAAACTCTCCTTTATGCTTTCCAGAAAATTCTACATCATTTCTGATCAACAATATGTCATTCACATATACTTATCAGAAAGGCCATAGTGCTCCCACTCACTTTCTTGTAAATACAGGCTTGACTGCAAGTCTGTATAATACTATATGCTTTGACCAACTCATCAAAGCGTATATTCCAACTCTGAGATGCTTGCACCAGCCCAATGATGGATCGCTAGAGCTCGCACACTTTGTTAGCACCTTTTGGTTGTATCATATACAACTCTTCTTAGGGATATCCATTTTAAGGAATGCAGTTTTGACATCCATTTGCCATATTTCATAAAATGTTGCAATTTCTAACATGATTCGGACGGACTTAAGCATCACTACGTTTGAGAAAGTCTCATAGTAGTCAACTAACTTTGTTGAAAAACCTTTTTGCGACAAGTCGAGCTTTGTAGACAGTAACATTACCATCAGCGTCGGTCTTCTTCTTGAAGATTCATTTATTTTCTATGGGTCGCTGATCATCGGGAAAATCCACCAAAGTCCACACTTTGTTCTCATACATGGATCCTATCTCAGATTTCATGGCCTCAAGCCATTTTATCGGAATCTTGGGCTCATCATAGCTTCTTCATAGTTCGTAGGTTCGTCATGATCAAGCAACATGACCTCCAGAACAGGATTACCGTACCACCATGATGCGGATCATGCTCTATTTGACCTATGAGGTTCTGTAGCAACTTGATCTAAAGTTTCATGATCTCTATCATTAGCTTCCTCTCCAGTTGGTGTAGGCATCACGTGGACAGATTTCTCGGATGAGCTATGATACGTCTCCAACGTATCTACTTTTCCAAACACTTTTGCCCTTGTTTTGGACTCTAACTTGCATGATTTGAATGAAACTAACCCGGACTGATGCTGTTTTCAGCAGAACTGCCATGGTGTTATTTTTGTGCAGAAACAAAAGTTCTCGGAATGACCTGAAAATCCACGGAGATAAGTTTCAGAAAATATAAAAAATACTGGCAAAAGATGAAGGCCAGGGGGCCCACACCCTGTCCACGAGGGTGGGGGGCGTGCCCCCTGGCACGCCCCTGTCTTGTGGGCCCACTGTAGCTCCGCCGACCTCAACTCCAACTCTATATATTCCTTTCACGGAGGAAAAAAATCAGAGAGGAAGTTTCATCATGTTTTATGATACGGAGCCGCTGCCAAGCCCTAAAACCTCTCGGGAGGGCTAATGTGGAGTCTGTTCGATGCTCCGGAGAGGGGGATTCATCGCTATCGTCATCATCAACCATCCTCCATCACCAATTTCATGATGCTCACCACCATGCATGAGTAATTCCATCATAGGCTTGCTGGACGGTGATGGGTTGGATGAGATTTACCGTGTAATCAAGTTAGTTTTGTTAGGGTTTGATCCCTAGTATCCACTATGTTCTGAGATTGATGTTGCTATGACTTTGCTATGCTTAATGCTTGTCACTAGGGCCCGAGTGCCATGATTTCAGATCTGAACCTATTATGTTTTCATGAATATATGTGAGTTCTTGATCCTATCTTGCAAGTCTATAGTCACCTATTATGTGTTATGATCCGACAACCCCGAAGTGACAATAATTGGGATACTTCTCGGTGATGACCGTAGTTTGAGGAGTTCATGTATTCACTATGTGTTAATGCTTTGGTCCGGTACTCTATTAAAAGGAGGCCTTAATATCCCTTAGTTTCCACTAGGACCCCGCTGCCACGGGAGGGTAGGACAAAATATGTCATGCAAGTTCTTTTCCATAAGCACGTATAACTATATTCGGAATACATGACTACATTACATTGATGAACTGGAGCTAGTTCTGTGTCACCCTATGTTATAGCTATTACATGATGAATTGCATCCGACATAATTATCCATCACTGATCCAATGCCTACGAGCTTTTCACATCTTGTGTTTCGCTTATTTATTTTACCGTTGCTACTGTTAAAATCACTACAATACTGCTATCTTTACTTTTACCACTGTTACCATTACTATCATATTACTTTCTACTAAATACCTTGCTGTAGATACTAAGTTATCCAGGTGTGGTTGAATTGACAACTCAACCGCTAATACTTAAGAATATTCTTGGGCTCCCCTTGTGTCGAATCAGTAAATTTGGGTTGAATACTCTACCCTTGAAAGCTGTTGCGATCCCCTACACTTGTGGGTTATCAAGCTACCTTCCAAATTGAGAGTAGGTACAATTACCTCATCAAGTACTACTTTCCTCCCACTCACTTCTTTCGATAGAAACTCCTTCTCTAGAAATGTTCCGTTCTTAGTAACAAAAATCTTGCCTTTAGACTTGTGGTAGAAGGTGTACCCAATTGTCTCCTTATGGTATCCTATGAAGACGGACTTCTCTGATTTGGGTTCAAGCTTATCAGGCTGAAGCCTTTTGACATAAGCATCGCATCCCCAAATTTTAAGAAACGATAACTTAGGTTTATTGCCAAACCACAGTTCATACGGTGTCGTCTCAACCGATTTTGATGGTGCCCTATTTAACGTGAATGCAACTGTCTTTAATGCATAACCCCAAAACGATAGTGGTAAAACGGTAAGTGACACCATAGATCGCACCATATCTATTTAAGTGCGGTTACGACGTTCAGACACACCATTACGATGTGGTGTTCTAGGTTGCATGAGCAGTGAAACTATTCCACATTGTTTTAAATGAAGGCCAAACTCGTAACTCAAATATTCTCCTCCACGATCAGATCGTAGAAAGTTTATTTTTTTGTTACGATGATTCTCCACTTCACTATGAAATTCTTTGAACTTTTCAAATGTTTCAGACTTGTGTTTCATTAAGTAGATATACCCATATCTGCTCAAATCATCTGTGAAGGTCAGAAAATAACGATACCCGCCACGAGCCTCAACACTCATAGGACCGCATACGTCGGTATGTATTATTTCCAATAAGTCATTAGCTCATTCCATTGTTCTGGAGAACGGAGTTTTAGTCATCTTGCCCATAAGGCATGGTTCACAAGTATCAAATGATTCATAATCAAGTGATTCCAAAAGTCCATCTACATGGAGTTTCTTTCATGCGCTTTACACCAATATGACCTGAACGACAGTGACACAAATATGTTGCACTATCATTATCAGCTTTGCATCTTTTGGCATCAATATTATGAATATGTGTATCACTATGATCGAGATTCAATAAACCATTAACATTAGGTGTATGACCATATAAGGTTTTATTCATGCAAATATAATAACAATTATTCTCTGTCTTGAATGAATAACCGTATTGCAATAAACACAATCCTATCTTGTTCATGCTCAACACAAACACCAAATAACATTTACTTAGGTTCAACACTAATCCCAAAAGTATAGGGAGTGTGCGATGATGATCATATCAATCTTGGAACCACTTCTAACACACATCTTCACTTCACCCTCAACTAGTCTCCATTTATTCGGCAACTCCTGTTTCGAGTTACTAATCTTAGCAACTAAATAGGTATCAAATACACAGGGGCTACTAAGAGCACTAGTAAGGTACACATCAATAACATGTATATCAAATAGACCTTTGTTCACATTGCCATCCTTCTTATCCGCCAAATATTTGGGGTAGTTCCGCTTCCGGTGACCATTTTCCTTTGCAGTAGAAGCACTCAGTTTCAGACTTAGGTCCACCTTTGGGCTTCTTCACGGGAGTGGCAACTTGCTTGCCATTCTTCTTGAAGTTCCCTTTCTTTCCCTTTGCCCTTTTCTTGAAACTAGTGGTCTTGTCAATCAACAACACTTGATGCTCTTTCTTGATTTCTACCTTTGTCGATTTTAGCATCACGAAGAACTCGGGAATTGTTTTCGTCATCCCTTGCATATTATAGTTCATCATGAAGTTCCAGTAACTTGGTGATAGTAACTAGAGAACTCTATCAATTACTATCTTATCTAGAAGATTAACTCCCACTTGATTCAAGCAATTTAGTACTCAGACATTCTGAGCACATGCTCACCGGTTGAGCTATTCTCCTCCATCTTGTAGGCGAAGTACTTGTCAAAGGTCTCATCCCTCCCGACACGGGCATGAGCCTGATATACCAATTTCAGATCTTGGAACATCTCATATGCTCCATGGCATTCAAAAACGTTTTTGAAGTCCCGGTTCTAAGCCGTAAAGGATGGTGCACTAAACTATCAAGCAGTCATCATGCCGAGCTTGTCAAACGTTCATAACGTCTGCATCAACTCCTGCAGCAGGTCTGTCACCTAGCAGTGCATCAAGGACATAATTCTTCTTTGCAGCAATGAGGATAATCCTCAGATCACAGACCCAGTCCACATCATTGATAATATCATCTTTCAACTTACTTTTATCTAGGAACATATCAAAAATAAACGGGGAGCTACAACGTGAGCTATTGATCTACAACATAATTTGCAAATACTATCAGGACTAAGTTTATGATAAATTAAGTTCAATTAATCATATTACCTCCCACTTCGATAGACATCCCTCAAGTGATCTAAATGATATGTGGTCCAAATCAACTAAACCTTGTCTGATCATCAAGTGAGATGAACTAGTCATCAATGGTGAACATCTCTATGTTGATCATATCCACTATATGATTCACGTTCGACCTTTCGGTCTCCAGTGTTCGGAGGCCATATCTGTATATGCTAGGCTTGTCAAGTTTAAACCGAGTATTGCGCATGTGCAAAACTAGCTTGCACCCGTTGTATTTGAACGTAGAGCTTATCACACCGATCATCATGTGGTGTGATACATTTCTAGTGTATCTATAATTTTTGATTGTTCCATGCTGTTATATTATCATTCTTGGATGTTTTACAATCATTTTAATGTCATTTTATATCATTTTGGTACCAACCTATTGACATAGTGCCCAGTGCCAATTGCTATTTTCTGCATTTTTTTTACATCGCAGGAAATCAATATCAAACGGAGTCCAAACGCTACGAAACTCCTGGAGGAATTTTTTGTGCCAGAAGACATCCAATGGGCCAAGGAAGCACCTGGGGGGGTGGCTTGAGGGGAGCAGCTCTCACCAGGGCGCGCTAGGAGGCCCAGGTGCGCCCTGGTCGGTTGTGCCCACCTCGGGTGCCCCCGAACCGCCTATTTGCTCTATAAATACACCAATCTCCCAGAAACCTTAGGGGAGTCGACGAAAATCAATTCCAGCCATCGCAGACTCGAGAAACACCAGATCCAATCTAAACACCATCACAGAGGGGTTCACCACTTCCATTGGTGCCTCTCCGGTGATGCGTGAGTAGTTCTTTGAAGACCTACATGTCCGTAGTTAGTAGCTAGATGGTTCCTCTCTCTCTTTTGATTATCAATACAATGGTCTCTTGGAGATCCATATGATGTAAGCCTTTTTTGTGGTGTGTTTGTTGGGATCCGATGAACTTTGAGTTTATGATTAGATCATGTTTTTATCCATGAAAGTTATTTGAGTCTTCTTTGATCTCTTATATGCATGATTGCTTATAGCCTCGTATTTCTTCTTCGATATTTGGGTTTTGTTTCACCAACTTGATCTATTTATCTTGCAATGGGAAGAGGTGCTTTGTAGTGGGTTCCCCGCTTTCTTCTAACAACCATCGGTATCTTACTTGAAACTATATTTTTATTCGTCACATGATATGAGTTTTGCTTGGAGCGTCTTGTATGATATGAGTCTTTGCTTGTTTTGCTTAGTGTTTTAAGTGTTGAATCCTTGCTGGACACACCTATTTGGGAGAGCCAAAAATTATGCTATGCTTGATCCTATGCTTCACTTCAATTTTTTTAGAGCCATGGACTTGCTCTAGTACTTCACTTATATCTTTTTGAGCATGGTGTGCTTTATTATTTTTTAAGAAAATGCTCTCATGGTTCACTTAGATTTATTTGGGAGTTAGTAAAATTTTAAGAAATTCTCTCTTGCTTCACTTAAATTATTTTGAGAGAAAGAAAAATTATGCTCATGATCTTCACTTATATTTGTTTGAGCTTATCAAAAGCAACATATGAAAATAGTGCCAAAGTGATAGATACCCAAGGAGGATATAATAAAAACTTTCATGAAGATCATTGGACAAAATAAAGTTCATTCTTAGTAATGGTTTTGAGATATGACGATATGATATGTGAGTCATGTTGATGAGTAATTGTGCTTTAGTAAGAATATTGATGTTAAGGTTTGTGATTCCCTATGCAAGCACGAAAGTCAATAGTTATGCAATGAAATTTATATCCTACTTATGCTGCATTATTCGGTGTTACTTATGCATAATGCTTGGGTACGCGATTTTTCGCTTTTTGATTGGTCGCTTCTCAATCTTTTTGCTAGCCTTCATTTTGCACTAAGTATGATCACTACTTGTGCATCCAAAACCCTTTAAACCAGTTTTGCCATATGAGTCCACTATACCTACCTATATGCGGTATTCCCATGCCATTCTAAGCAAATTTGTATGTGCCATCTCTAATTTTCAAAATAAAATTTTCTTTTGTGTGCTCTACCACTCGCGAGGCGGTGAAGGGTGACCAATATTTTCCATGCTAGATGTGTTATTCTCACGATGAGTGTTTATTCACTTGTCATTGCACGAGAGTACGACAAAGGTATTAGGGATGCCCAGTCCCAAACTGAATAAATGAATTTACTTTATGTTGTCAAATAATAAATTCCTTGGAAAGTGTTGGTATGGAGGGCACTCGTGGATACGGTTAGCCATGGAAAGTGAAAGTAATGGTGGAAAAGGAATAAACTTTATTTTTGCTTGGGTACCGCCTATGATATATCTAGCATGGAAATTCTTGGAGATCTCTAAGTCGTTTTTGTTGGTGGGAAAAGTATGCCTCTCAAAAATATTTTATCTCTAAATTTAAGCTTTGAGCTCTGACACCTCTACAAATCCCTACTTCCCTCCGCGAAGGGCCTTTCTTTTACTTATGCAATTTTTATTTTGAATTTGAGTCTCCATCTTCTCTTATAAAGCACCAACTAAAGGGCACTATGATCGTATTTGAGCATTGGGTGTAGCTAATATTCGAGTGTGTTTCATGAATGGATCAATGATTGAGCATGATGGGCTAGGGATAACTTGCTTTAGTGTTGATATTTTGAAAGACATGGTTGCTTGTTGGTATGCTTGAGTATTAAAGTCTTCATGTCAAAACTAGATTATTGCTTTGAATCATATAAAAGTCCATATGTCCATGCTATAAAGAAAAAAATGTGATGAACATGTTAGGCAGCATTCCACATCAAAAATTCTGTTTTTATCATTTACCTACTCGAGGACGAGCAGGAATTAAGCTTGGGGATGCTGATACGTATCCAATGTATCTATAATTTTTGATTGTTCCATGCTGTTATATTATCATTCTTGGATGTTTTACAATCATTTTAAAGTCATTTTATATCATTTTTTGGTACTAACCTATTGACATAGTCCCCAATGCCATTTGCTGTTTTCTGCATGTTTTTTACACCGCAGGAAATTGATATCAAACAGAGTCCAAATGCAACGAAACTCCTGGAGGATTTTTTTGGGCCAAAAGACATCCAATGGCCAAGGAAGCACCTAGGGGGTGGCTCGAGGGGAGCAACATACCCCAATATTCCAGAAACCCTAGGGGAGTCGACGAAAATCAATTCCATCCATCGCAGAGTCCAGAAACACCAGATCCAATCTAGACACCATCACGGAGGGGTTCACCACTTCCATTGGTGCCTCTCCGATGATGCGTGAGTAGTTCTTTGTAGACCTACGGGTCCGTAGTTAGTAGCTAGATGGCTTCCTCTCTCTCTTTTGATTATCAATACAATGGTCTCTTGAAGATCCATATGACGTAAGCCTTTTTTGCGGTGTGTTCATTGGGATCCGATGAACTTTGAGTGTGTGATCAGATCTGTTTTCTTATCCATGAACGTTAGAGTCTTCTTTGATCTCTTATATGCGTGATTGCTTATAGCCTCATATTTCTTCTCCGTTATTATGGTTTTGTTCGGCCAACTTGATCTATTTATCTTGCAATGGGAAGAGGTTCTTTGTAGTGGGTTCGATATATATGTCGGAGCGACATGTAATTACAGTGAGGGCGTCGAGCTCAACCAAAGATAAAGCCCCGCCTAGTGCGCCAGAGAGTGAGGACATGATGCTATGAGTGGGTGCAGGTGCGGGTGCGGGAGCAGGCCTGGTTGCATGGGAAGGTGATGGTGCGGTGGTGTTGTTCACTGAGTTGCTCCCGACAAAACTGGGCATGGGGAAATCATGTACCATCTTGTCTGGATTTTCCTCCATCTAGTTGATGATAGCCGGGATCAAGTTAGTAGCGAAATCAGTTCTGCAGGCATCTAGAGCTGCAGCGATTGCCTGCTGTAACAACTCATTTTTCTCCTCGGCTGCTTTTTTCGCTTCCTTAGCTGTTTTTTTCTCGAACACAAGCTTCACCTTCTCGTTGATGTCCGCCTGAATAAACTTATTTTTCTACTTCTTGGCCTCCGGGCCCTTGTTGTAAAAGACCTTCCATGTGGCGCCGTCTCTGGCGCCATGCACACGTCCATATTGCGGCCACTGGTCCAAAGGGAGTCCCTTAAGTTTGTTCAAGGCCCGGTTGAGAGGGGTGTCCCACTTGGGCCTCATCAGCAGAAGGAACGTGAACCGTTTACGAATGTGTAGTCGACTTGATCAGAAGCTAAATTACCAGTAGTTTAATCAACTTCCTCGTTATCTGGTCCATGTAAAAAACATTCTTTTCCTTGTCCCACTTGTAGCGGGCCCCGATAAAGTCACACTCCAAGGGGTTGGTGAACTTTGCGAAGGGGTATGGGAGACCCGCGGCTTCACGTTCCGCGTCCTCCTTATCCCATTTGGGCCTTTTGCCAAGGTAGCCATGGCTTCCGAGGCGATGCTTCCCCGTGTTCCTTTGCTGACGACTCTTGAATTTTGCAGCCTTAGCCATGGCTGCCTTGGTAGTGCAAGTGTTCTTGAACTCCTCTTCGTAAGTGTCGGATTTTCCTCCAGAATCTTGGACAGGGGTTCCTCAGCCTCAATAGCTCGTTTCACCCTCCCTTTCCAAGAGGCCAAATCATTGCTGAACATGCCCATGGCGTGATTGTTAATCTTTTTCATCTTTGGATCATCCCACGGTTGCTCTATGCTATCATCGCAGTCGGGGAACTTGAATCTCTTATGCAACTTCGTCAGGAGCAACTACCTCAAATGTTTTTACTCTTTAAGTCATCATCATTGATGCTCGCGCATTCTCGTAGGATGCATCCTACTTGGTTCCCGTAGCACTTGAGAGGTTCTTCCGGCTCTAATGGCTCAAACTTGCCAGGGGCCATCTTTGTGATCACCAGTCATCCGATACTGACTTTGTTAGGTTTTCGTATCCTCTACTTCTTATGCTTCTTCTTTTCGGTAGAGGCATCGGCGCAGGTACCTTCCGTGCCGGTATCTTCCCCGCCAGTACCTTCCCCGCCAGACTTGGTGCCGCCATCGGTGCCGACGACGTCAGTGTCGATGTCGGCGTCAGTACCATCATCGAGGCTGACATGCAAACCTTGACTCTACTTAGTAGACAAAAAGTCGAGGTACTGTTGTTCACCCTCATAATCCATCTCGCTTGCATCTTGGTCAGAAGGCCCGGTTTCTTCATTGTTCAACATGTTTCCTATGATTAAGTGTCCTCGTTTAATTATAAAACTATAAAAAATGAGAAATGACATAAAAAAGATCTATGTTTGCCGAAATGTCGTTTCCAAGCAAATCCCGGCACTCGATATGCCTACTTTCTAGCACAAGTCATGCCAAAATTCTCGGAAAATTTTGGCATGACCTGTGCTAACAAGGGGACATATCGAGCGCCTGAAATTCACCGGAACGGAAATGAGTCAACGTTCTAGCGAAACATAGGCCACTCAGATCATTTACCCTGCACATAATCATCGTTTTCCAAATATAACATGTCCAAATTCCAAATATGACATGTCCAAATCACATGTCCACATATCACATGTCCACTTCAAAATTGCATATAAAAGGAAGAAAGAGTGATTTGCAACTAAAAAAATCCAGCCTACCTAAATTTTAAAGTAAAAAAATATATCCAAATATCACATGTCCGCATAGCACAAGTCAATTTTCTTCATAATATTAGAAACTAAATTCAGCCTACCTAAATTTGAAACTGAAAAAATATTTGAAACTAAATAGATAACCTAATTAACCTACTGCCCTAACTAAAACCTAACTAAATTAACCGAAGAACCCTAGCTAGCAGAGAGAGGAGGAGCGATGTGAGGCTTATAGAGGGTGCAAGGGCGAGAAGGCAGGCCAGACGACAACCAAGGTTCAGAGGTCGGGAGCGAGGGCGAGGTCGGCAGGGTCAGGGGCAAGCGCCAGTGCCAAGGTCGGGGGCGAGGGGGCGAGCACCGGGACGGGGACGAGCGCCGAGACGGGAGCGAGCGCCAGGACAGGGGCGAGCGCCGGAGTCGGGGCCGAGCGCAGGGGCGCGGCGAGGGCAGGGCTCCGGCGGAGACGGGGGGGAAGAGAGAGTGGGGATTTGGGGGAGGAAGCAGAGGCGGGAAGAAATAGAGAGTGGGGATTTTGGGGGTTAAGTCAGAATAGCAGTAGCGTGTTTGAGCTAAACGCGCTATATCTAACTTAGCTATAGCGCGTTTTTCCCAAACGCGCTACTGCTATCACATGTAGTTATATCATTTTTCTATGGCCGCGCTGCAGCTAGTTTGACTAGCTGTAGCCCATTTTCAGAAAAGCGCTACTGCTATAACGATTATGTATAGCAGTTTTCCTGTTGGTTTCTTCTATTTTCTTTTCCTTTACTTTCTCTCCCTTTTCTTTCCTTCTTTTTCTTTTCTTTCTTTCCGAGAGCGGGAAACAAAGCGAAGGTGATACAATGTATATAACTAAGGCGATATATATTGCATCATTTGATGGTGAAGTATGTATACAAAATAGGAACATATATATTACATCATTTGACCCATGCATAACGGTTAAGTGTGTACACAAAATAGGAACGTATATATTACATCATTTGAACGATAACGGTTCCTCAGCGTCGACATTTTCGTTTTAGAGTGAGCCTCTTTCGCTTCTTGTTCGTTGAAGAATAATTGAGCCCCTCATTGTGACTTTTCCTTTTCCATGGAGTATGATCTTTCTTAGGTAATGTAGTATTGATTCTGCTTTTGACGTATACTTCATCGTCATCGTCATCTTCCCTCATTGGGTTGTCGTACTGGTCGTAGTCTTCCTCGTTGGCGACTCCATCCATTCCAATGATGTTCCTTTGCCTCTCCTCACGACAACATGGCTGGGACTGCACGGGTCGGTTATGAAGAAGCATTGTGTCATGTGCTTAGCATGTACCCATGGCTCGTTTTTTGTGATAGCGTTCATGGTAGCACTCTTGGCGCCGGGTATAGTCATGGTAGTGAAATATCGGTTTTCTCTTTCAACATTCTTAGCCCATCTCACACGGAACATCATCGCGTTGTGCAGTCCAGAGTAGTAAAGCTCCCAGATCTCCTCGACCCTTTCATAAAATCTCTCAGTTGTGTCATTGTCGTTCCCGGTCATGCATTCCATCATCACCCCTAAGTTCTGATCATCACTGTCCATATCTTTGTCCTCCGTGTAGAACGTGTATCTGTTGATATCATATGCCTAATAGGTGATGAGGTTGGGCGAGGGGCCATGTGCTAAGGCGTATATGAGCAATCCGTCCTTAGAGCCCTCTTCTAGGGGATTAGCAATAATATGCTCTTTGAACCAATGCTAGAAAGTGGAGTTGTACTCTCTAGTAACTTCGGTGTTCATCCTGCATACTGCCCGGTCACGATACTTCTTTGCGATAGTTTCTTTGTGCAGTGCCATGAAAGGATCTACCTGGTGTAGGTGTTGTAGCACTACCAATTTTGCACTATGAAAGTCATTGCGTCGATCTGAGTTGGCCACATGCAGTTCCCTGCGACCATTGGAGTGACCTTCTCCTTCGAGCCTCCATCGTGCTTGTTAACGGGCAAACCAACAACAGGCGGCCGGTCTGTGCCATATACAAAATTCTCGCAGAAAGAGATGCACTCTTGTGTTAGATAGCCCTAGACGATGCTTCCATCCGGACGGGACATGTTACGAACGAATCCTTTGATGATCCCATTCATCCTCTCAAACGGCATCATGTTGTGCAGGAATGACGGCCCCAGGTCTATTATGTCGTCCAGAATATGGACACACAGATGCACCATGACGTCAAAGAATACGGGTGGGAAGTACATCTCAAGCTCATTTAGTATCACAACGATCTCTTCATGTAGCCTCCGGAGCTGCTTCACACTGATCAACTTTCGAGAGATGACATTGAAAAAGTTACGGAGACCAATAAGCATGTCACGGACGTGCTTGTCCATTATCCCTCTAAGGGCAACAGGCAGCATCTGCGTCATCATCACATGACAGTCATGGGACTTCATCCCGCTAAACCTTTTATTCTTCGTGTCTAGATATCTACTTATCTTGCCACAGTAACTGGAACTAACTTTGATTCCGGTAAGGCACTTGAAGAATTGATCGATCTCAGTCGTACTTAAGGTGAAGCAAGAAGGGGGCAATAATCCTCTTCCTTTACTTTTTTTCCTTCTTCTCCCGCGCCTCTGTCTCCGTCTCTGTCTCCTTCGACTTTTTAGGGGATGGCATGTGCAGATTTTCCCTGTTTTCCAAATCCTGCAAGTCTTTTCTTGCCTTTGGCCCATCCTTGGTCCTATTCGGCATGTCCATCAGTGTCGCAAGCAAGCTCTCGAGGACATTCTTGCAGATATGCATTTGATCAAGGCAATGAGGCATGTCGAGTTTGTGCGAGTACTCCAAGTCCCAGAAAACAGACCTCGTCTTCCATACCTTCAGCTGCGGCTCCGATGCCTTTTTCATCATCTTTCCCAGCACGGGGCACTGTTCCCAGTTTTTCAGCAACTCATCGATTTAGGCGCCGCTCTACTGACGTGGAGGTCCTCGAAGCTCAGCCTCACCATTGAATAGATCTCCACAGTTTCTCCACGGGTTGTCCTTCTCGAGCCATCTTCAATGCCCCATGTACACGATTTTCCCGTACCCCCATCATTCCTTGACGTTAGCTGCTGAGACATTGTATCATCAATGCACCGCGTGCATCCGCAATATCCATGGCACACCTGGCCTGTGACATATCCGTAACTGAGATAGTCGTGCACCATCGTGATCAACGCGGCTCTCATATAGAAATACTCACCTTTGCTGGTGTCCCATGTCTTGGCCGGTGTTTTCCATAACATGTCTAACTCCTCTTGAAGTAGACCCAAATACAAATTAATATTATTTCTCGGTTGTTTTGGCCCTTGAATCAGCATGCTCATGTGTATGTACTACGACTTCATGCACAACCAGGGGGGAGGTTATACATCCATACAAACACGGGCCATGTGCTATGGTTGGTGTTCTGGTTGCCAAATGGATTCATGCCATCGATACACGAGCCGAGCACAATATTACTTGCATCACATGCGAAATACCGATATTTGCCATTGAACGCTTTCCACTAGCTTCCATCCATGACGTGTCTCAGGTTCAGATCATCTACATCGTCGGGCTTTTTCCTCTCGACATGCCAGCGCATGAGCTTTGCTTCCTTGGGATCTACTAAATACCGATGTAGACGGGGAGTGATCGGTAAGTACCATACAACTTTCTGGGGAGATTTCTTCCTTGCCTTCTTGTATCAAGAAGCATTTCACACCGGATAGCTTGTTTTTTTAGCGTGGTCCTTCCGATAAATTATGCAATCGTTGATGCATTCATGGTATTTAATGTGCGGCAGATCAAGAGGGCATATGATCTCCGTGGCCTCATCCACACTAGTAGGACTTAGATTCCCCACGGGAAGAACATCCTTTAGGTACTTGAGAATCTCATCGAGGCTAGTGTCAGTCCATTTGTTCTTAGCCTTCGTCTTCAGGAGTTCGAGCGTGAAACTCAAGCGGGTCACCTCAGGATTGCAACCATCATACAATGGAGTGTTAGTGTCTACCACCAGTGTCTGCAGCTTGGCCTCCTCTCTAGAAGAAGGTCTCTTAGTATTCGTCTCCTTGCGAAGCAGTGCTTGAACACATGATTGAACTTAGTATCGACGAAGTCTGCGGCGTGGAGTCCATGTTTTCTCCGCTACCATGTCCGGCCCCTTCTCCGCCGCCATTATCGATCATCTCTCCGTCTTGCCCCGTGTCGTCATTGCCTGCCCTGTCGGCATCCTCAACATCATCATCCTCATCTTTAGTTATCCACCGAGTATAGCCAGTCATGAGCAGGTGCGCCATTGCATCATAGGGGTCGAACCAAACTCCTCCTCTGCCTTCGACACAGACATAAAACCTCTGTCAGGTTATTTTCTTTCATGTCCTGCAGCACCGACCGCAACCACCTGTTCACCACCGTTCCACTAACCATCATGAACGCCCGCATGGTAATAGTAAATTATAAAAATGCATGCATGCATCAAAGTCACACAAAAATTCGGCATGATCTTCCCTAAAAATAGGACATATAGAGTTTGCTCGGAATTCACCGAAATGGAAATAAATCAACATTTCGGCAAAACATAGGCAACTCACAAGCACAATTTGGCGGCAACTCATACCACACACCCAATTTCCATGATATCGCCCGATTATGTCATATCGCACACATACGCATATTTCCATTCTTGCAAAAGCACAACTTTTAAATCACCTATCTTGAGACCGAGCACGGTGATGATGTTGTCGTGTCGCCACACACTCCTGTGGAATGATCAAAAGTGGACAAAGCTCTTCTTTACAAGGCTATAGATCTAGTTAGGGAGGTACATAGGTCACTTCACTAAATGCTAGCTAGATCTACCTAGCTAGCTAGTTTGAGAGGAGACAAGTTCAACTAGTGGAGGGGGATGGAAAAAGAGAAAGGAGATGCATTAATGGAGCTGGTATAGTTAGCTAGGACTAATAAAGGGAGAGAAAGATAGGTAGAAAAAGGAGATTAATGGGGGGAGAAGTAGTGAGGGAAGAAGCAAAGTGAGGGAGAGAGGAGGTTGGAGGGGAAAGTGAACGAAGAGAGGATGGGAGAGGGGAGAGGGGGAGGGAAAAGGTGGTACGGCTGCGGTTTAGTAGTTGCGTTGGTCGCAAAACATGCTGCTACTAACATGATAGCAGCAGCGCGCTCCTAGCGGACGTGCTACTGCTAAGCGGGGCCCACCATGTGGCCAGGTTCAAAATTAGCAGTAGCGACATGCAGAAAGAGCGCTCTACTACTATCTAATTAGAAGTAGTGCGGTTATCGCGGGCGCGCTACTGCTAAACCTAGCGTGGCCGGAACGGTCGGCCAATTTTAGTAGTAGCATGGTTCTACCGAGACACGCTACTGCTAAGCTAGTATTAGTAGCGCCTGTTAGCTGAACGCGCTACTGCTAATTAGCAGCAGTGCCCCTTTTTGACAGGCGCTACTGCTAAGTTTCTGCGTATAAGTTTTTTCCCTAGTAGTGCATCGGTTGAAGTCTCCACCAACGTGGATGTACGATAACACCACCTATTGAAATCACGCCAAAAATCTCCGTGTCTCCAATTGCCTTTGCACACTCCAATCCCATCCCTTTACTTTCTTGCAAGTTGCATGCTTTAATTTCCGCTGCTCATATACTCTTGACATGTTTTCTTGAAATGTATTGTGAATGCTTAAACTTGTGCTAAAACTCCACCTCAACTTAAAGAACTTAAAAATTGCTACCTTTATTTGTTGAAGTGTCTAATCACCCCCCTCTAGACACCTCTTTTCGATCCTTTCACCTATTCATGGTCCTAAGTAACCTTGGCTGCCGCCATCCAGATATTGACCTTAATGATGGCTTCAGGAAGCCACCGTCGAGCACAGATGTCCCTGCCGCCAAAGAGAAAGCCACTCCCCTTGCCGACAGGGTTCAAAAGGTTCCTTCTGCTCCACGAATCCACCAGGCCCGACACTGAGCTATTCCCGCCACCATGTTGGCCTATAACCAAAACAATGATGAATGTCCCGTGCTTACACCTCATGCAGTTTTATGCTTTCATGTGAACTTGATGTTATCACTTAATCTAAATTGCGTGTTTATCCCTTCCGAGCTTTACCCATTAGTGTTCGTATGATTAGTCTCTATACGCGTTTTGGTTGTCTGCTGGTACCATATTGCCGCCAAAGTCATAAGGGTCTGGCCCTTAACATTTATCTTGGCGTGGATGCATCCCGGTAGGTTTTTCCTTTATAGTTTCTGATGCAGCCACTCATTCCGTGAGCGGACTTTAAACAGAATGATGGTGCAGACAAGAATCTAGCAAAGATGCCATTTTGTGCAAGATTTCTTCATGCGAACATTTAGATGCTCAGGGGATAAACAAATATGTCAATCTGAAAGGTTCAGAAGGACACAGAGGTAGAATGTACTTAGCTTATTTGGGCTTCCGCATGTCCTTCCACTGGCTGTGGGTGCTCATGTAACCCGCATGTTTCGGGAAGGAGTGCATTGCTTATATATCAGCCTCTAAACCCCGGCACGGGTTGGCTAGAGGCGCATGCAACTTGTAGCAGTAGGGCGCGATGCCAGGTACTGCCGGTTTCTCTCCCTTCCTCTCTGCACTCCTTGACCAATCCTAACGGCAAATGGCACAAAAGCCACGCAAGCGTGGGCGGCCTTGCTTGTGTATACTTGCCGGGGCATCAATCAACGGACTTGTGCTGGCGATATACTCAGGATTTCCCTAGGTAGGGTAAAAGCTGAACCGAGCATCTCACGGGCTCGTCGATGTTGACGATGCTAAAACCCAGAGTAGCATGATTGTCAAAGAGTGAGAGTGGCAGAGAGAGAGAGAGAAATCTTGGTACCTTGCACATCATTCCTTCCTATCGAACGAGATTTAACAAGCACTCCTGTTGCTCGGCCCATTCGAGGTAGTATTGTTGCCCTTGCTGCTAGCTTCCATGGCCGTTTTGACCACGGTAAATGGGGATGGCGGAGAGCGAGCGAGGTCGGCGCGGGAGCAATGTTGCCGTTTCGCTCTGCCCTAGTCATCCTCTCGAACATCGCTGGGAGCGACGCCTTTGGCAAATATGACATGCTTCATACGCTCTCAGGTTCGCGCAAGTCACACCCCCTACCTAGCGCCCCAAAGATATCGCAGGAAACCACATCCACCTATGGAGCTATGAACCCCTTTTGGTTTGGCGGGGGGATGGGCACATTGCACAAAGAGCGGAGAAGCGTTACACAGCGCGGCAGAGATCACACAGACAATTTTACCAAGGTTCAGGCCGACGTGAGGCATAAAACCCTCCTCCTCCTTTGGTGGATTGATGGTGGAAAAGGTGGTGGTGGATGCAACGCACTTTGCGTGGCAGGGTTGCCTCAGGCGAAGTGGCAACGTGTGTATGGGTACATGAGGGCCTGAGCTTGGCAACCTCGCAGACCGAACCCTCTTTACGTCTGCCATGGGCCTCCTTTTATAGACGAAAGGGGTTACCATAGTGGCAAATTAGTCTTTGCATTCTGATTAGATAGCGAATAGTGCTATCATACCTAACTCTGCAGGCTGACAGGGCGCATTAAATGCACCATCTAGTGTCACATCACAGCGTGCCCGGCAGCCCTTGCTGGGCTATTTTGCTAGCTTCGCGCCTGTTTGCTTGACACGTCCCATGACGGGTGTCATATGGAGGTGTTGCTGTAGAAAGTGGCTGCCATGTGGCGAAAAGTAGCCACTTAGTCATCTTGGGGCCTGCCACTGCACTGACCTATGACTCGCGTTGCTCATGAGGTGGAGTGGTGGCGTAGCTTGCCTCTGTGAGTCCTGACAAGGCCAGCCGGGATGATCCGGAAGTATGCTTCTAAGGCAGAAACCCATCCCCGCCAGGCTCGCCTGCCTGGTAAGGGTGGTTCTTTCCTTGGCGTTATCTTGCTTCTCTGGCTCGTCTTGGCCTTGTTGATTTGTACTTGGACACTTTGGTGAACTAGTCCTTCTTGCTTGGCTTGATCTTGGTGTTGTAGTTTCTGTCCTTGAGCCTGTTGGCCATGCTAGTCCGTGCATGAGTCAGGAGAAAACATACACCCCTGTTTGTGTGCCCCAGCACGGCGAATCAAAATAATACGTTGGTGGTAAGTAATATGACTATCATCGCCCACAACTCTTTGTGTTCTAATCGTGCATATCATCTATGCATAGACCTGGCTCGGATGCCACTGTTGGGAAATGTTGCATGGAAAACAAAAGTTTTCTATGCACATGCAAGATATATCCATAGAGATGGATAGCAACGAGAGGGGAGAGTGAGTCTATGTACCCTCGTAGACCGTAAGCAGAAATGTTTACTAACACGGTTGATGTAGTCGAACTTCTTCGCGATCTAACCGATCGAGTAATGAACGTACGACACCTCCGTGTTCAGCACACATTCAGCTTGGTGACGACCTCGCCTTCTTCATCCATAAAGACGGGCAAAGTAGTGGATACGTTCCGGTAGCAGGACGGCGTGGTAATGGTGGTGGTGATGCTATCTATGTAGGGCTTCGCCTAAGCACTCCGAAAGTATGACCGAGGGACGAAACTGTGGAGAGGGGCGCCGCACACGGCTAAGAGATTGTCGTGGTCTTGTGTGGCGCCCCCTCCCTCATATGTATAGATGGCGGAGAGGGGAGGTAGCCAGGAGGTGCCCCCAAGGAGGCCCAATCCTCCTTGGGCTCCTACCCTTACATATTTACCAGAGGAGAGAAGGAAAGGGGAGACCGAATCCCCTTCCTTCCGTTTCTCCCCTTGGTCGGTACCTCCCGGGGCTTCCCGGAACCCCTTCCGGTGATCCGATGACTATCCGGTACCTCCCGAAACTCTTCCCGTGTCCAAATAACATCGTCCTATATATCGATCCTTACCTCCGGACCATTCCAGAGCTCCTCGTCATATTTGTAATCTCATTCGGGACTCCGAACAACATTCGGTCACCAAATCATAGAACTCATATAACACTATATGGTCAACAAACATTAAGCGTGCGGACCCTATGAGTTCGAGAACTATGTAGACATGACCTAGACACTTCCTTGGTTAATAACCAATAGTGGAACCTGGATACCCATATTGGTTCCTACATATTCTATGAAGATCTTTATCGGTCGAACCGAAATGACAACATACATAATTCCCTTTGTCTATCCTGGTATGTTACTTGCCCGAGATTCTATCGTCGGTATCTTCATACCTAGTTCAATCTCGGTACCAGCAAGTCTCTTTACTCATTCCGTAATACATCATCTTTTAACTAACTCCTTAGCACTTTGCTTGCAATCTTCTTGTGATGTGTATTACCGAGAGGGCCCAGAGATACCTCTCCGATACACGGAGTGACAAATCCTAATCTCGATCCATGCCAACTCAACAGACACCTTCGGATATACCTGTAGAGCATCTTTATGAATGCCCAGTTACATTGTGATGTTTGATAGCACACAAGGTATTACTCCTATATCCGAGAGTTGCATGATCTCCTAGTTGAAGGAATGTGCATTTGACATTAAGAAAGCAATAGCAATAAACTGAACGATCATATGCTAAGCTAACGGATGGGTCTTGTCCATCACATCATTCTCCTAGTGATGTGATTGCGTTATCAAGTGACAACACATGTCTATGGTTAGTAAACCTTAACCATCTTTGATCAATGAGCTAGTCTAGTAGAGGCTCACTAGGGACACGGTATTTGTTTATGTATCCACACATCTATTTAAGTTTCCGATCAATATAATTCTAACATGAACAATAAATCTTTATCATGAATAAGGAAATATAAATAACAACTTTATTATTGCCTCTAAGGCATATTTCCTTCAGAAGGATCTCCCGATCTTGCAAGGGCAGCCACTAGAAGCTGCAAAGCTATTGCAGAGAGCGCATGAGAGGCCGTTGAGGCTCCCGAGACAGTTTTGAAACTAAGTCCGCCCTAGACGAAGTCAAGAAGATGAATGGAGACGAGGACAACTCTTTTGCAGAGCTGAGCTTTCTTGCAAGTTGTTATGATGGAGCTAAACTTTTATTTTTCAACTATTTGTGCAGTCCATAATGTGGTCTATGATTGATGCTCCGAATGTAGTTTCTATGTTTCTATGAAGCTGGGCAACTTGTTGTTAGCTTGTTTATTGACTATGATAAAATGTGCTCCTACTAAACTATGATTCATCGTATTGCATATGATCGAATATGTAAATTCTTGTTGGTTATATGTATAGTTGTGGTGGAAGCCTAGATTGCCAGGCCCAACCACAACATCTAGCTGTGGTGAGCGAGGGAAGTTTGACCGCCACAACTACAATATCAAGCTGTGGTGCGCGGGTGTAGATGCCCGCCACTGGATATGTTCTACCAGTGGCGGGAGTGCACCCACTACTGATGGGGGTAGTAGAAGTGGCGGTAAGTTAGTGGCGGGCACCCCTGGGAGGCTTGCCCGCCCCTGATGACCTTTTGCGCCCGCCACTGTTAGGCATTCCTGCAATAGTGCTATAGTAGATGAAGTTTTCATGTTTCTAGCTTCTTGTTTTGATTTATTTTTGTGTTCAAATATTTCTTTTGGTTGTCATAAAAAGTGGCAGGGGGAGTATAAGATATAGAGGTGTGAAACCTCCGTCAGTGAAGAGTCGGCATAAACTCCAACATCAAAAACATCATCAAAGATACATATGAACTCCATTTTCGATGAAGTCAAGCTTGTCAGGAAGATGAGGATAAGCTCTAAAACTCACAAAGAGAAACACCAAACAAGTACCAAGAAATATGATGCAATTATGCAATGGTTTGAGCCCTCTACGAATGATACGATCAAGCTACTCACTTGAGAGCCCTCCTTGGTAGTATGGGAATCGATCCTGTAACCCGGTCTCCCAACTACCCCCATGAGACCAGTAAAATAGAAAACCTATCAAGGGTAAACCTGTTGGGGAGCGTAGTATTTCAAAAAATTTCCTACGCACACGCAACATCATGGTGATAAACTACGCATAACAACGAGAGGGGGGAGTGTCGTCCACATACCCTCGTAGACCGTAAGCGAAAGCGTTATGACAACGTGGTTGATGTAGTTGTACGTCTTCAGATCGACGATCCTAGTACCGAACGTACTGCACCTCCGCGATCTGCACACGTTCAGCTCGGTGATGTCCCACAAACTCATGATCCAGTAGAGCTTCGAGGGAGAGTTCCGTCAGCACGACGGCGTGATGACGGTGTTGATGAAGCTATCGATGCAGGGCTTCGCCTAAGCACCGCTACGATATGACCAAGGTGGATTATGGTGGAGGGGGGCACCGCACACGGCTAAAAGATCAATCATCAACTTGTGTATCTTGGGGTGCCCCCCGCCCCCGTATATAAAGGATCTAGGGGGAGGCGGCCGGCCAGGAGGAGAGTGCGCCAAGGGGGGAGTCCTACTCCGACCGGGAGTAGGGCTCCTCCTTTCCTAGTACGAGTAGGAGAAGGGGGAAGGAGGAGAGAGGGGGGAAGGAAAGGGGGGCACCACCCCCCCTCGTCCAATTCGGACTAGTGGGGGAGGGGGCGTGCAGCCCTGCCTTGGCCGCCCCTCCTCTTCTCCACTAAGGCCCATAAGGCCCATTATACTCCCCGGGGGGTTCCGGTAACCCCTCGGTACTCCAGTATATGCCTGAACTTGCCCGGAACACTTCCAAAGTCCAAACATAGTCATCCAATATATCGATCTTTATGTCTCGACCATTTAGAGACTCTTCGTCATGTCCTTGATCATATCCGTGATTCTGAACTACCTTCGGCACATCAAAACACATAAACTCATAATATCGATCGTCACCGAATGTTAAGCGTGCGGACCCTATGGGTTCGAGAACTATGTAGACATGACCGAGACACGTCTTTGGTCAATAACCAATAGAGAAACCTGGATTCTCATATGGGCTCCTACATATTCTAAGAAGATCTTTATCGGTCAAACCGCATTACCACATACATTGTTCCCTGTGTCATCGGTATGTTACTTGCCCGAGATTTGATCGTCGGTAGCTCAATACCTAGCTCAATCTCATTACGGGCAAGTCTCTTTACTCGTTCTATGATGCATCATCTCGCAACTAACTCATTAGTCACATTGCTTGCAAGGCTTATAGTGATGTGCATTACCGAGAGGGCCCAGAGTACCTCTCCGACAATCGGAGTGACAAATCCTAATCTTGATCTATGCCAAGTCAACAAGTACCACCGGGGACACCTGTAGAGCACCTTTATAATCACCCAGTTATGTTGTGACGTTTGCTAGCACACAAAGTACTCCTCCGGTATTCGGGAGTTGCATAATCTCATAGTCGTAGGAACATGTATAAGTCATGAAGAAAGCAATAGCAACAAACTAAACAATCAAGTGCTAAGCTAATGGAATGGGTCAAGTCAATCACATCATTATCTAATGATGTGATCCCGTTAATCAAATGACCACTCATGTCTATGGTTAGGAAACACAACCATCTTTGATTCAACGAGCTAGTCAAGTATAGGCATACTAGTGACACTTTGTTTGTCTATGTATTCACACATGTACTAAGTTTCCGGTTAATACAATTCTAACATGAATAATAACCATTTATCATGATATAAGGAAATATAAATAACAACTTTATTATTGCCTCTAGGGCATATTTCCTTCAGTCTCCCACTTGCACTAGAGTCAATAATCTAGATTACATAGTAATGATTCTAACACCCATGGAGTCTTGGTGCTGATCATGTTTTGCTCGTGAGAGGGGCTTAGTCAACGGATCTGCAATATTCAGATCCGTATGTATCTTGCAAATCTCTATGTCTCCCTCCTTGACTTGATCGCGGATGGAATTGAAGCGTCTCTTGATGTGTTTGGTTCCCTTGTGAAATATGTGTTCCTTTGCCAAGGCAATTGCACCAGTATTGTCACAAAAGATTTTCGTTGGACCCGATGCACTAGGTATGACACCTAGATCGGATATGAAATCCTTCATCTAGACTCCTTCATTTGCTGCTTCCGAAGCAGCTATGTACTCCCCTTCACATGTATATCCCACCATGACGCTTTGCTTAGAACTGCACCAACTGACAGCTCCACCGTTCAATATAAATATGTATCCGGTTTGTGACTTACAGTCATCTGGATCAGTGTTAAAGCTTGCATCGATGTAACCATATACAACAAGCTCTTTGTCATCTCCATAAACGAGAAACATATCCTTAGTCCTTTTCAGGTATTTCAGGATGTTCTTGACCGATGTCTAGTGACCCACTCCTGGATTACTTTGGTACTTCCCTGCTGAACTAATAGCAAGGCACACATCAGGTCTGGTACACAACATTGCATACATGATAGAGCCTATGGCTGAAGCATTGGGAACACCTTTCATTTTCTCTCTAACTTCTGCAGTGGTCGGGCATTGAGTCTGACTCAACTTCACACCTTGTAACACAGGCAAGAACCCTTTCTTTGCTTGATCCATTTAGAACTTCTTCAAAACTTTATCAAGGTATGTACTTTGTGAAAGTCTAATCAAGCGTCTTAATCTATCTCTATAGATCTTCATGCCCAATATATAAGCAGCTTCACTGATGTCTTTCGTAGAAAAACTCTTATTCAAATATCCTTTTATGCTATCCAGAAATTCTATATCATTTCCAATCAACAATATGTCATCTACATATAATATTAGAAATGCTACAAAGCTCCCACTCACTCTCTTGTAAATACAGGCTTCTCCAAAAGTATGTATAAAACCATATGCTTTGATCACATTATCAAAACATTTATTCCAACTCCGAGATGCTTGCACCAGTCCATAGATGCATCGCTGGAGCTTGCACACTTTGTTAGCATCCTTTGGATTGATAAAACCTTCCGGTTGCATCATATACAACTCTTCTCCCAGAAATCCATTTAGGAATGCCGTCTTTACATCCATTTGCCAAATTTCATAGTCATAAAATGCAGCAATTGCTAACATGATTCGGACAGACTTATGCATCGCTACGGGTGAGAAAGTCTCATCGTAGTCAACTCCTTACACTTGTCGAAAACCTTTCTCAAGAAGTCGAGCTTTGTAGACAGTAATATTACCATCAACGTCAGCCTTCTTCTTGAAGATCCATTTATTCGCGATGGCTTGCTGATCATCGGGCAAGTCAACCAAAGTCCACACTTTGTTCTCATACATGGATCCTATCTTAGATTTCATAGCCTCAAGCCATTTTGCGGAATCTGGGCTCATCATCGCTTCCTCATAGTTCGTAGGTTCGTCATGGTCAAGTAACATGACCTCCAGAATAGGATTACCATACCACTCTAGTGAGGATCTTATTCTGGTTGACCGACGAGGTTTGGTAGTAACCTGATATGAAGTTTCATGATCATCATCATTAGCTTCCTCACTAATTGGTGTAGGAGTCACAGGAACAGATTTCTGTGATGAACTACTTTCCAATAAGGGAGCAGGTACAGTTACCTCATCAAGTTCTACTTTCCTCCCACTCACTTCTTTCGAGAGAAACTCCTTCTCTAGAAAGGATCCTTTCTTAGCAACGAATGTCTTGCCTTCGGATCTGTGAAAGAAGGTGTACCCAACAGTCTCCTTTGGGTATCCTATGAAGACACATTTCTCCGATTTGGGTTCGAGCTTATCAGGTTGAAGCTTTTCCACATAAGCATCGCAGCCCCAAACTTTAAGAAACGACAACTTTGGTTTCTTGCCAAACCACAGTTCATAAGGCGTCGTCTCAACGGATTTAGATGGTGCCCTATTTAACATGAATGCAGCCGTCTCTAAAGCATAACCCCGAAATGATAGCGGTAAATCAGTAAGAGACATCATAGATCGCACCATATCTAATAAAGTGCGGTTACGATGTTCAGACACACCATTACGCTGTGGTGTTCCGGGTGGCGTGAGTTGCGAAACTATTCCGCATTGCTTCAAATGAAGACCAAACTCGTAACTCAAATATTCTCCTCCACGATCAGATCGTAGAAACTTTATTTTCTTGTTACGATGATTTTCCACTTCACTCTGAAATTCTTTGAACTTTTCAAATGTTTAGGACTTATGTTTCATTAAGTAGATATACCCATATCTGCTTAAATCATCTGTGAATGTGAGAAAATAATGATACCCGCCACGAGCCTCAATATTCATCGGACCACATACATCAGTATGTATGATTTCCAACAAATCTTTTGCTCGCTCCATTGTTCCGAAGAACGGAATTTTAGTCATCTTGCCCATGAGGCATGGTTCACAAGTACCAAGTGATTCCAAAAGTCCATCAGAATGGAGTTTCTTCATGCGCTTTACACCAATATGACCCAAACGGCAGTGCCACAAATAAGTTGCACTATCATTATCATCTCTACATCTTTTGGCTTAAATATTATGAATCTGTGTATCACTACTCTTAAGATTCAATAAAAATAGACCACTCTTCAAGGGTGCATGACCGTAAAAGATATTACTCATATAAATAGAACAACCATTATTTTTAGATTTAAGTGAATAGCCGTCTTGCATCAAACAAGATCCAGATATAATGTTCATGCTCAACGCTGGCACCAAATAACAATTATTCAGGTCTAAAACTAACCCTGAAGGTAGATGTAGAGGTAGCGTGCCGACCGCGATCACATCGACTTTGGAACCATTTCCCACGTGCATCGTCACCTCGTCCTTAGCCAATATTCGCTTAATCCATTGCCCATGTTTCGAGCTGCAAATATTAGCAACAGAACCAGTATCAAATACCCAGGCACTACTGCGAGCATTAGTAAGGTACACATCAATAACATGTATATCACATATACCTTTGTTCACCTTGCCATCCTTCTTATCCGCCAAATACTTGGGGCAGTTCCGCTTCCAGTGACCAGTCCCTTTGCAGTAGAAGCACTCAGTCTCAGGCTTAGGTCCAGACTTGGGTTTGTTCACTTGAGCAGCAACTTGCTTGCTGTTCTTCTTGAAGTTCCCCTTCTTCCCTTTACCCTTTTTCTTGAAATTGGTGGTCTTGTTGACCATCAACACTTGATGCTTCTTCTTGATTTCTACCTTCACGGCCTTTAGCATTGCGAAGAGCTCGGGAATGGTCTTGTTCATCCCTTGCATATTATAGTTCATCATGAAGCTCTTATAGCTTGGTGGCGGTGATTGAAGAATTCTGTCAATGACACTATCGTCCGAAAGATTAACTCCCAGTTGAATCAAGTGATTGTTATACCCAGACATTTTGAGTATATACTCACTGACAGAACTATTCTCCTCCATTTTGCACCTGCAGAACTTATTGGAGACTTCATATCTCTCAATCCGGGCATTTGCTTGAAATATTAACTTCAACTCCTGGAACATCTCATATGCTCCATGAAGTTCAAAACATCATTGAAGTCCCGGTTCTAAGCCGTAAAGCATGGCACACTGAACTATCGCGTAGTCATCAGCTTTGCTCTGTCAAACATTCACAACGTTCGGCGTTGCTCCTGTAGCGGGTCTTGCACCTAGCACTGCTTCCAGGACGTAATTCTTCTGTGCGGCAATGAGGATAATCCTCAAGTTACGGACCCAGTCCGTGTAATTGCTACCATCATATTTCAACTTAGCTTTCTCAAGGAACGCATTAAAATTCAATGGAACAACAGAATAGGCCATCTATCTACTACAACATAGACATGCAAAATACTATCAGGTACTAAGTTCATGATAAATTAAAGTTTAATTAATCGAATTACTTAAGAACTCCTACTTAGACAGACCATATCACTCTAATCATCTAAGTGATCACGTGATCCATATCAACTAAACCATGTCCGATCATCATGTGAGATGGAGTAGTTTTCAATGGTGAACATCACTATGTTGATCATATCTACTATATGATTCACGCTCGACCTTTCGGTCTTAGTGTTCTGAGGCCATATCTACATATGCTAGGCTCGTCAAATTTAACCCGAGTATTCTGCATGTGCAAAACTGGCTTGCACCCGTTGTATGTGAACGTAGAGCTTATCACAGCCAATCATCACGTGGTGTCTCGGCACGACGAACTTTTGCAAAGGTGCATACTCAGGGAGAACACTTATACCTTGAAATTTAGTGAGAAATCATCTTATAATGCTACCGTAGATCTAAGAAAAATAAAATGCATAAAGGATAAACATCACATGCAATCAATATAAGTGATATGATATGGCCATCATCATCTTGTGCCTTTGATCTCCATCTTCAAAGCACCGTCATGATCACCAACATCACCGGCGTGACACCTTGATCTCCATCGTAGCATCGTTGTCGTCTCGCCAACTATTCCTTCTACAACTATTGCTACCTCTTAGTAATAAAGTAAAGCAATTACATGGCGATTGCATTTCATACAATAAAGCAACAACCATATGGCTCCTGCCAGTTGCTGATAACTTTGTTACAAAACATGATCATCTCATACAATAAAATTTAGCATCATGTCTTGACCATATCACATCACAACATGCCCTGCAAAAACAAGTTAGACGTCCTCTACTTTGTTGTTGCAAGTTTTACGTGGCTGCTACGGGCTGAGCAAGAACCGTTCTTACCTACGCATCAAAACCACAACGATATTTCGTCAAGTTAGTGCTGTTTTAACCTTCAACAAGGACCGGGCGTAGCCACACTCGATTCAACTAAAGTTGGAGAAACTGACACCCCCAGCTACCTATGTGTGAATCACGTTGTCGGTGTCAAAACCGGTGGATCTCGGATAGGGGGTCCCGAACTGTGCGTCTAAGGCTAATGGTAACAAGAGGCGGGGGACATGATGTTTACCCAGGTTTGGGCCCTCTCGATGGAGATAATACCCTACTTCCTGCTTGATTGATCTTGATGATATGAGTATTACAAGATTTGATCTACCACGAGATCATAGATGCTAAACCCTAGAAGCTAGCCTACGATTATGATTGTTGTTCTTGTCCTATGGACTAAACCCTCCAGTTTATATAGACACCGGAGGGGGCTAGGGTTACACAAAGTCGGTTACAGAGAAGGAGATCTACGTATGCGAATCGCCAAGCTTGCCTTCCACGCCAAGGAGAGTCCCATCCGGACACGGGAAAAAAATCTTCAATCTTGTATCTTCATAGTCCAACAGTTCGGCCAAAGTATATAGTCCGGCTGTCCGAGGACCCCATAATCCAGGACTCCCTCAATAGCCCTTGAACCAGGCTTCAATGACGATGAGTCCAGCACGCAGGTTGTCTTCGGCATTGCAAGGCAGGTTCCTTCTCTGAATACTCCATAGAAGATCTTGAATACGAGGATCTTGTCTAGCTCTGCAAAACAATTTCCACTCACCACCGTAGAGAGCACAATATTCCACAAATCTAATCTACTGACAACTCTTCCTAGCGTGACATCAGGCCACAGCCCGACCCTTATGAATCGTTTTTCCCAACCTGCCATTACACGTATTGCGAGGCGGGTTTATTGGCATGTCTTGTCGAAGCAGAGATCATGTTCCCGGGATTCTCATCAATACGGGTGTCGGTAACCCAACTACGTCTGTTAGTATGACTCCTCGATTTTAGGTAAGTTCGAAACAGTCACGCTGAGGACGCGTGAGATTCACCCCCTTTATAGAGGGACCGAGGCCTGTCCCTTTCTTCCCACGCTTGCTCTGTTGGAAATATGCCCTAGAGGCAATAATAAATTAGTTATTATTATTATATTTCCTTGTTCATGATAATCATTTATTATCCATGCTATAATTGTATTGATAGGAAATTCAGATACATATGTGGGTACATAGACAACACCATGTCCCTAGTAAGCCTCTAATTGACTAGTTCGTTGATCAATAGATGGTTACGATTTCCTGACCATGGACATTGGATGTCATTGATAACGGGATCACATCATTAGGACAATGATGTGATGGACAAGACCCAATCCTAAGCCTAGCACAAAGATCGTGTAGTTCGTATGCTAAAGCTTTTCTAATGTCAAGTATCATTTCCTTAGACCATGAGATTGTGCAACTCCCGGATACCGTAGGAATGCTTTGGGTGTACCAAACGTCACAACATAACTGGGTGGCTATAAAGGTGCACTACAGGTATCTCCGAAAGTGTCTGTTGGGTTGGCACGAATCGAGACTGGGATTTGTCACTCCGGTTGAGGGGAAGGTATCTCTGGGCCCACTCGGTAGGACATCATCATAATGTGCACAATGTGACCAAGGGGTTGATCACAGGATGATGTGTTACGGAACGAGTAAAGAGACTTGCTGGTAACAAGATTGAACAAGGTATCGGCATACCAATGATCGAATCTCGGGCAAGTACAATACCGCTAGACAAAGGGAATTGTATACGAGATTGCTTGAATCCTTGAGATTGTGGTTCATCCTATGAGATCATTGTGGAACATGCGGGATCCAACATGGGTATCCAGATCCCGCTGTTGGTTATTGGCCAGAGAGCTGTCTCGGTCATGTCTGCATGATTCCCGAACCCGTAGGGTCTACACACTTAAGGTTCGGTGACGCTAGAGTTGTTATGGGAATTGGTGTGCAGTTACCGAATGTTGTTCGGAGTCCCGGATGAGATCCCGAACATCACGAGGAGTTCCGAAATGGTCCGGAGGTAAAGATTTATATATGGGAAGTCCTATTTTGGCCACCGGAAAATGTTCGGGATTTTTCGGTATTGTACCGGGAAGGTTCTAGAAGGTTCCGGAGTGGAGCCCACCAGCATGGGGGGACCCACATGAACGTGGGTAGTGGGGGCAAGGACCCACACCCTTGGTCAAGGCGCACCAAGAACCCCCCTTAGAAGGAATAAGATCATATCCCGAAGGGATAAGATCAAGATCCCTAAAAAGGGGGGATAACAATCGGTGGGGAAGGGAATGATGGGATTTCTTTCCTCCCACCTTTGCCAATGCCCCAATGGACTTGGAGGGCAAGAAACAAGCCCCCTCCACCCCTATATATAGTGGGGAGGCGCATGGGAGCTTCACCCTTGCCCCTGGCACAACCCTCTCCCTCCCCAACACCTCCTCCTCCGTAGTAGTGCTTGGCGAAGCCCTCCCGGAGAACTGCAAGCTCCACCACCACGCCGTCATGTTGCCGGAGCTCTCCCTCAACTTCTTCTCTCCCTTGCTAGATCAAGAAGGAGGAGACGTCCCCGGGCTGTACGTGTGTTGAACGCGGAGGTGCCGTCCGTTCGGCACTAGGATCTCCGGTGATTTGGATCACGATGAGTACGACTCCTTCAACCCCGTTCTCTTGAACGCTTCCGCTTAGCAATCTACAACGGTATGTAGATGCACTCCCCTCTCTCTCGTTGCTAGTTTCTCCATAGATAGATCTTGGTGACTCGTAGGAAAATTTTGAATTTCTGCTACGTTCCCCAACAGTGGTATCAGAGCTAGGTCTATTGGGTAGATTCTATGCACGAGTAGAACACAAAGTAGTTGTGGGCGTTGATTTTGTTCAATATGCTTACCGTTACTAGTCCAATCTTGTTTTGACGGCATTGTGGGATGAAGCGGCCCGAACCGACCTTACACGTAAACTTACGTGAGACAGGTTCCACCGACTGACATGCACTTGTTGCATAAGGTGGCAAGCGGGTGCTAGTCTCTCCCACTTTAGTCGGATTGGATTCGATGAAAAGGGTCCTTATGAAGGGTAAATAGCAATTGACATATCACGTTGTGGTTTTTGCGTAGGTAAGAAACGTTCTTGCTAGAAACCCATAGCAGCCACGTAAAACATGCGAACAACAATTAGAGGATGTCTAACTTGTTTTTGCACGGTATGCTATGTGATGTGATATGGCCAAAAAGAATGCGATGAATGATATGTGATGTATGAGATTGATCATGTTCTTGTAATAGGAATCACGACTTGCATGTCGATGAGTATGACAACCGGCAGGAGCCATAGGAGTTGTCTTAATTTATTGTATGACCTGCGTGTCATTGAACAACGCCATGTAATTACTTTACTTTATTGCTAACCGGTAGCCATAGTAGTAGAAGTAATAGTTGGCGAGACAACTTCATGAAGACACGATGATGGAGATCATGATGATGGAGATCATGGTGTCATGCCGGTGACGATGATGATCGTCGAGCCCCGAAGATGGAGATCAAAAGGAGCAAAATGATATTGGCCATATCATGTCACTTTTTGATTGCATGTGATGTTTATCATGTTTATGCATCTTATTTGCTTAGAGCGACGGTAGTAAATAAGATGACCCCTCATTAAAATTTCAAGAAAGTGTTCCCCCTAACTGTGCACCATTGCGAAAGTTCGTCATTTCGAAGCACCACGTGATGATCGGGTGTGATAGATTCTAACATTCACATACAACGGGTGTAAGCCAGATTTACACACGCGAAACACTTAGGTTGACTTGACGAGCCTAGCATGTACAGACATGGCCTCGAAACACAAGAGACCGAAAGGTCGAGCATGAGTCGTATAGTAGATACGATCAACATGAAGATGTTCACCGATGATGACTAGTCCGTCTCACGTGATGATCGGACACGGCCTAGTTGACTCGGATCATGTAATCACTTAGATGACTAGAGGGATGTCTATCTGAGTGGGAGTTCATTAGATGAACTTAATTATCCTGAACATATAGTCAAAAGCCCTTTGCAAATTATGTCATAGCTCGCGCTTTAGTTCTACTGTTTTAGATATGTTCCTAGAGAAAATATAGTTGAAAGTTGACAGTAGCAATTATGCGGATAGTAGAAGGCTTATGTACTTAATGCACCGCTCGGTGTGGTGGACCTCCAACGTGGTCTGTGGATGTTGCGAACATCTGACATACACGTTTTGATGACTACATGATAGTTCGGTAATGTTAAATGGTTTAGAATTGAGGCACCGAAGACATATTTCAAATGTCGCAGAACATATGAGATGTTTCGAGGGCTGAAATTGGGATTTCAGGCTCGTGCCCACTTCAAGAGGTATAAGACCTCCAACGATTTTCTTAGCCTGCATAATAAGGGAGAAAAACTCAATCTTGAGCTTGTGCTCAGATTGTCTGAGTACAACAATCACTTGAACTGAGTGGGAGTTGATCTTCCAGATGAGATAGTGATGTTTCTCCAAAGACATTGCCACCAAGCTACTAGAGCTTCGTGATGAACTATAACATAACAGGGATAGATATAATGATCCTTGATCTATTCGCAATGTTCGACACCGCGAATGTAGAAATCAAGAAGGAGCATCAATTGTTGATGGTTAGTGAAACCACTAGTTTTAAGAAGGGCAAGGGCAAGAAGGGGTACTTCAGGAAACGGTAAATCAGTTGCTGCTCCAGTGAAGAAACCCAAGGTTGAACCCAAACCCAAGACTAAGTGCTTCTGTAATAAGGGGAATAGCCACTGGAGCAGAATTACCCTAGATACTTGGTAGATGAGAAGGATGGCGAGGTCGATAGAAGTATATTGGATATACATTGTGTTAATGTGTACTTTACTAGTACTCCTAGTAGCACCAGGGTATTAGATACCTGTTCGGTTGCTAAGTGTTAGTAACTCGAAATAAAAGAGCTACGGAATAAACGGAGACTAGCTAAAGGTGAGATGACGATGTGTGTTGGAAGTGTTTCCAAGGTTGATGTGATAAAGCATCGCCTGCTCCGTCTACCATCGAGATTGGTGTTAAACCTAAATAATTGTTATTTGGTGTTTGCGTTGAGCATAGACATGATTGGATTATGTCTATCACAATACGGTTATTCATGTAAGGAGAATAATGGTTACTCTATTTATTTGAATAATACCTTCAATGGTCTTGCACCTAAAAGAATGGTTCATTGAATCTCGATCGTAGTGGTACACATTTTCATGCCAAAAGATATAAGATAGTAATGATAGTACCACTTACTTGTGGCACCGCCATGTAAGTCATATTGGTATAAAATGCATGAATAAGCTCCATGTTGATGGATCTTTGGACTCACTCGTTTTTGAAAAGTTTGAGACTTGCGAGCCATGTCTATTGGTGTATACGCATGAAGAAACTCCATGCAGATGGATCGTTTGGACTCACTTGATTTTGAATCGCTTGAGAAATGCAAATCATACTACATGGGCAAGATGACTGAAAAGCCTCGTTTTCAGTAAGATGGAACAAGATAGCAACTTGTTGGAAGTAACACATTTTGATGTGTGCAGTCCAATGAGTACCGAGGCATGCAGTGTATATCGTTATGTACTTACTTCACAGATGATTTGAGTAGATGTTGAGTATATTTACTTGATGAAACACAAGTCTGAATTATTGAATGGTTCAAGTAATTTCAGAGTGAAGTTGAAGATCATTATGACAAGAGGATAAAATGTCTATGATATGATCATAGAGATAAGTATCTGAGTTACGAGCTTTGGCACGTAATTAAGACATTGTGGAAATTGTTTCACAATTAATACCGCCTTGAACACCATAGTGTGATGGTGTGTTCGAACATCATAGTTGCACCCTATTGGATATATATGGTGCGTGCCATGATGTCTCTTATCAAATTACCACTATCGTTCATGGGTTAGGCATTAGAGACAACCGCACTCACTTAAATAGGGCACCACGTAATTCCGTTGAGACGACACTGTTTGAACTATGGTTTGGAGAAACCTAAGTTGTCGTTTCTTAAAAGTTTGGGGCTGCGACGCTTATGTGAAAAAGTTTCAGGTTGATAAGCTCGAACCCAAAGCGGATAAAATGCATCTTCATAGGACACCCAAAACAGTTGGGTATTCCTCATAATTCAGATCCGAAAGTAATAGGGATTGTTTCTTGAATCGGGTCCTTTCTCGAGGAAAAGTTTCTCTCGAAAGAATTGAGTGGGAGGATGGTGGAGACTTGATGAGGTTGTTGAACCATCACTTCAACTAGTGTCTAGCAGGGCACAGAAAGTTGTTCCTGTGGCACCTACACCAATTGAAGTAGAAGCTTATGATTGTGATCATGAAACTTCAGATCAAGTCACTACCAAACCTCGTAGGTCGACGAGGATGCATACTGCTTCAGATTAGTATGTAATCCTGTCTTGGAGGTCATGTTGCTAGATAACAATGAACCTACGAACTATGGAAAAGCAATGGTGGGCCCAGATTCCGACGAATGGCTCGAGGCCATCAAATCTGAGAGAGGATCCATGACTTTGGAAGAAATACTTGATGGTCGTAAGGCCGTTGGGTAAAGATGGATTTGAAAAGGAAGATAGACAATGATGGTAAGTATCACCATTAAGAAAGCTCGACTTGTCGTTAAAGATGTTTTCCGACGAGTTCAAGGAGTTGACTACGGTGAGGCTTTCTCACTCGTAGTGATGCTAAGAGTCTGTCGGGATTGGATTATCAGTTACTGCATTATTTATGAAATCTTGCATATAGGATGTCAAAAACCATTGTTTCCTTGACAGTTTTCTTGAGGAAAGATTGTATGTAATAAAACCAGAAAGTTTTGACAATCCTGAAAGACGCTAACAAGTATGCAAAGCTCCAGCAGTCCTTCTAAGGACTGGAGTAAGCATCTCGGATTTGGAATGTATGCTTTGATGAGATGATCAAAGATTTTGGGTTTATACAAAGTTTATGAGAAACTTGTATTTCCAAAGAAGTGAGTGGGAGCGCTATAGAATTTCTGATAAGTATATGTTGTTGACATATTGATGATCAGAAATGATGTAGAATTTCTGGAAAGCATATAGGGTTATTTGAAAAGTGTTTTTCAATGGAAAACCTGGATCAAGCTACTTGAACATTGAGCATCAAGATCTATGAGGATAGATCAAAAATGCGAAATGGTACTTTCAAATGAGCACATACCTTGACATGATCTTGAAGGTGTTCAAGATGGATCAGTCAAAGAAGGAGTTCTTGCCTGAGTTGTAAGGTATGAAGTTAAGAGTTAAAGCTCGAACACAGCAGAAGAGAGAGAAAGGACGAATGTTGTCTCCTATGCTTCAGACGTAGGCTCTATAGTATGCTATGCTGTGTACCGCACCAGAAGTGTGCCTTGCCATGAGTCAGTCAAGGGGTACAAGAATGATCCAGGAATGGATCATTGGACATCGGTCAAAATTGTCCTTGGAGTAAATAAGGACATGTTTCTCGATTATGGAGGTGATAAAGAGTTCGGCGTAAAGGGTTACGTTGATGCAAGCTTTAACACCTATCCGAGTGACTTTGAGTAGCAAACCTGTCGGGGATATACCCCGCGGTATGACCCGGCCGGAAGTATGACCCGACAGGACTTGGCGCTTCACCGATGACCCGCCGGAGGACTGGCGACTCACGGGTCCGGTGGCTCACTGGTCAGATGACTCACGGATGACCCCGACAGCGGGTCACATAGAAGACTAGGCCCAAGGCCCAGTAGGCCGGCTCATATTATAGTGGGCCGGCTTAAGACAGAAGGCATGAGGAATATTTCCTTTACAAGGAAGCAAGACCCGTACTTGTATCCGACTTGTAATAGAGAATAAGTTAGTTCTAATCCTAATAGGACTCTACATGTAAGCCGCCCCTTCAACTTATATAAGGAGGGGCAGGGCTCCCCAAAGAGGGACAGGCAAGAAGAAACAATCCTTAGGGCTAGACACAAAGAGCCGGCTTACGAGCGACTCCCTCGTGATGATAATGAGATCTAGCCTCAAAAAGCATGTAGGGTTGTTACCGGATGATGTTTCCTGGGGCCCGAAGCTGTCTAAACCCTTGCCTTCTGTTGCGTCTCTCGATTTCGCTCAACCCCTCTCAAGCTACCACATAAATGCATTGGCCTCACGACTAAGTCCTTGCCCTAAGGACATCTGACGTATTAATTCCACGACAAAACCAGATACGTATAGTGGAGCAACCATTTGGAATAGCTTCAAGTGGAGCGTGGAAGAAGCATTTACAATATGACCTAGAGATTTGCGAAGTACACACGGATCTGAATGTTGTAGACCCGTTGACTAAAACCTCTCTCACAAGCAAAACATGATCAAACCCCAGAACTCATTGAGTCTTAATCACATGGTGATGTGAACTAGTTTAGTGACACTAGTAAACTTTTTGGATGTTGGTCACATGGCGATGTGACCTATCAGTGTTAATCACATGGCGCTGTGAACTAGATTATTGACTCTAGTGCAAGTGGGAGACTGTTGGAAATATGCCCTAGAGGCAATAATAAATTAGTTATTATTATTATATTTCCTTGTTCATGATAATTGTTTATTATCCATGCTATAATTGTATTGATAGGTAACTCAGATACATGTGTGGGTACATAGAAAACACCATGTCCCTAGTAAGCCTCTAATTGACTAGCTCGTTGATCAATAGATGGTTACGGTTTCCTGACGATGGACATTGGATGTCGTTGATAATGGGATCACATCATTAGGAGAATGATGTGATGGACAAGACCCAATCCTAAGCCTAGCACAAAGATCGTGTAGTTCATATGCTAAAGCTTTTCTAATGTCAAGTATCATTTCCTTAGACCATGAGATCGTGCAACTCCCGGATACCGTAGGAATGCTTTGGGTGTACCAAACGTCACAACGTAACTGGGTGGCTATAGAGGTGCACCACAGGTATCGCCGAAAGTGTCGGTTGGGTTGGCACGAATCGAGACTGGGATTTGTCACTCCGGTTGACGGAAAGGTATTCTGGGCCCACTCGGTAGGACATCATCATAATGTGCACAATGTGACCAAGGGGTTGATCACGGGATGATGTGTTACGGAACGAGTAAAGGGACTTGCCGGTAACAAGATTGAGCAAGGTATCGGCATACCGACGATCGAATCTCGGGCAAGTACAATACCGCTAGACAAAGGGAATTGCATACGGGATTGCTTGAATCCTTGACATCGTGGTTCATCCGATGAGATCATCGTGGAACATGTGGGAGCCAACATGGGTATCCAGTTCCCGCTGTTGGTTATTGGCCAGAGAGCTGTCTCGGTCATGTCTGCATGATTCCCGAACTCGTAGGGTCTACACACTTAAGGTTCGGTGACGCTAGAGTTGTTATGGGAATTGGTGTGCAGTTACCGAATGTTGTTCGGAGTTCCGCATGAGATCCCGGACATCACGAGGAGTTCCGGAATGGTCCGGAGGTAAATATTTATATATGGGAAGTCCTATTTTGGCCACCGGAAAAATGTTCAGGATTTTTCGGTATTGTACTGGGAAGGTTCTAGAAGGTTCCGGAGTGGGGCCCACCGGCATGGGGGGACCCATATGAACGTGGGTAGTGGGGGAAAGGCCCCACACCCTTGGTCAAGGCGCACCAAGATCCCCCCTTAGAAGGAATAAGATCATATCCCGAAGGGATAAGATCAAGATCCCTAAAAAGGGGGGATAACAATTGGTGGGGAAGGAAATGATGGGATTTCTTTCCTACCACCTTTGCCAACACCCCAATGGACTTGGAGGGCAAGAAACCAGCCCCTTCCACCCCTATATATAGTGGGGAGGCGCATGGGAGCTTCACCCTTGCCCCTGGCGCAGCCCTCTCCCTCCCCAACACCTCCTCCGTAGTAGAAGTGCTTGGCGAAGCCCTCTCGGAGAACTGCAAGCTCCACCACCATGCCGTCGTGCTGCCGGAGCTCTCCCTCAACTTCTCCTCTCCCCTTGCTGGATCAAGAAGGAGGAGACGTCTCCAGGCTGTACGTGTGTTGAACGCGGAGGTGCCGTCCGTTTGGTACTAGGATCTCCGGTGATTTGGATCATGATGAGTACGACTCCTTCAACCCCGTTCTCTTGAACGCTTCCGCTTAGCAATCTACAAGGGTATGTAGATGCACTCCCCTCTCTCTCGTTGCTAGTTTCTCCATAGATAGATCTTGGTGACTCGTAGGAAAATTTTGAATTTCTGCTATGTTCCCCAACATGCTCCTCCCCCCACCTCGAGTTCCAACACCCAAAGCTCAGGCTTAAGCGCTTCGGACCTTCAATCATGTCCAGATCCAACCTCCAAGGTCGATGGATGGCCTCCTCTATCATAGTGGAGGACATCAAGAAGCTCAGGGAGGCCAGGTATCTGACCGCCGAAATCCCGCACATGCTACCTGCTCAAGGGCAGGTCATCCCCACTCCCGAACCCAATGAGAGCGTCGTATTTGTTTCCCACTTCCTCCGGGGGTTAGGCTTTAGTCTCGGTCCCTTTGTTAGAGGTCTCATGTTCTATTACAGGCTAGATTTTCATGATCTAGCTTCGGACTCCATCCTTCACATCTCGTCGTTTATCATCGTGTGTGAAGCCTTCCTCCTCATCACCCCACACTTCGGCCTATGGCTCAAGACCTTCAATATAAAGCCGAAGGTAATCGATGGGCGATATGCGAAATGCGGAGGCGCTATAATAAGCAAAAACGCCGATGCCCTATGGCCAGAGGGTTCCTTCCCGGAGGTGTCCGACTGATGGCAGCGGAGTTGGTTCCATATCACAGCTCCCCGAGGCACAAAGTGGGTGGCTGCCCCGCCTTTTGCTCGGGCCCTCCGCCTCAACTGGCGTCGTGGGTCAACGAGGGACTGGATTGGGGGCCAGCTAATGACGCACCGACATTGCAAAGTCGCATTCGGGATCTTCTCAAGAGGAATGTCAGTCTTGTCAAGGTAATGCAAGTAATGCTAGTTCGTCGGGCCCTGTCGTGCCAACGTCGACCTCGCCGCATGTGGGAGTTCAACCCGGAAGGACCATGAACTATTCAACAATTCTTCGGCTTGATGCTCGAAGGGATGTACATGTTGTTCTTCAGATGACGAATAAAGTGTCCGGACACCACCGAGGACGCGGGTCTCAACTGCAACCGTCCAGATACCCAAGTAAGTAATTTCGCAACCGAACATGCTGTCTTTATATCTGACACAAGACCAATCTAAAAAATTTTCTCATCCAGGACTAGATATGGAAGGCGGAAACGATCAGGTGTTCGGCCCCTCTTCCCGAAGGCTTGCCGGATCCTGTACTGGCCAGGATGCTTGAGCGCGCACCCTATCAAGTGCCATCAGGAGAAGATGAAGGGAAGAAGAAAGAAGCCAAGAGCAGGCTTCATACATTACACATCCAAACCGGGGGAATTAATATCTCTATGAAGGAGAATAGTCAGGGAGGGGAATCTAAAATCCCCTCCCCCCATGGGAAGAAAAGGGCAACCTCTGAAGACTTGGAAACGGAGGGTTCCAAACGAGGGAAGAAACCCTCGCCAGGGGGCCCTGCCCCAGAGGGTGTTCTCACCGCACAACACCCGCAAACGAGCCAGCGCTCTACCGAGCTGTAAGTGAATCAGAAGTACTTTGGTAAATATATCATGCTTTACTTCTGAGAATAATAACCAAGATCTATCTCTTGCAGTCCGGCTCGTAGCCCTTCTCAACAGAGTTCGTCTTTGGGGGTTCTTCTTCCGGAGATGATGGAGAGTGAAACGCCTCCTCCTGCCTCCTGCCCCATGGGGCGAACCACCCCGAGGTGTCGTCACGGAGTATTTCTCCTGATCCACTAAGGCCAGAAGTTAATGCTTCGGCCGCCCGAAGCCCGGAGTATTCGGATCCCAAGGAGAGCAACAAAAAGAGTCCAGGATTGTCCGGCACATAGCCAGACACACTGACGGGCCTTCTGGAGTGAGCGTCTATCTCAGAGGCGCACCGTACTTTAATGGGTATGGTGTTTGAGAGGATTTCATCCGCCAAAAGCGGGTTGAATGAAGCTTTTACGAGCCTGCTCAAAGGCTTTGAGGTACGCAAAGTAATATGTAAACTTTCGGCTGTACCGCACACGCTAGGTGTGCTTTGTATAGATAGTAGCCCCTGAGACTCTGGTTGCCAGCCCGAGGTGGCAAACGGAGGATCATACTCCCAAGTAATGATCGCGCTGTGTTATGTGCAGACGGCTGAGGGTCTAGCGGTTGACCGGACTGCTGAATTCCCCAAACTAAGGCGACAACTTGATGTGGTGGACGCCGACAGCAGCTTGTGAACAAGCGGCTTGACGAGGCATAGGGTATGTGTTTTTTGGCTTGTCAGCTAATATTAAGAGGAGCATGATGCTAGTATCTATAATATGCTGTGGCTGCAGATGGAGCTGCTCCCGTGGAGGCCCTTCAAGTGGAACTTGCCCTAGCCAAGGAACAAGCCAGGATAAGTGATGCGGCCGCCCTAAAGGTGGCCGAAGAGTTAAGAGCCGGGCAGGCTGCTCATCGCCGGAGCAAAGATAAAATAGCTGAGATGGCTGTCGAGCTGAAAGATGCCACCGACCGATATGAGCTCCTTGAAAAGGAGAGATAAGCGAAAGCGGCTGACCTGAAGAAGGCCTTGGAAGCAGCCAAGGAAACGCGCTCTGAAATCAGAGCTGTACGGGAGGAGCTTCGACAAGCCGGAGATATCACGGCTGGGAGGCCCTTTTTGTTGCGGATGAAGTTTGGAGATCCAAAGTATGCTCCTCGGGATCAGTTATGGAGTGCTCCAGACGCGTATGCGGACTTTGCAAAGAGTACCGCTGACGCGACTGAGTTTTCCAATGATCGAAAAGATCATGAGGTAGAAAGGTTGTTCTGGTCGCAGTTCAGTGCCCCAACGCATCCGTTGCCATTGAATGAAAAGATGGCCTCATGGGCCAAGCTCCATAGGTTGTCCGGGCTTGCCATAAGGTCTGTCGTGGATCATCTTTGGCTGAAGGGACCAAGGCTGGACAATTATTTTGGTTTAGTGCAACAATGCCTTGGTGCTATGTTGCATATCGATGATGTGAAGAGGTCGGCGTGCATAGAGGGTGAGCGGATGGCTCTTGCCCGTGTTAAAACATTTTGGGTAGGGATGGAGGCCACCGGTATTGAAAACCCGGGGTCCGGCGGAAGGCCAGGACCCGGCCGAGCACTATTTTGAATAGGTTTTAGAAGGCGCCCGTTTAATAGAGGCTCAGTGCTCAAAGAGTACCATGTTCGAGTGACATGTATCCCAATTGTAAAAACAATGCTACTTCGATTATAAAGGCCGTGTTTATACTTTTGCCCGAAAGTATTGTAGTGCCTCATGTGCGGCCGTTTATGTATGTATGTAACCTGAAAGTTTGCAGTCGTCGGCTTCAGCCCCACGCATATAATGCGGGGGTGTTCAAAAAAGGCGCGTAACCACACTTGATCCAACGTCTTGGTCCATTAAGGAGGTGATAGCACGTCGAACTAGGCAATCGGACTATATAGCTTTAACACTTTCACTTAGCCATAGAAGTTTGACGGTGGGGCTACTAATAGCCCCTGGTACTTCCGCGTTCATCCAAATACGATGCGTGTATGTACATGATGGGAAATAAGTCCTTCATTAATGCGGAGGAATCCCGAAGATTCCGCTAGGTCATCGAGTGGTTGACCAGTCTCTCGCTGTATCATGACAGTCAGTTTTCGGCTTTATCTACTGAGGTGCTCATCCGGAATAACCAAGGCACAATCGTAGTAGTTCTCCTTTGGCCGCCTTAGCCGATAAAACAAAACGTAAGGTAGCAAAACCCAGGAGCCGGGCAAACCCAACATTTGACCAAAGACATGATTCGGAGCTGATGCAAATAAGGCCAAACTTGCGACGCCGAACACTCCCGAAGGTATTCGGACTTTGTAACATATACTGGGCTGAGTAACGCCCTCAATAATGAACCCCGAATTTCTAGGTACGTGCATTAATCTGTCATGGCAAAATGCCAATAACGCCAGTATCCCTCTCGGGTGTGTTAACTACCCGGGGGATGTCAAGCAACAAGAGACGTTAAAGAAGGTTTACATAGGGGCTTAATCTAAAGAGAAACCTTTGAGCGGGGCCCTGCTGCATGTCTGCGCCTTTATCTCCGTTGTGCCGTATCCTGGAAGGGTGTCGCACGATGGTCATCTGTAAAAAGGAAAATCCTAGGTAAAAGAGTCTGGTGTAAGCGTGCGAAAAGTTAGTTATTCTCAATGAATCATGAAAATGCAATCTATTATTATATTAATAAGGTCGAGCCGAACTGTGATTTTTTTTACATTCGGGTAGCCCCTAGCACCGCTTATGGGGGTATATCCATAGACCCAAGCTCAGGTTTATCTGGGCTGTTACAAGCGGCAGTGCGCTGGACTTGTCTAACCGTGTCCGTAGTCTTAACGACCCGTCATGTATTCTGGTTCAAGAGGCCGCTTAGTGTTCGGCTGCTAGAGCCGCCACATATCTTCCGCACGTAAGGAACACTCTATGTTTCCGTTAACTATGATGACGCCACGTGGACCGGGCATCTTGAGTTTAAGGTAGGCATAGTGCGGTACTGCGTTGAAGCGTGCGAAGGCCGCTCTTTCGAGTAGTGCGTGATAGCCGCTTTGGAATGGAGCGATGTCGAAGATTAATTCTTTGCTTCTGAAGTTTTCGGGAGAACCGAATATAACCTCTAGTACTAGAGAGCCCGTGCAACGGGCCTCCACACCTGGTATTACTCCTTTAAAGGTAGTATTACTTTGGCTGATTCTTGATGGGTCTATCCCCATTTTGGGGACAGTGTCCTGATATATCAGGTTAAGACTACTGCCGCGTCCATAAGGACTCAGGTGAGAAGGTATCCGTCAATTATTGGGTCAAGCACCAAGGCAGCCGATCCCCCGTGCCGGATACTAGTCGGATGATCCCTGCAATCAAAAGTGATTGGGCATGCCGACCAAGGGTTGAATTTGGGGGTGACGGGCTCTACAGCGTATATGTCTCGGAGTGCGCGTTTGCGCCTTCTCTTCGGTATATGAGTTGCGTAGATCATATTCACTATTTTGACTTCCGGTGGGAATTTTTTGTGTCCCCCAGTGTTCGGCTGGTGAGGCTCATCCTTGTCTTCACTTGGTGTCTCCCTTCCTTTGTGTTTGGCGTTTAGCTTGCCGGCCTGCTTGAAGAGCTGGGGCAAACGCGATGTAGGACATAGTTTGGCCAAGAGTCTCCTGATAAAGAGAGAGACCTCCAAGTGAGTGTTGAAAGATATCCACGGAGGTCAACTCCATGATCGGTGCCCAATCAGATTCGATAGGCACGGACGCGCGCGGTTCAGAACCGAAGACCAGAGACGAGCTCGGGGGTCCGGTGACACAAATCTCTTTGGAGGTGGAGTCTGTGCTTGGCTCCAATGCCGATGAGTGTGCGGTCTCCGTGTCGGGGTCCATCCATTCGTCCTCGGATGGCGCGATCTGCTCCAGAGTAAAGGCCGGGGCAGCCGCAGGTGCGATATCCCGAACACCGACCGATGGCAGATCCAAGTCATGCATGTCCTGATTGTTCGACGCTCCTGACGTAAGCTCGAACCCGTTGAAGACCAAGTCTCCGCGGGTGTCGACGGTGTAGTTCAAGTTTCCAAACCTGACCTGATGGCCAGGGACGTAGCTGTCGACCTGCTCCAGACGGCCAAGCGAGTTGGCTCGTAGTACGAAGCCGCAGAATATAAAGATCTGTCTAGGAAGGAAAACCTCACCCTGGATCGCATCGTTATTGATGATTGAAGGAGCCATCAAGCCCTATCGCGATGACACAGTGGAACTCTCAATGAAAGCACCAATGTCGGTGTCAAAACCGGTGAATCTCGGGTAGGGGGTCCCGAACTGTGCGTCTAAGACTAATGGTAACCGGAGGCGGGGGACATGATGCTTACCCAGGTTCGGGCCCTCTTGATGGAGGTAACACCCTACTTCCTGCTTGATTGATCTTGATGATATGACTATTACAAGAGTTGATCTACCACGAGATCATAGAGGCTAAACCCTAGAAGCTAGCCTATGATTGTGATTGTTGTTCTTGTCCTACAGACTAAACCCTCCGGTTTATATAGACACCCGAGGGGGCTAGGGTTTCACAGAGTCGGTTACAGAGAAGGAGATCTACGTATCCAAATCACCAAGCTTGCCTTCCACGCCAAGGAGAGTCCCACCCGGACACGGGATGAAGTCTTCAATCTTGTATCTTCATAGTCCAACAGTCCGGCCAAAGTATATAGTCCGGCTGTCCGAGGACCCCCTAATCCAGGACTCCCTCACACGTCGGTAGAACCAGTCTCGCGTAAGTGTAAGCATAATGTCGGTCCGGGCCGCTTCATCCAGCAATACCGCTGAATCAAAGTATGACATGCTGGTAAGCAGTATGACTTGTATCTCCCACAACTCACTTGTGTTCTACTTGTGCATATAACATCTACGCGTAAACTTGGCTCTGATACCACCATTGGGGAACGAAGTATTTCAAAAAAATTCCTACACACACGCAAAATCATGGTGATGCATAGCAACGAGAGGGGAGAGTGTTGTCCACGTACCCTCGTAGACCGTAAGGGAAGCATTATGACAACGCGGTTGATGTAGTCATATGTTTTCATGATCGACCGATCCTAGTACCGAACGTACAACACCTCCGCAATCTGCACATGATCAGCTCGGTGACGTCCCACGAACTCACGATCCAGTAGAGCTTTGAGGGAGAGTTCCGTCAACACGACGGCGTGATGACGGTGTTGATGAAGCTATCGACGCAGGGCTTCGCCTAAGCACCGCTACGATATGACCGAGGTGGATTATGGTGGAGGGGGGCACCGCACACGGCTAAATGATCAATCATCAACTTGTGTGTCTTGGGGTGCCCCCCAACCCCGTAAATAAAGGAGCTAGGGGGAGGCGGCCGGCCAGGAGGAGGACGCGCCAAGGGGGGGAGTCCTACTGCCACCGGGAGTAGGACTCCTCCTTTCCTAGCTAGTAGGAGTAGGAGAAGTGGGAAGGAGGAGAGAGGGGGGAAGGAAAGGGGGGCGCCGCCCCCTCCTTGTCCAATTCAGACTAGAGGGGGAGGGGGCGCGTGTCCCTGCCTTGGCCGCCCCTCCTCTTCTCCACTAAGGCCCATAAGGCCCATTATACTCCCCGGGGGGTTCCGATAACCCCCCGGTACTCCGGTATATGCCCAAACTTACCCGGAACACTTCCAAAGTCCAAACATAGTCATCCAATATATCGATCATTATGTCTCGACCATTTCGAGACTCCTCGTCATGTCCGTGATCATATCCTAGACTCCGAACTACCTTCGGTACATCAAAACACATAAACTCATAATACCGATCGTCACCGAACGTTAAGCGTGCGGACCCTATGGGTTCGGGAACTATGTTGACATGACCGAGACACGTCTCTCGTCAATAACCAATAGCGGAACCTGGATGCTCATATTGGCTCGTACATATTCTACGAAGATCTTTATCGGTTAAACCGCATAATAACATACCTTGTTCCCTTTGTCTTAGGTATGTTACTTTCCCGAGATTCGATCATTGGTATCTCAATAGCTAGCTCAATCTCGTTTCTAGCAAGTCTCTTTACTCGTTCTGTAATGCATCATCTCGCAACTAACTCATTAGTCACATTGCTTGCAAGGCTTATAGTGATGTGCATTACCGAGAGCGCCCAGAGATACCTCTCCGACAATCGGAGTGACAAATCCTAATCTTGATCTATGCCAACTCAACAAGCAACATCGGAGACACCTGTAGAGCACCTTTATAATCACCCAGTTACGTTGTGACGTTTGGTAGCACACAAAGTGTTCCTCCGGTATTCGGAAGTTGCATAATCTCATAGTCATAGGAACACGTGTAAGTCATGAATAAAGAAATAGCAACAAACTAAATGATCAAGTGCCAAGCTAACAGAATGGGTCAAGTCAATCACATCATTCTTTAATGATGTGACCCCGTTAATCAAATGAAAACTCATGTCTATGGTTAGGAAACACAACCATCTTTGATTCAACGAGCTAGTCAAGTAGAGGCATACTAGTGATACTTTGTTTGTCTATGTATTCACACATGTACTATGTTTCCCGTTAATACAATTCTAGCATGAATAATAAACATTTATCATGATATAAGGAAATATGAATAACAACTTTATTATTACCTCTAGGGCATATTTCCTTCAAATCCTTTGCCCTGCACAAAGTCCACTTGAGCTAGATGATGAAGATTTTGACTTCCTCAAGTTGGACCGTCTTTCTTGATAGCGTTGGCTACATGAAGACTAGTAGATAGCTTCTCCATACTCCACTATGGGCGAGCCACTCTTCAGTACATCTTCACAGGTCCATTATTAGCATAATGGATGGCAAGCTTCAAGCATGATCTCTTCGAGATGCTCCACTTGAACTTGCACACCGCAATCTTGATGACAATCACCACTTGATGTCATCCTCCATGGGTTGTATGAGAACTTCCTCTTGACGCAAGCCCATGGAATCATACGCAACCCCACATAGAACTCTCACTTAGACCATGAGTTAGTACACAAGGTGTAATGGACAATGCTTACCATACCATAGGATCACTTGATCCTTCTCGGTACATCTTGTACGGTTTGTGTGTTGATTAACTTGATGCATTCTCTGACTTAGTCTTGATCAACCTTATATCATGTCTTCTCTATGATCAATCTTTGGATAATTCCTTGAATAACACCTTGGTCATCACGTAATCTCCTTGAAACCAACAAATGAACTTCAAGAAATGCTTATGGACAAGCCCTTCAAATATAGCTCAAGGCAACCATTCGTCCATAGGGATTGCCATCAATTACCAAAACCAACCATAGGGGCACCATGCTCTTTCACCCACCATTGACCTCCCACCACTTGTAAAGTATGTGCCAATGGGAGGTGCTCGGCACACCACCTATGACTATGTCGGCGTCATTTTCTTCTGCCGCATGCCAGGCTTCGGCCACGAGGTTGCTCGAGCTTCCCCGGACCCCATGCCCCCAAGGAACAAAAGAGGCCGGCGTGCGCTAGCTTACCACGAACTTATCCACGGCGACGCCATGGCCACGACACCCTCGTTGTGGCTATTAAAGCCGATGCCCACCACCCTAGCCACACTGGTACGCGTCGATGCTATAGAAACGGTTTTTAACCCCTTTCCGCGATGGCGTTCGGAACTGTCGCCAAGTGAGTGACTGCAATAGGGGGGGGTCCTTTCCACATGACCTAGAAACCGTCGGGGATATGCCCTCGTGGCACAGACGCTCAACAAAATGAGGTCGTGTGTGACTGGCGAGCGCTCAAATACGGTTATATGTACAGTAGTGCTAAAAAATATAATTATACATGCAAAATTGATTCTGGTCGTAAGTACATCCCACACAGTCAGCCCCCGCTAAACGTTTCTGTTCGTATGTACATTCCACATAGTCCATCCAAGGAATACGTTTCCGTTAGTATGTACACCCCCACACAGTTAATCCAAGATGTACCAAACGTTTTTGATGCGCACAACATCACAAACAATCAATAATTTGGAAGCGTGTGTGATAAGGTGACTATCACAAACATTTAATAAGAAAGAACTATCGACGATGTTGTTGTTAATCACACACATTTTTTCTTGGCTGATCATGTGTGTAGTGGAGATTGATCGCACACGGTGTCTCCTAGTTGATCGTCTGTGCGGTGGAGATTGATCGCACATGTAGTGGATCCTAGAAACGTGTCTGATCTCCACATCTATCGCAGACGTTTCTCTTTTGCAAACTATGTGTAGTGTAATCCCTAATTATTCCCTAATTTAAAAATCACATGTTTTGAATTTGAAAGTAGGAAATCACTTATTTCATATCCAACCATGTTTATTACAAATATAGGGTCAACCACGAATGCATAATTCGATGCACAGGTACATATACTGAAGAACTACAAAAGCACCAAGTAAAGAATGATGAACCACAGTTGTAATAAAGACTGTAAAGAGAGAGGCGAAAGACATTCTTCAATCAGTGCCACACTTGATGCTCCTTCTTGATTTCTACGTCCATAGCCTTTTGCATCGCGAAGAGCTCGGGAATTGTCTTCTTCATCCCTTGCATATTATAGTTCATCATGAAGCTCTTATAGCTTGGTGGCAGTCATTGAAGGATTCTGTAAATGACACTATCATCCGGAAGATTAACTCCCAGTTGAATCAAGTGATTGTTATACCCAGACATTTTGAGTATATGCTCACTGACAGAACTATTCTCCTCCATTTTGCAGCTATAGAACTTATTGGAGACTTCATATCTCTCAATCCGGGCATTTGCTTGAAATATTAACTTCAACTCCTAGAACATCTCATATGCTCCATGATGTTCAAAACATCGTTGAAGTCCCGGTTCTAAGAAGTAAAGCATGCCACACTGAACTATCAAGTAGTCATCAGCTTTGCTCTGCCAAACGTTCACAACGTTCGGCGTTGCTCCTGCAGCGGGTCTTGCACCTAGCGGTGCTTCCAGGACGTAATTCTTCTGTGCAACAATGAGGATAATCCTCAAGTTATGGACCTAGTCCGTGTAATTGCTACCATCATCTTTCAACTTGGCTTTCTCAAGGAACACATTAAAATTCAACGGAACAACAGAACGGGCCATCTATCTACAACAACATAGACATGCAAAATACTATCAGGTACTAAGTTCATGATAAATTAAAGTTTAATTAATCAAATTACTTGAGAACTCCCATTTAGACAGACATCCCTCTAATCATCTAAGTGATCAGGTGATCCATATCAACTAAACCATGTCCGATCATCACGTGAGATGGAGTAGTTTTCAATGGTGAACATCACTATGTTGATCATATCTACTATATGATTCACGCTCGACCTTTCGGTCTCAGTGTTCTGAGGCCATATCTGCATATGCTAGGCTCGTCAAATTTAACCCGAGTATTCTGCGTGTGCAAAACTGGCTTGCACCTGTTGTATGTGAACGCAGAGCTTATCACACCCAATCATCACATGGTGTCTCGACATGACGAACTTCCGCAACGGTGCATACTCAGGGAGAACACTTATACCTTGAAATTTAATGAGAGATCATCTTATAATGCTACCGTAGATCTAAGCAAAATAAAATGCATAAAGGATAAACATCACATGCAATCAATATAAGTGATATGATATGGCCATCATTATCTTGTGACTTTGATCTCCATCTTCAAAGCACCGTCATGATCACCAACGTCACCGGCGTGACACCTTGATATCCATTGTAGCATCGTTGTCGTCTCGCCAACTATTGCTTCTATGACTATTGCTACCGCTTAGTGATAAAGTAAAGCAATTACATGGCGATTGCATTTCATACAATAAAGCAACAACCATATGGCTCCTGCAAGTTGCTGATAACTTTGTTACAAAACATGATCATCTCATACAATAAAACTTAGCATCATGTTCTGACCATATCACATCACAACATGCCCTGCAAAAACAAGTTAGATGTCCTCTACTTTGTTGTTGCAGGTTTTACATGGCTGCTACGGGCTGAGCAAGAACCGTTCTTATCTACGCATCAAAACCACAACAATATTTCGTCAAGTTAGTGTTGTTTTAATCTTCAACAAGGACTGGGCGTAGCCACACTCGATTCAACTAAAGTTGGAGAAACTGACACCCCCAGCCACCTATGTGCGAAGCACGTCGGTAGAACCAGTCTCACGTAAGCGTAAGCGTAATGTCGGTCCGGGCTGCTTCATCCAACAATACCGCCGAATCAACGTATGACATGATGGTAAGCAGTATTACATGTATCGCCCACAACTCCCTTGTGTTCTACTTGTGCATATAACATCTACGCATAAACCTGGCTCTGATACCACTATTGGGGAATGTAATATTTCAAAACAATTCCTACACACACGCAAAATGATGGTGATGCATAGCAATGAGAGGGGAGAGTGTCGTCCATGAACCCTCGTAGACCGTAAGCGGAAGCGTTATGACAACGCGGTTGATGTAGTCATACGTTTTCATAATCGACCGATCCTAGTACCGAATGTACGTCACCTCCACGATTTGCACACGTTCAGGTCGGTGACGTCCCACGAACTCACGATCCAGTAGAGCTTCAAGGGAGAGTTCCGTCACCATGACGGCGTGATGACGGTGTTGATGAAGCTATCGACACAGGGCTTCGCCTAAGCATCGCTACGATATGACCGAGGTGGATTTTTGTGGAGGGGGGCACCGCACACGGCTAAAAGATCAATCATCAACTTGTGTGTCTTGGGGTGGCCCCCCACCCCCGTATATAAAGGAGCTAGGGGGAGGCGGCCGGCCAGGAGGAGGGCGCGCCAAGGGGGGAGTCCTACTCCCACCGGGAGTAGGACTCCTTCTTTCCTAGTAGGAGTAGGATAAGGGGGAAGGAGGAGAGAGGGGGGAAGGAAAGGGGGGCGCTGCCCCCCTCCTTGTCCAATTCAGAATAGAGGGGGACGGGGCGCGCGTCCCTTCCTTGCCCGACCCTCCTCTTCTCCACTAAGTCCCATAAGGCCCATTATACTCCCCGGGGGGGTCCGGTAACCCACCGGTACTCCGGTATATGCCCAAACTTGCCCGGAACACTTCCGAAGTCCAAACATAGTCATCCAATATATCGATCTTTATGTCTCGACCATTTCGAGACTCCTCGTCATGTCCGTGATCATTTCCCGGACTCCGAACTATCTTCGGTACATCAAAACACATAAACTCATAATACCGATCATCATCGAACGTTAAGAGTGCGGACCTTACGGGTTCCAGAACTATGTAGACATGACCGAGACACGTCTCTGGTCAATAACCAATAGCGGAACCTGGATGCTCATATTGGCTCCTACATATTCTACGAAGATCTTTATTGGTCAAATCGCATAACAACATACGTTGTTCCCTTTGTTATCGGTATGTTACTTTCCCGAGATTCGATCGTCGGTATCTCAATACCCAGCTCAATCTCGTTACCGGCAAGTCTCTTTACTCGTTCCGTAATGCATCATCTCGCAACTAACTATTAGTCACATTGCTTGCAAGGCTTATAGTGATGTGCATTACCGAGAGGGCCCAGAGATACCTCTCCGACAATCGGAGTGACAAATCCTAATCTTGATCTATGCCAACTCAACAAGTAACATTGGAGACACCTGTAGAGCACCTTTATAATCACCCAGTTACGTTGTGATGTTTGCAAGCACACAAAGTGTTCCTCCGGTATTTGGGAGTTGCATAATCTCATAGTCATAGGAACGTGTATAAGTCATGAAGAAAGCAATAGCAACAAACTAAACGATCAAGTGCTAAGCTAATGTAATGGGTCAAGTCAATCACATCATTCTCTAATGATGTGATCCCGTTAATCAAATGACCACTCATGTCTATGGTTAGGAAACACAACCATCTTTGATTCAACGAGCTAGTCAAGTAGAGGCAAAGCAGTGACACTTTGTTTGTCTATGTATTCACACATGTACTAAGTTTCCGGTTAGTACAATTCTAGCTTGAATAATAAACATTCATCATGATATAAGGAAATATAAATAACAACTTTATTATTGCCTCTAGGGCATATTTCCTTCAAAACCTTTGCCTTGCACAAAGGCCACTTGAGCTAGATGATGACGATCTTGACTTCCTCAAGTTGGACCGCCTTTCTTGATTGCGTTCGCTACATGAAGACTAGTAGATAGCTTCCCCATACTCCACTATGGGCGATCCACTCTTCAACACATCTTCATAGCTCCATTATTACCGTAATGGAGCAAGCTTCAAGCATGATATCTTTGAGATGCTCCACTTGAACTTGCACACCGCAATCTTGATGACAATCACCACTTGATGTCATCATCCATGGGTTGTATGAGAACTTCCTCTTGATGCAAGCCCATGGAATCATACGTAACCCCACATAGAACTCTCACGTAGACTATGAGTTAGTACACAAGGTGTAATGGACAATGCTTACCATACCATGGGATCACTTGATCCTTCTCGGTACATCTTGTACGGTTTGTGTGTTGATTAACTTGATGCATTCTCTGACTTAGTCTTGATCAACCTTATATCATGTCTTCTCTATGATCAATCTTTGGATAATTCCTTGAATAACACCTTGGTCATCACGTAATATCCTTGAAACCAACAAATGAACTTCAAGAAATGCTTATGGACAAGCCCTTCAAATATAGCTCAAGGCAACCATTCGTCCATAGGGATTGCCATCAATTACCAAAACCAACCATAGGGGCACCATGCTCTTTCACCCACCATTGACCTCCCACCACTTGTAAAGTATGTGCCAATGGGAGGTGCTCGGCACACCACCTATGACTATGTCGGCATCATTTTCTTCTGCCGCATGCCAGGCTTCGGCCACGAGGTTGCTCGAGCTTCCCCGGACCCCATGCCCCTAAGGAACAAAAGAGGCCGGCGTGCGCTAGCTTACCACGAACTTATCCACGGCGACGCCATGGCCGCGACACCCTCACTGTGGCTATAAAAGCCGACGCCCACCACCCTAGGCACACTAGTACGCGTCGATGCTATAGAAACAGTTTTTAACCCATTTCCGCGATGGCGTTCGGAACCGTCGCCAAGTGAGTGACTACAATAGGGGGGGGTCCTTTCCACATGACCCAGACACCGTCGGGGATATGCCCTCCTGGCACAGACGCTTAGCAAAATGAGGTCGTGTGTGACCGGCGAGCGCTCAAATACGGTTATATGTACAGTAGTGCTAAAAAATATAATTATACATGTGAAATCGTTTCCGGTCGTAAGTACATCCCACATAGTCAGCCCCCGCTAAATGTTTCCATTCGTATGTACATTCCACATAGTCCATCCAAGGAATACATTTCCGTTAGTATGTACACCCCACACAGTTAATCCAAGAAGTACCAAATGTTTGTGATGCGCACAACATCACAAACAATCAATAATTTCGAAGCGTGCGTGATATGGTGACTATCGCAAACATTTAATAAGAAAGAACTGTCTGTGATGCTGTTGTTAATCGCACACATTTTTTCTTGGCTAATCGTGTGTGTAGTGGAGATTGATCGCACACGGTTTTTCCTAGTAGACCGTCTGTGCGGTGGAGATTGATCGCACATGTAGTGGATCCTAGAAACATGTCTGATCTCCACGTCTATCGAAGACGTTCCGTTTTTGCAAACAATGTGCAGTGTAATCCCTAATTAATCCCTAATTTAAAAATCACATGTTTTGAATTTGAAAGTAGGCAATAACTTATTTCATATCCAACCATGTTTATTACAAATATAGGGTCAACCACGAATGCATAATTCGATACACAGGTACATATACTGAAGAACTACAAAAGCACCAAGTAAAGAATGATGAACCACAATTTTAATAAAGACTATAAAGAGAGAGGCGAAAGACATTCTGGTTGCTGGAGAAGCTGAAGCGGAATGCCCATATTGTGACCTCCTCCATACGTAATGCACGCACGACTCTAGGCCCACCCCTTGTGATGGTTGCCCATCCATCCTTCACTGTCTTCATTACGACTTGTCCATGCTCATAGTAGTCTAGATGAAATACTTTAACCTTCATTGCGTGTCCACCAATCATGTACTTTGTGAGGTAATATTGAGTGAACTGCTTCGGGAACCACTGCGAACGAAAAAGATTCAGACATTGTTGTCTAACAACTCATTATGGGCAGTGAAAAGAGAAGGTTGCAGAGTTTGTAGTTACCATCCTACATCTCACTGTTGTGATGGATAGAGAATATACAAATAATTTTCTTGCCACCATTCATATCTTTTTGCTAATAATTGATACATCTCCAACGTATCTATAATTTTTGATTGTTCCATGCTATTATGTTACTCCTTTTGGATGTTTATGAGTTTTATTCTACACATTTATATCATTTTTGGGACTAGCCAACTAACCGGAGGCCCAGCCTATATTGCTGTTTTTTGCCTATTTCAGTATTTCGAAGAAAAGGAATATCAAACGGAGTCCAAACGGAATGAAACCTTCGGGAGCGTTATTTTTGGAACAAATCTGATCGGGAGAGCCTGGAGTTCAAGACAAGAAAGCTCCAAGGGCCCTACAAGATAGGAGGGTGCCCCCCCCTGTAGGGCGCGCCCCCTATCTCGTGGGCCCCTCGGGCGTCCACCGACGTACCTTTTCCTCCTATATATATCCACGGACCCCGAAAACATCCAGGAGCACCACGAAACACAATTTCCACCGCCGTAACCTTTTGTATCCGCGAAATCCCATCTTGGAGCCTTCGCCAGCACTTTGCCGGAGGGGGAATCGACCATGGAGGGCCTCTACATCAACACCATAGCCTCTCCGATGAGTTGTGAGTAGTTTACCACAGACCTATGGGTCCATAGTTATTAGCTAGATGGCTTCTTCTCTCTTCTTGGATCTCAATACAATGTTCTCCCCCTGTCTTGTGGAGATCTATTCGATGTAATCTCTTTTTGCGGTGTGTTTGTCGAGATCTGATGAATTGTGGGTTTATGATCAAGTTTATCTATGAATAATAGTGGAATCTTCTCTGAATTCTTTTATGTATGATTGAGTTATCTTTGCAAGTCTCTTCGAATTATCAGTTTGGTTGGACCTACTAAATTGATCTTTCTTGCCATGGGAGAAGTGTTTAGCTTTGGGTTCAATCTTGCGGTGATCTTACCCAGTGACAGAAAGGGTTGGAAGACACATATTGTATTGTTGCCATCGAGGATAACAAGATGGGGTTTATATCATATTACATGTGTTTATCCCTCTACATCATGTCATCTTGCTTAATGCGTTGCTCTGTTCTTATGAACTTAATACTCTAGATGCAGGTAGGAGTCGATCGATGTGTGGAGTAATAGTAGTATATGCAGGTAGGAGTCGGTCTACTTGTTACAGACGTGATGCCTATATGCATGATCATGCCTAGATAACGTCATAATTATTCACTTTTCTATCAATTGCTCGACAGTAATTTGTTCACCCACTTTAATACTTATGCTCTCGAGAGAAGCCTCTCGTGAAACCTATGGCCCCCGGGTCTATCTCTTATCATATTTGCTTTCAATCTACTTTTATTTGCCTCTTTACTTTTCTGCATCTATATCACAAAATACCAAAAATATTATTATCTCTCTATCAGATCTCACTTTCGTAAGTGACCGTGAAGGGATTGACAACCCCTTTATTGCGTTGGTTGCGAGTTCTTAGTTTGTTTGTGTAGGTGCATGGGACTTTTGAGGAGCCTCCTACTGGATTGATACCTTGGTTCTCAAAACTGAGGGAAATACTTACACTACGCTTTGCTGCATCACCCTCTCCTCTTCGGGGAAAACCAACGCTAGCTCAAGACGTAGCAAGAACGATTTCTGGCGCCGTTGTCAGGGAGGTCTTCGCTCAAGTCAAGACATACCAAGTACCCATCACAAACCCATCTCCCTCACATTTACATTATTTGCCTCTTGTTTTCCTCTCCCCCACTTCACCCTTGCCATTTTATTCTCCCTCTCTTTCCCAATCTCCTCCTCTCTTTTTGCTTGCCGTTTTTCTGTTTGCTTGTGTGTTGGATTACTTGTTGCCATGGCACAAGATAATACCAAGTTGTGTGACTTCTCGAATACCAATAATAATGATTTCCTTAGTACTCCGATTGCTCCTCTTAATGATGTTGAGTCTTGTGAAATCAATGCTGCTTTGTTGAATCTTGTTATGAAAGATCAATTCTCCGGCCTTCCTAGTGAAGATGCTGCTACTCATCGAAACAATTTTGTTGATTTGTCTGATATGCAAAAGAAGAAAGATACGGATAACAATATTGTCAAATTGAAGTTATTTCTGTTTTCACTTAGAGATCGTGCTAAAATTAGGTTTTCGTCTTTGCTCAAAAATAGTATTGATTCTTGGAACAAGTGCAAAGATGCTTTTATCTCTAAGTATTTTCCTGCCGCTAAGATCATCACTCTTAGGAACGATATTATGAATTTTAAACAACTTGATCATGAGCATGTTGCCCAATCTTGGGAAAGAATGAAATTGATGCTTCGCAATTACCCTACTCATGGTTTGAATTTATGGATAAGCATACAAAAATTTTATGCCGGTTTGAACTTTGCCTCTAGAAATCTCTTACATTCTGCCGCGGGAGGCACGTTTATGGAAATTATGTTAGGAGATGCTACAAAATTGCTTGATAATATTATGGCTAATTATTCTCAATGCACACCGAAAGATCTTCTAGTAAAAAAGTGCATGCTATAGAAGAAATCATTGTTTTGAGTGGAAAGATGGATGAACTTATGAAGATGTTTTCTACTAAAAATACTCCTCTTGATCCCAATGATATGCCTTTGTCTTCCTTGATTGAGAATAATAATGATTCTATGGTTGTGAATTTTGTTGGTAGGAATAGTTTTGGAAACAATGCTGATAGAGGAAATTTTAATACTAGACCGTTCCTTAGTAATCCCTATAATAATTCTTATGGTAATTTTAATAAGATGCCCTCGGATTTTGAGAATAGTGTGAAGGAATTTATGATTTCTCAAAAGAATTTTAGTGCTTTGCTTGAAGAAAAATTGCTCAAAGTTGATGATTTGGCTAGGAACATTGATAGACTTTCGCTTGATGTTAATTCTCTTAAACTTGGATCTTCTTCTCCTAAGCATGATATCAATGAGTATCTCAAAGTAATGAGAATCTCCATTGACGAGTGCAAGGAAAGACCTTTAGATTGCATGCTAAAAAAGAAAGCTTTATAAAAGCGTGTTCTTCTAGTCGCCATGAAAATAATGATGAGGATCTTAAAGTTGTTGATGCGTCTCCGATTAGATCTATGCTTTGCAATATGAAGTTTGATGATTATGGGAGTGATGATGAATCAACTTTGCCCAGAAGGCGTCCCAAAAAATTCAGAATCTTTAGATCGTGATGTTAAATTTGGTAAAAGAGAAATTGGAGAATCTTGAACTTCTAATATTGAACCTACTATCTCGGATTTCAAGGTATTTGATTATGATAATTGCTCTTTAGAAGGTTGTATTTCCTTGTTGCAATCCGTTGTTAATGCTCCTCATGCTTATAGTCAAAATAAAACTTTTACCAAACATATTGTTGATGCCTTGTTGCAATCTTATGATGAAAAACTGAATTTGGAAGTTTCTATACCTAGAAAACTTAATGATGAGTGGGAACCTACTATAAATATTAGAATTAAATATTATGAGTGTTTTGCTTTGTGTGATTTGGGTGCTAGTGTTTCCACGATTCCAAAAACTTTTTGTGATATTCTAGGTTTCCATGATCTTGATGGTTGCTCTTTAAATTTGCACCTTGCGGATTCCACCATTAAAAAGCCTATGGGAAGGATCAATGATGTTCTTATTATTGATAATATAAATTTTGTGCCCGTAGATTTTGTCGTTCTTGTTATAGATTTCAATCTTTCTTGCCCTATTATTCTTGGTAGACCTTTCCTTACAACAATTGGTGCTATTATTGATATGAAGGAAGGGAACATTAGATTCCATTTCCTTTAAAGAAAGGCATGGAGCACTTTCCAAGAAATAAAGTCAAATTACCTTATGAATCTATCATGCGTGCTACTTATGAATCAAGTGCCAAAGATGGCACTAGTTAGATCTATCCTTGCTTTTATGCCTAGCTAGGGGCGTTAAACGATAGCGCTAGTTGGGAGGCAACCCAATTTTTCTTTATGTTATTTATTTTTGTTCCTGTTTAGTGTTAGATTTCGTTTCTACTTTCTGTTTAGATGTGTTTTTATCTTTTGTTTAGTGTTTGTGCCAAGTAGAACCTATAGGATAAACCATGACGATAGTTGATTTGATTCTGCTGAAAAACAGAAACTTTGCGCTCACGAGAAAAAATTCAATAAATCACAGAAACGTGATTTTGCATTGATTCTTTTTGATGCTGATCAATAGACAAATTTTCCAGTACGTCCTATTTTGGTAGGATTTTTAGAGTTCCATAAGTGTGCGTTAGTTACAGATTGCTACAGACTGTTTTGTTTTTGACAGATTCTGTTTTTCGTGTGTTGTTTGCTTACTTCAATGCATCTATGGCTAGTAAATTAGTTTATGAACCATAAGGAAGTTGGAATACAGTAGGTTTGACACCAAAATAAATAAATAATGAGTTAATTAAAGTACCTTATGTGGTGGTTTTGTTTTCTTTCACTAACGGAGCTTATAAGATTTCCTGTTGAGTTTTGTGTTGTGAAGTTTTCATGTTTTGGGTAAAGCCTTTATGGACTATGGAATAAAGGGTGGTGAGGGAGTCCCGGACTAGGGGGTGTCCTGTCACACCCAATATGCGACCCTCTCCAAAAGGAACTCAAAGGTCCCACCAAGGATAGACCTGCATATTGAAACGCTTTTGCAAGGTGGATATCATTACATCAACATTACATAATAGATGGGGATACATACAAGAGGCATACAATTCCACATGAATACAACATCACAATACATAAGAGCATCATCCCTCTATGGATGAATCACAAACAGAAACTGAAACGACATCCACCCTGCTAGCCCAGGCTGCCGACCTAGAACCTATCCCCTGATCGAAGAAGAAGCAGAAGAAGAACTCCAATACAAGCAAACATCGCCCTCACGTCATGATCATCGCATAATATGTACCTGCAACTGTTGTTGTAGTAATCTATGAGCCACGAGGACTCAGCAATCCCATTACCATGGGTATCAAGACTAGCAAAGCTTAAAGGGAAAGGAAGGGTTAAAGTGGTGAGGCTGCAGCAGCGACTAAGCAAATATGGTGGCTAACATACGCAAATGAGAGCGAGAAGAGAGCAAATGGAACGGTCGTGAAGCTAGCAATGATCAAGAAGTGATCCTGAACTCCTACTTACGTCAAACATAACCCAGAAACCGTGTTCACTTCCCGGACTCCGCCGAGAAGAGACCATCACGGCTACACACGCGGTTGATGCGTTTTAATTCGGATCTGGTGTCAAGTTACCTACAACCGGACATTAACAAATTCCCATCTGCCTATAACCGCAGGCACGGCTTTCGAAATATTATACCCTGCAGGGGTGTCCCAACTTAGCCCATGACAAGCTCTCGCGATGAACGAAGGAATAGACCTTCTCCCAGGAAGACCCAATCAGACTCGGAATCCCGGTTTACAAGACATTTCGATAATGGTAAAACAAGACCAGCAAGACTGCCCGATGCACCGACAATCCCGATAGGAGCTGCACATATCTCGTTCTCAGGGCAACATCGGATAAGCTAAGCGTACAGGAACCGACGTAACCCAAGTTGCCAAGGGATGGTCCCGCACGGTGCTCTAGTTTGGACCAACACTTAGACAAGCACTGGCCCGGGGGGGCTAAAATAAAGATGACCCTCGGGATGCGCGACTCCCAAGGGAAAAAGGGCTAGGTCAGGCACATGGTAAAACCAAGGTTGGGCCTTGCTGGAGGAGTTTTATTCAAAGCGAACTGTCGAGGGGGTCCCATAAATCACCCGACCGCGTAAGGAACACAAAATCCGGGAACATAACACCGGTATGACGGAAACTAGGGCGGCAAGAGTGGAACAAAACACCAGGCAAAAGGCCGAGCCTTCCACCCTTTACCAAATATATAGATGCATTAATAATATAAGAGATATTGTGATATCCCAACCAAAATCCTGTCCACCATGGAGAAATCTTCAACTTCACCTGCAACTAGCAACGCTATAAGAGGGGCTGAGCAAAAGCGGTAACATAGCCAAACAACGGTTTGCATAGGAAAGGTGTCAAAGGTTAGAGGTTCATGGCAATATGGGATGGCTTGAATAAACAGGTGATAGGTAGCGCAACATAGCGATAGAATGAAGCAACTAGCATAGCAATGATAGTAGTGAGATCCAGGGTAGCGGTCATCTTGCCTGAAATCCCGCAAGGAAGAAGAACGAGGTCATGAAGAAGACGAACGGATGAAGCCACGAAGACGAACCAAGCATAGACGAACGAATCCTCACGATCGCAACGAAACAGGAACTATCGAAAAGAAGCACACAACATCGTAATCACACCACACATGAACATGACATGATGCACGACAAGCATGATGCATGAAAAATCTATATGAAGCTACTCATGGCAAGAGATTATGCAAATAAGAGCAACACATCAAGGCAAGTTTAAATGAGGCCGAGAACAACATATAACCATTCCGGTAAGTCCTTATATGCATATTTCGAAATTGGTCCAGATCTGAACAAACGTTAAGTTGAAGTTGTTAAACAGCAATTTAAGATGCACAAAGATGATCTACACGAGTTTCTAGTCAAGTTACATATAAAGTTCATTTAATTCGGAGCTACGGCCTAGAAGATATGAGCAAAACAAGTTAAACATTGCATTGATGCAAAATGCACTCAAACATCAAGCAACACCTCAAAACAAGGATGCAACATGATAATATGAAACTACATGCAATTCTAAGCAAGTTTCATATAGAGCACACTCAAAACGGAGCAACGGTTCAACATACACACACTATACAAGTTAAAAGGACAAGCTGTCCAAAACACCAACTAGGCATATTGCAAGCATCAAAACAACATACTACAGCACCCAAACATGAGAACAAAAGGCATGGACATGATGTACAGGTAAAGCATTACAAAACATGAACACTGAGCTATCTCCAGAAATCACTAGAACATGCTCAAACGCACATGGTAAGATTACAAGTTATTACAATTTCAGACTTTGCAGAAAATAACATCATGATGCAATGTTCAGAGCTATCAAACAACAGGTTACAGGAACTTATAATATCAAACAAAGGCATGGCATGAGTCTACTAATTGCATAGATCAAAAGTCCCTGACTGACCATGAGCCAAAAAGGATCAAAAAATATGATGGCACCCACGTAAACATATCAAGTTATTAAACATATTCATACATGGCAGGAACATAATTATGAAGGCATGTAGATGAGCTTGTGCAACTCACTACAGATCATTACATGGCATGGCAAGGCACCCAACAGTAAGAAGACATATTTTTGAAGCTAAGCATGGAAATAGCAAGGTCATAGGGTGCATGTATCACTATCAAAACACATGGGAACAAGTGAACTTAATGTTAACAGGCTGACAACAACATTTTCAAGCAACTTTGGAGCAAGATATGAACAATCTACAACAACCTATAAATGCAACCAGGGGCATGTATGGTTATAGGATGACATGTAGATCAAAACATGTTTATAGAACATCTCCAGATTATGCATAGAATGATTAGTAGCAACATGTTTATATAGCATCACGAAATAACAGATTCAGCCTAGCGAAACAGCAACATCATGTACCCTACTTAATAAGCTCGATACACTCACCACAAGTCATTGCATGACAAGATAAGCATAGCATCATCAAGAAGACATGTTTGTGAAAAAAACCAAGCCAAGAACAAGTCCATAGCATGCAAGGATCAACTACAACAAGCTTGGCCAAATTGAATAACATGTAAACAATCTGCCAGGAAACATTTTGAAGCAAAAGTAGAGCACGAAAATGACATGCTAGACTACTCCATAATTACAACCAGAGGCATGAATGGATAGACAATAACCACATGTTCAAAACACCCTTACCGAAGTATCTCAAAATATGCATGCATCTCTCTGTAGCATCAAGTTTACATGGCATCAAAATAACAGCAGAACGTGGACTAAAATCAGCAACATCACGATGCCTAGTTTGCATGCTTGTGCTAGTCACCACATTGATCACAAAAATACATCGTAAGCACCTCTGTAAAGAAGACATGGCATAGTTCAAAACACATGAAGACATCAACCTCATAGGATGCACACATCAATCATGGCAAAAATGACAAAAGAGCTCGTTCTGATAACAGACAACAGAAAACATTATGAAGCACTCTTACAACGATGATTCAGGCATCAAGATGACCTCAAGTGAATATGATGCAATGGAATGAAATGATGAACTCTTTGAGGCGAACAATTCGACATATTACACGCGCAAAACGGAGCTACGGATGCAGAGATACAACAGGTAAAACATGGCATGAAAATTAATGCAGATACGGGGACTTAGTGATAATCTGGAGGTCAACCTTAGGGTTTGCACGGAAAACGAGGCGGCGGCAGATCTGGCCGGAGCTTCGCCGGAGCAAGGCGCCGAAGGTGACCGGAGGGGGCGGAGGAGGCCGGAGAGGTCGGGTCCGGGCCGGATCTGGCCGGATCCGGCCGGATTCCGGCGAGGAAGGCGGCGGACGGCGGGGCGGCGCCGCGGGGAGCTCGCCTGAGCTCCAAGCGACGGCGGGGTGGCGTGAAGGCGACGGCGCATCTCCGGCCACGGGAGCGGGCGGCGCCGGGCAGCCGGGACAGCGCCCGTGGCGGCGGCGGCGGGAGGCCGCGGGGCGGCGGCGCCGGGGCACTCCGGCGAGGTCGGGCGCGGGAGGAGGCGGGCGGAGGCGCGGAGCGACGGGGCCGGAGGCGCGGCGGCGGCGCCGGTCCTCGGGCGCGGGGACCCGAGCGACGGCGGTGGGGTGCTCGGGCCCGCGGGGCGCGGCGGCGAGCGGGGCGATGGGCCGCGGGGGCCGGCGCAGGGCCGGCGGGCCGGCGGCGGCGCGCGGGTGGCCGGGGGTGGCCACGTGGCGAGATCCGATTGGGCGCGGCGGCGGGGCGGACATGTCCGCTGCCCGGATTTTTGTCCGGCGGCGGCGGGTGGAGTTTGATCTAGGGTTTGCCCGAGATTTCGGGGAAGGGGGCTAATATATAGGTAGAAGGAGCTAGGAGAGTCCAAATGAGGAGCGGTTTTTGACCACGCGATCGTGATCGAGCGACCGAGAGCATGGAGGGGAGTTAGATGGGTTTTGGGCCAGTTGGAAGGGGTGTTGGGCTGCAAAGAGAGAAGGGCTTTACGGTTACCCGGTTAACCGTTGGAGTACCAAACGACCTCCAGATGGCACGAAACTTGACAGGCGGTCTACCGGCGGTATACCAAGGCCACTTAGCAAGCCTCGGGCCATTCCGAGAAAGTTTAACACCCACTCACAACAGGAGACGAAAAGGGGGACGCCGGAGGACATAGGAGCGCCAGATTGCAAAACGGACAACGGGGAAAAGGCTCGGATGCATGAGACGAACACGTATGCAAAATGAAATGCACATGATGACATGATAAAATGCAACACGCAAGCAAATGACATGGCAACTACGGCGAATAACTGGCAGACAACTGGCGCATCGGATCCGGGGCGTTACATGTCCGGATAGCCGAACTATCATCATCGGCCGGACTCCAAGACTATGAAGATACAAGATTGAAGACTTTGTCCCGTGTCCGGAGGGGACTTTCCTTGGCGTGGAAGGCAAGCTTGGCGATACGGATATGTAGATCTCCTACCATTGTAACCGACTCTGTGTAACCCTAGCCCTCTCCGGTGTCTATATAAACCGGATGGCTTTAGTCCGTAGGACGAACAACAATCATACCATAGGGTAGCTTCTAGGGTTTAGCCTCTTTGATCTCGTGGTAGATCTACTCTTGTAACACACATCATCAATATTAATCAAGCAGGACATAGGGTTTTACCTCCATCAAGAGGGCCCGAACCTGGGTAAAACATCGTGTCCCTTGTCTCCTGTTACCATCCGCCTAGACGCACAGTTCGGGACCCCTACCCGAGATCCGCCGGTTTTGACATCGACATTGGTGCTTTCATTGAGAGTTCCTCTGTGTCGTCACCAATAGGCCCGATGGCTCCTTCTATCATCGACAACGACGCAGTCCAGGGTGAGACCTTCCTCCCCGGGAAGATCTTCGTATTCGGCGGCTTTGCACTGCGGGCCGATTGAATTGGCCATCTGGAGCAGGTCGAAAGCTACGCCCCTGGCCGTCAGGTCAGATTTGGAAGTTTGAACTTCACGGCTGACATCCGCGGGGACTTGATCTTCGATGGATTCGAGCCACAGCCAAGCGTGCCGCACTGTCACGACGGGCATGATTTAGCTCTGTAGCCGGACAGTACCCTGGAGGCCGCACTCAAGCCCGCTCCGATCTTCAATTCGGAGCCGGCTGCGCAGATCGAGGACGGATGGCTAGACACCGCCTCGGGGGCTGCAACCTCTACGGCGATAGAGCCAAAAACTGATCTTGTCCCTCACAAAGCTCGTGACTCCGAGGTGCCGTTCTCCTTGCCGGACTCTGAACCTCCCGCGCCCCCACCAATCGAATCCGGTTGGGTGCCGATCATGGAGTTTACTGCCTCGGACATCTTTCAACACTCACCTTTTGGCGACATCCTGAGTTCGCTAAGGTATCTCTCATTATCAGGAGAGCCCTGGCCAGACTACGGTCAGGACGGTTGGGATGCGGACGACGAAGAAATTCAAATCCCACCCACCACCCACTTTGTAGCCACCGTCGACGACCTAACCGACATGCTAGACTATGATTCCGAAGACATCGACGGTATGGACGACGATGCCGGAGACAACCAAGAACCAGCGTCTATCGGGCACTGGAAAGCCACCCCAACTCACGACGTATGTATGGTGGACATACCAACAGGAAGCAATAATGAGGAACAACGGCATGTGGCGAAGGAGAACTCCCCAACAAACAACAAAAACGGCGACGCAAGCGCCGCCCGAAGTCCCGCATCGATAAAAACGACACCCATACGGACCCGACCCTAGAGTAGGGCGAAGCAGTGGATGGCGAACATGCCACCAAGCAATCATCCGAATACGGTGAACCGGACAAGCAACCCATCCCCGGCGAAAACAAGAGCCTAGACGATCTCACGCCAAACACATCACCAGCGCATAAGAGCCTTCATAAAAGGCTCGTCGCTACTGCAAGAAGTTTGAAGAAGCAAAAGCGGAAGCTCAAAACAGCAGAAGACGCACTCCGAATGAGATGGAGCAAAGTACTCCATACCGCAGATAATTACGATGCTAGTCGCCAGGCAAAGAGCTACCCGAAGCGCAAGCTGTTGCCCGAATTCGACGAGGAGGCCTTAGAGCCCCCACAGTCAAAAAAGAAAGATGCCGCCTGGCCGGATAGACGACCAGATGACAGGCTAGGAGCAGCAAGAGGCTCCGCACACAAGCCTCATGACCCGCTTTTGCGCGGGGGAAGACAGCTGGCTGGCTAGATGCAGTGCCAGCAACCCGAGTACATCCGAAGTCAGGGATGGAAATGGGAAATCACAACGCAGAAAAGATCAGCGCCGGAACAAGGAAAACATCCCAAATAGTATGGCGGTCAACGACGGATTCAAAAGCTCTCGGCCGAATAACAAAACACTGCCCCTCAAGGATAACAGTGACGAGCTATCCAACCTAAACAAGATTCTGGACAGGCTATGTCAAATACATGGTACCTCCGGAAAGCCTGCAAACCATACCCACAGAGATTGTTGGGTCTTCAAGCAGTCCAGTCGACTTAACGCTGATCACAAGGGGCTCTACACACCAAGCGAAAGTGATGAACCCCAAAAGCAGCACTCCGGAAAACAGAAGACTTTCCCACTAGAAGTCAAAACAGTGAACTCACTTCATGTGATAACACGAAAACACAGCGCGGCACCTGACATACCAGGACACCGTCCACAGAATGGGGATAGACCCTACCAAAATTCGCCATAACAGCACTTCCTTCAAAGGACTGACGCCAGGCCTTTAAGCCAATTATACGGGCTCTGTACCACTAGAGGTTGTGTTCGGTTCATCCGACAACCTCCGTCGCGAAAAGCTCACTCTATGTAGCGCCCCATTTTACAGTGGCCATCAAGCACTACTAGGACGCAAAGCTTTCGCCTGCTTTAACGCAATACCACACTACACGTCTCTTATACTTACAATGCCCGGTCCACGCAGCATAATCTCATTAAAGAGTAACTCCGAGTGTTCCTCGACCACGGAGAGCGTGGGGCTGCCTTGACAGCCACTCCGACCTTGCAGGTCAAGGCCCCTAAACACAGGTCATTAAGACCCCGGACATGGTTAGGCGAGTTCGGGTAAATAAACAAGGGGCCTCCCAGCCGCATACCCCCTTTATAAGGGGCCGCGCGTCTAAATGATGAGAGCCAATAAAGCTCAACTTTCTTCATCTTCCAAATTATACTTTATTTTAATACAACTTTTGCACGATATTTCTTAGAAACTAAGTCCTTCTCTTTTACAGATGAAGCACGTGCTACACCCGTCCAGGATACAACACAACGGAGACACGGGCGCAGACGTGCATCATGGACCCGTTGCAAGGATTCTTTTCAGATTAAGACCCTGCGTAAACCTTTCTTACTGTCTCTTGTTGATATACATCCCCCGGTTTCATACCATAGCCGAGGAGGAGGCTGGCATTTTGGCATCAGCCGCGTCAGAAGTTCCCGCCTGTACCTGGACACTAGGGGCTTAGGGCATTGTTCTGCCCGGTATCATAAAGACCGAACACCTCAGGGAGTGTTCGACGTCTCGAGTTAGGCCTTATATGCATCAGCTCCGAATCATGTCTTTGGTCAAATGTTCGGTTTGCCCGGCTCCTGTGTTTTGCTGCCTTACGTTCCGTATCATCGGCTAACGCGGCACCAGGAGAACTACTGCGATTGTGCCCCGGTTCGGCCGGGCGAGCACCTCAGTAGAGAAAGCCAAAAACTGACTGTCATGATATAGCGAGAGACTGGTCAACCAATCGATCGACCATTGGAATGTTTAGAATTCCTCCGCTTTGACGAAGGACCGCTTCCCGGTCAGGCACATACGCGCCCCGAGTTCGGAGAAGTGCGGTGCCGCTAGGGGCTATATAGTAGCCCCACATTCAAGCTCCTATGGCTAAGTGAAAGTGATAAAGCGTTATAGTCCGATTGCCTAGTTTGCTACGCTATCACCTCCTTAAAAGGACCAAGACATTGGATTAAGTTTGAAAAAGCTCTTTTCTTTTTGCAAACACCCCCGCACCATGTGCGTGGGGGCTGAAGCCAAAGACTGCCATCTTTCAGATTATACATACACATACGGCCGCACAGGAGATAGTTCAATACTTGTACGCACAAGTATAAAAAGCTATTGCATTATAAACATGAGCTCACAAATTATACATGTCATTTGAACATGACATCTTTCGAGCACTACGACTCTATTAAATGAGCGCCCTGTAGGACTTCCTCAAAATAGTGCTCGGCGGGTAATCGGCTCTTGTCCGAACCCCAGGATGCAACAGCGGTGGCATCCATGTCCGCCCAGTATGTCTTCACATGGGCGAAAGCCATCCGTGCACCTTCTATGCATGCCGACCGCTTCATCGCCTTGATATGTGGCACCGCCCCAAGGAATTGCTGCAACAAGCCAAAATAACTCTTCGGCTTGGGCCTTTCCGGCCACATATGAGTGATCACATCCGTCATGGCAAGTTCGGACAATCTATTCAGCTCAGCCCAACTCAGCCAGCCGATCAGTCATCGGAAGTGGACGCTCCGGACTATGGAATTGAGATCAGTAAAGTTCTTCCAATTCGTGATCCTTCTGGCCTTGGAAGTGCACGACTGCGTCTGCCGCACTCGCCGCCAAATCCAGATAAGGATCCTCTGCACCACACAACTGGCCCAGCTGAGCATACTTCGGATCCGTGAATTTCCTACGCAAAAGAAAGGGCTTTCCAGCCACAATGTCTCCGGCCTGACGCAGTTCCTCCTTCATAGCCCGCATCTCACTCCGGGCATCCTTGACTTCGGCGCTGGCCTTCTTCAGGCCCTCTTGCTCCACTTGGCGTTCTCCTTCAAGAACCTCACAACGGTCGGTAGCATCTTTTAATTTCAAGGCCATTCCGGCCAACTCTTCCCTGCTTCGGCAGTGAGCAGCCTTTTCGGCTTTTAGCTCTTCCGCTGCCTTCAAGGCAGCCGCATTACTTATCCTGGCTTGCTCCTTGGCTCGAGCAAGCTCTGCTCGAAGATCTTCCACAGCTGCGGCACCATCCGCATCAAGCATACAAATTGTAAGGAACGGGCACCAGCTCCCTTACTAGGCAACCGCAGAGCAACCACCTACTTTGTGACGCGCTAAGTCGTTTATTGACCAGTGCGATGTCCGCATAAGCAACATCGAGTTGCCTCTTCAGTTCGGCAACTCCATCAGTCCGGCTGGCCACCGAACGTTCCGCCACCTGCATAGGAAAGGTGACATTCTATAACTGAGATTATGATCCTTGGCACGATATCGCTTTTGATAGCATACCAAGTCTAAGGGGCTACTATCTATACAGGGCGCACCTCATGTGCAAAACTGTCAAAAGGTATGTCATTTTTTGCATACCTCAAAACCCGTCAGCAAGCTTCCGACGGCCTCATACAACCCGCTCTCGGCGGACGAGATCCTTTCAATCACCGTACTCATTAATGTGCGGTGATCTTCCGAGATAGACGCCCTCTTAAGCAAATCCTGCAGCTCCACCGGCCGTACTCCAATGGGTGCCAAACTCTTTGGCCCCGCCGGACTCAGGGAGACCCTCCGCGACGACACCTCAGGGTCGTCTGCCCCGCACGATGGGGCGGCATATGGAGGCGTTTCGCTCTCCATCATCTCCGGACGAAGGTCTCCCGAAGATGAGCTGTGCTGAGACGGGCTGAGATCCGAACTACAAGATGAAAACTTCGGTTACCCTTAGAAATTAAGCAGGGGTGTCCACTGTTACAAAATTCCCCCTTTTTACTTACGGCTCGCTGGAGGGCTGATTCCTCCGAGGAGACAGTGCAGCCGGGGCTCTTCCCGACACAGGACCTTCTGGTACAGATTTCTTTCCCCGCTTTGAGGCCTTGGCCTCCGGGTCTTCGGAAGCTGTCCTCTTCTCCCCCTGGAAGGAGGGACTCTCGATTACTCCCTTACTGAAAGCCTCCTTGGCAGAGGTGGTAGTTCCCGTGTGCCCCCCTTCTCCCTCCTCCAAAGGTGCAACCTCCAACATTTTAATTAACACGGGATCCTGCGTGGTCTCAGGGAGGGGGGCCGGACACCGTATCAGTTTTTCTTGTGCTATCCACTCCTGTCCAAGGGATAGCTGGTTAAAAGGCAAACCCACGATAAATAAATGGACAATGTGTCCATACACAGGGCTACTTACTTGAGTATCCGGGCGATTGCAGCTTAGGCCAGCGTCCTCGGTCAAGTCTGGACGCATCTCTTGCGATCCGAAGAACAGTTTGTACATCTCCGCGGGTGTCAAACCCATGAAGTGTTGAAGAGCTCGTGGCCCCTCCGGATTAAATTCCCACGGGCGGAGGAGGCGACGTTTGCAGGGCAGTAGGCGCCGGATCAGCATAACCTGTACTACTGCGACTAGATTGATCTCCCTTTCTTGGAGGCCTCGAATCCGGTCCTGCAATAGGGGTACGTCTTTGGACGGCCCCTAGTCACACCCCTTGTTGACCCATGACGTCAACTGTTGTGGAGGGCCCGAGCGGAAGACGGGCGGCGGCCTCTGCTTGCTGCCCCTGGAAGCGGTGATATAGAACCACTCATGTTGCCACGAGCCGAGCTCCTCCTGAAAAGAGCCCTCGGGCCATGGAGCATCGGCCCTCTTGCTTATGACCGCCCCTCCGCACTCTGCCTGACGCCCCTCAATCATCTTCGGCTCCACATTGAAGGTTTTGAGCCACAAGCCGAAGTGAGGGGTAGTGCGGAGGAAGGCTTCGCAAACGACAATAAACGATGAGATGTGGAGGATGGACTCCGGAGCCAAGTCATGGAATTCCAGCCCATAGTAAAACATGAGCCCCCTCACGAAGGGGTCCGTCGGGAAGCCTAAACCCCGACAGAGGTGAGACACGAACACAACGCTCTCGCCGGGCTCGGGAGTAGGAATAACTTGCCCTCGGGCCGGCAGCCTATGCGAAATCTCATAGGTCAAGTACCTGGCGTCTCTCAGCTTTAACACGTCTTCTCCCATGACGGAAGAGGGCATCCACCGGCCCCGTAGGTCGGAGCCGGATATTGTCGAAGGTCGAAGGTACCCGAATCTGGAGCCCAGGGTGTTGGAACTCGGGGGCGAGGGGCGGATTCGATTGAGGATTGAAGAAAAAGAACTGGCCTTGGTCTCATTATAAAGAGGAAGAATACCGAGAGCCGTCGTCGTGACCGTTTGGAACCCGCCTTCGATGGAGGGGGCGTGGCAACGGGCGCGGTTGGGTTACCCACGTCCGTATTTATGGGAATCCCGGAATAAGGGGAACACGATCTCTGCTTCGACAAGACGTGCCAAGGAAACCGCTTCGCTAAACGCGCTGAGGTGGTACAATAAAAACAATTTAAGTAAAGGCTTGGTAGTGGTGTGACGTCACACCATCAAATACGCCAGCAGATTGAACTTGTGTAATATTATTCTCTAAACGGTGGTGCGTGGAATTTATTTTGCAGAGCCGGACACTATCCTGGTGTTCACAATCTTCTATAAATTATTCGGAGGAGGAACCCGCCTTGCAATGCCGAAGACAATATGCGCGCCGGACTCGTCGTCATTGAAGCCTGGTTCAGGGGCTACTGAGGGAGTCCCGGACTAGGGGGTGTTCGAATAGCCGAACTATCATCATCGGCCGAACTCCAAGACTATGAAGATACAAGATTGAAGACTTCGTCCCGTGTCCGGAGGGGACTTTCCTTGGCGTGGAAGGCAAGCTTGGCGATACGGATATGTAGATCTCCTACCATTGTAACCGACTCTGTGTAACCCTAGCCCTCTCCGGTGTCTATATAAACCGGATGGCTTTAGTCCGTAGGACGAACAACAATCATACCATAGGCTAGCTTCTAGGGTTTAGCCTCTTTGATCTCGTGGTAGATCTACTCTTGTAACACACATCATCAATATTAATCAAGCAGGACGTAGGGTTTTACCTCCATCAAGAGGGCCCGAACCTGGGTAAAACATCGTATCCCTTGTCTCCTGTTACCATCCACCTAGACGCACAGTTCGGGACCCCCTACCCGAGATCCGCCGGTTTTGACACCGACAGGTGGCAAGAGCTTGAGCTTGGGTATGACCATGGCACCCCAAGATATTCAAGAGTATCCAAAAGCCTAAGCTTGGGGATGCCCCGGGAAGGCATCCCCTCTTTCGTCTTCGTTCATTGGTAACTTTACTTGGAGCTATATTTTTATTCGCCACATGATATGTGTTTTACTTGGAGCGTCGTGTATTATATTGGTCTTTGCTTGTTAGTTTACCACAATCATCCTTGCTGTAACACACATTTTGGGAGAAGCCTATTTGATTAGAATTTTCCAGAATACTCTATGTGCTTCACTTATATCTTTTGAGCTTGATAGTTTTTGCTCTAGTGCTTCACTTATATCTTTTAGAGCACGACTGTGGTGTCTTAATTTTGAAGAAATTGCTAGTCTCTCATGCTTCACTTATATCATTTTGAGAGTCTTTTAGAACAGCACGGTATTTGCTATTGTTACAAAGTTGGTTAGAATGATGAGCATCCAAGTTGGGTATAATAAAATCTATCATAGGAAGTGAATTGGATGCTATGATCAACTTGATACTTGATAATTGTTTTGAGATATGGAGGTAGTGATATTAAAGTTATGCTAGTTGAGTGATTATGAATTTAAAGAATGCTTGTGTTGAAGTTTGTGATTCCCGTAGCATGCACGTATGGTGAACCGCTTTGTGATGAAGTTGGAGCACAATTTTATTTATTGATTGTCTTCCTTATGAGTGGCGGTCGGGGATGAGCGATGGTCTTTTCCTACCAATCTATCCCCCTCGAAGCATGCGCGTAGTGCTTTGATTTTTGATGACTTCTAAATTTTTGCAACAAGTATATGAGTTCTTTTGATTAATGTTGAGTCCATGGATTATACGCACCCTTTCACCCTTCCACCATTGCTAGCCTCTCTTGTGCCGTGCAATTTTCGCCGGTACCATACACCCACCATACTCCTTCCTCAAAACAGCCACCATACCTACCTATTATGGCATTTCCATAGCCATTCCGAGATATATTGCCATGCAACTTTCCACCGTTCCGTTCATATGACACACATTACTTTTGTCATATTGCTCTTTGCATGATCATGTAGTTGACATCGTATTTGTGGCAAGGCCACCTTCATAATTTTCAATCATGTCGCTCTTGAGTCATTGCATATCCCGGTACACCGCCGGAGGCATTCATATAGAGTCATATCTTGTTCTAGCTTTGAGTTGTAAATCCATAAAAGTGTGATGATCTTCATTGTTAGAGCATTGTCCTCGTGAGGGAAGGATGATGAAGGCTATGCTTCCCCCACAAGTCGGGATGAGACTTCGGACTTTAAAAAAAAGGAAAAAAAGAGAAAGGCCAAAAAAAAGGCCGAAGAAAGAAAAAAAGAGAGAAAAAGAACAAGAAAAAAAATAAAATGAGAGAAAAAGAGAGAAGGGACAGTGCTACTATCTCTTTTTCCACACTTGTGCTTCAAAATAGCACCATGATCTTCATGATAGAGAGTCTCATATGTTGTCACTTTCATATACTAGTGGGAATTTTTCATTATAGAACTTGGCTTGTATTTTCCAATGATGGGCTTCCTCAAAAGTGCCCTAGGTCTTCGTGAGCAAGCAAGTTGGATGCACACCCGCTTAGTTTCTTTTGTTGAGCTTTCATATATTTATAGCTCTAGTGCATCCGTTGCATGGCAATCCCTACTCACTCACATTGATATCTATTAATGGGCATCTCCATAGTCCGTTGATATGCCTAGTTGATGTGAGACTATCTTCTCCTTTTTTTCTTCTCCACAACCACCATTTTATTCCACATATAGTGCTATGTCCATGGCTCACGCTCATGTATTGCGTGAAAGTTGAAAGAGTTTGAGATTATTAAAGTATGAAACAATTGCTTGGCTCGTCATCGGGGTTGTGCATGATTAAATACTTTGTGTGATGAAGATAGAGAAAATGCCAGACTATATGATTTTGTAGGGATAACTTTCTTTTGGCCATGTTACTTTGAGAAGACATGATAACTTGCTTAGCATGCTTGAAGTATTACTATTTCTTATGTCATTACGAACTTTTATTTTGTATTATTTGGATCTAAACATTCATGCCACAATGAAAGAAAATTACATTATGAACTATGCTAGGTAGCATTCCACATCAAAAATTCTCTTTTTATCATTTACCTACTCGAGGACGAGCAGGAATTAAGCTTGGAGATGCTTGATACGTCTCCAATGTATCTATAATTTTGATTGTTCCATGCTATTATATTACCCCTTTTGGATGTTTATGGGCTCTATTCTATACATTTATATCATTTTTGGGACTAACCTACTAACCGGAGGCCCAGCCTATATTGCTGTTTTTTTTGCCTATTTGAGTATTTCGAAGAAAAGGAATATCAAATGGAGTCCAAACGGAATGAAACCTTCGGGAGCGTTATTTTTGGAACAAATCAGATCCGGAGAGCCTGGAGTGCAAGTCAAGAAAGCTCCGAGGGCCCCACGAGATAGGAGGGCGCACCCCCTATCTCGTGGGCCCCTCGGGTGTCCACCGACGTACTTTTTCCTCCTATATATATCCATGGACCTTGAAAACATCCAGGAGCACCACGAAACACAATTTCCTCCGCCGTAACCTTATGTATCCGCGAGATCCCATCTTGGAGCCTTCGCCGGCACTCTACCGGAGGGGGAATCGACCATGGAGGGCCTCTACATCAACACCATAGCCTCTCCGATGAGTTGTGAGTAGTTTACCATAGACCTACGGGTCCATAGTTATTAGCTAGATGGCTTCTTCTCTCTGTTTGGATCTCAATACAATGTTCTCCCCCTCTCTTGTGGAGATCTATTCAATGTAATCTTTTTTGCGGTGTGTTTGTCGAGATCCGATGAATTGTGGTTTATGATCAAGTTTATCTATGAATAATATTGGAAGCTTCTCTGAATTCTTTTATGTATGATTGAGTTACCTTTGCAAGTCTCTTCGAATTATCAGTTTAGTTTGGCCTACTAGATTGACCTTTCTTGCCATGGGAGAAGTGTTTAGCTTTGGGTTCAATCTTGCGGTGATCTTACCCAGTGACAGAAAGGGTTGCAAGACACGTCTTGTATTGTTGCCATCGAGGCTAACAAGATGGGGTTAATATCATATTGCATGTGTTATCCCTCTACATCATGTCATCTTGCTTAAGGTGTTGCTCTGTTCTTATGAACTTAATACTCTAGATGCAGGCAGGAGTCGGTCGATGTGTGGAGTAATAGTAGTAGATGCAGGTAGGAGTCGGTCTACTTGTTATGGACGTGATGCCTATATACATGATCATGCCTAGATAACGTCATAATTATTCGCTTTTCTATCAATTTCTCGACAGTAATTTGTTCACCCACCATAATACTTATGCTCTCGAGAGAAGCCTCTAGTGAAACCTATGGCCCCCGGGTCTATCTCTTATCATATTTGTTTTCAATCTACTTTTATTTGCATCTTTACTTTTCTGCATCTATATCATAAAATACCAAAAATATTATTATCTCTCTACGAGATCTCACTTTTGTAAGTGACCATGAAGGGATAGACAACCCCTTTATTGCGTTGGTTGCGAGTTCTCAGTTTGTTTGTGTAGGTGCGTGGGACTTTTGAGGAGCCTCCTACTGGGTTGATACATTGGTTCTCAAAACTGAGGGAAATACTTACGCTACACTTTGCTGCATCACCCTCTCCTCTTCGGGGAAAACCAACGCTAGCTCAAGACGTAGCAATAATCCTTATTAGTTTCCTCACTTGATGCTTGTTCATGAATATCTCATTGCCCCATACGCAAAAAGGGTCGATGCATGGATCCTTGCCAAGGGCATATGTACCTACAAGCAACAAGTCAATATTAGAAGCTAACAAGTGTCCAGGCCTGGATCTATATGCACTACATTATGGAACGACAGGGGAGTACAAGCCGAGGGATGGAGCTAAGCTCGGCCTAAAATGGTGGCCACTTCCCGTTGTTGTCCTGCATAAGTAGTGGAAAGGCGTGATAAGTACGACAACCTTAACATCAAACAAATATAGCAAAGGTAAACAATATCATCTCCAAATGATTGCTTGAATGTGTTGGTTTCAGCATGCTGTTAAAGCATATATAAATTATAAGGCAATGTTACCCACAGCAGGCTTAACAGCCATCAAATATTGCAATTCAAACTGGTATTATTGAAAATGATAGAACGTAGGTAATGCTTAAACATCACTAGATAAATGTGTAAAACTGAAATAAAGGGCATGTGTTAACTACACTAGGCATAACTGGAACCAAATATGGCCGTTCAAACTGGTATTGATGCAGTCGAGTGGCACAATTCCGACTTGCACATAAAGAACAACACATTGTGAATGACTGAAATAAACAAGTTACAAATGATTAGTATAACAACCAAATATAGCCATTGAAAACTGGACAGAGTCTCACTACAACCAACCTAACAAGCAAATACAGATAAATAGGGCATATGCTTGAAAACTGGACAAATGCTCACTGCAACCAACCTAACAAGCAAATACAGATAAACAAGGCATCTGCTTGAAAACTAGACAAATGCTAAAAAAACAACCTAACAACCAAATACAGATAAACAAGGCATCTCCTTGATAACTGGACAAATGCTCACTGCAACCAAACTAAGAACCAAATACATATAAACAAGACATCGGCTCGATAACTGGAAAAATGCTCGCTGCAACCAACCTAACAACCAAATACAGATAAACAAGGCATCTACTCACTATAAACAACCAAATATAGACATTCGTGAAACTGAAGTGGAAAATTCATACTTAATCATCACATAGCCCTATTGGACAATACATTTTTGCATAAATGGAATAATTAAGCACGACATAGTTATAGCACCACATGGCAAATGCTACTACAACAAAGGGTATGGGTTGGCAAGCTAGAAAACGTAAGATTTGCTGATAGGATGTTGCCTCACATTTCATGGACGGTATCCTTCCAGTTGGATGAGCACAGACCCATGGTGGAAGAACCTTTGTGGGTGCCCTCCTTGTAGTCGTGGTCATGGTCGATGAGATCTGACTTGGCAATTGAGGATTCCAAGCCGCCACCGTAGAACGTGTCCTTCAGAAATGACAAAATGGGCTCGATGGCGTATAAGGATCGCAAATCCTTCACCGCTTGGCGGAGGAGATCAGCGGCAGGGATGTCAAAGAGATCAACGATGGTTGAACCAGAGGGGTTGGGGATGGACCACGTAACATGTGACATGTCCCGCGTGAAGCCGTCGCTGTCGACGAGCTTGATGTCGTAGCCAGCTTTCTTGTGATATAGTAATACGCAAGCCCGCTGACATGAAGCCTTCAACATGGCAACATAGTCGACATCTTCACCAGCTTCCACGATGACGTGTTTCTCTGGGATCGACAGGTCGGGGCGAACGGCGGCCACCTTGCCAACATCCGTCAAAGAGGTCATGATAAACCACTTCTTGGCCGAACGCTCGTCGGGCTCCCCGAGATACATGGTCGAGCTTAGGCTGCGACATTTTGGAGCAGGGGATGTGGATCTGGTGGGGAGGGAAACTGCAGGCCTCATCTAAAAACTCAGGGGAGTGGGGCGATAGTATGAGAATCGTTGGGTAACCTGAACTTTCTTATCTAAGCTAGGAGGAGCAGGCAGACCGACATGGGTTGGTGGCGGTGCTGGCGGCAGCCGTGAGCTAGGGTTCAAGAGGGGGGAGGGGCGGTTGGGGGGACTGTGGTGGGAAGGGGGGTGTCGGTGTCAAAACCGGTGGATCTCGGGTAGGGGGTCCCGATCTGTGCGTCTTAGGCTGATGGTAACAGGAAGCGAGGGACACAATGTTTACCCAGGTTCGGGCCCTCTCGATGGAGGTAAAACCCTACTTCCTGCTTGATTAATATTGAAGATATGTGGAATACAAGAGTAGATCTACCACGAGATCGTAGAGGCTAAAACCCTAAGAGCTAGCCTATGATGGTATGATTGTAATTGTGATCGGCCTTCTAAGGACCATGCTTAGACACCGGAGAGCTAGGGTTTACATGGAGTCGGTTACAAGGAAGGAAACATAATATCCGGATCACCAAGCTTGTCTTCCACGCAAAGGAGAGTCCCATCCGGACACGAGCCGAAGTCTTGAGTCTTGTATCTTGACGCTTGTATAGTCCGGACGATGAATATAGTCCGGCTGTCCGGATACCCCCTTATCCAGGATTCCCTCAGTAGCCCCTGAACCAGGCTTCAATGACGATGAGTCCGGCGCGCAGTCTTGTCTTCGGCATTGCAAGGCGGGTTCCTCCTCCGAATACTCCAAGGTTATTTGTCGAACGTGTAGGCCGTGTCCGAATCTGCAAAATGATCTTCACATACCACCTCAGAGAGAATGACACTTCAGCTGACAATGCCCAGCCTCAGCCTATATTGCGAGGCGGTTTCCTTACCACGTCTTGTCGAAGCAAAGATCGTGTCCCCTTATCACGGCATTCTCATCAATATGTTACGGGTAATCCAACCGCACCGCCAATCGCGGTAAGTAGGAGGTGAGCGGCTCCACCAGGCAAGTGGGGAGGCGCAAAAGCTCTTACCTTCTCTTATAAAGAGACAAGGTCTCTTGCTCTTTTACCCACGCCTTCTTCTTTCGTTAACTAATTCCCCTCTGCTCGAGCCCTAATGCATAAGCGCTCTACTTCTCCATCAAAGAGAGGTTTTCCGAAGATGTCCAGATCCGGAGCAAGAGGCAAATGGATGGCCTCTACTGTCCGGGAGAAGGATATCAAGAGGCTCCGGGAAGCCGGGTATCTGGCCAAGAAGATCGGCCATCGTCTCCCACCGGTGGGACAGGTTGTCCCTACTGCGGAGCGTCACGAGAGAGTCATATTCCTTCCCCATTTTGTCCGTGGGCTTGGGTTTCCCCTCCATAAATTTGTACGTGGAGTCATGTATTACTATGGGGTTGATTTTCATGATCTTTCCCCCAACTCCTTTCTCAATATCTCGACGTTCATCGTTGCATGCGAGGCCTTCCTCCGGATTCCACCTCACTTTGGCCTGTGGCTGAAGATTTTCAATGTGAAGCCCAAGGTGGTGAGTGGCGAACACGTCGAGTGCGGCGGCGCCATGGCGAGCAAGATGCCCAAGGTAGTTTGGCCGATGGGCACTTTCAACAACTCCATCAAGGAGTGGCAGCAGCAGTGGTTTTATATCACCGAACCACGCGGCGAAGAGTGGGCTGTAGCTCCTGAGTTCAGATCTGGAGCTCCACTGCGGCTCACGTCCTGGCCCAAGAAGGGCCCGAACTGGTGCTCATCCGATGAGCTGTTACTGCTCCAGACGCGCGTTCAGAGTATGGTTAACAAGGACGTCAAACTTGTTGAGATGGTCCAGGTGATGCTAGTTCGCCTGGTTCTCCCTTGCCAGCGTCGAGCCTGCACCTTGTGGGAGTTCGACCCAGCCGAGCACCAAACCCTCCGGGAGCTCTACGATACCTCCCACGAGGATATCTGGAAGGTGCTCTTTAGGTCCGGCAAATGGCCGGATTCCAGCGAGGATCGGGGATATCAATTATCCCATTCTCAAAACCCAGTAAGTCACAGCCACGCCCTGTCCAGCCATGCTTCAGTTGGCATGTCCGAGGGACAATTATAATTATGTCTCATCGTGACCTCAGGGATGGATAGAGAAGGTGGAGCGGATACAATGTCCGGCCCCACTACCAGAGAAGCCGGCCGGGCCTCTTCTGACAAAGATGCTGGTTCCTGCGCCTTACAAGGCGCCCAAGAAGGAGGCCTCCAAGAAGGTCAAGAAGACCCAGAGTGGCCTCCGCTGTCGCGAGGCTTCGGACACCAGATCCGAAGGCTCGAGCGACGCTCCTTCCGAAGACGAAGAGGAGGAGGCAGAGGAGGACGAGCCTCGCTCTGCAGGCGGGAAGAAGCATGCAGCTTCACCGTCCCTGGAGGCCGAATCTCCCAAGAGAGGGCGAGGTTCCGCTCTAGAGGCATCCACCCCGGCTGCCGATAACAGCCCGGAGTGGGATCCCGAGGCCCAGCTCCTGGGAAAACCGTAAGTAACCGAAATCCGAATACGCCTATGTATCCAGGGTCGTCTGGGCATAGTAGTTTTAACTGTCGCCACATTTCATACAGCCCGGCAGGGTCTCCTGCCGGACAATCCTCATCGGAGGATTCATTGAGCTCGAATGTTGTGGTGAGTAAGACGCCTCCGGGGACTCCTTTTCCGAAGTTTGTGCGCGACATTGAGGTGTCGTCTCAAAGAGGCTCAGAGCCGGATAAGGTTCTTGGGGCCTCTAAGGCTCCAGGATCGGGCGAACAGCCACCTTCCATGAAGGGAGGTTTGACCACTCCGCCGGCAACCTCTGTCTACGCAGAGCTACCGGGTGACCTATTGACAACGTTAAAGAATGCGTCTGTCGTCGATGAACATCGGACGCTTATGGGTACGGTGGTTGGAAAGATTCAGGCTGCCGAAAGCGGGCTGAATGAGTCCTATCTTGGCCGTATAAAGGCCTTTGAGGTATGGTTTCTAAGGAACCTTTAAAGGATTAGTATGATATGAGGAGTAGCCCCTGATACACTGTCCGGCAAAAGAGAGCCGGGCAGGGGATCAAACCCTCTATTTTAATGGGAGCCTTTGTTTAATGATGCGTACCCATTTGCTTTGAAAACAGGCGGCTGCGGAGAGGACTGCCACTCATAATGCGGAAGTGTCCGAACTAAAGCAGAGCCTGGAATGGGCCGAAGAAGAACTTGGCCGTGTGAAGAAGCAATTAGAAGAGAAACAAGGTATGTTAAACATTGTCGTGTATTGGGCACAATTGAATAAGTGTTCTTATTGAAAAGTATTTGTGTTATGCGCCCTAGGAGCGAGTGCTGAATATGAGGCACTGAAGAAGGCAGCGGCTGAGGCCCAAGAAAGAGATGCCGCCAAACAGGCGCTGCGTGAAAAACACGAGGCCAGGGTCGTCACGACTAAGCGGGAGCTCTAGGATGCTGTGACGAAAAGCGAGAGCTTGGAGCAGAGTCTAGTAGGGAAAGAATCCGAACTCGCCCAAGCTCTCCAAGCTGCGGAACATTCTCGGGAAGAAGCTCGAGGTGCTATACAGGACATTCAGGAGGCCCACAAAGTTGCGGCTGGTAAGGCCCATTGTATATATGGCCATTATTGCGTTATAGCACGGAGAACTCTAAGCGGCAAGCTGAATTCTTGTTTTTATAGGGGCGTTTGCGGATCTGCCTCGCAACATATCAGATGCTGCCCAATTTTACCGGATCGAGCAGGGGGAGTCTACGGGGAGGGACTTCTGGTCGCAGTATCTGGCGCCAAACTATCCAGTGCCTTTTATCGATCTTCTGAAGCAGCTGGTCAAACTGCACCAGGCGACCGAACTAGCCATTTAGGACTTGATTATCCGGATGTGGCCTGGAGAGCGATTCCAAGCAGTTACTTCGGACTCGTGAAGCGGATTGTGGGCGCCTGTCCTCGGCTTGATACTATCAAGCGATTAGTCTGTATAGAAGGTGCGCGAATGGCGCTTGCCCATGCAAAAGTGCATTGGGGTAAGCTTGATGCGGAGAAGCTGATTACTGAGGGGCCACCAGAGGGTAAGGAGCATCGCAAGCCCGAACTGTATTATGAAGGTGTAATGAAGGGTGCCCGCCTGGCGGCGGATAAGTGCACCAAAGACACTTTATTTCCCTGAGGGCATTTTTGCCAACGTTTGTAATATGGGATAATGGCACTTTTATTATATGTTGCCTGTTTTGTTTGAACATATGTTCTTCCTTTGCGGCTATTTATTGTATGTAAATTCTGAGAGTTGGCCAGTCGTCGGCTTCGGCCCCCACGTGAGAAGTACGGGGGTGTTCGGGGTATTTCTGAACACCCTTTATCCCATGGTTGGGTCCTTATAAGGAGGTGTTTCTCACCACGAACCAGGCAATCGGACTATAGGGCTTTACTACTCTCACTTAGCCATAGGAATTCGAGTATGGTTGGCGCAGCCCCTAATGTCCGGAAGGCCAGACTAGGGGCTCTATTGGCGCCTATCGGTAGACCAATCTATCGAAATCTGCATTTTATAGTGGCGTTATGCGGAATAAATCTTTAAGGATTTTGTAACCTCTCGAACAGCTGAACAGCTCTCACCACATCGTGACAGTCGGTTTTCGGCTTTCTCTACTGAGATGCTCGTCCGGCAGAACCGAGACACAATCGCAGTAATTCTCCCAGCGCTACCTTAGCTGACGGAATGGAACGTAAGGTACCAAAACATGGGAGCCGGGCAAACCCAACCAATGACCCAAGACATGATTCGGAGCTGATGCATATAGTTCTATAAGTTCGGACTTTATTGCCGTGCCGTGAAGCCCCTGGCATAACCAGGCATAGCACGAAGCGTGGATGCCGTTTTTATGGCAAAGAGGCGTCGATGATAGACGACGGCCGGTGCATTTTTATTTAAGTCTACGCATTGCAGTAATATGATATGTCCATGCATATGAATGCTATTTACGATTATGAAAAAGAGATGGTTTTCTGGCGGAACCTGTGGTGGACGGACTAGAGGGGGCTATGAATGGATCAAAAGTGAATCTGAACTGCCCTCTACCCGCATGGTCATGTCCTTGTGTGTCCGGGCCGACTTCACGCCGCCAAACCTGTTTTGCATAAGAGTTAGTTTGTGAAGGTAAGTGAGCGGAGGGCATCGAACGTCCTCCGTGGTTGGTCCAAAGGTTCCTGATCGGACCCTGGTGACCCCAGCCGCTATTCGAGAAGCAGCCCGGACTCCTCAGTTGGTGTCCGGATCGTTGGCTGTCATATCAAAATATTGACAGGCATGCGCGACTTGCTACTCTTGTAGCTTTATCATCCCCGCTTCTGAGGGCGGGGTTTGGCTCTACACGCAGGTGTGAGTGTATTACCGGTGCTGGCCTGATGATTTACCATGTGGGATCTAGCCAACATGGTTCATCTTGTTAGCATACGGTGTGATACCATATAGGGGGAATGCGCCGATGGCGCGGCCTTATTTGGTTATCTGAAAACAACCATTAGGGCGGCGGGCCAATGATCCTGGCCTTTGTGCCTGGCACCTTGTAGAAGGTGTTTATTTGTACGCCCACTGGGGCTTTTATTGTTTGAGGATCCCCTAGACTGTTAGGTCTGGGGGTATGCAATTGAATTGCTGTGGTTTGCATGGTGGGGGGCGATTGGTCGTACTGTTGTACTAGGGGGGGCGGCTTTTGACTAAGTGCCTCCCCTCAATGTTTCCAGCACACGCCCGGTTGCTTTCCTTTGGAGATCCGGCATTCTCTATTAGTATGTTTTTCCGTTCTTTTGGGAGTACCGTGAATTTCGTACGGCTGATCGAGTTCGTGGCTCGGGCCGAATAGGCTTAAGTTGTTCCTTGTCCGTTGACCGGACTGGGATTTGTTGAACTTGATACCAGCTTCCCTGATTTGCCATTTATGACCGTTGCGCCGGGGCTTGAGGCTGCTTCTTTGTGTATCCTTCTTGCTGGTTTGGACCGCAGTGGTGTGCGGACGTCGGGTTGTGTGCCTTTGATTTTCCTGCTTAGGTTGAGGTAGCCAGTTGTGCCGCGTGTGCCCTTTGTTAGGGCGGTCGAGTCCGTACTTCTCGGTGGCCAAGATCTTGGTCCACTGTGCTATTAGAAAATCCTGTTCAGCCTTAAGCTGCTCTTGCTTCCTTTGCAGACTCTTTGCAGTGGCTATGAGTCGTCGCCTAAAGCGAACTTGTTCCACTGGGTCTTCAGGCACGCCAAATTCGTCATCGTCGAGGCTTACCTCGTCTTCGGAGGGGGTACATAGTTGTTCCTCTCCAAGTATCCCACCGTGGCCTGTACGGCCTGCTTGATGGTCGGCTGATCAGGACTGTATTCCTCTTTGGTACTATCCGGATCATCTCCGGGACCGGTATTGATGTGGCAGGGCTTGCAGTGGCGTCGGAGACGCCCATATTTTGCTTTTCCTTGGGGGGTTGTCCTCCACTGCCTCGTCGCTGTTGGTTTCTTTCGGAGTGTCCACCATGTATATATCGTTTGAAGGGGTGGCTGTCCACCGCCCTGTGAGCGGTGGCTGCTGTATGTCTCCTGCATCGTCGTCCATACCGTCGATGTCTTCAAAGTCAAAGTTGAGCACGTCGGTTAAATCATCGATCGTGGCGACAAAGTGGGTGGTGGGTGGTGTAACGCCCCGAGACCGACGCTCCAGAAGACTTCCAGCTATTCCGAGTTTCGCCGTGCGATCTATTTGTTTGTTGCATTCTTCTTAGCTTCATTTGCATTGCATCATGTCATCATGCCATCATATCATTAATTTTAAAACTCATCTAAATAAATTGTATGGATCTTTGATCCATTTAAATCGAGGGAAGGGTGACTTATCTTTATAACATATCTTCCAATATTAGGGAGCTATATTTAAATGTTCCATTGATTTGGAATTAACCATAACCCACTTGCAAAATATCCCATGCCGTTGTTATCTCAATTCTTGGTCTCCAACCTTGCCCATAATTTCTTTCATCATTTTCCGGCGCTCCACCAAAAATCTCAACAATTTTGGACACTTCTAAATCCTAGTCCTTGTTCAAACCATTTGAATTAAATTCAAATGACTTTGAATTTAATTCTTGCAATCTTGCCCACTCCATTTTTCTTGGGTCAAGCTCATTTTTATGAGTCCGGAAAAATTAACCCCATGCTCAAATTATTTCTCCAACCCTTTATTTATCTCATTTTTCTTTCTTTGCTATTTACTGCTTTTGGTAAATAAAAGAGAAGTGGGGGATTAGTGAGAGAGAGAGAGAGAGGTAGCCTACACCCGTCGGCCTCTTGGGCCTGACCAACCAGCCCAGCACATCCCGCAGGCCCAGCCATTGGCCTCCACCAGCCCACCTAACCCCCTCCTAAACCCTAGCCCGGCCATCTCTCGAGCCCTCGCTCTCTCCCTCGTTCCCCTCCCTATGCCGCCACACAACACACATCGCCAGGGAGAGGAGCTTCCCGCGCTGCAAGGCCCGAGCACCTCTTCCCCTCCTTGCCATTGCCGCCCTGGCAAGCACCGCCTCAACGCCCCTCCACGCGACGCCTCCCCTTCTCCTGCTCCTCCGCGACGCCCTGCTGACGGCCAAGTCCCGGCCTCCAACGCTAGGAACAGCCCCGAGCTGCCGCGCCTCCATGTCGTCATCCGCATCCCCAGCCTCCTCGCCGGTGACCTGCAGTTCCAGCAGACCCCGCGCGCCCTCTCCTTCCCTTCCTGCCTCATCCTCGGTGCTTCGTCCTCGAGCCCTACGCGCCCGACGCTGCCCCGTTTCCTTGCGCTGGCCCCGCCACCAAGTCCCGCCGCTGGAGCTCGCCTTCGTCCCGACTCCGGCCGGATCAGGTCCCGCCGGATCCGCCCTTGCGTGACCCGGATCCGCCGCTGCCGCTCATCCATGGCGCCATGGACTCTGCCTCTTTTGGCCAACCCGTTGCTGCCGTGCACAACCTCTGCCGTGCCCTGTGTGCGTGCTCTCCGCTTCCTAGCACTGTTGACGTCAAGACCGTGGCTGCAACAACCTGGATTGCCAAGTTCCTCTTCCGAAGTCATCAGGTGCGCGAGGACCTCGAGTACAACTACACGATGGCCCGTCAAGTACCTCTATCGCCGTCTCCAGGATTCACCAAGTACCACGACGTCGGTGTCCCTCCAAGTTTGATGTTGGAACATGCACAGCTACCGTCGCCAAAGACCCGGGTAGCAGAAATGTCAAGTTCCTCTCCGCCGTGAACGACTACTTCCACTACCGTCGCCACGTGAACAACTACTTCCCACGACGACCCGTGAATGACTACTTCCTTCGTCGAACTCGACCCGCTCCGAAACGCATGCTTTGAAGGTATAATCCCGAGATGATCACCCGTGGACCAAATGCATGTGTTGTATGAGATGCACCCTATGTTTGGACCGTGTCTGAATTGTTCCTTGCACGCTCGCTGTAAGCCATGCCACCGACATGTGGGACACCCGGTATTCGGGATCACCCCACCTTCTTTTGCATATGTCATCCACATCTTTGTTTGCACCGGTCGCTCAATCAGTTGTTGGATCACCGGAATGTTGCCGTGGCACCATTTCCGTTGTAGTTGCTGTGGCACCTCTCTCGTTTCGCCACGGTGACAAATGCTTCATAATATGCTCATGGAAACATTTTCATAAAAATTGCATAAACCTTGATTATGTCATCCGCATCATGTTAACAACATTTAAATGGTTAAAATTGTGTTTGAATTAAATTGCTAAATGACATATGGGGATTTTTCGGAATTGTTGTTTGTTGTTTCCGGCCTCATTTAAACTTGCCTAAATAGTTAGTTCAATTATGTTTCACCTCTTGTCATGTTTGATAACATTTAATATTGTTGGTTAGCCTAAACGAGAGAGAACTAAATATTTGAATGTGGTGTTTCGTCAATATGCAACTCGTTGCATACTGAGCTCCACTTAACTTGTAATATTGTTTGTTGCACTTTGCCATGCCATGCCTCTTTAAACCGGACATGCATCATACTTGTTTGTGCATCATGACATGTTTATGCTTGTGTGTTTACCATATTGTTTGCTTCTTTCCGGTTTGCTTCTCTCGTTAGCTTCGGTTTCGTTCCAGAGTTGTGAGGATTCGTTCGACTACGTCTGTTTGTCTTCTTCATGGACTCGTTCTTCTTCCTTGCGGGGTTTCAGGCAAGATGACTATTACCCTCGATATCACTTCTATCTTTGCTTGCTAGTTGCTCCGTTCTATCGCTATGCTGCGCTACCTATCACTTGTTTACCATGCCTCCCATATTGCCATGTTGGCCTCTAACCTTTTCACCCATCCTAGCAAACCGTTGTTTGGCTATGTTACCGCTTTTGCCCAGCCCATATTATAGTGTTGTTAGTTGCAGGTGAAGTTGAAGATTGCTCCATGATGGACATGATTATGTTGGGATATCACAATATCTCTTATTTAATTATAATGCATCTATATACTCGGTAAAGGGTGGAAGACTCGGCCTTATGCCTGGTGTTTTGTTTCACTCTTGCCACCCTAGTTTCCGTCATACCGGTGTTATGTTCCTTGATTTTGTGTTCCTTACGCGGTTGGGTGATTTATGGGACCCCCTTGACAGTTCTCTTTGAATAAAACTCCTCCATCAAGGCCCAACATTGTTTTTATCATTTGCCAACCTAAGCCTTTTTCCCTTGGGTTCTGCAGACTCAAGGGTCATCTTTATTTTACCCCCCGGGACAGTGCTCCTCCGAGTGTTGGTCCAAACTAGAGCACCGTGCGGGACCATTCCTTGGCAACTTGGATTACGTCGGTACCTGTACGCTTAGCTTATCCGGTGTGCCCTGAGAACGAGATATGTGCAGCTCCTATCGGGATTTGTCGGCACAGCGGTTGGTCTTGCTGGTCTTGTTTTACCATTGTCGAAATGTCTTGTAAACCGGGATTCCGAGACTGATCGGGTCTTCCTGGGAGAAGGAATATCTTTCATTGACCGTGAGAGCTTGTGATGGGCTAAGTTGGGACACCCCTGCAGGGTATAAACTTTCAAGAGTCGTGCCCGCGATTATGTGGTAGATGGCAATTTGTTAATGTCCAGTTGTAGATAACTTGACACCAGATCTGATTTAAAACACATCAACCGCGTGTGTAGCCGTGATGGTCTCTTTTCGGCGGAGTCCGGGAAGTGAACACGGTTTTGGGTTATGTTTGACGTAAGTAGGAGTTCAGGATCACCTCTTGATCATTGCTAGTTTCACGACCGTTCCTTTGCTTCTCTTCTCGCTCTTATTTGTGTATGTTAGCCACCATATTTGCTTAGTGCTTGCTGCAACTCCACCTCATTACCACTTCCTACCCATAAGATTAAATAGTCTTGATCTCGCGGGTTTTGAGATTGCAGAGTCCTCGTGACTCACCAGATACTAAGCTCAGATGGGATCTCAACGAAGATCTTGGTCGTTGCTATGTTTCGTCTCATGTTGATCAGTAGTGGAGCCCAGTTGGGACGATCGGGGATCTAGCAGTTGGGTTATCTTCTTTTCTTTTGGCTTCATCCGTAGTCGGACTATATGTGTGTACTCTGAATGATATATGATTTATTTGTTCATTGTGTGAAGTGGCGATTGTAAGCCAACTCTTTATCCCATTCTTGTTCATTACATGGGATTGTGTGAAGATGACCCTTCTTGCGACAAAACCACCATGCGATTATGCCTCTAAGTCATGCTTCGACATGTGGGAGATATAGCCGCATCGTGGGTGTTACAAGTTGGTAATCAGAGCCATCCCCGACTTAGGAGCCCCCTCCTTGATTGTTTGCTAGCGTTGTTGATTCTAGAAAAAAATGTTTTGAGTCTTAGGATTATATATATCGGAGAGTAGGATTCTTTTTACTCCTCAGTCCCTTCATCGCTCTGGTGAGGTCTCCTGACGTAGATGTTTTGACTTTCCTCTCCTCAAATTTCACTAAATTGTTTTTAGGATCATGCAGGTATCTTGGAATCGTTCTGATGGTTTTGTGACGAGAACATTGTTCTTGGTGCCTCCTGTCTTTTATGTGGCAGTGACCCGGGGAGTTGAGCTCCGAGGTGTTGTCATCACAATTTTATCGTTGCAGTTCTCGAATACCTGAGTTTTGCCGACATCGAAAATCTCTTTTATGCAGTTGTTGGTGAGATAACCTTGACGCCACCCAGTACTGGGGCGGGAGTTCGGGAGTATTGCCATAGCTCGTATAACGGATGCTTTTCGAAGGTTGAGGTACACGATTTCCGAAGGTTTCTTGGTTATGTGTTGACAGATGGATACGGCTGGATGTAGGGATTGTTAGTTTGGGTGAGATATATTGCTTCCCCTATATCCCCAACACCTGATTGCATAACCAGAAAGTTTCGGGAGTTTTATAGGTGGGAATTCAAGTAGCTCCTAGAATATCTTTTCGACGGATGCATGATATGAGATTGGGGTTCGACGTCTAGTGGTCCGCCTATCCACGGTCATTTTTACAGTGGTCTCGTTGTGTCTTAAAGAACCCTTGGCTATGCTGGTTCGAGGACGCTTCATATGTCATGTCCACTGCCTTGTACATGATGGTGTTGTACGTTGGAGCCCGTGTGGGCCCCACCACGAAAACTTCAGACGAAATCTCTATCATATGTTTGTTCCGGCTTATTCTGCAAGCAAATCCTTGTTTTGTTTTATTTGTGGCATTTGAGTTGCTTTGAAGTTAAATGTTGAATCCATACCTTTCCTAAACGTTATTCTCATATTGCTATGGGAATACTAATCCTTCTTATTTATCAAGATCGTCATCCCAATTCTATTCCCAACCGGTGCACTTCTCTTCAAGATGATCCCATCATTCTCCCCATCCGCAAGATCAATTCTAATTTTTCTCAACGGTGTTCATTCCACCTACCCCAAGTTGCCTTTGTTTTCCCGCCCTCCCACCCTTTTTCTTCAAGGACTCAGATTTCTTAATCAAGTATCCTTTTATTGATGTGAAGTCTCTCCATTCTTTTCCGTCAATGCTCTTATCCGGTGATTCTCAAGAAGATACTAATGGAGCTACAAGTTTATTATTCTTCGTCTCTTTACTTCTCCGGTGGTTTAATTTCAAGTTTCGGTGTTGATCATATCTCTTCCTTTTGTTTCACATATCTTCCCATGTGAATTTCTTATCCAAGGCTCGTCTTTTCATTCAAGATCCGTTCAAGCTATTTGGAGATTATTATCTCATTCAAGTCATTTAATTCAACCGGCGCAATCCCCCCTTTCAATCAATCCTTCTACGGTGTAACTTTGAGTGGGCCCTAACCCACAGGTCTTTTCCCAGGATCTTACCTGACTCTTCTAACTTTCCCGGAGCTATTCCCAAATTCTTTTCGAAGTTTGACGTAAGAATGAATTTCATGAGTCAGATGTTTTCCAAGATCGATTTCAAATTATTTTTCATTGTTGGCTCAACCTCCTTGTTTTTTTCATTCTCCTGGAGCATCTCAACAATTCATGGTGGTGTTCTCGTTGTCATTCTCGGATTTTGAAGATCGAAGAAGGATTTCTCTTAAACCTTGTCCATTCTCTTGAAGATTCATGGTTCTAGCTTTATGTCATCCTCATAATTGTTTTTTATTGTGACAATTCTTTTCTTACCATCCGGAGCATTTCATGAGTTGTTTCCGTTTCTTTCCTCCGAAGGCCATCATGTCATAGATCTTCATTCTCAGCGTGTAGATATCGTTTTCCAAATCTTTCCGGTGCATCGTCCAAATATCCTCTAATCAGTTCACGATCTCTTTGTTCTCATGTATCTAAACCCCCTCAAGTATCTTCATTCGTTTTCCAATTCTTCCCGGTGAATTGTGCCTTTGCTACTCCCATTTTCAATTCTTACGGTGGTTCATTCAAGATTTCTCTTCCTTCGTTATCGTATCAATTCATTCATTCTTTTGCAGTTTCAATCCTACCGGTGGTTGTTGAAGACCTTCTCAAGTTTACGCTATATCTCTCTTAATCCTATCTACGAGAATAAGTAGTATGCCAAATCCGTTGCTTGTCATCAATTTAAATCGGTGAAGGATAGGCATGACATAATTCTTATTCTTGTTTCATCCAAGTGATTAATCCTTTCCTTCGGAGTTTGTTCAGGAGGAATAAATTCTTGTCTTCTTGTTGTTCATCTTTTCTTTCTGGAGTTCCAAGTTCTCTCAGTTATATCGTCGCGAAGCTCCTTCTAAATCATGTCAAGGCTTCACCTTGTGTTTTCAACTTCCCTTTCTTTCTATCATCCTTTTATTACCGAAGTTCTTCATGGAGGCTCTACATGGTGGTTCGTCAAGGATTCTTTTCATTCTTCAATTGTTCTTCAAGTTTTCTCTCGAAGTTATGACCCGCCAAGCTACACTCTAAAATAAACATGGTGCTCAACACATGTTTTGTTTTGTGGAGTTCAAGTATTCTTCTTCTTGCATTTTGAAGTGCAGTTCTTTCTACCTTATCTTTTGAGGTGGTGTTATATCATTCTTGACAATTTTTCCATTCACGTTTCGTGATTCACATGTTGTCAAGAATGAGGTATTTTAAATCCATTAATCTCTTCGTTGGAGTTATCTTGGGTTATATTTCACCTACAACCTTCCCTAAGGAATGTTGCTATTTGTGGTGCTTATCAATGATCCAAGTTATCTCTCTATCATCTTGGTGGAAGGAGTTTTTCATCTCGTTGGTGTTATCAATGATATTATTTGTTCCCATAGTGGCAGAATTTCGCCTCAATTTCGAGAAGTTTTCCATAAGCCCACAACAAGCTTATCATTTCGTTGTTGATAATCCAACAACTCCGTTCTAGGAATTCTTGTTAGCGTGCTCTTTCAAGATCATGTTTTCCTCCGTTCATTCCATTCCATTTTTTCATTTCTTCTGGAGGCATTGTGATGTTGTGCTCTTCACCCATCACGTCATTTTGTCAAGTTCATGTTATTTTCTTGCTTGTCCATTTAACCGGAGTGTTATGTTCTGTGCTAAGTTCTTTTCATCTTATCAAGTCTTGCATCTCTTTTCAACCGAAGTGATGTCCGAATTTGTTCTTCCTTGTTCCTTGTTTATCTCGTTTCAACCAGAGTGGTTCCAATTCCTTCTTGTCCATTGTACTCGTCATTCATAGCTTTGCAACCTCCAAGGTTCACATGGTGTTCCTTGTTTCTATTTTCTACAACACTGCTCTCAATTGTGTTCAACTCCGTTGTGTTCTTTCTTTCAACTTTTCAACCTCTCAAGGTTCTTTGGCTTCACTCTTTTGTCGAAGAAGCAACTTAGCTTTACCTCTTCTCTTCCTCTTACGTTTTCTCTCCGGTGCCATTCTAGATCTCGGGATGAGATCCTCTTGTAGTGGTGGAATGTTGTAACGCCCCGAGACCGACGCTCCAGAAGACTTCCGGCTATTCCGAGTTTCGCCGTGCTATGTATTTGTTTGTTGCATTCTTCTTACGCTCTGTTTGGATGTCTGTATTGAAGGGTTCCGTATTGAATTGGTTGCAATACCAATTCAGCAAAGAAACTGAAATGAGAATGAATACGAATTCGCTTGTTTGGTTGTTCACCGAATTGGCTCATGGAATCTCATAGAGGTTTCAATACCAAATCTTGTTTGGATGACAAACTATGGAATTGTATATTTACATGAGTATGAAGATTACGCTTTGTTCTTTATGACTCAGTTTTTTAATACAATCTAGAATAAAAATGATTATATAGCAATAAAAATGACAAAAAATATACAGTCGGTGGCTTATGCTTTGCTCTTCGTGTATCAAAATGAAATTTGCACAACAAATTGGAGTAAAAGCTATCATGTATTGTTTACTTCACAAATCACAAGTTTCATATCACCATACATTTTTTTGGAATCACAATACAGCTAGCTAGTGAACAAGGAGAAATTCAGAGGAAGAAGCAAACTCGATCTGGACCATCCACCGTCTGCCTTGGCTACAACGAACTGAAAGTGTTGCTTCCTAGTGAATGGGGAGAAGTTTAGAGGACGAAGCAGACTCAGCTAGCTAGGATCAAAGGATGAAGCAGACCCCGCAGAGGGGCTGGATCTAATTCCGCGCGAGGTCGTGCTCCTCTTTGTGCCACGCGCCAGCCGCTCAGCCTGCCGTCAGAAGCATCTCCGCCCGCGCCGATGGATGCGGACGCCGCCTGATGACGCGGATCTCAGGCTGTGAGGAGAAGGTCGGGCATGGATCCATGGCGCGAATCCAGACGCCGGCTATGGGAAGAATCTCTGCCCGCGCGCTGGCTCTGGGCCACTGTCGCCGCCACCGCCACCCACCACTCCGCGATGTTGCGGTGGCCGCCACCGCCGGAAGTAATGGCTGAGAAGGTCGGCCACGCTCTATGGAGAGGATCCAGACGCCACTGCCGCGAGGAACGCCGCGGTTGCTGCTACGTCGCCGGGATGCGGGAGTAGCCATGCGCAGAGGAGCATGACGCGGTACCGCTAGAGCTTCTTTGCTCCGCCTCTGTTTTCTTTTTCTGGTCACGAGGGGAAAGAGAGGGGCCGAAGCAGTATGTTTTGCGGGTGAGTGCAAATCCAGCGAAATCGGAGCCAGAGGGGTCCGTATTGTGGGAGGGGAGCGCACATGAGAGCGAAAACGGCGCTGTATTTGGCCTCATTTCCATTCGATGTTTCAGTGCGCACCCAAACAGCTGAATTGGCAGTTCGGGAATACCAAATCCAATTCAAGGCTGCAATACAGACATCCAAACGCAGTGTTAGCTTCATTTGCATTGCATCATGTCATCATGCCATCATATCATTAATTTTAAAACTCATCTAAATAAATTGTATGGATATTCGATCCATTTAAATCGAGGGAAGGGTGACTTCTCTTTATAACATCTCTTCCAATATTAGAGAGCTATATTTAAATGTTCCATTGATTTGGAATTAACCATAACACACTTGCAAAATATCCCATGCCGTTGTTATCTCAATTCTTGGTCTCCAACCTTGCCCATACACTACTAGAAAAAGGGCTATAGATGGGATTGACACTAATGGCGCACCAGAGAGTAGGTGCGCCATTAGTATATACTAATGGCGCACCACCTTCTGATACGCCATTAGAGTTGAAACTACTAATGGCGCACCAGGCAAAGAGTGCGCCATTAGTATCAATTTTTTTTGAACTAGCGCGCCTGTCCAAACATACTAATGGCGCATCCAGATAAAGTGTGCCATTAGTACTTGTAACTACTAATGGCGCACCGAGAAAAGGGTGCGCCATTAGTACCAAATTTTTTTTTGAACTAGTGCGCCTGTCCAAACATACTAATGGCGCATCCGGACGTAGTGCGCCATTAGTAGTTGTAACTACTAATGGCGAATGGTGCAAAGGGTGTGCCATTAGTATTAATTTTTTTTAACTAGTGCGCCTGTCCAAACATACTAATGGCGCATCAGGATAAAGTGCGCCATTAGTAGTTTAATCTAGTAATGGCGCACTGCGGATCAGTGCGCCATTAGTATTTTTTTTTTGCAAAACTACTAATGGCGCACCGCCAGAAGGTGCGCCATTAGTTACCTGGATTACTAATGTCGCATTTAGTGCTGGTGCGCCATTAGTAAGTGGGCAGCAACAAGATATTTTGGACAGCCCTCTCCTACCCACACTCACTTTCTCCCCACTTCATTCTCTCCACCTCCTCCTTGTCTCGGGTGCCTCCTCTTTTTCACCTCATTTCCACCGTAGATTCATTCAAATTAAGTGGTTAAATTACCTTGTTTTAATAGGTAAGTAAGGGGGAAGCTATATTTATGTTGTTCTCCTTACAACAATGTGCACATGCACTTTTTACGGCCTAGCTAGATCTATGTGTGTTCATGGTGTTGCATATGTTTGTGCTGTTGCAAATGTGTTTGTGTTTGGAGGTGTACCGGTATTTGAAATGCGATAGTTGCCAATATTTTGCCGGAATGTTGATTCATTTCCGTTTCGGCGAGAATTTTGGCATTAAGCATTCTTTTTTGTCCTATTTTTAGGGAAAGTCATGCCAAATTTTTGTTTGGTTCTAAAATATCGTTTTGCGCTACCCCGCAGGCGACCATGGTCCGCGCGATGACCGAAGGCATCGTGAATAGGTTTTTGAGGTCCGCGAAGGCCGAGATGCTTCAAAAGAATGAGACGGAGATAAGATGTCCGTGTCGAAGATGCAAGCTGAAGAGCCTTATTGTGGACCCGGATTCCGGGCAGGTGCGGGACCACCTGCTCTTGCATGGTTTCATGGATGGCTATCGGTGGCAAGGTGATGAAGATGACTACGAAGTTGTCCATGGGGGACGGGCAAGAAATGAGGAAGGGCAGCAAGACAACCACCGCGGCTCGGGCGGGCGAGAAGACGAAGAATCCCCAGGAGATGATCACGACGGTGATGCTGTACACAGTCATCATGTAGAAGATGCAGGACATGATGATGAGGAAGATGCCGGAGCAGGCGACGGGCATGATCATGAAGATGATGATGCCGGCGGAGTAGACGACGCTGGACCATCAATGGGCTGGGTGCAGGACCCTCATATTCAAGAGCTTCTTCTCAAGCAGACGGATAACGCCAGAGCTGCCGCCCGAGAGAAAGCCAAGATGGATCAACTTGAGTTAGACGCGGTTACTCCATTGTATGAAGGATGCAGGCCCGAGGATACCCGCCTGAAAGTAATGCTCATGGCTCTGGAGATGAAGGTAAAACACAAAATGACCGAAGCATGCTTCGACGAGAACATGTCATTCTGGCACGAACGTCTTCCCAAGGGGAACAAGTGCCCGACCAGTTTGGAGGAGGCGAAGAAAATCGTGTGTCCTCTCGATTTACCGCACGTGAAATACCATGTGTGCATGAACAATTGCATCATTTATTGGGACGAGCACGCGGAGTCTACCATATGTCCGGTGTGCGGCGTCACTCGATACAAGAAGAGGAAGAAAGCTCCTCGAAAAGTGGTGTGGTACTTTCCGATCACTCCTCGTCTGCAGCGCTATTTCGCGGACCCTAAGGTAGCAAAGCTCCTGCGTTGGCACGCGGATAGGGAGGAGAAGAAGCGAGAAGATGACGCAAATGATCCGGAGATAGATAAAAAAGACAAGATGCTGAGTCACCCTAAGGATGCGAGCCAGTGGCAAGCGTTGAACTTCGAAGACTCCAAATTTGGGAACGATCCAAGGAACATCGTGCTGGGCGCGAGCACCGATGGAGTCAATCCGTTTGGCAGCCAGAGAAGCACACATAGCACCTGGCCTGTGTTTGTGTGGATGTACAACCTTCCCCCCTGGTTGTGCATGAAGAGGAAGTACATTCACATGAGTATGCTAATTGAAGGGCTGAAACAACCAGGGAACGACATCAATCTGTATCTGGGGCTGCTGAAAGAGGAGCTTGACACGCTGTGGAAAACGCCAGCCAATACGTGGGACGCCGCAGAGAAAGAATATTTCCCTATGAGAGCCGCACTGCTCACGATGGTGCACGACTATCTCGGTTACGGATATCTCACGGGGCAGGTAGTCCACGGATTTTCTGGATGCGTAAGGTGCATGGATGACACAACGTATCGCCAGCTAGATAGAGATCCCGGGTCTTCAAAAACCGTGTTCATGGGACATCGAAGGTGGCTTCGCAACGATGACTCGTGGAGGAAACGCAAGGATCTGTTCGATGGTGAAACCGAACCACGAAAACGCCCATGTACGAGGAGCGGCGAGGAAATAGATAAGCTGTTGAAAAATTGGAAAGACTGCCCACTGCCGGGAAAGAAGCAAAAGGCGCCAGAGCCGGGAAAGAAGCGAAAGGCGCCAGAGCCGCTGCTGAAGGTATGGAAAACGAGGTCTGTTTTCTGGGACTTGCCGTACTGGAAGATCCACTGTGTGCCTCACAGCCTTGATGTCATGCATATCACGAAGAACGTATGCGAGAGTCTGCTTGGTACCCTGCTCAACATGCCAGAGAGGACCAAAGGTGGGCCGAAAGGAAGGGCAGACTTGAAACCAATGGGCATCAGGCAGGAGCTTCACGCTAATGATGATGATGATGATGATGATGAGACGAAGCAGGACACAGAAAGTTGTCGCAAAGGCAAAAAGGCCAAGAAGACCGGAAATGACTACCCTCCCGCGTGCTTCACTCTAAGTCAGGAGGAGATCGAGCAGTTTTTCACCTGCCTCCTAGGAGTAAAACTTCCTTACGGTTACGCGGGGAAGATAAGCAGATACCTAGACCCAGCGAAGCAGAAGTTCAGCGGGATGAAGTCTCACGACTGTCACGTGCTGATGACATAGATACTTCCAGTTGCAATCCGTGGGATCATGGACACGCACGTCCGTGAAACGCTATTTGGCCTATGCAACTTCTTCGACGTCATCTCTCGGAAGTCGACTGGTGTGAGGCAACTCAGAAGGCTACAGGAAGAGATCGTGGTGATACTATGCGAGCTTGAGATGTACTTCCCGCCCGCATTCTTCGACGTTATGGTGCATCTGCTGGTCCATATAGTGGAGGATATCATCCAACTCGGGCCGACGTTCCTGCACAGCATGATGCCGTTCGAAAGGATGAATGGTGTCATCAAAGGATACGTTCGCAACATGTCACGTCTAGAAGGAAGCATAGCCAGGGGCTTTCTGACCAAAGAGTGCATCTCCTACTGCACGAATTATCTAGGCATCGAGAACCCCGTTGGTCTGCCCATCAACAGGCACCTCGGCAGGCTCGCTGGATGGGGTTACCGTGAGGGTCGCCGCGAAATGCATGTCGACTTCGATGGTCGACTCGCCGACTTTGAAAGAGCAAACCTAGTCGCGCTACAACACATAGACGTGGTCGATCCTTGGGTGGTACAGCACAAAACCTTTATTAAGGAGAAAAATCCTTCGATCACCGAAGATGACTACAATGACTTCAAGATCAATTGCTCGAGCACCGCAAACTCCCAATCAAGTCAGTGGGGGAAAGAAATGCGGGAGCTGAACTTAGGGGAACACAAACTCGGTCCCGGCGGTTACAGAGTGGCCTATATGGGACAAGGAGGACGCGGAGCGTGCTAAGCAAGGCCTACCGCCCCGCTTCGAGAAATACAACGGTAACAAGCAGACTAGGAACTATGTCAGGGCCCGGTACAAGGAGGACCCGATAACAAAGGAGCTTACCACGGATCCGAAGACCAGGGCGCTTGAGCTTGTTCTGGTAAGGAATACACCCCCGCGTAATTAGCTCCATATGGTTGCATTCTAATTAATGAAGCCAAATTTCTAAATGGTTCACATTCCTTCCGCAGGCGACTGAAAGCAGTAGCGCGTGGTCGACTACGAGCAACCCTTGGGACACCACTCTAAATAGGGCGTTGAATGTAATGAAGAACAAGGATAAGCTCAGTAAGCCGACGTCAGCTGGTCGTGTGGCCGGCAAATGCTTGTCCACAAAATGGGGGTCATACTATACCACTGGTGTGCGGAAGGAGAAAAAGACCAGCTCAGAAAGCCAGGCGCGCGAGGTTCAAGAACTCAAGGCACAGGTGGCGCGGATTCCGGAGATTGTCCAAGAGCAAGTGGAACAACGACTCGGAGCGACGATCACCGCCATTGTGCCTACCTTGATCCAGGGGTTGAGTGCGTGGATTGCGGGCGGCCAACAGGGGCCGCCCCCGCTTCCTAGCTTCACGGCCAGCAACTCGCAGAATGCGATGGCGGGGCCATTGGTGTCTCCGGTGGAGGCGGCATTGGTGTCTCCGACGCCGGCACGGGAGCTTAATGCACCCGGGTGTACGCCGGCCGGCACCTCTGCAGCAAGCGGCCCCTCCGTCAACTGCACGCCCGCCGTTGGCGGTGCCTCGACATTAGCCGAGCTCGACGCCATCATCACGGTAACTAATTAAGCCTCTCTCGGCCGAGGACTTCATCTCCTTGCCTTTGACTGGGCATCCCTGACGCCCTACATGTTTTCGCAGGGCGTCGCCGACGTTCCGTGCACTCTCCTGCACTTCGTGAACAACGAGTTGGTCGATGTCGCCAAGGGCAAAATCGTTCAACCGGGCAACCCCTTGTTCCACGGTACCCAGATGCCACCCAACTTGTTTAGGGTTCAACTGGTTCGGGTGCTGCCAGGCTGCGACGAGTTGTTACCTCCGATTCGACCCGTCGGGGCCGACGATGATGATGTGATGACCCTTAGCGCCTGCCTGAGCTGGCCCCTGCTTTGGCCGAAGAGCCAGATTCGTTTGGGGGCGGGGGACACCACCCCAAAGACAACACCGCTAGTCGTGCCGGCGCCAAGTCGGCCCCATGGCAAGACCGCCGCAATGGTGCCGGACATCCCTATGCCACTGGATCCAAACATGCATATGGCACAGGATCAGAACGACTACGACGACGATACATTTGGCAACGTCGATCAGTACTTTGCCGAACATGGGTACGATGGCGACTTCATGGGGGCTCCTTCTCAAGAACCCAACCCAACAAAAGACGTGCGCGATCTAGCTGGTACCGCGGAGAAGCCAAGTTGCAACAGGCGTCGTCTGCCGTTCAGCTCTCAGGAGACGCCTCCAGCTGCCGACTCCACCGAGCCTCAGATAGGCGAGGTGCGAAATATTATCAGCCCAAATACACTCAAGAAGGCGGTCTGTGAGCAGAACTCGGTCCCATTACAGGAGAAGAAGAAGGCACGCAAAAGAAAGACTAACAAGGGTGCGAGCCAGCCGGCACCGAGTACGATCCGTGCTCAGGACGGGCCACCTTCACCTGAGGATATCTCGAGGAGGGTGCATGTGGCGGGTAGGGCGATGCTACCGACAAATATGCTCAATGCTGCAACCGGTGCTATGCGGAGTCTGCATGACAGTGTTCTTTCTTTGGAGAATCGGCGTCTCAGAGAGAAGGATGTGGCATACCCGGTTTTCGCGGCCAAGGTGCCAGAGGGCAAGGGCTTTGTGGATAACTCCATCGGGGGTACGATCGTCCTGCGGTTTGATGACATCCACGCTATGTTGAACCTTCATCCGCTGCACTACACCTTTGTTCGGCTATTTTCGCTGAGTATGGAGATGCGGGTCATTCACGACAAGACCCCGGACATCGTGATAGTCGACCCCTTCTACATGCGTGCCAAGATCTTGGGCAGCGCTGGGGACCGGCAAGTCGCGAGTTCTTACCTCGAAGGCGTCATTCTGGCAAACCAAGATAAGGATAACTTCCTCGTGCCTTACTTTCCCGAGTAAGTCCTCCCCTCAACCGCCCCGTAACATATGAATTCTTAGATTTCGATCGTTTTTCTTTTAACATTCCGTGTTTTCTGCAGTGACACACATTGCACGCTCATCCTCCTAAGCCCCAAATATTCCATGGCCACGTATTTCGACCCGGACCGTCAGTCGAACGTAGACTACACAAATGTCAAGAAGGTTCTTGATGATGTTCTCCCCGGCTACGTCAAATCTGGAGGCACCTTCACCAGGCCTATTCGTAAGTACGGCAAGCACGTGTTCTCCCACAATACGACTTCTACTACGTCAAGCAGCCGCCTGGCGTTCAGAAGGGTGCCTACTACGCCATCCATCACATGCGGGCGATCGTACGGGACCATCATCAACTTCTGCTACCGAGTATACACAAAGATTGGGCCGCGAGCGTGTCGGCAATCCAGGACGCGGACATGAGACAAGAATTCTTTCGCATCCAGTCGGAGTTTGCGGAAATCATCCATCAAGATGTCCTTTCTACCTCGGGGCAGTTCTACCTCAGAAATCAACCGTCCAACAGTGACATCGACACAATGCTACAAATGCAGGCTGACAACGCCCGTTCTTTCATGACTCCCACGATAGACGGCGGCTTCATCCACGCTTCGGTCCCTTGAGTCGAGTCGAAAGCAGTGATGCTGTGTCTAGTTCTGAAACATCGATTGGCTCATGTTGTAATTAAACTTTAATGAACTTGTAGTATGTCTCTTTGGTTTCGAGAGTCGTTCAACTTAGATGTAATCGATGCTATTAATGTCTTGCTTTTCTCTTCCGATCGTTCTGTTGCATACTTATATATTGCTTATGTATTGTCTGTGAATTGGTACTAACGTTTCGTTTGGCTAGTGCATAGCGATGCCGACGTATGTCGTGTACAAGGGTAAGGTTCCCGGAGTCTACAACGACTGGGAGGAGTGTCGGAGACAGGTTCACCGATTCAGCGGTAACAGTTACAAAGGGTACACCACTAGGGCCGAGGCCGAATCTAGATACGCCCACTATCTAGAGGGAGAGGGGAGGGAGCGTTGGAGGAACTGGATGAAGACGAGTTTCATCATGATGATGCTCATCGTGATGACCGCAACTCTCTTTTATGTGATGGTAGTTTAGATGATCGATATCGACTTGTAATGTGAAGACAAACTCGCTACTCGCGGTCTCGAGACTTGTAGTATAATGTTCTATCTTTGTTCGATCTTTTCAATTCGGAGACTAATATGATGAATTGTATTCGGAGACTAATATGATGAATTGTATTCATAGACTAATCTTCTATTGTATTCGATGAATCTGTTGTTGATGTGTGCTGTCTATATTTTGTCAAATTATACATTTTGTAACCTGTGCAAAAAAAAGAAAATAAAAAAATAAAAAAAACCTAATATTCATACTAATGGCGCATCACATGACAGTGCGCCATTAGTATGACAAAGCATACTAATGGCGCATCACTGAAGAGTGCGCCATTAGTATGCCGAGGTTACTAATGGCGCATCTTGCTGCCGTGCGCCATTAGTATGCCAGAGCACCTGGGTATACATGGCCCCTGGGAAGCATACTAATGGCGCACTTCTGTATACACTAATGGCGCATCAGTGGTGCGCCATTAGTATATCAGATACTAATGGCGCCCCCGGGGGTGCGCCATTAGTAAAATATACTAATGGCGCACCGCTAATGCGCCATTAATGGCCAAATTAGGTGCGCCATTAGTAGGCCTTTTCCTAGTAGTGATAATTTCTTTCATCATTTTCCGGAGGTCCACCAAAAATCTCAACATTTTTGGACACTTCTAAATCCTAGTCCTTGTTCAAACCATTTGAATTAAATTCAAATGAGTTTGAATTTAATTCTTGCAATCTTGCCCACTCCATTTTTCTTGGGTCAAGCTCATTTTTATGAGTCCGGAAAAATTAACCCCATGCTCAAATTATTTCTCCAACCCTTTCTTTATCTCATTTTTCTTTCTTTGCTATTTACTGCTTTTGGTAAATAAAAGAGAAGTGGGGGATTAGTGAGAGAGAGAGAGGTAGCCTACACCAGTCGGCCTCTTGGGCCTGACTAACCAGGCCGGCACATCCCGCGAGCCCAACCATTGGCCTCCACCAGCCCACCTAACCCCCTCCTAAACCCTAGCCCGGCCATATCTCGACCCCTCGCTCTCTCCCTCGTTCCCCTCCCTGCGCCGCCACACAACACACATCGCCAGGGAGAGGAGCTCCCCGCGCTGCAAGGCCCGAGCACCTCTTCCCCTCCTCGCCATCGCCGCCCTGGCGAGCGCCGCCCCAAGGCCCCTCCACGCGACGCCTCCCCTTGTCCTGCTCCTCCGCGATGCCGTACTGCCGGCCAAGTCCCGGCCTCCAACGCTAGGAACAGCCCCGAGCTGCCGCGCCTCCACGTCATCCGCATCCCCAGCCTCCTCGTCGGTGACCTGCAGTTCCAGCAGACCCCGCGCGCCCTCTCCTTCCCTTCCTGCCTCGTCCTCGGTGCTTCATCCCCGAGCCCTACGCGCCCGACGCTGCCCCGTCTCCTTGCGCCGGCCCCACTACCAAGTCCTGCTGCTGGAGCTCGCCTTCGTCCCGACTTCGGCCGGATCAGGTCCCGCCGGATCCGCCCTCGCCTGACCCGGATCTGCCGCTGCCGCTCATCCATGGCGCCATGGCCTCTGCCTCTTTTGGCCGACCCGTTGCTGCCGTGCACAACTTCTGTCGTGCCCTGTGTGCGTGCTCTCCGCTGCCTAGCACTGTTGACTTCAAGACCGTGGCCGCAACAACCTAGATTGCCAAGTTCCTCTTCCGAAGTCATCAGGTGTGCGAGGACCTCGAGTACGACTACACGATGGCCCGTCAAGTACCTCTATCACCATCTCCGGGATTCACCAAGTACCACGACGTCGGTATCCCTCCAAGTTTGATGTTGGAACATGCACAGCTACCGTCGCCGAAGACCCGGGTAGCAGAAACGTCAAGTTCCTCTCCGTCGTGAACGACTACTTCCAGTACCGTCACCACGTGAACAACTACTTCCCACGACGACCCGTGAACGACTACTTCCTTCATCGAACTCGACCCGCTCCGAAACGCATGCTTCGAAGGAATAATCTCGAGATGATCACCCGTGGACCGAATGCATGTGTTGTATGAGATGCACCCTATGTTTGGACCGTGTCCGAATTGTTCCTTGCACGTTCTCCGTAAGCCATGCCACCGACATGTGGGACACCCGGTATTCGGGATCACCCCACCTTCTTTTGCATATGTCATCCACATCTTTGTTTGCACCGGTCGCTCAATGAGTTGTCGGATCACCGGAATGTTGCCGTGGCACCATTTCCGTTGTAGTTGTTGTGGCACCTCTTTCGTTCCGCTACGGTGACAAATACTTCATAATATGCTCATGTCAACATCTTCATAAAAATTGCATAAACCTTGATTATGTCATCTGCATCATGTTAACAACATTTAAATGGTTAAAATTGTGTTTGCATTAAATTGCTAAATGACATAAGGAGATTTTTCAGAATTGTTGTTTGTTGTTTTCGGCCTCATTTAAACTTTCCTAAATAGTTAGTTCAATTATGTTTCACCTCTTGCCACGTTTGACAACATATAATATTGTTGGTTAGCCTAAACGAGAGAGAACTAAATATTTGAATGTGGTGTTTCGTCAATATGCAACTCGTTACATATTGAGTTCCACTTAACTTGTAGTATTGTTTGTTGCACTTTGCCATGCCATGCCGCATTAAACCGTACATGCATCATACTTGTTTGTGCATCATGACTTGTTTATGCTTGTGTGTTTACCATATTGTTTGCTTCTTTCTGGTTTGCTTCTCTCGTTAGCTTTGGTTTCATTCCGGAGTTGTGAGGATTCGTTCGACTATGTCTGTTTGTCTTCTTCATGGACTCGCTCTTCTTCCTTGCGGGATTTCAGGCAAGATGACTATTACCCTCGATATCACTTCTATCTTTGCTTGCTAGTTGCTCCGTTCTATTGCTATGCTGTGCTACCTATCACTTGTTTACCATGCCTCCCATATTGCCATGTTAGCCTCTAACCTTTTCACCCTTCCTAGCAAACCGTTGTTTGGCTATGTTACCACTTTTGCCCAGCCCATCTTATAGCATTGTTAGTTGCAGGTGAAGTTGAAGATTGCTCCATGATGGACATGATCATGTTGGGATATCACAATATCTCTTATTTAATTATAATGCATCTATATACTTGGTAAAGGGTGGAAGACTCGGCCTTATGCCTGGTGTTTTGTTCCACTCTTGCCGCCCTAGTTTCCGTCATACCGGTGTTATGTTCCTTGATTTTGGGTTCCTTATGCGGTTGGGTGATTTATGGGACCCCCTTGATAGTTCGCTTTGAATAAAACTCCTCCAGCAAGGCCTAACATTGGTTTTAACATTTGCCACCTAAGCCTTTTTCCCTTGGGTTCTGCAGACTCAAGGGTCATCTTTATTTTACCCCCCGGGCCAGTGCTCCTCTAAGTGTTGGTCCAAACTAGAGCACCGTGCGGGACCATTCCTTGGCAACTTGGATTACGTCGGTACCTGTACGCTTAGCTTATCCGGTGTGCCCTGAGAACGAGATATGTGCAGCTCCTATCAGGATTTGTCGGCACAGCGTGTGGTCTTGCTGGTCTTGTTTTACCATTGTCAAAATGTCTTGTAAACCGGGATTCCAAGACTGATCGGGTCTTCCTGGGAGAAGGAATATCCTTTGTTGACCGTGAGATATTGTGACGGGCTAAGTTGGGACACCCCTGCAGGGTATAAACTTTAGAGAGTCGTGCCCGCGGTTATATGGCAAATGGGAATTTGTTAATGTCCGGTTGTAGATAGCTTGACACCAGATCTGATTTAAAACGCATCAACCGCGTGTGTAGCCATGATGGTCTCTTTTCGGCGGAGTCCGGGAAGTGAACACGGTTTTGGGTTATGTTTGACGTAAGTAGGAGTACAGGATCACCTCTTGATCATTGCTAGTTTCACGACCGTTCTTTGCTTCTCTTCTCGCTCTTATTTGTGTATGTTAGCCACCATATTTGCTTAGTGCTTGCTGTAACTCCACCTCATTACCACTTCCTACCCATAAGCTTAAATAGTCTTGATCTCGCGGGTTTTGAGATTGCTGAGTCCTCGTGACTCACCAGATACTAAGCTCAGATGGGAGCTCAACGAAGATCTTGGTCGTTGCTATGTTTCGTCTCATGATGATCAGTAGTGGAGCCCAGTTGGGACGATCGGGGATCTAGCAGTTGGGTTATCTTCTTTTCTTTTGGCTTCGTCCGTAGTCGGACTATATGTGTGTACTCTGAATGATATATGATTTATTTGTTCATTGTGTGAAGTGGCGATTGTAAGCCAACTCTTTATCCCATTCTTGTTCATTACATGGGATTGTGTGAAGATGACCCTTCTTGCGACAAAACCACCATGTGGTTATGCCTCTAAGTCGTGCTTCGACACATGGGAGATATAGCCGCATCGTGGGTGTTATAGGTGGGCAACGAATTCCTTCGTCGCCTGCTTCCCACTCTAGCCGGACATAGTTCGGCCCAGAGTCTCCTGACAAAGAGAGAGACCTCAATGAGTTCAGCATGTCGCCAAAGAGTGAGTGCTGAAAGATGTCCGCAGCGGTAAACTCCGTTACCGGAGCCCAACCTGGCTTGGCTGGCTCGAGAGTGAGCGGACTAGGACCAACAGTTGGATATGAGTCCGGGGGTCCGGGATTACATGCCTCCACAACGGTGGGACCCGTGTTCGGCTCCACCGCCGATAAGTGTGCGGCCTTCGGAGCGGGGTCAAGCCCTCCGTCCATAGGCAACGCAACATGCCCTGGATTTAGATCTAAGGCTGCTTCGGGGATGATGTCCCGAGCACTGTCCGACAGCAGGTCTAGGCCGTGCTCGTCGTGGCTGTCCAGCCCTCCTGGTGCAGGCTCGAATCCGTCAAAGATCAAGTCTCCGCGGATATCCGCCATGTAGTTCAAGTTTCCGAACCTGATCTGCTGGCCAGCGGCGAAGCTGTCGATCTGCTCCAACCGGCCAAGCGAATTGGCCCGCAGTGCGAAGCCACCGAACACACAGATCTGTCCGGGTAGAAAAGTCTTACCCTGGACCATGTTGTTGACGATTGAAGACTCCATCAAGCCTCGAAGCGATGACACGGAAGAACTCTCAATGAAAGCACCAATGTTGGTGTCAAAACTGACGGATCTCGGGTAGGGGGTCCTGATCTGTGCGTCTTAGGCTGATGGGTACAGGAAGCGAGGGAAACAATGTTTACCCAGGTTCGGGCCCTCTCGATGGAGGTAAAACCCTACTTCCTGCTTGATTAATATTGAAGATATGTGGAATACAATAGTAGATCTACCACGAGATCGTAGAGGCTAAAACCCCAAGAGCTAGCCTATGATGGTATGATTGTAATTGTGATCGGCCTTCTAAGGACCATGCTCTCCGGTTTATATAGACACTGGAGAGCTAGGGTTTACATGGAGTTGGTTACAAGGAAGGAAACATAATATCCGGATCGCCAAGCTTGTCTTCCACGCAAAGGAGAGTCCCATCCGGACACGAGCCGAAGTCTTGAGTATTGTATCTTGACGCTTCTATAGTCCAGACGATGAATATAGTCTGGCTATCCGGATACCCCCTTATCCATGATTCCTCAGGGGGATGGTGGTGTTTGAGGATACACCGCGGCTACTGAAAATTTTAGTGATGGTGGGTGGAGATGGTGGTGGATGAGGAAGGGCGACAGTTCAAATGCCTCGGCTACTGCAATTTGACTATAAGGTCGGTGCTGGAGGAGTGTGGGCGACGGTTGAAGTACGACGTCTACTAAAATTTGGGTAAAGAGATTGGTGCGGGGCGGGAGTGCCCAAGATCGCGCACGGTCCAATAAGAATATGTGTGTATGATAATAAGGAAAGGTGGCAGAACCGCCGATTTCTGCAATGCTCAAGGCAGGTAGTTTGTTTTTATATTTCTAGCTAGCTGGTCTATCACACACGGTTCATCCTAATTTCTAAATAAACTTACTCGCCTTTACCTGGCGCTGTCGTGGTGATTTTGCAGCGCACTTGCATTGCACCCGCGGTTAAGCCAGTACCTCCACCATTTGCTCGCGCTTGCGCAGTCATGCTTATTCAAGGGCCGAAACAACCAGGAAATAATATTAATTTGTATCTGGGGCTACTTCAAGAGGAGTTAGACACGTTATGGAAAACACCGGCCAAGACATGGGACGCCAGCAAAGGCGAGTCTTTCAACATGAGAGTCGCGCTGATCATGACAGTGCAGGACTATCTCGGTTACGAATATGTGGCAGGCCAGGTGTGCCATGGATATTGCGGATGCACACGGTGCATGTATGATAAGACGTCTCAGCAGCTAACATCAAGGAAAGATGGCGGGTCTGGGAAAATCATGTACATGGGGCATCGAAGATGCCTCGAACAGGATGACCCGTGGAGAAACCGTGGAGATCTATTAGAAAAATGATTTGGTCCAACTTTGCAATAAATATATTGTAGGTCCTTCACAAAAACCTCCTTTTGGGTACTCGAAAAATGGAAAATGGCTTTTTCGTCCAAAGAAAATGAACACTTCCTTAGGCAACATTGTTTTCCATTCCAATATGCACCCTTGTGTACAATATGAGATCATTTGAACAAACTATGCCATGAATGTGGCCATAAGATTGATCATTTGGCTTGAAAGCCATTGATCTCCACACGTGATAGCTCGTTTCTGAGAACACGTTTTTAAAATAATTGTTGTATTACAAGTTTGTTATTTTTCCTGGGAACTTGGCCACATATAATGACACAATGCGAATGTTTCCCAATTTTTTGATTTTTTTTGAATTTTTTATTCCCGTTTCAAAACGCGGTCAAAACAACGAGAATGACCGTTCCTAGCTAGTGGTTGAATCTTGGATTTTTTTGGTGTTTCTCTGATTAAGTAGATATCCATGTATCTAGAAATGAATTTTGTAAAAAATAAAGAGCAAAATATGAGGCACCTGCAGTTTAAATTTGACCCGCTTCCTGTCGAATCGGTGTAAATTTGTATAAATGAACAAAAATAGCTAGAAGGACCGAAGCTGCATACAAATTGGTGATCATCCGTAAAATGTGGTATAAACTAAGTGAAAATTTTAGTGATGCCATTTGCAAAATAATTTTGCTAGTTGCTTCACAAAACCCCCTGTTTTTAGCACTAAGAGCTAATTTTAATAAATACCTCATGTTTTGAACCAATCAGGAAGGAGCCCACGGATCACCCCCCCTGTAGTCGATCTGAGCCGTCCACACTCTCCCTGAGTCCCTCGATCCAGCGTCTCTCGCTCACCTCTCGTCCCTCTCCCACCAACCCTCCCTCCCCGATCCAGATCGGCTTCCTCTCCACCCTTCCTTCTGCCGCTTTCCTCTCTCTCTTCCCTCCACCGCCTCTAGGGTTTCTCTCCCCGATCCCCAATCCACTAGCGCTCCACTCCTCCCTTGCCGCTGCCACCTCCGGCGCCCGATCCTGGCGACCTCAGGCGGGAATCGAAGACCCCTGTCCAGCGAGATCCGGTGCGCGCAGCGAGATGCATCTGCCTCTCCCTCGATCCCCTTCCCACTCCCTCCTACCACTCATCCATGGCTCCCTCACAAGAAGTCGCGGTCGCCACCTCCACCAAGGAGCCATCCAACAACGGCAGCGGCACGGCCGCTGCCCCCAAGACCAAGACGCCGGCCCTGAACGAGCGGATCCTGTCCTCGATCACGTCCCGGTCGGTGGCGGCGCACCCGTGGCACGACCAAACAGAGGTGATTCATCCTCGACCCCAAGAAGCACATCGACGTCGCCGTCGCAGTCCTCTCCCGCTTCCTCGACCTCAAGAAGCTCGCCATCCTCACCGACTGCTGCGACGACCACATGTACATCTCCGAGGTCCGTCTCTGTCCAAACTCCAAACCTTTCTCTTCTTTTCTGACTGTCAACATGAAAAGGATGATTCCATGGATCTAATCTGACTGCTGAATCCAATTCCTTGGCTTGACTGCAGGAGGGACCCTATCCATCATCCGATTCTGATTGACGACTTCACCTCATCGATCGAGATTCCATGCGAGGCTGTTGACCAAGCGATTCAATCCAAGGGGGTCCTTTTGCATTGCTGATTGAAGTTGTGCTCTCCTTATCAGTTTTTTTATTTTACTGTACTTTATCATCATGCAGACTTGTGGTTTTAGACTTTCAGTACAGTTTGGTCAGATATATCTCCTACCATTCTCTTCTATTTGTGCTTAATTGATTCCTGGACGGCCGTGGATATCTATCTTAGCCCCATCTATCAAGGGTAATCAATGTACTAGTGTAATGTTGATCTGCATCTTATCTTATCTGTGGGAAAAATGATGGATTCGAATTGCAGGAGCTGTCTTAATTAGCTTCTTCTATCTATCGTACATAGTTTGCTTGATGTCCATGTTTACCCAGAATGTTTGGTGACCCTACTGCTTCTTTTGCATTGCTCATCTATTGATAGAAATATAGAACCATCGTACATGATCTGGAACCTTTTGATTTCGGTTGCATTGCTCCTATCAGTCGCTTAGTTCATCTATATGTCAACATGTGCTCCTTAGTTGATGCAACCTTTTGATATCAGCGCTACGAATCTGTGTTAAACTAATTTCTAGATGACCGTGGCTACCTTAATTAGCTTGGTTAGTTAGTGGTAAATGTGGTATGCTGTGTATTGTTGATCTGCATGTTATATATGAGACAACCAAATCTGATTCAAATTGCCGTTTTAGCGCATGTCAAAATTGGGATTTTGGACATGCTACTAATACTATGTGTTTAATCATTTCCTGGTATGGCATTTGCTTCTTCGGTCATAGGATAGTAATCTGGATTGATTAGTGAATGTGTAGATTGTTTGGTCGTGCACTGCTTGATAGTTTTGATCAACAACGAGCATCTATCTAGGTGGTGTTTTGATCCTCATAATTGTTGTTGTTGTTTCAGTCCATCTGCCATGCGCTGGACAAGCATGTCGCTTAATCATGAAGTAAATTGCTCGGTGCAGTATTTTTCTCTTAAGATTTTTGCAGTGTATGTCATCTAAATAAAACTGCAGGCAGTGATCTTCTTGTGTGAGTATATATGTCTGCATTGTATGTCGTTTTTGTGAAAATATGATGATTACTTCCTATGTACTGCATATTGTGTAATGGAGTTTGCTTGTATGGTGTTTGTGAAACTGCGGCCGCCCACGCCCTGCTTCTCCCGGTCTCTGTGTACCCTGCCTGCACATTGTCTGTTTGTGATTTGTTCTAGCAAGTATCTGTTCATGAGAAATAAGCTCTCCAGGATTCACTGGACCAACAACTACTTGTTCTAGCATGTTTATTTCAAGCAATTTGTGATCCATGCTGTTTGATGAACCAGTACCCGCGTCGGCACACTAGTAGGGAACTTGCAACCTTCAGTTTTCTCACCAGTAGTCACTTATCCTGTCGTTCATGTCCATACAACATTTGTCCTTGTTCTATGTTACAACTGCTGCAAAAATTTTATTAATGTGGGATGTGGCTCTATGTCCAGTTCTGTTTCTCTTCTAAAGAAATCCCCTCTTCCTCTTGTGTGCAACAAGTTGATTGTTTTGTCTCTGTATTATTGTGCAGATTGGCCAAGTGTTCGTCGATCTGCAAGCCGGTTTAAGAGCTGGGATTGGCCGTTCGAATTCAACACGGAGCTGAGTATATGTCAACACATTTCGTCCATCAAGCGCCGCCTCGCCGCCTCCGGCCACCCTGACGACGCCCTCGCCTACGCCAACCTCCACTCCTGCATGAGGTACACATGCATTTCTATTACTATTGCTCGCACTTTGTTCCTGATGTATTCATTTGACAAATGAACCTAGCAGCATCAAAGTGCAGAATATCCACACCAAAATGCATTGGCATGCTGAACCCTTCCTTAATTAATTCCCATTGAGCAAAGATATTGAACTATGATAATTTGGTTGCAGTATTGCATTGCTGGTGTTTCATGCCATATTCATCATGTCCTGCTCACATGCCTTATGATTGAGTAACTTTGATTGTATTTCTACCACTGCCCTATCTCAGTAAACTGCTTGTTTTTTCAATGGCTAAAGTACTATCTCCTGGAACTATATCTGCCTCCATCTGTTCTTACTAGCATTAAATGTTGCAAGTACAAGTTAGAAATGCAGAATTGTGATATTGTGCTGGGAGCACTCTTGCTACAGTCATCAGTTAGATTTCAGCTTTGCATCTTTTCAGGTTTAACTGTTGGTTTACATTAAAACTGTTAAGCAAGTATCAAATTGAGTGCATAATTTGCAATTTGTCTATAGTAATCTAGTAGCACATAAGCATCAGACCGTATGTTTTCTTCTAAGCAAACTATATTGATGGTTGCAAGCTCAGTTAAAATATACTAGTGCTACCTTGATTTTTATACTGCTTGCCATTTCGTTCTTCGTTTGATGTTTTATATGCTTCATTTTAGGCTGTGTGCGCATGGCGGCGGCGGTGCGGCTGGGCTCGAGGAGCTGCGACGCGGCAGGGAGGGAGTTACTTCCTCATGTCCTGCTTCGTGTCCCTGGGGTGGATATAGCTGCGCAGGGGGCGGCCGAGGAGGGTGCAGGCAGCTGCAGCGTGAAGAAGAGGAGGAAGAAGGCGGCAGTGGATTTGGGCTGCGTGCGAGTCAGGCTGCGGCGGGGAGCTGCTACTGTTGGTGCTGCTGAACGAGGAGGAACTGCAGCTGCTGCTCCCTTGTGCTGTTCCTGGAAGCTTGCTGAGCTACTGCTGCTTGTGTGGCTGCTTCTTGCTGCTGCGGCAGAGAAGGAAAGAGGTGCAGCCTGCTAAACAGTAAGAGCTGGGCTTTACTGCTTTACAGAGTTTTTTTTTCTGTGGACTTGCTGTTGTGAGCTTGGTTGTGGTGGTGGTTATTACTGTTACATGTTACGAGATGCTTCATGATTTAGTCCGTAGCTGCTTTCTATATTTTTTTATTTTGTTTCTAACTCTTTTGGTTTATTGTTAGATGCCTTCGTTCAGTTTGTACGAACACATCCAGAAATGGTGTTTCCTCTCATTTAAGAAGCTCCAGCCTGAAAGTGAAGTCAGGAGTATAGTTGTAGTAGTAGTTATATGTTGTGATAGTATCACATGTAATGGTGAAATGAATTATGTAAAGATTGTGCTCTTAGCCAAAATTGGCATGTGGTTTGAAAATTTTCATTTCTTTGCTGTTCTGACTGAAATAATTGTGTGGAAATTGAAACCTGGTTTGTCTTTAATTAGAACCTGACAAGTGGGACCTAATAGTATTTGGCATCTAAAATGGGCATTTTCCAAATAATATTCATAGGGAAAAAACTAAAAATTAAGGAAATGGACTGTAAAAAGGCTGAGGCCCAATTGAGAAATAGATGCGACCCAAAAAATAAATGGTCTAAAAAAGGATCACCCCTGGAAATAAAAAGGCTGCAATATTGGGCTTGGCCCATGAACCCAACCAAAAATTGACAGACAAAAAAAACACAAACAGGCTGAATTGTTGGGCTAGGCCCATGTAGAAAACCGAATTGGACTGGGCTGAATCTTGTGCCACGTCAGCTTGCCACGCTGGATGCCTACGTGGCCTAGGGAGGTTGCTAGTGACCAAAACGCCACAGTAGGAATATTTTGGTCGTAAACGTCTTCGACCATTCCAGAGGAAAGGTCGCTATAGTCAGTTTATGACGGCCAGCTTTTGACCTTCTGTTTTTGGTCACAAAAAGGTCGCAAATGGAAATTTGTGACCTTTCAGTGACCAATAGTGGTGGTCACAAGTTGACATATTTCTTGTAGTGGAGGCTATGCCTGGGAGCTACTTCGGCCTGGTGCGGCGGCTGGTGGACGCGTGCCCGTGGGTTGAAGTTATCAAGCACTCCGCCTGTATTGAGGGTGCGCGTCGGGCCCTTGCCCGTGCAAAGGTGCACTGGGCAAGATGGATGCCCAGAAGCTTGTGACGGACCCCCCACCAGAGGGCAAGGAGCATCGCACGCCCGAGATGTATTATAGGAGTGTGCTGAAGGGTGCCCGCATTATTGCGGGTGAGTGCTCCAAAGAAGAAGTTTTTGAGTAGACTCGAGTTTTGTTATCCTGTGCGCTGAAAACTAAGTTCATATGCGCGAAGCAACACTTGTTAATTTAAAATATTACCTTCTATGCGGCTGTTTATCAAATCTGAGAGATGGCAAGTCATTGGCTTCAGCCCCCATGCCACGAGTGCTGGGGTGTTCGGGATAAATTTGGGCACTCTTGTTCCCATATTTGGGTCCATCGAGGGAGGCGCTCAACACAATGAACAAGGCAACTGGACTTATAATGCTTGAACACTCTCACTTAGCCATAGAATTCTATAATTTTAAATTTTGGCGAAGCCCCTAGTTTTCGGAAGGTCGAATTTGGGGCGCTATCCACGCCTTGGCCAGACAGGATCTGGCTCCTCGCTCGAAGCGGCATAAGTCTATAGGGACTCGCAAAGAACCTCTCGAACAGCGACCAGCTCTCGCCTCATCATGACGGTCAGTTTTAGGTTTCTCCACTGAGGCGTTAACCCAGCTCAACTGGGGCGCAATCGCAGTGGTTCTCCCAGTGCTACCTTAGCCGATAAAACGGAATGTAAGGTACCAAAACATGGGAGCCGGGCAAACCCAAGTATTGACCCAAGAACATGATTCGGAGCCGATGCATATAATGCTATAAGTTCGGGGTGCCACACTTGAGAAAGTGTTCGGACTTATCACACCATAACGCAGGAAACATAAGCCCCTGGTGTATTTAGCCGTACCAAAACGTACGGATACAACATGTCATAGATGAACATATGTGTAAGAAAGAAATGCAATTGGAAGAAAAAATGTGTTGCGTTGCTTTATTCAAATAAAAACTGCTGTAAGTGCAGGACGATACAAGTGGTGCGGTAAGCAAGGGATGGGACTGTTTAACATGTCCCCCTCCAGGGGTAGGCTACGGAATAATGCATAAAACAGATTTAATGCTCATAATGGAGACCACCTGGATTTTCGTTGTAGCCTTTCTCCTTCCCTGGCTGTTGTATCGTGGGTTGGGCATGTCTGCTGCCGGACAGGGCCTCTGACGAATGGAGTCCTGTAGGTAAAAAATAAAAGGAAAAGAAAAAGAAACGACACACTTAAGAGCCCCTGGTGCGGTTGAGCAGCAGTTTGGGCTTATCGTGGTCGAGCCCCTTGCCCCATGCCCATGGTATCTTCAGAGCGTAATGGAGTACGCGAAGGGTCTGTCTTAATGTTTTATAGGGGCTGGGGTTGGGGCCGCATTGCTACGCGTGCTTGGAACGTGCCAGGTGGTCGTGTTGTAGGTTACTCCGGGCACGCTTAGCTGTGTCCGGCCGCTTGGCAGCCAGACTCGAGAATTGCCTTAAAAGGCTGCTTTGCACTTCTGCCGCGAGGGCCGCTGTATGTTCCTCCGTTCGGAGGGAGCGTTCAGTGTTTCCGTTGACCGTCATGACTCCTCTAGGGCCTGGCATCTTGAGCTTGAGGTATGCGTAGTGCGGCACCGCGTTGAACTTTGCGAACGTGGTACGTCCGAGCAAGGCATGATAGCCGCTGCGGAACGGGACTATGTCGAAGATTAACTCCTCGCTTCGGATGTTATCCGGGGATCCGAAGACCACTTCCAGTGTAACTGAGCCTGTACAATTGGCTTCTACACCTGGTATGACGCCTTTAAAGGTCGTCTTGGTAGGTTTAATCCTTGAGGGGTCTATGCCCATTTTGCGCACCGTGTCCTGATAAAGCAGGTTTAGGCTACTGCCGCCGTCCATCAAGACTCTAGTGAGATCAAATCCATCAACGATTGGGTCTAGAACCAATGCGGCGAACCCGCCATGGCGAATGCTGGTGGGGTGGTCCCTTCGGTCAAAGGTGATCGGGCAAGAGGACCATGGATTGAACTTCGGGGCAACTGGCTCCATCGCGTATACATCCCTGAGTGCACGCTTCCGCTCCCTTTTGGGTATGTGCGTGGCATATATCATGTTCACCATCCGCACCTGTGGGGGGAAACCCTTCTGTCCTCTATTGTTCGGCGGTCAGGTCTCTTCCTCGTCGTCGCTATGTAGCCCCTTGTCGCTGTTTTCGGCAATTAACTTGCATGCCTGCTTGAACACCCAACAGTCCCTACTAGTGTGGTTAGCTGGCTTTTCAGGGGTGCCATGTATCTGGCACAAGCGGTCGAGAATTCGGTCCAAATTGGACGGACCCTGAGTTGTTCTTTTGAATGGCTTTTTCCGTTGACCGGGTTTAGAGCCTCTGAATCCGGCATTGACTGCCGTATCCTCACTGTTATCGCCGTTAATGCGGCGTTTGTTTTTGTTGCGACGCGACCTGCCACTACGGTCCTTGATATCCGGACTGCTAGAATTTTTGTTGAGGTTGTTGCTGCGTGCTAGCCAGCTGTCCTCACCCGCACAGAATTGGGTCATGAGTGATGTAAGGGCTTCCATGGATTTCGGCTTTTCCTGTCCCAGGTGCCGGGCAAGCCACTCGTCGCGGATGTTATGCTTGAAGGCCGCGAGGGCCTCGGCATCCGGACAGTCGATGATTTGGTTTTTCTTGGTTAAGAACCGTGTCCAGAATTGTCTGGCTGATTCGTCTGACTGCTGAATTATGTGGCTTAGGTCATCTACATCTGGTGGTCGCACGTACGTGCCTTGGAAGTTATCGAGGAATGCGGCTTCCAGGTCCTCCCAACTCCCGATTGACTCTGCTGGCAAGCTGTTAAGCCAGTGCCGGGCTGGTCCTTTAAGTTTGAGTGGGAGATATTTGATGGCGTGGAGATCGTCTCCGCGGGCCATGTGGATGTGGAGGAGATAGTCCTCGATCCAGACCGCGGGGTCTGTTGTGCCATCAAAGGATTCAATATTGACGGGTTTAAACCCTTCTAGGATTTGAGGATCCATTACCTCATCTGTGAAGCATAGTGGGTGTGCGGCGCCTCTGTACTGGGCAATATCGCGACGGAGCTCAAAAGAGCTTTGTCTGTTGTGTTCGGCCCGGCCGGACTTACTGTGTCCGGGGTGACGGTGATCGTCACGTATCGTGGGGCACCCACGTGATCCATAGATCGATCTTGATTGTCTTGCCTTATCCTCCAATATGTCTTGCAGGTCCTGTCAGGACCCCAACTCAATGCCACATCGATCTAGCATGTAACACCTCATATCACTTTGCGGCCTCACGCACGGTATTCCCACGGGTGTCGCCTTACCTTTGCCCGGGACCGTTTGCGCCTTTTGGCACACGTATATGACAGTGTCGCTAGCATCCATATGATAAGGAGCCCGGGGCTGACATGGCTAGTCGTAAACCCAAAGTGGCACAGACTTACAGGGACAGGCATCCATGACCCAGCATCGAACGTGTCGGTCATCAGCGAGTGAATCCAGGCTGTAGCACTGGGCTAGCAGGACTCCGGTGAACCGGGTTGTAGCGGGCTAACAGGACTCCGGTATTCATCGCGTGACATTTCCCCGAAGGGACAGACACAGGAACGAAGAAGGACACATGCCGGCCAGCCTAAGTGTTCCGGAGCAGTAGCAAGCTACCATGGCTCGGTGGAAACACTAGGAGACATTTCCCGATAAGAGAGGCTACTAAAGATAAACAACTAGATAGTCAGATCCCACACATACCAAGCATTTCAATAACATACACACAATATGCTCGATATGTGCAAACACAACATGGCATCACAACATGACTCTACGACTCAAGTAATTTAATCAATAGGCTCCGAGGAGCGAGATATTACAAACAGGGGTCTCACGACCCAACATTCAGAGCATACAAGTCAAAGCACAAGCGGAAGCTATCATGTCTGGGTACAGACATCTATAAATGAAAAAGGCTGAGAAGCCTGACTATCTATCAGATCCTGCCGAGGGCACAAGATCGTAGCTGAGGTAACAAGCTAAACGTCGAAGTCCACGTGGAACTACTAGTGAGACTGAAGTCTCTCTGCAAAAACATAAAATAGGCAAACGTGAGTACAAATGTACCCAGCAAGACTTACATCAGAACTAACTACATATGCATCATTTTCAACAAGGGGATGGTGGGGTTTAACTGCAGCAAGCCAGCTTTGACTCGGTGGCTATCCTAAACTACGACTGCAAGCGACTCTTTTGAGGTGGCGCACACGAGTCCACATATTCACCATATCAATACACCACTATGGATCCGCTCCCGTCTCCCTACGAGAACACCATCCATAGCACTCACGCTTATCTTGCGCATTTTAAAGTATCCACTTTCACTTGTCTATGGACTGATATAAGCAATCCAGAAGTCCTTTTCCACGGACACGGCTATTCGAATAGATGATGTTAACCCTGCAGGGGTGTACTTCTTCATACATGTTTCCACCACTTAGCGTCTGCACACGACATGTGCTCGGCAGACTTCAAGCGAAAGACGACGTGGGTGTAGACCACGACCTACCTAAACACTCAAGTCTCTAGTCCAGGTTTATCGCCTATTCGGGTTCCATCCATGAGGAGATCCGGCCGGAGTTTCGCTCACAGCCCCAAACGATGTGAACAGGGTTCCCGAATTACCAAACGGGCATCCGGTACACCGTGCCACGTACCTACCGCATCACAGCCCACCCCTACGGTCAGCGTTGTCCACGGCCTCAAGTAAGCTACAAACACCAAAAACTACTTGCAACTCCTGGACAGAGGACTAGGGTGAATAAGAAGTCGAGCGGGGTCATATTTCAGGGCCCAATGCATGGTAGTAGCTGAATCATGGATCACAAACACAGAACTCAGTTCCTAAGGACGGCTTCAATGAGACAACCCACCATGTACTCCTACATGGCCTCTCACCGACACCTTTTACCAAATCGTGTTCACACACTTAGCTCACACATAGTAGGACATGTTCACACACCTCTGATTCATCCTCGATGAATCAGACCTGACTCAACTCTAAGCAGTAGCAGGCATGACAAACAAGCATGAATGAGTAGGCACATCAGGGCTCAAACAACTCCTACTCATGCTAGTGGGTTTCATCTATTTACTGTGGCAATGACAGGTCATGCAAAGGATAAAGGGGTTCAGCTACCGCAGCAAGTAACAGATGAATCGGTGTTGTCCTAATGCAGTAAAAGAGAGCAGGAGCGAGAGAGTAGGATTGTATCGGAATGAACAAGGGGGTTTTGCTTGCCTGACACTTCTGAAGATAACATTGAGTCTTCATCAGTGTCAACGATCACATCATCGGTATCACGTCTATCGAGAGGGGACAAATACCGTCAACACAGAAGGGAACACAATCAATGCAATGCACAATATGATGCATGATCATGACATGGCAAAATGAATGTGTTTTGGGCTAATGCAACTAGCAACAGATTAAATGAAGTTGGTTTGAATACAAGATTCAAATTCAAACTCCATATGTGATTATTCAAATGCCATTCAATTGATTTGTGCTAAACAGCAGCTATAAGTTGTTCTAACATGCATGAAAATGGTACAAATGGATTCCTTGAATTTTTTTGATAATTTTTCATATATAAATTATCTAATTTGGAGTTACGGTTGAATTTCTATGATTTTTAGAAGTTTTTACAAATTCCTGGAATTTCCTGAATATTTATAAAATGAACTAAATTCCAGAAAAGGAATATTGCGTCAGCATGGCGTAAGGCTGAGGTCAGCAGGTCAACTGGGTCGCCCAGAGTCAAACCTGACGTGTGGGGGCCACACGTCAGTGACACAGGTTAGACAGGGGGGGTTAGTTTAGTTTAATTAAAGATTAGGGGCACTAGGGCCCACATGTCAGTGTCAGGGGGTTAGCTTAGGTGGTGATTAGCTTAAACTAATCACCTGATGGCGGGGGCCCACCTGTCATAGACCCAGGGGAGGTCAAACCCCTGGTCAAACGACTCAATCCCGCCGGCGTTGAGTCGCCGGCGAGGCCGAGGCGGCGGAGGCCTTCGGGTTTCTTGCTCCGGCGACCAAATGGCCGGCGGAGGGCATCTACGGAATGCCCAGGCTCGCGCGCATCTAACAGGGCAAACTGGAGAAGCTAGGGCGGCCGTAATCCTCGCCGGCGTCGAGCTCAGCGGCTGCCGGACCTCGGGCGTTGGCGGGAACGGCGCTACGGTGCACAAGAGGGGAAACGGAAGGGCGCTGCGGCCTCCTGGGGTTGCGGTGAGCACGACGGTGGGCTCGGGAGCGAGCTGCGGTGGCTGTGGCCACGGCCACGCCATGGCCGGCGGCGAGAAGCTCTCGGCCGCGGTGGATAACCTAGCTACGGCGCGCGAACGACGAAACAGAGAGGGGGAAACGGACGAAGAGCTCACGTAGACCCTGTAGAGGTGGACGGCGAGCTTGAGGGAGGCCGAACGGGGGCGGATTTGACGGCGGCGATCCGCGGTGGCCGAGGAGGGGAACGGCGAAGCTGGCAGCATCCAGGGCTTCCGGAGGGCCGTGGATCGGTGGGGAGGAAGAGGGGGTCGAGGCGGAGCCTTTGAGCGCATCGGCGAGGCTAGGGGGTGGCGGTGGCCGCGAGGGAGCTCGTCGGTGGCGGCGGCTCCATTCGGGCGAGTGAGGGAGAGAGGAAGCAGAGGAGGGGGGGAGAGTT